>NC_134795.1:40029192-40121692 GCF_046742065.1 Oratosquilla oratoria | reverse complement strand
ATTCATGTATAGTTCCAACTTTATCTATATGTTTCATTTGCTGTTATCATATTTAGGTTTGAAGTCATGTATTGTTTAAACTCGGGCTATATCACCTATGTTATTCCATGTATTTATGAATCTACAGTATATGGAAATGTGTGTGTGTGTATTTACCTAGTTGTATTTACCTAGTTGTATTTTACGGGAATGAGAGCTATGCTCGTGTTGCCCCGTCTTCATATCTCGTTTTATCTAGACTATTCTTAAATTCGTGTATCATTTTTGTACACATCACATTTTCATCTAACTTGTTCCAAACGTCTATTACCCTGTGGGAAAAGCTGTTCTTTTTCAGGTCCCTTCTATAATTGTCTTCCTTGATTTTCTTTCCATGTCCTCTTGTATCTCTACTATCCCATTTTATTAGATCCTCTCTATCAACAATTCCTATGCCTTTCATGATTCTATAAATAGTTATCAAGTATCCTCTCCCTCTTTGCTCCAATGTCTGTAGTTCAAGTTTTGCTGCCTCTCCTCACATGATAGTTCTGAGAGCGTTAGTGCCAATTTCGTAATTGCTCTTTGCATTCTTTCAATTTTTGTTATACATTTTTTTGTACTTGAAGACCACGTCGTCGCTGCATACTCCAATTTTGGTCCTATCAAAGTGACTAGTATTTTCTTCACCATTTCTTCGTCCAGGTATGTAAATGCCACTTTGATCTTATCAAATTATAAGTTTCTCCAAAAATTTAGTTTATATGTTTCTCAGGGGACATATTATTCATAACAATGACTCTTAGGTCCTTCTTTTTTCCCACTTCTTTAAATTTCTTCCTCTCCCAATATATATGATCCTACTATTCTTTTTTAGCTTCTTCCAAATTCCATTATACTACACTTCTTAATGTTGAATTCCATCTCCCACTTCCTACTCCATTCCCATATTTTATTGAGATCACTCTGCAACGACTCACAATCTTCTTCGGTGTTCACTTTTTTCAACATTTTTGCATCGTCTGCTAAGAAGCTCATATAACTTTCAATCCCTTCATCCATATCATTAATATATATAACAAACCTTATTGGGGCCAAAACTGTTCCTTGTGGAACTCCACTAATCACCTCATCCCAATTGGAATGTTTGTCTCTTATCACTACTCTCATTTTCCTTTCATGCAAGAAGTCTTCCATCCACATTAGTAATTTGCCCTGTATTCCTCCTGTAGTTTCTAATTTCTTTATCAATTTCTTATGTGGCACCTTATCAAAAGCTTTTTTCAGGTCTAGAAATGCACAATAAGCCCATCCATATCTTTATTGTATTATATCTATTAGTCTTGAATAGAAACATATCAGTTTGTGACACATGATCTTCCTTGTCTAAATCCACACTGCCTCGGATTTAGTACATTGTTTTTTCCAAATGCTTTACCCATCTAATTTTGATCATTCTTTCACAAATTTTAGCTACCGTACCTGTAAGAGAGACCGGTCTATAGTTTGTAGGATATTCTTTGTTTCCCCGCTTATATATTGGTACTTTTCCAATCTTCTGGAACTTTTCCTTCCTTCAATGAACTGCTTATCAGACTATGTATTTTGTCTGTTAATTCGATCCTGCATTCTCTCAAAATCCAGTTTGCCATTTCATCTGTGTATTCAACTCCTCCTTGTCTTAGTTTCACTAATTCTTGTTTGTTTTTCAGTTTGTTGTTTACAAATCTATAAAATAGTTTTGGTTGACCTTTACATTTTTCTATGACATCCTTTTTGTATTTTCTCTTTTCTTCTTTGCACACTTGTACATATTGGTTTCTATAACCAATATATATTTTCCATTTTTCGGGTTTTTTGTTTTTCTTCCATTTTATCCAAGCTTTATCCCTTTTATCTTTTAACTTGCTACATCTTTTGTTGTACCAACATTCTACATATCCCTTTTCTTGTTTTTGTCTTGGAACATACTTTTCCACTCCTTCCTTATAAATTTTTGTCAAGATTTCCTATTTCTCTTCAACTATTGTTTCCTTCTTGTGTATCCTTTCCCAGTCTGATTTTTGTAAGAATTCTCTTATTTTATCAAAATTTCCTTTTCCATACATCATTCTTCCCATATATTTCTCTTCATTTAGTTCCAGTTCAACTAATATGTGGTCACTTTTACTTAGTGGTGTCTTATATTCAATCTTGTCCACTATTTCAGGTTCTGATGTGGTTATTAGTTCTAGTCTCGATGGCTCTTCCTCATTTCTATACCTAGTATTTTCTTGTATCCATTGTGTCATTGTATCTTCTATAATCATATCAAGTAGTACATTTCCCCATAGGTCGTCTCCACCCTTCACTGTCATCTCTTCCCAGCAGATTTCTTTACAAATAAAGTCACCCATTATAACTATTCTTCTTCCATCTTCCATTATCTTATTTAGTGTTATCCTTATGTCTTCTAACATATTCTTGTGTTCTCTCTCTTCCCACGAAGCTTTTTTAGGAGGCACATGATTTACCACAAAGTTCCTGCTCTTCTTGTCCCTGGCCTCTATTTCCATCATAATCATCTCCACTCTATTCTTTCCATTTGTAACATTCCTAACATTTATATTCTTCTTAGTCAGGAACATAACTCCACCTCCTTGTTTTATTCTCTGTTTCTAATCCAATAATTATATACACCATGTCCTACACTGTTGGGTGGTAATGGACCTCTCAATTTTGTCTCCACAATTCCTATTATGTAAGGTTCTTTTTCCTTCAGGTAGCCATTCAGTTCATCCAAGCCTGTTATTAATCCAACTATATTTGTGAAGGACACTTTTAAGTTTCTGTTACCTCCATCCTGTTTTCTGTTTACCTTCTGTTTTTCTCTACTATGAACAATTTCCTCACTTTCATATCCACTACTCTCCAATAGAGTTTCTCTTTGTCTGACTCTCTTCTATTCTCGTTTTTTCCTTAGTTTCGATTTTTTTTTTCTTCCTCTCTTTCCTCTTTGTTTATCTCTCGTTTTATCCATACCTGTTTGTACTGATCACTTTCTACTAGTTTCCCTGTTTTTGATAAGACATTCTCTGCTGTGTCGTTTGTGACCTGAATTTAACCTTAATAGGTCTGTTCTTGTCTATACTGTATTTCCTTAGACTATATATTTCTTCGATTTCTTTCCCTATTTCCTGTTCACCTTCTTGACATATTTTAATGCATTGTTTACCTTTTCTTTCTCATCTCTTACTCTTGTAGTCTTATTTGGATTATGCTTCTCTTCCATTCCTAATATAATTATATTTCTTTTTATCTGCTAAGTCTCTTACTATATTCTCCTTCTCTCTTGTCACTTTAATAGATGTGTCCTTAGAGTGTTCCTTCATCTATTGTTTCACTATATCTCTAAATACAATTTTATTATCCTCCTGAACTTTTCTCCAACCTTTTCCTCTTTAGTTATGGACTCCTTATTCTCTTTATTATTCCTCTTTAATTCCTCATACTCATCCTTTACTTCTTTTAACTGTCTTTTAATTCTTCTATTTCTTTATTTAGGTTTTGGTTCTCCTTCTTTAGTTCTTCCAATTTATCAACTCTTTGTGTAATCAGTGCAAGATGACTGAACCTAACCTCCCATGCTTCGTTCATTTTTGTTAGTTCCTCTAGACTTGCTAATGAGGGAGGTTGTCATCTCCTCCCTCATTAAATCCATAGAAATAATTATCTCCACTTTCTATTGCGCTGCTCTTATCTGTTTCTAATTTTTATGCCTTTACTGATTTCTTCGACTTCACCTCTGTCGTGTGCACATCTCTTGTTTACATTCCTTTGACGTCCGGGGCCCGTTCGTCCCCTTCCTTATTTTTTTCTATTTTCCTCAATAATCCCTCCCCTTCTCCTTTTTCTTCACCTTCCCACTACACCACAAGCTTTTCCCTTTCCTACTAGTACAACACAGGTTGAAATCCACGAAAATTGCGTTTTTTTCCGGAATTCCAATCTTCGTCGTCAATTCGACGATCGTGTGTGTGTGTGTGTATGTGCGCGTGTGTGTGTGTGTGTGTGTGTGTGTGTGTGTGTGTGTGTGTGTGTGTGTGTGTGTGTGTGTGTGTGTGTGTGTGTTTACTTAATTGTAGTATACAGTTAAGGAGCAACGCTCGTTGGGCCCCGTCTCCTATTCTCTAATTTTCTAGCATTTCTAGACTCAAATTCATATACGGTTCCAACTTAATCTACATATTTGATTTCCAGTTACCTTATTTACATTTGAACTCATGCTAGGGCTATATCACCTTCTAAGCTATTTCTTCACATCCTTTCAACATGTCTTTCTTAATTTACTTCCATGAACTCTTAAAGCCCTCCTATCTTTAGTCAAAAGATCTCTACTGCCAATGCAATCTATCACCTTTAATGACCTGGACACTGGAATCGTGTCACCTGTTTCTCTTCCATCTTTCAAAGTTGGTAGACCCAATACATTTAGTCTTTCCTCATATGGTTTATCTGCTAGGCTGGGTTGCTGCCCTTTGTATTCTCTCAATCTTGCTTATATCCTTCACTCTGTGTGGGGTCCATACTACTGACGCATATTCCAGTCTTCGACGTATCAGGATTTCGATTAATTTTCTTATCATCTCTTCATCCATATAATTGAACGCCACTTTAATTTTCTGCAGTAGTACATATTTCTCTCCCACAATCCTACTGATATAAGGTAACATGTTTTTTATCACCACTCCTAAGCCATTTTCCTCTTTTGTTCTTGTAATGGGTTCGCTTCCCAAGGAATGGTTTAAGGATGGAATAGTTTTTGTGCGTGTATGTGTCCGTGTGTGTGATTCACCATGGTCTTAGATCATGTGTTGGACTCGTGATCGACAGTTATTAACCTCCCGCATGAGAGCTCAGAGCTCGTATGACCGATCTATGGATAATACTGTGACCTTACATGCACACACCCCCAACTCCCCGCCCACGAGAGTTGGAGTAAGAACCCGCAGCTCAGCGGCACTGAAATCATCTCAGCCCCGGGCAGAAATCGATCCCGGACCGCCACAGCGGCAAGTGAGAAATCCAACCACCGCGCCATGAAGTTGTGTATTTACCTAGTTGTATTTACCTAGTTGAATTTTGCGGGAAGGGGAGCTACGCTCGTGGTGTCCCGCCTTTGTATCTCGCACTGTCTAGTTTGCTTTTAAACTCATGAATGGTTTTTGCGCACACTATTTCCTTGTCCAGTTTGTTCCCAGTGTCTACCACTCTATGTCAAAAACTGTTTTTCTTCAGATCTCTTCTGTAGCTATGTTTTTTTTTTCTTCCCGTGCCCTCTTGTGCTTCTCCTGTCCCAGTTCAACAAGTCCTCTCTATCAAATACTTGTGCCTTTCATGATTCTGTAGATGGTCAGTAGGTCACCTCTCTCTCTTCTTTGCTCCAGAGTCAGTAACTCCAGTTTAGCCAATCTCTCCTCATATGACAAGTTTGCGAGTGCAGGTGCCATTTTTGTTGCTGCTCTCTGGATTCTTTCTATTTTCTTTATATTCTTTTTGGTACTGGGTGACCACAATGTCGCCGCATATTCTAGTCTAGGCCTTATCAGTGTGACCAATATTTTTTTTTAATAATTTCTTCGTCCAAATATATAAATGCCACTTTTATTGATCTTAGCAAGTTGTAGGATTCTCCGACAATTTTGTTTATCTGTTTATCATAGGACAAGTCGTTTGAGATAATTACACCCAAATCTTTTTTGGATCTCTCCTTCTTTACCTCCTTGGTTCCAATTTTATATTGTCCTGATATTCTGTTTTTGCTTTTTCCAAACTCCATTATGCTACACTTCTTAATATTGAAGTCCAACTCCCATTTCTGACTCCAGTTCCATACTTTATTCAGGTCTTCCTGCAGTGATTCGCAATCCTTTTCAGTTTTTACTTTCATTAACAGTTTGGCATGGTCAGAAAAGAAGCTCATGTAACATTTCACATCCTCATCCATATCATTTACATAAATAGCAAACATTATTGGAGCTACTACAGATCCTTGCGGTACTCCACTGATCACCTCTTTCCAATCTGAATATTTTTCTCTGAGCACTACTCTCATTTTTCTACCAATCAGGAAGTCCTCCATCCATTTTAGTAGGTTCCCTTGTATCCCCCCTATATGTTGTAGTTTTTTAACTATTTTGTGTGTGGTATTTTATCAAAAGCTTTTTGTAAGTCCAGGAAGGCACAGTCAGCCCATCCATTTCTTTCTTGCAATGTCTATTAATCTTGAGTAGAAACATATTAAGTTTGTGGTACATGATCTTCCTTGTCTGAACCCAAATTGTCTTGGGTTTATTATATTGTTGTCTTCCAGGTGTTTTACCCATCTATTCTTGATGATTTTCTCACAAATTTTGGCTATAGTGCTTGTTAGTGAGACTGGCCTATAGTTAGTTGGTTCTTCCTTGTTTCCTCCTTTATATATTGGTACAATGTTAGCATTTTTCCAGTCTTTTGGTATTTTTCCTTCTTTGAGTGAGCAATTTATTATGTTATGTATTTTGTCCGTTAGTTCTTCTTTGCATTCTTTTAGAATCCAATTTGCAATTCCATCCGGGCCATGTGATTTCCTGACGTCAAGGTTTGATAGGTGTTCTAATATTTCTTTTTGAGCTATTGATATGTAGCTCATGGGGGGATCTCCTTTCATTACCTTCGTTCCAATATTGTGTTTTCTCTCTAGTGAAGACAGAATTAAAGTGATTTTTCATGATTTCGGCCATTTCTAAATCTTCTGTGTATTCTATATTTCCTTGGCGTAGTTTCACCATTTCTTGCTTGTTTTTAAGTTTACCATTCACGTATCGATAGAATAGTTTGGGTTGCTCTTTGCATTTATCTATAATATTCTTTTCATGGTTCCTTTTTTCCTCTCTTCTCACTTTAACATACTCATTTCTATAGTTTATATAGACTTGCCATTTTCCAGTTGTTGTTTTTTTTTCACCTTTTCCAAGCTCTGTCCCTTCTGTCTTTTGCCTCACTACATCTTTTGTTGAACCAGCATTTAATGTACATTCTTTCTCGCTTCTGTCTTGGTACGTGCTTATTTACCCATTCATTGTAATTATCATTCAAGATATTCCATTTCTCTTCCATTTTTGTCTATTCCATGTAAATATTTTCCCAGTTTGCATTCTGGAAGAATTTCTTTAGTTTTGCAAAGTTCGTTTTGTTGTACATCAATCTTCCTTTCCTATGCTTTTCATTTCTTTCCATGTATATTTCTTCCTTTAGTTCAGTTTCAATGATATGTGGTCACTCTTTCCAATTGGTGTCTTGTATTGGATTTTATCCACAATTTCAGGTTCTGTTGTAAATATTAAATCTAGTTTCGACGGCTCTTCGTTGTTTCTGTATCTGGTGTTTTCACTGACCCACTGAGCCATTGTATATTCCATGGTCATATCTAGTAGTACATTACCCCACAAGTCGTCTCCTCCTCGCACTGTCATGTTTTCCCAACAAATTTCTTTGCAATTGAAGTCCCCCATAATTACCAGATTACCCCCGCCCATTAGTATCTCGTTTAATGATTGCCTTGTATCTTCTAACATTTTCGTATGCTCGTTCTCTTTCCAAGCGTTCGTTTTTGGGGGCACATAAGCCACCACAAACTTTCTTTTTTTCATGTTCTTGTCTTAGACTTTTATCATGATCAGTTCTACATTACCTTTGCCCTCCGCTATTTTTTTCACATTCAAGTTTTTCTTGGCCAAGAACATGATTCCTCCTCCCCGTTTCTTGTCTCTGTTTTTAATCCAGTAATTATATAGTCCATTTCCAACATCGATGGATGGTATTGCGGCCCTTAGTTTAGTCTCCACAATTCCCATTATGTCTGGCTTTTCTTCTAGCAGGTAATCATTAAGTTCGTTCAGTCCTTAAATTAATCCGTCGGTGTGTGTGTGTGTGTGTGTGTGTGTGTGTGTGTGTGTGTGTGTGTGTGTGTGTGTGTCTGTATGTGTGTGTGTGTGTGTGTGTGATTCACCTTGGTCTTTGGATCACGTGTTGGACTCGTGATCGACAGCTATTTTCCTCCCGGAAGAGCTCAGAGCTCGTATGACCGATCTATGGGTAATGCTATGACCTTACACGCACACACACACCCAACTCCCTGCCCACGAGAGTTGGAGTAACGACTCGAAGCGCATCGATACTGAAATAATTTCAGCCCTGGGCAGGATTCGAACCAGGTACCGCCGGCACCCCCGTACTGACAGTGTGAGACTCTACCAACCGCGCCACCGAGTCGTGTGTGTGTGTGTGTGTGTGTGTGTGTGTGTGTGTGTGTGTGTGTGTGTGTGCGTGTGTGTGTGTTTGTGTGCGTGTGTATTTATCTACTTGTATTTACCTAGTTGTATCTTACGGGAAGAGGAGCTACGCTCGTGGTCTCCAGTCTTCCTCGCCATATCTAATTTGCTCTTAAATTCTTCTATTGTTTTTGCACACACTATTGTTTTGTTTAGTATGTTCCATACATCTACCACTCTGTGGGGAAACCTGTTTTTTCAGGTCTCTTCTATACTTGTCCTTTTTGAGTTCCCTTCCATGTCCTCTTGTGTTTCTCTTATCCCAATTTAGTAAGTCATCTCTATCAAGGACTTCCACACCTCATAATTTTGTAGATGTCAACAAGTTACCTCTTTCTCTTCTTTGTTCCAGAGTCGGTAGTTCTATTTTTAACAATCTTTTTTCATATGACATTTTTTATAGTGTTGGGGCCATCTTCGTAGTTGCTCTCTGGATTCTTTCAGCCTTCCTTATATTCTGTACAGCCGCGACAAGTCACGTGGCAGGGAACGTGACTGATGGACACGACCTGACGCTTCTCTGCCAGCGCGACCCTGCTTGACCCGACATAACCCAGTGCAATTACCTAATTACGCACCACGGGTAACTTGCCCACGCAGTATATATATATCGGCTTCCGCCGCATGTAATATCAGTTCACTCGTACCTTACAATAAAGGAGACGAACTCACCGAAACCTCTTTCTCTTCACCAATAGTAGCATCGCTACACTGGTGACCATTCGGAGCGACAATGGACCCATCTACCGCCGCCACCCCCGACACCACCCCCGACGCCACGCTGCCCGCTACCAACACCGTCAACGCCGTCTCCTAAGGGCTGCCGCCTTTTTCTACGGTCGACGCCCCCTCCTGGTTTCGACGAACGGAGATTCAGTTCCGCCTGCGCAATATCAGCGCGTCCCAAACGAAGGCAGACTATGTTCTCGAGGGGATCCCCGAGGATGTGTTCCCACTCATCTCCCAATGGCTTGATCAACACGACGGCGTTATCCACAATAACGTTCTGAAACAGTACCTGCTTCAGGAATTCACGCCGTCAGCAGCCTCCAGAGCCGCAAAAATCCTCCAACTCTCCCAACAGCCACTGGGGGACATTAAACCAAGTACAGCATACCTCGAGATGATGTCCATCGCCCGCCTCCCACCCACAGCCAACGGAACCAGCAGGAACGTCGATATGCTTCGTCAATTGTGGCTCATGCGCCTCCCAGCGCCCGTCAGGATGTCTGTGCTACGGACGACATCACGGACGAAATCTTCGCCCCAGCAGCATCGCCAGCACACAGGCGCTAACAACACCAGCAGAGGCAGCGACGCCGGACCACCCCCGCTCTGCACCTGTGCTACTACCACACGAGATTCGGCGCCTTCGCCAAGAAATGCCAACCAGGATGTACCCGGACAAAAAACGCCTAAATGGGTCACCGTCCATCACGGTGGCCTCTACATCAACGACATGGCCTCTAAACGTCGCTTCCTTGTCGACACTGGTGCTTGCAGGTCCACAATTCCTGCATCCGCTGCAGAACGCCGGGTCTCCAAGGACGTTACCGTTAGGCTCGTCACAGCTAACGGCACTACCATAGCTACCTACGGGTGGAAACGCCTGAACCTCACCTTGGGAGTCACCGCTACTCATGGAACTTCATCCTGGCAAACATCAAGCCGCCCCTTCTCGGTGCTGACTTCCTCGCTCATTACAGGTTATTGGTCGACGTCGCCAACAGCCGCCTAGTCTGCGCAACCGTATCCGTCTCGACGCCCCTGCAAATCGCGCCACAGCCAACCACGGTCACCACCATCGACGCTAGAATGCCCTACGGCCACCTGCTCACGGAATTCCCCGACGTCTTCAAGTCTGAGCTGCGACAGACACCACAGACGCCAGCTAAACATGGCGTGTACCACTACATCTGGGCCCCCGGTATTTGCCAAATACCGCCGCCTACCGCCCGAGAAACTCGCCGTCGCCAAGAAAACCTTCCAAGAGATGGAGAGAGTAGGCCTATGCCAAAAGGCCTCCAGTCCTTGGTCCTCACCTCTCCACCTCGTCAAGAAGAACGATGGTTCCTGGCGCCCTTGTGGAGACTACCGGTGGCTGTACATGATGACGGAACCTGACCACTACCCACTCCCAAACATCGCCGACGTCACCACATACCTCAACGGCTTCAAGATCTTTTCGACACTGGACCTCCTGAAGGGCTACTACCAAGTTCCGGTGCATACAGACGACATCCCGAAGACCGCCATCACCACCCCCTTCGGAACGTACACCTTTAATTACTCCTGCTTTGGCTTGCGAAGCTCAGGTGCGACCTTCCAGCGCCTAATGGACGGCATCCTCGGCGTCTGTTACGTCGACGATATTCTGGTCTTCTCCAACTCGCCTGACCAGCACCTCCGACACCTGCGGACCATCCTCGAGCGTCTCCAGGACAACGGCCTCGTTGTCAGCTTTGACAAATGCAGCTTCGGAAAAAAGTCGATCCCATTTTTGGGAAACCTCATTTCTCCTGACGGCGTCCGTCCCCTGTATGATAAAGTCGCCGCAGTCGACAAATTTCCCAAACCTACTACCCTCAAAGCCTTGCAGGAATTTATTGGGATGGTCAACTTCTATCACCGTTTCCTCCCTAACATCACTCAAACGCTGCACCCACTTTATAACGCCCTTCACGGAAAATCGAAGGACCTCCTGTGGAACCCCGCCATGGAAGCTGCCTTCGTCAACGCCAAAAAAGCCCTTGCCCGTGCTACCACCCTCTCCTTCCCTGCACCAGGTGCCCAGCTACAACTGTCAACGGACGCCAGCAATGTCGCCATAGGGGGTGAGCTCGAACAAACCCTTAGTGGCAGACCTACACCCCTTGGTTTCGTGAGCAGGAAACTCTCCAAGGCCGAGCTCAACTACAGCACCTTCGACAGAGAGCTCCTCGCCATCCACCACGCCGTCCGCCACTTTTGCCATTTCCTCGAGGGCTCCTTATTTATCATCAACACCGACCATCAACTTCTGGTGCACGCCTTCACAAAACAACAGGAAGCTTGGTCTGCCAGACAGCGCCGCCACCTCTCCGCCATCGCCGAGTTCAATTGCACCATCAGGCACGTCCCCGGTACAAACAACCCCGTCGCAGACGCCCTCTCCCGAATAGCCATCGACGCAGTTCAACTCGGCCTCGACTACGCAGCTATTGCCAGAGAGCAACGGGAGGATCCTGAAACACTTGCCTACAGGACATCCATCACATCCCTTAAGTGGCAAGACGTCCCTTTTCACGACAACCACACCATCCTCTGCGACATCAGTACCGGCCGCCCACGAACCCTTATCCCAGCTGCCTTCCGACGTCAAGTGTTCAATTTAATACACGGCCTGTCTCACCCTTCAGGGCGCGTCACTGCGAAGCTCCTGAAGCAGAAATTCATCTGGCACAGCATCTCCAAGGACGCAAAGGAGTGGGCCAGATCCTGCATTGCCTGCCAGCAAAGCAAAATTCATCGCCACACTGAATCAGGCATCGGATCATTCCATCAGCCCCGACAACACTTCGCACACATTCATGTCGACGTCGTCGGCCCACTCCCCCTGTCGGAAGGCCATCGTTACCTCTTCACCGCCATCGATAGATCGACCCGCTGGTTGGAGGTCATCCCCATGAAGGATAGTACCGCCTCATCCTGCACTACAGCATTTCTCAGTGGATGGATAGCCAGATTTGGCCTCCCGGAACACGTCACCTCCGACCGAGGAACTTGCTTCACGTCGCGGCTGTGGCACTCTCTCGCTGAACTCCTGCGTACTACAGTCCACCACACTATCTCCTACAACCCCGCAGCCAACGGCATGGTCGAGTGAACCCACCGCTCACTCAAAGCATCTCTTATGGCACGCTGCAACAACGGCTCCTGGCTACCCCAGCTACCATGGATACTCCTTGGCCTTCGGACAGCCATCAAGGACGACCTCAACGTGTCTCCAGCAGAGATGGTCTTCGGCCAAACCCTCGTCGTGCCCGCAGAATTCTTCCCTCCACAGGAGTCTCCCGAGAGCCTGCAACAGCTTCGACGCACTGTCGGCAAATTTGCCCCATGCGTGCCGACACATCACCGGGAGGTGAAGGAATACCTCCCAAAACACCTCCACGCACGTTTTCCTGAGGACGGACGCTCACACCCCACCACTCACCCGTCCCTACACTGGCCCCCATCTTGTCCTTGAACGTAAAGACAAGACCTTCCGCATCTCCATCTCCGGCAGGCCAGAATGGGTTTCCATCGACCGCCTAAAACCGGCACACCTCGACACTCCGCCCACCAAATTCTCACGTGCAGGACGCCCCCTTAAGCCAAGGCAAATTTAAGAGGGGAGTATTGTACAGCCGCGACAAGGCACGTGGCAGGGAACGTGACTGATGTCCACGGCCTGACGCTTCTCTGCCAGCGCGACCCTGCTTGACCCGACATAACCCAGTGCAATTACCTAATTACGCACCACGGGTAACTTGCCCACGCAGTATATATATCGGCTTCCGCCGCATGTAAAATCAGTTCACTCGTACCTTACAATAAAGGAGACGAACTCACCAAAACCTCTTTCTCTTCACCAATAGTAGCATCGCTACAATTCTTTTTAGTACTGGGTGACCACAGTGTCGCTGCGTACTCCAATATCAGTGCGACTAATATTTTCTTTGGCACTTCTTCATCCAAGTAATTAAAAGACATTTTTATTGATCTTAGCAAGTTATAGGTTTCTCCGATAATTTTGTTTATATGTTTGTCAGGAGACATATCTTTTGTGATGATCACACCCAGGTCTTTTTCATATCACACTTTCGTTACTTCCTTTTCACAAATTTTATATTGTCCTGATATCTTTTTTCCAAATTCCATTAAACTACATTTCTTAATGTTTAAGTCCACTTCCCACTTCTAACTCCTTTTCCAGACCCTGTTCAGATATCTCTGTAGTGAGTCACAGTCCGTTTCAGTACTCACTTTCTTCAACAATTTTGCATCATCTGCAAAGATGCTCATTCCACACCTTCGTCCATGTTATTCACATAGCAAAAATCATTGGAGCCAATACTGATCCTTGTGGAACTCCACTAATTACATTTTCCCTAGTAGAACTCTTATCTCTGAGCACTACTCTCATTTTTCCATGCAAAAAGTCTTTCATCCATTTCAGTAGTTTACCTTGTATCCCACCTACGGTTTCCTTTTTTTTTTTTTTTTTTTTTTTTTTTTTTTTTTTTGTGAGGAACTTTATGAAAAGCTTTTTGTAGATCTAGGAAAGCACGATCAGCCCATCCGTCCCTTTCTTGTATTATGTCTAGTAGTCTTGAGTAAAACCAGATCAAATTTGTGGTACATGATCTTCCCTGTCTAAATCCGAATTGTCTCAGATTTAGGTTATTGTTCTCTTCTAGATGCTTTGTCCACCTACTTTTTAACTTCTTCCTAAATTTTGGCTACTGTTCTTGTAAGGAGAATCTGTCTGCAATTTGTTGGGTCTTCCTTATTTCTCTTTTTATATATTGGTACGATATCAGCATTTTTCCAGTCTTCTGGTGTTTTTCCTTCTTTGAGTGAGCAACCTATTATGTTATATATTTTGTCTGTTAGTTCTTCTTTACATTCTTTTAATATCCATTTGCTATTCCATCCGGGCCGTGCGAATTCCTGACATCATGGTTCATTATTTGATCCATTATTTCTCTCCTTGTTACTATTATTTCCCTCATGGAGGGAGAGGGATTTCACTTCTCTCCCTACATCCCGATGTTGCATTTTTTCTGTAGTAAAAACCGACTTGAAGTGTTTGCTCATGACTTCAGCCATTTCTGTATCTCCTATGTATTCCGTATTCCCTTGGCGTAGTTTCAATATTTCCTGTTTATTTATTAGTTTACCATTTACATATCTATAGAATAGTTTTGGCTGATCTTTATATTTTTCTATTATGTCTTTTTCGTAGTTTCTTTTTTATTCCCTGCGTACTTTTACATATTCGTTCCTTTGATCAATATATATTTGCCACTTTCTATGTTTTTCTGTCTTTTCTCCATGTTAAGAATGAGTCAAGAAATATCAGTAATAGAGGTGTGGAAGGCAGAGGTGGAAGTGAATATGAGGGGGCGTCCTAAGATGAGATGGATGGATGGGGTAAAAGGGGCATTACAAAAGAGGAAGGACGGGAGAAGACAGAAGATAGGGTGAATGGAGAAGGGGAAGTGGGTGGGGGATGGGGGTTGAGGAAGTATGCATGAGAAATAACTTGACGGAGCCCGAAGGGATTTTTCCCCGTCTTCTCCTTTTATGCATGAGGGGACTGAGAGGTAGGGTCGCCGAATTAATGAAGCCGCCTTGCTGTGGATGTACTGTGTCTTGCGACACTGCTTCTGACCCAAGTCAGTGGACAGGATGCAGGGATGACCCGTCATCCAGAAGGCAGCTCCGTATCCATCACCACCTGTCGTCCCCATCCATAAAGTTGTCTAATCGTTTTTTAAAACAACTGATAGTTTCAGCGCTTACTACATGGTTACTAAGTTTATTCCATCTATCGACCACCCTATTAGTAAACCAATTCTGGCCTATTTCCTTCTTAAATCTAAATTTGTCCAGTTTATACCCATTACTGCGAGTCCTGCCCTGTTGTTTTATTATGATGACCTTGTTTGCATCTCCCTTGTTATAGCCTTTGATCCACTTGAACACTTCTATTAGATCACCCCGCACTCTGCGTCTTTCCAGAAAGTGTAAGTTTAGGTGCCTAAGCCTCTCTTCGTAAGGCAAATTTCCGAGTCCATGTATCATTTTGGTCATTCTTCTCTACTGATTCAAGTGAATTTATGTCCATTCTATAGGACGGAGACCAAAATTGTACCGCATAGTCAAGGATGGGTCTAACTATCGCTAGATAGAGTTTGATAATTACCTCTGCCCTTCTATTCGTTACCATCCTAGCAATGAAACCTAATGCCCTGTTAGCTTTATTTCTGGCGCTAATGCACTGCTTCCTGGTTTTAAGGTCCGGACTCACCAGAACTCCCAAGTCCCTCTCGCACTCAGATTTTTCTAAAAACGTGTTATCTAAGATGTATCTATTTTTGGGGTTGTGTAGCCCTACGTTTAACACGCTACACTTAGAGATATTGAAGTTCATTTGCCATTTCTCCGACCATGTTAACAATTTATTAAGATCATCCTGCAGAATCTCTGCGTCGTCTCCTGACCTAATTAGGCGTCCTATTTTAGTGTCGTCCGCAAACTTACTAACATCACTATTTAACCCATCGTCTAAGTCATTTATGTACATAATGAACAACAAGGGAACCAAAACCGAGCCCTGGGAGACCCCGCTAGTAACATTGCCCCACCTAGATTTTATTCCATTTATGGTGACCCGCTGTTTTCTGTTATTAATCCAAGCTCTAATCCATTCTAACACTTTTCCTCCCATGCCATGGGCTTTGATTTTATCTAATAGTCTCTGGTGAGGCACCTTGTCGAACGCTTTGTTAAAGTCAAGGTAAATAACATCGTAATTTTCATTGTTATCTGACGCCTTATATACTTTAGTGTAAAAGGATAGAAGATTAGTCACACATGACTTACCCTTGGAGAAACCATGCTGTGAATCACGAATTAAATTATGCCCTTCGATGTGTTCTCTGAGTCTATTTACTATTACTGATTCAAGCATTTTTCCTATAACCGATGTCAAACTGATTGGCCTGTAGTTGCATATGGACGATCTATCTCCCTTCTTAAAAACAGGATCACAGTCAGGTACATTTTCTAACCTCTCATTAGTAAACACCGATAGAAAATAATTGTTAAACTCCTCACTCATTTTTCCTCCGATTCTATTATGTCATTTTCATCGTTTTTAATTGGTCCTATTCTTTCTTTCTGTTTTGTTCTACAGAGGTGAAAGAAACCCTTTGGGTTGGATTTTGCTTGACTGGCCACCTTGATTTCATAATTACGTTTCGCCGTACGTGTATTCCTTTTAACCAGTTTTGCCATTTCGTTATATCTTGATCTAAGGTGTGATTCCCCGTTTCTTATTTTTACGTAAAGTCCTCTTTTCATTCCGATCTCATGTTTCAATCTGTCTGTCATCCATTTGGGAGTATTACAATTTTTCCGTATTGACTTTATAGGGATAAATGTGTTTTGTGCATTTATAATTAGATCAGTTAGATTGCTTTACATTTCTTCTAAATCGCTGACCTGACTGTTGGGCCCTCGCCCCCCAAATGACCTGGAGGGGTGGAGGGGAGTGGAGTATGTAGGGGATGGAACGGGTGGGAGTGGTTTCTATGTCTTTTTTCTTTTTGGCTACCCCCCGTGTAAGGGGGATGAAGCCTTTGGTATATGTATGATTGTATATATATATATATATATATATATATATATATATATAATGCAATACATATATATATATATATATATATATATATATATATACATATATATACATATATATATACATATATATATGCAAAGTAGACCACTTGGAAAAAGAAACTAACGAAGCAGAGCGCTTTCGTATATTACATCTTCACTGAAGATGTAATATACGAAAGCGCTCTGCTTCGTTAGTTTCTTTTTCCAAGTGGTCTACTTTGCATAAGTGAACACACGTACCCGTGTTCTTATTAGCATATATATATAATAGAATCAAATATTACATCGAGAGACATAGTTTGATTCGTGACTTACAGCATGGGTTCACCAAAGTGTAACTAATCTTTTTACACTAATGTCCGCAAGGCGTCTGATAACAATGATAGTTACGATGTTATTTACTTTGATTTTAACACAGCGTTCGATAATGTGCCCCACCAGAGACTACTAAACAAATTCAAAGCCCATGACATAAGAGGAAGAGTGTTTGAGTGGGTTAGAGCATGGATCAGTGATAGAAAACAGCGGGTAAGTAAACGGTGTAAAATCCAAATGGAGAAGTGTTACTAGTGGAGTTCCCCAGATCTCGGATTTAGGTCCCTTATTGTTCATTATGCATCTAAACGATTTAGCCGATGAGATTAGTAGTGATGTTAGTAAGTTTGCGGACGACACTAAAATAGGACGCCAAATGAGGTCAGGAGAAGACGCCGAGATACTGGTGGAAGATCTTAACAAATTGTTTACAAGGTTGGTGAAATGGTAAATGGACTTCAATATCTCAAAGTGCAGTGTGTTAAACGTAGGTTTACATAACTCAGAAAGTAGGTATACTGTATATATAATATATATATATATTTTTTAGAGAGAGAGAGAGAGAGAAAGAGAGAGAGAGAGAGAGAGAGAGAGAGAGAGAGAGAGAGATTGAGTACGAGAGAGACTTAGGAGTTCTAATAATTCCTGACCTTTAATCCAGGAAACACTGCATTAGCACCAGAAACAGAACTAACAAAGTATTAGGTATCATTGTTAGGACCGTTACGAATAGAAGTGCAGAGGTAGTTATCAAACTCTATCTGACGTTAGACCCATCCTTGACTATGTGGTACAGTTCTGGTCTCTCCGCCCTATACAATATATATCAATTCACTAGAATCACTACAGAGGAGAATGGCCAGAATGACACATGGGCTCAGAAATTTACCTTACGAGGACAGGCTAGGCATCTTAATTTACACTCGCGAAAAACACAGAGTGCAGAGTGATCTAATAGAGGTGTTCACACGCCTGAGTTACGAAGGAGAAAAAAAAAAAAATACTCTCCGTAATAAATTCAAGAATAGAAAAAGATATCCGCAATAAGTTGAGGCCTCAACACAAGAAGTAATTCCCCAACATTTACGCCTCAACCAAGGGAGCCTCACGAAATTCCATCGGATACTTAGGGAAATAACGTTCCAAGAAAAAAGATAAACAAATAAATATTAAAAGAACGGAAAGATGAACAGAAAAAAGAAAAATAAGAATTAGTGGAAAAAAATATACAAATAGGGTTGTGGAAGAAAACATCATTTCTCCTTCAAAGAAAAATGTATGAAAGATGAGTAAGATAAATATTTTTATGATTTTATATTTGATCCTTGGAGGGGCTCTTCGCGCACCCCCACCCTCCGGGATGCGTCGCAAGCCAAGCACACCTACCGTAGCCAGGGCGGCGAAGACGGTGCTTGTCACATGAAAAAATATAATCAAAATCGTAAGTTAAACATACAAGATCTTGAACAGAGAAGTTGATTTTCAGAGAATATAGAGGGCAGTCACCAAATTGGTTCCCAGACTTACATATAAAACTTACGAGCAGTGATTAAATGCATCGGACCTACCACAACTAACAGAAAGAAGAGAAAAAAGTGAATTGATAGTAGTGCTCAAGTTATTAAAGTGAATAAACAGAACTGACAGAAATCTTCTCTGGGGCGGGAGAGTCACGAGGTCATGGGAACAAATTAGAAAAAGACCACAGTTCTGAAGGACGTCAATAAACACAGTCTTCCATGCAGATACGTAAACTCTTGGTTAAAGATGATTCGGGCTCATCTGAACCCATAAACTATATAACTTTCATAGAGGCGAGGGGGGGGACATCGTGAGTGTAACAACTTTCAAGCATATTCTTACCCCATTTCACATCTGCTCTTCTCTTTGCTTCCTTTATCTTATACTTAACTTCCCTTCTCTTTACTTTGTACCTCTCATACGATTCCCTCGTCGTATTTTGTAGCCAATCTATGAAAACCTGTTTCTTCTTATCTGTGGGTTATTGATATCCCCGTCTGGCGACATGTGGCAACTCGCATGCCCGGGGTAGGCATGCATAGGTGCTTAGCAACAGTGCTTGAGTGAGAGACCGTAGAGGGGACGCGGAGTTACGCATGGGCGCTATCTTTGACTCTGTTATTATATTGTATCTTCTTGTAACTGTGTTAGTGTTTAAGGCTGAATGTACTTAAAAACCTACAGTGTGTATTATTAGCCCTCGACCAACACACACATGGCGCAGTGATATATAACATTGTCAGTGCATACAGGGCAGTGCAACGCAATGAACTCAGCCTATACATGCATCATTCGGGTGTACCGTGTCTTGCATTATTCGGGTGTACCGTGACCCACATATCATAATTGCGTGCGTCAAGGGCTCACGGAAGTGTGCAGTCCCAGTGACAGAGTTACACGCTCGTACGTAGAACATAAGTGTTTCAAACGACGGCATCATATGCACGTGTTCGTTAGTGACTGGCAGTGCTCCGCCGCCATATTGCGCTCATCTACTTTACGCATTCTGCGTATATGCTTGGAGCCTCTTCGTATTCCTCCACCCACTCAAAAGGCCACTGCTCAGACGCCACCTCCACTTAAACCAGATGCCACCTACCAATTGTTCCGCGAATGGAAGCGACGTTGGCAAGATTACGCTACCATGGTCGACCTGTATAGCTTACCCCATGAGAAGCAGCTCATACAATTACGTATGTGTCACACCCTTGAAACACAACGTGTCCTAGAGCATACCCTGCAAATACCTCCCTCTACAGACAAGACCGTCGATGAGGTGGTCGCTGCTCTGGAAATACACATCAAGGGCTTGCGGAACGAGGCAATACGCAGGAGGGGATTGCTTAGCTGCAGGCAGATGGAAGGCGAAACATTTGCAGATTTCTACGTAAGGTTGCGTCGCAGTGCCGAGGAGATCGACATATGCCCTGGTAAATCGCCAATTTGCGAAGAGACTCAGTTGAAGTCGGTGATTATTATGGGCGTTCGGGATGATGAGTTGATTCAGCGACTCATATCCCTGGACGACAAGTGCTCACTGCAGGACATGGTCAATACATGCCGCTCCTATGAAGCAGCCAGGTGTGCTACGTCTGATATTCGTGCCCAACCTGCACAAGTAAGAGCATTGACCAACCACCAAAGAAGGAAGAAGCAGAAAAGTTTCCTCAGGCAAACCCCTAAGCAACCGACATCGAAGGCAACGGACCCATGCCAGTGCTGTGCTAGGCACCATGAGCCAGGAGCATGCCCTGCGGCTCAGGCTACCTGCCGCAACTGTGGTCGGCAGGGACACTTTCCTTCCACGATCAAATGTCCTGCTAGCAAGACCCAGTGCCGCCTCTGTTCCCGTATCGGTCACTTCGACACTTATTGCAAGCAGGAGACTCGTCAGAAACACAAGCGAGGTGTTTCAGTCTCTGGCGGTGGACATGTTTCGGAACACCCGCCAACCCCACAGCCGTCCTGCCGTCGAGTGATGTCTCCTAGCCCCAGCCCTGCGGTGCCTCAACACGTCAGCGTCCTTATCACACACGGTGGTAAATCGTCATACTTGCAGATGATCCCAGACACCGGTGCGGATATCACTGTGATAGGACCACAGCACTTGAGAAACCTTTCCATTTCAACAAGGACACTACACGCTTCCCCGCAAACCACCACACTCACAGCCGACGGATCTGAAATGACTCCTGCCCTTGGCACGCTCACGGCTACCCTTACTTTAGGTAAGCGGTCGTGCTCTGCTCAGATCCGAGTACACAAGGACATCCAGACCCCACTCCTCTCCTTCAGCCACTGCAAGGCATTGGCCATCATTCCCAAGGAATTCCCTAAGCCAATATTGGAGGTGAAGCACGTTAAGAAGTGTGTGGAACTCCCATTCTCTGCCTCCACACCACCCTCAGACGTGAAGGAGTACTTCTTAAAGGAGTTTAAGGACGTTCTGGTGGCTAAAGCAGCTCTTCAGTCCACACCACTTAAGCCCATGGTGGGATCACCAATGCGAATCCACCTGAAGGATAATGCTGTGCCTTTTGCAATCCACACACCCCGGCAAATTCCCCTGGCTTTCAGAGACCACGTCAAGGACGAGCTCGAGTCCATGGTCTCTCAAGGGATTATTCGACCGGCTGGCGACGAACCTTCAGAATGGTGCCACCCACTTGTCGCCGTAGCTAAACCAAATGGAGGTGTGAGGATCACGACGGATCTGTCCAAACTTAACGCACAGGTGGCTCGCCCACCCCATCCGTCGCCCACACCCTTTGATGCTGTACGTAGCGTACCGACCTCAGCTCGTTACTTCACGACCATGGACGCTCTCTGCGGCTACTGGCAGATCGAACTCGCCGAAGAGGATAGACACCTTACCACCTTTATAACTCCACATGGTAGATTCCAATATTGCAGAGGACCAATGGGATTTGCAGCAACAGGCGATGCCTATTGCCTACGAGGTGACATTGCACTGCAAGGTGTCAAGAATTGCGTCAAAGTGGTGGACGACATCCTCCTTTACGATGCCGACTACACCACTCACCTTACCCGCATCCACCAAGTCCTCACCAGATGTCGTGAATTTGGCATCACCATTAATAAGGAAAAATTTGAGGTCGCCGCGCCTAAGGTGAATTTCTGCGGATTCACATTGTCAGTGGCAGGTATCGCTGCTGACCAAGACAAAGTGATTGCTATCAGGGATTTTCCAACTCCTGCAAATTTAACAGACCTTAGGTCCTTTATGGGTCTCGTTAACCAGTTGGCTGAATTCACCCCGGAGATATCCGCAGCTGCCCAACCTCTCCGGCCCCTGATGAGCCCTAAGAGACAATTTCTCTGGACACCGGATCATGACGAGGCATTCCGAAGGGTGAAAGCCGCCCTCATCGACCCCCCAGTTCTCGCCTCATTTGATCCAACCCGGCCAACTATCCTCCAGACGGATGCATCTCGGCTTAACGGCATTGGTTTTGCATTACTACAGGACCACGGCAGCGGACGCCTACGCCTAATCCAATGCGGTTTCCGTTTCTTGACGGAGGCGGAGACTAGATATGCCACCATCGAGTTAGAATTACTCGCCGCCGACTGGGCGATGTTCAAATGCAAATATTACTTGATGGGACTTCAGAATTTTACGTTGATGACCGACCATCGCCCCCTGGTTCCCATCCTGAACAGCTACACTTTGGACGCAGTGGAGAACCCACGTCTCCAGCGCCTGAAGGAGAAGGTGTCCCCATACATCTTCACAGCGGTATGGCGTGCCGGAAAGGATCTTCGCATCCCGGACGCCCTATCCCGTGCCCCACTGAGCTACCCAGCGCCGGAAGACCACACACTCTGCACCGACTCCATTGCATCTCTACATACGATAGCCACGGTGAGAGCTGTGACAGAGTCCCACGTAGATGAAGATAGGACTCTGGAGGAGTTACGTGACTCAGCTACGACTGACCCAGACTACGTCCAATTGCATCGCTGTATGACGTCCGGATTCCCCTCGGACCGCTATGCCCTTCCTAGGCCCTTGATCCCATACTGGACAATTCGGGATAACCTCCATGCCGATGGTGACCTCGTCCTCTACGGCATGAGAATTGTGGTTCCTAACGCCCTTCGCCGCCGCATCCTGGCCCGTCTTCATGATAGCCACAGGGGCGTGAAGGCGACAAAACGCCGGGCAGGTCAAACTGTCTTCTGGCCAGGCATCAATTCGGACATTGCAAACACGGTCCAGTCGTGTGAACCCTGCCAGTATCTCCAACCTAGCCAGCAGAAGGAACCCATACTCAGCGACGACCACCCAACAAGGCCATTTGAGTCGGTCTCAGCGGACTTCTTCTCCGTTGCAGGCAAGTCATTCCTTGTCATCGCTGACAGACTCTCCGGCTGGCCTGTGGTCGTCCCTTGCAAAGGCGATACGACGTCGTCCAACACCATCCGCATGTTCTGCAACTACTTCCGGGAGGTTGGTGTCCCCCTCCGCTTGCGAACAGACGGAGGCCCCTAGTTCACCAGCCAGGAGTTCAGGAGCTTTGCAGCACGATGGGGTGTGCGACACATTGTCACATCACCTCACTACCCGCAATCCAATGGCCATGCCGAGGCCGCCGTGAAGGCCATCAAGCACCTCATCCTCAAGGTGGCCCCTTCAGGCAACATAGATTGCGAGGAATTCGACCGAAGCCTCCTGGAACTTCGGAACACTCCCAACTTCACTGGTCGTTCCCCAGCTCAGGTGTTATATGGCCACCCCCTCCGCTCCTGCGTTCCGGCCCACCCAGATGCTTTCTCCACGGAGTGGCAAACCAAAGCGGAGGAATGCGACCGCCGCGCAGCAACCCAGGCCAAGGATGCTGCAGCTCGGTATGACAGCCATGCACGTGAACTCTCCAGGCTGCACGTCGGCCAGCACGTTCGGTTCCAGAACCCGAAGACCCACCGCTGGGACAAGGTCGGCATTGTCATGCGCGTTGGCAAAGCCAGGACCTATGAAATACGCACCACAAGTGGCCGCGTGTTGCAGCGTAACCGCCACTTCTTGCGACCTGTCACCTGCACCCCTTCCCATCCACACGAGGCCCATAGCGAGGACCCACCTGCTGATTTGCGTCGCTCCAAGAGACTCCAGCGCAGATTGTCCGCCCGTGACTAAAGTTTGCGGGCGCGAAAGGGGGAAGGGAGGTGTGGGTTATTGATATCCCCGTCTGGCGACATGTGGCAACTCGCATGCCCGGGGTAGGCATGCATAGGTGCTTAGCAACAGTGCTTGAGTGAGAGACCGTAGAGGGGACGCGGAGTTACGCATGGGCGCTATCTTTGACTCTGTTATTATATTGTATCTTTTTGTAACTGTGTTAGTGTTTAAGGCTGAATGTACTTAAGAACCTACAGTGTGTATTATTAGCCCTCGACCAACACACATTATCTACACCCTTTTTTGCTTCCTCATCCCACCACTCACTACCCTTCCTTCTATTTCCTCCCGTCCTTCTTGTTCCACACACCATCTTTGCACACCTTATGACTCCCTCCTTGAACCATCCCCATTCCTCCTCCACTCCTAGTTCTACTCTATCCTTCACTCTCTCCCACTCTCAGCTTCTTCTTATACTCATTCTCCTTTTCTTTCTCGTTTAAGCAGTTCACTCTAAGTACCTCCCTACCTTCTGCCCTTTTCCTCTATCTCCACCTATTCTCCACTCTCAATTTACCTTCCACCAGAAAATTCAATTTACCTTCCACCAGAAAATTATCTGATATTCCCCCACTCTCTCCCCTTAGAACATGTACATCCCTAACTCTCCCTACCATACTCCTGGTCACCACTATATAGTCCATTAACGCTCTATCTCCCACCCTCCTATCTACCACCCTCTCCCATGTGTACTTATGCTTGTCTTTCTTCCTAAAGACTGCATTTGCTATCATCAAATTTATTTCGAGACACATCTCCACCATCAATTCTCCACTACGATTTTTACCTGGAACCCCATACTTCCCAATCACTCCGTCTATTGGTTCGTTTCCTACACTAGCATTAAGGTCTCCCAATACAACCACATTGACATTTCTCCCTAATCCCTCTATGCACTCATTTAAATCTACCCAAAAAGCCTCCCTTTCCTCTACGCTCTTCTCACTACCAGGCCCATACGCACTTACAAAAACCCACATCTTCCTTCCTAGCTTCACCTTCATCCACATCAACTTTGAAGAAACCTCCTTCCACTCCACTACACGCTTACCTATCTCTTCACTTACTAATATAGCCACCCCTTCTCTCCCTCGTCCCCTCTTCACTCCTGAGAACCTCCCAACTACCCTCCCAAACTCACACATGCCCCTCCCTTTCAATTTAGCTTCACTCAATGCCAGCACATCCATCTTTCTTCTCACAAACACACACACACACACACACACACACACACACACACACACACACACACACACATATATATATATATATATATATATATATATATATATATATATATATATATATATATATAAACGCCTGGAAGAAGCCAGGAGAGACATGTAAATCTTTGCCACTTTAACATCTTTGCTACGGTGACGTCTCCTGACCTATCTAAAATCGCTAAAACTTTCAATTTACTGTTAGAATAGCGTTGAGATTACCCCTTCTCTAAGGTAACGTTTTCTAAGTCGGATGAAATCAGCTGCCACTGGCCAGAATAAACTAAAGAGTAAGTCGACGCGTTGAAGAAGTTTACAAGTCCCGTGGTACCCTCAGCTTCTCATGGCGTCACGTCAAGTAATTACGTGGCTTGGCCACTAACACAAGATATAATATCAAAGCGCTTCACCGGCACAGCGCTGTATCGTGACACGAGGCGAGTCTGTCGCACTATGAAATCACATGATCGTGCGACTTTGTCGTTTGTTTCGCGGTCTTTTTTTTTTTTTTTTTTTTTTTTTTTTTTTTTTTTTTTTTTTTTTTTTTTTTTTTTTTTTAGGTCATTGAGTATTGATTTCCTGTTAGATAACATAGCTAGAAACATTTATTGCGCTACTTGTCATGTGATAAACTGGATTTTCTCTCCACTTTATAATTTCAGTCCGGGTATTTTCATGGTTTAGATAATTTAATTTCGTTAAAACTTTAAGAGTAAACTTGTATTGTTACACCTGTCTTTCTTTGGGGGTGAAATTTGTTTTCCCTGCGTGTTTTGATCGAATACGACTTTCAGAACCATCAGATTTTTTTAAGGTAATCCCCCTCAATTACAAAGGCAGAAATACTTCAACAAATTGAACCTAACCAAAATAAGCTATCTTAACCTGATCTAAACCACCTAACGCAGAAAGTCAAAATTTTTCTCATCAGTCTCGTAAAACTCAGCAGTACAGCAGTAATAACGGAAAGTGCAACCTGACAGGAAAGCAATTCGGCTCTCAAGTAATTCATTTATCAAAAAACGACTTATAGGAAGCGCACGACGGACACAGAACCACTCCATTCCGGTAGGTACCCAGGTAATGCAAATTAATATCTAGAAAGCGATATGTCTAACGAAGATGTTAAAGCAGGATGAAGCTGTCTCTTAAATTTTTTTTTTTTTTCTTTATCTATTTGCATGTGCATTTTACCTAATTGTAATGTTTCTTTATCCAGGTTATTCCACGAATCAATGCATGTGTACGAAAAATGTATTTCGTTTTATATGATATATCCTTCCATTACTTTGCATTTTTGAGTTTCCTTTTATGGCCTGCTGTTGCTCTTCCGTTCTATACTAAGAGATCTGTCAAATTCGTTCACTCTTTTCATGGTTAAACACGGCAATCACGTCATCTCACTTTCCTAATGAAGACAATTTCTTACCTAGATTTTCCTCATATTGTTCATTTGAAAGGCGGGTCTATTTTTTTTTTTTTCGGTTAGCTTTCCATGTGTGTATTTTGTATGAGGACAACACCACTACTGCATAATCTATAATCTGAAGTGGATTGGATTTTTATTATTTATTTTTCTTCTTTCGTGTTGTGAAATAGCACTCAATAAATTTTTTGCCTCCAACAATCCTGTTGATATATTTTTACGTGACAAATATTCCCTAGATCTTTTTAATTCCTCGCGTTTGTGATTGTTTTTAGGCCAGTCATTCTACGCCATTTTTGGGTCGAACCCACCACAAGTAATGAAACATGCATTTTTCAATGTCAAATTTAGTGGAGAATGACATACTTAAAATCAAGGAAAATAGAAGCATTGGAACATTCCCAAATTTTGCAATCGTTAAGAGGTTTTAAGAGAAAATCTGCATAAAATTTTCAGTGTATATTCTAGACAAACAACTGTATACATGTTACATTACGACACCGGCATTCACCTTAGCTAAATTAAGATGACCATGGCCAAGGATCAAGAATTGAATGAACTGAGAGTCAAGTCTAATCATGTTGCCAAGACATCTCCATGTACCAGACCACATTGACAAATGTTTATTCATCTTCAGGACCAGCAGGCGGAAGAGCATTCCAGGTTGTACTTGCGACAGCTGCATCGTCGGGTGCTGCAGTCTGTATTGCAGCCACAGTGGATGTCATCTAGCAGGTAATCTGGAGCAGGCTTCATCTCGGTCATAACGGGAACCATTCTCTCGTCACGGACAGCCCATCCCCAACCCTTGGCATCCATGCCAACTCCTTGCCACTGCTGAACCTGAACATACATCCGTAGGCAATGTTGCTTTGCAGATGCTGATGTAGGGGGCAGGGTACGAGGCTCAACTCTGACAGTGCTTGTTGAAACCTTCTGGCAGAAGCGTTGAAGCCTCAGTATGTCCAGTGTTTCCCCGGGCTGGCCATTGTACAAGCAAACCAGGGCATTCTCTCCAGCTGTCATGACATCCTCTTTCGACGCTCCAGGAGTGTTGAACGTTGCCAAAAGCCCAGAGAAATACGCACTGGAGTTCAGCTTCTTCAAAGCTGCTGATTTGCCAATTGAGTACAGTCTTGACGTGGTATCACAACCCAGGAGTCCATGTGCCACAAGAAGCTTGTCACACACATGGCGTCCAAGTGTCTTTTGTACTTACTCGATATTCCAACATCTTGCTTGCCTCCTTGACGTCAGCTTAGGCTCAGGTCGGAAGAACAGGTTGTGTGATGTGGGCCCTGCACGACTACATAGGAGAACAAGAAGATCGGTGTCATCGCCAACTACCACGGTGTCCTTGGTGTTTGCACATGCAATGGCTGTCTCCACTATGAGGACATCTGCATCTGCCCTGGCATGAAGAACATCGTTGTGCTGCCGTTGAAGGTCATCACTCAGTAGATTGATGAAGCTTTGTTTATTTGTTTGGTTGGCAAGGAAGTCATCTTTCTTCATAGTACATACCATGTCCTTTGTGAAGTTGACAAGGGGACTACTGTGAGATCGAACGCGCCTGCTGTGCGCTACATCTTTGGTGGAGGGTGCACTCACATATCCATCAAACACTATGACAGCGTTACCATACCTGTCTACAAACATATCGTATGTAGTGACTGGAGATTCCTTCATAGGGTCTCGCCAAAATTCCAAGGAATCTGTGTAGCAGTGCCCACCATCCAGAACATATTGCACATTCTGTGGCAGCACTGTGTTGCGAACGGCAAGGGGGAGTTGTTTCCAAATGGCCTCGGCTAGCGCTGGCTTGTCGGCCTCAAGCAGGATATCAATGGTCTGAAACAGTGCTGGTGGGTAACTGCATAGTTCGTACTTGAAGACATCAGTGAGGTCATCACAGCGTGATCCCAGAACAGATTCTTTGCCACTTTTCACTGATATCCGTGTGTATAAAGTCACAACCGGTTTTTTTTTTTTCTTGAACATGTGATCAAGAACCTTTTTGCCAACCATTCCATCTAAGATCTTCCTGCCCACTGACGCTGCTTGGTCAGCATTGACCGAATCTCCAGCTGTGATGCCAGTGTCAATGCTATGCGGAGTTGGATCGTTTCCAAAGGGATCCTTTGATGACAGGTAGCCAATGAGTTTGTGCGTGTCATCCGTGTCCCGTGCTTGTTGAGCTGCTCTTTGTTCTTTGTGCTGGTCACTGGTCCCATACTGCACTGATGTGTAGTCTTGCAAGGCCATGTTGACCTCTGCACATATGGGGGTGGACAGCAGCCACGTGATCTTTTGCGACTCGCTCATGCCATGACCTCTTGTCAGTCCCCCTGTGGTTTTCACACTTCTCATGAGCACTTGCTCGATCAGAAGATCTGTGGACAAGCCGGCCCAGTACCGATCTGAGCGCCGCACTACGTGATATCCATTCTGGAACTGGTGGTGGACCTCGGGATGCTGAATAGACAGTTGTGCCAGTCGCTGCAGGTAGACGTAAATAGATTTGGTGTAGAGATTAGAGATTATGGCCTGCAGCTGCCAGGTAGGGCAACATGCCGTGCAAAGCGTGCACGTGCAGACGCCAGTCACCAGTGCGTTCCGACCTCAGGAATGTCCTCAGTATGTCAATCATGTCCATGTATTACATCCATAGCTGTGCAGTACGCAGATCCTTCATCGATTGTCGGGCAACATTCAAGATGTCACGAACAGAGTCCAGAACCGGAGCTGAAAGGATATCTTCAGTGGAACACTCACACCTTCATCAATGAATCATACAGGTCTCGCAGCTCACACAGGTCAATTGGTCCAGCTCCTACACTTTGCGACCCTGACTCGGTATCATGCGGATCCATGGCTGCCTGTGCATCATCTATGCTTTGCATTATCTCGTCTTCCCTTGGTTCGTCATCTCCTACAGTGCCCTGAGGACCATCATCCTTAGCCTGCGAACAAGTAGGCACTAGCGCACCAAGTATCTTTTCTGCGAGGAGAGTGTTCAGTGCTGCATCAACCAAGAGATGCCCACGGATAGCTCGGTCATATGCCTTGCCAGACAGCATGTGCGTTACAGTGTTCTCGGCATACACCAGTTCCAGAACAGAGCGCAGTCCAGATCCTGACATGATATTTCCAATACTCCCCAAGAAGCTCATCAACGTGTGGAAGCCCCCCATGCGCAGTACAACCTTACGCAAGTCACTGCCCTCCGATTGACTTTCGATGATGGTAAGCGCCTTCCACCAAAGTGGTTGGTCAAATGTGATGATGACCTTTGCGTTGTACTGTTTGGCGTGCTCAGATAGAAATGTCAATGTTGAATAGATGCAGGTTGGATCACTGCTGTTCATGTCGATCATGGGAAGCAGGAAGACTGTAGACTGACCTGGATGTACACCAGTGTGCACGGCTTGCATCATGCCAGACCATGCTGGTCGTGGTGAGCGCAATGTGAGGGACAGCTTCCAGAGGAGGTCAAGGTTGGTAGATCTGTCCTTTTCCATCTCATCTTGTAGAACCTCATACCTCAGACTATCTAGCCCATCGCAAGGTGATGTCAGATGTCGGATGTTTATTCGGCCCACAGCTACAACATCCTTCAGTGTCACAGACACACGTGGCACTCTTGTTGATGTCCGGGTACCTGGAGTGACAGACGCAATCATTCCCATCACGTGGAATGTGTTGAGGCCATCTATTGTACGGATGTTGTGATCGACATTGTCCGCCATATATTGGATGACCTACTCTGGCCGGTAGTTTGGTATGTCTGTCCCTTGTACAACTGCTGCACTCCGTTCATACCTTTGTATCTCACGATAAGAACTGCAATATCCGTGGGCATGAAGCGTGTCGATCAAGAACTTTGATGCAAAATGATGGTGCATCTGTACACCCAGTCCTATCTGTAAGGGTGCCAGCAGCACTCGGGGGCCCAATTTCCTGCATGATAGCTTGCCCTAGAGAACCGACTTTTCTATCAGCATCTCGGCCCACAGTGTTTGAAGAAGGAGTTTTAGTGATTCGGGTAGGAACGACATGCCTTCTTCTGTTGAGGACATTTCAGTTGTACATGGGTACATATCTATCGACTGTTGTACGGATTTCATATCACTTTTTATCAGTTTTGCTGCCGTCTTAATCAGTCTCATCTTCTCAGCTTCAGATGATGTCTCCTTTGGCCTTTAATGGAATTCGTGAATGATCGCAGAGGTCCTGTGGCGAAAGGTCACAACATTCTCTTTGCCATTTATTTCTGCGATGGTGATATCCTGACCAAAGTGCTTTTGGATACATTCCTTCATGTAGGTGAATCCATAAGGTGTGCAATCAGTTCCAAGAAGAAATTCCCCCATTTTCTCTATGAGATCCGGTATCGCTGTCTGTTCCTCGTCATTGGCTTTGAGGTACTCTACGACTTTTATGAATGCATCATTCCGTGTGTCATCAGCCGGTCTACCATACTTAGGTCGCTTGCTTGGCACTGTAAGGAACTGGCGTGGAATCTGCTTCCCAGTTCTGAAGTTTATGCTACATATATTATGATAGACTGCGTCAGCGGCATGCAAGTCCTGGACGAATTCTACTCGAGCCTTTACTGTCTCTGACCATGCATCATTGCATTCAACACAGCTCTCTGTAACCTTCCTCTGGAAGTCCATTGTTCGGACTGGTATAAGTTTATGCGTTTTTTGTCTGCCCTGGTATTTGTCTGGTGTTCCACAGAACAGTGTTCGCTGTAGTTAAACGCAGAACTGGCAGATCGACGCGCACGCAGTGCCGCTGAAACCACCAGTACAGTCATATCCCCGTTTTCTGATGTCTCGCTCAATAGACAGTTGGGAGCAGAAGTCCTTCCTGCATTTGGTGTGTACAACTTGTCCAGGTGCGACACTGATATCAGCCTGCCGTAGGTCATTTGCCTTGCTTATTCCATCACACCCCTTGGCACCTAATTTCGTGGTTTGTTCGCCGTTGCCGACAGACTCGCTGCATAAAACGCAATCGTCCATGCTACTGATTAACCTGGAAAGAAAATAACAAAAGGCTATTAAACGTTATTAGCTCAATTTATTTATTTAATAATCAAATTTTTTTTACATCTTTTGAGAAATGTGAAAGAAATAACAAAAGCACTGTTATAACAAAAAATGTTATGCCATTTCTATTAGCGTATTTTCGTGCATAACTTTCAAAAAGTGGTTGCTCGAAATTAATGTGTCCCAATGCCTCGAATTTCCTTGACTTTTACTATGTTATTACATGGGTCAAAAGAAGCAAAAATTCCAAGTTTCATTACTATTGCAATTTGTGGTGGGTATATCCATAAAATGACTGGCCTATTTGTTTCCTATCGAATTGTTCAGCTGTGGCCTCTCCAAACCCCTTTCCAATATTTTGTATTTTCCACACATAGCTCTAATATTAAGTCCACGGAAGAGCATCTCCAACAATTTGCAACAATATATTTTGCTCTCTTCACCAACTTCAAATAACAAGACAGGAAGAATGGGAAAAGGAAGCCAGATTACGTAGGGAAAAGTTGAGAGAACTGCTGATCGCTTTTTCCTGTCAGCAGCCAACAATGGCGTCACCAGGGGACCCTGCCTACTACACCCAACCTACTCCCCCCCCCCCCCGCCGGCCCCCAAGCCACCAAGGTCGTCATGCAGCCTCCTGTGTTTAAAAAGTATGGTGAAGGTTACGAGGATGGATCGCTTGAGGAATAAGGTGAGGAGGAGAGCAGAGGTAGAAAGGAAGCTGGTAAGATAGGGTTGATGAAAGAATATTGAGATGGTTTGGTCATAAGTAAAAAGTTAGTGAAGAAATACTACCAAAAAGAGTGTGGAAGGTAGAGGTGAAGAGAGTGAACTTGAGGGGAAGACCGACAGTGGGATGAATAGATTGGGTAAAGGGGGCCTTGGGTAAAAGTGAATGTTGAGCATGGAAGGGAGAGGGTAAGAGATAGGTTTGAATGGAGAATAGTTGTAAATGGACCATAAATAGATGCGATCCGAAGGGATTTCTCCTCGTCTTCTCTATTTAGTCGTGAGGGGATGAGGAGGGAAGGTTGCCATAGAAATGAAGCGGTGGGAGTCAAGCCGGCTTCGGGTGACGGGCTCTGATGTGGATGTGCTGTGTCTTGCTGCATTGCCTCTGATCCAGGCAGGAGGTGGGGCAGAGCTAGCCACAAAGACCAAAGAATTTTTAAAAAGGGAATTAAGTTGGTGTAGGATGGGTAAGGGTTGGGTGAAGGGTGAGTGCATGCCTTGGCTAGCTACCTTCCCTATAAGAAGACGACTTTTGGTACATAGATATATTCATAATGTTGCACTGTTGTTTCGATGGATGGATTCTATTCTGGGTGGTACCTATTGTTTTATGAGTAGGAGGTGGGTTCAAAATCAGACTTTTCTTTGTAAATTCTCAACAGGGCAGCTTATAAAGTGGTGGCAGAAAAGGGGTCCAGAAGGGATGAGTCCTAGGATGATGAAGTCTGTCTTAGGGGTTGAGACCAAAGAATTCTCTCTATTACCAAAGACCCAAAATCGCCTCAGTACTGAGAAGAGGCAACCTGCACATCGCTGTGACGAAGCAGGTGTTACACATCCACGAGTTAGCAGACTTGCTCCAATCACAGGGATTGAAAAGCATTCATTATTGTACATAAATTTATTCATTTTACATGTGTATCTATGATTTTTTACAAATATAATTTTCCTTCAAATTCATTTAATTGCATAGGAGTATAGTGTACAAAATTTTATCCATCTCATTACTGCTTCCTAAGGTGCATTATGCAATGGTTGGGGGTGGGGGCTTCAAGAACTCAGATTGGCTTGGAGGGGACATGACCATTAAAATTTTTGAGAAAGTGGTCGGTTGTATTAAAGTGAGTATTTCTCTGATACCATTTTATAGTAATAGAGGGGGGAAACAGTCACTCGTTGTCAGCACTTTTTGTGTGAAAAGGTGGAGGAAATACAATTGAAGTTGATAGAGATCTTAGGCCTGATGCAGAGACCGAGTGTCAGCCCATCAACGCTGCACCTACAGACGAAGGTTAAGGTGTTGACACGTTTGGAGGAGAGAGGGAGGGTGATTCTATCTGATTTCCTTTATGCAATACAGTCCTTACGAATAGTGAGCGTGTTTTTAGTGCGCGCTTTACTGTGCACGAGCAACGAAAAAAAGGTTAAATATGTATAAATTAATGCAATACCCGTTTGTGTGTGTGTGTGTGTGTGTGTGTGTGTGTGTGTGTGTGTGTGTGTGTGTGTGTGTGTGTGTATTTACCTAGTTGTATTTACCTAGTTGTATTTTGCGGGAAGGGGAGCTATGCTCGTGTTGTCCCGCCTTTGTATCTTGCAGTGTCTAGTTTGTTTTTAAACTCATGAATGGTTTTTGCGCATACTATTTCATTGTCCAGTTTGTTCCAAGTGTCCAAAACTCTATGAGGAAAACTGTTTTTCTTCAGTTCTCTTCTATAGCTATGTTTTTTTATTTTCTTTCCATGTCCTCTTGTGTTTCTTTTGTCCCAGTTAAGTAAGTTCTCACTATCGAGTACCTCTGTGCCTTTCATGATTCTGTAGATGGTCAATAGGTCACCTCTCTCTCTTCTTTGCTCCAGTGTCGGTAACTCCAGTTTAGCCAATCTCTCTTTGTATGATAGGTTTGCAAGTGCAGGTGCCATTTTTGTAGCTGCTCTTTGGATTCTTTCTATTTTCTTTATATTCTTTTTGGTACTGGGGGACCACAATGTCGCTGCATACTCTAATCTAGGCCTTATCAATGTAACCAATATTTTTTTCATCATGTCTTCGTCCAAGTATGTAAACGCCACTTTTATTGATCTTAGCAAATTGTAAGTCTCCCCGACAATTTTGTTAATCTGTATATCATAGGACAAGTCGTTCGTGATAATTACTCCCAAATCTTTTTCGGATCCTACTTTCTTTACTTCTTTGGTTCCAATTGTATATTTTCCTGATATTCTGTTTTTGCTTTTTCCAAACTCCATTATGCTACACTTCTTAGTATTAAAGTCCACTTCCCATTTCTGACTCCAGTTCCATACCCTATTTAGGTCTTCTTGCAGTGCTTCACAGTCCTCATCAGTTTCTATTTTCCTTAGCAGTTTGGCGTCATCGGCAAAGAAGCTCATGTAGCAGTTCACGTCCTCATCCATGTCATTCATATAGATAGCAAACATTATTGGTGCCAGCACAGATCCTTGCGGTACTCCACTGATCACCTCTTTCCAGTCTGAATATTTTTCTCTGAGCACTACTCTCATCTTTCTACCAGTCAGAAAGTCCTCTATCCATTTTAGTAGGTTTCCCTGTATTCCTCCTATGTGTTCCAGTTTTTTTAGTAGTTTTCTGTGTGGTACTTTGTCAAAGGCTTTTTGCAAGTCTAGGAATGCACAATCAGCCCATCCATTTCTTTCTTGCACTATGTCTATTAGTCTTGAGTAAAAGCATATTAAGTTTGTGGAGCATGATCTTCCTTGTCTGAATCCGAATTGTCTTGGGTTTAATATGTCATTGTCTTCCAGATGTTTTACCCATCTATTCTTGATTATTTGCGAGAGTGAAATTGAGAGTCACCCCTCTCTCCCTCCTTCCTCTCCACCCACGCAAAAGAGTCTCTTACGCAGGCCTATCATCAGTTGCCACGCGACATTGTTTGTGTTTATACAAATTGCTGCAACCTGTACCCTTATTCTCGTAGATTGCACCATGGCTACTCCAACTAAAATTGGCAGTGGAAAAAGAATTTTCTGACCCATTCTATCAAGTTGGACATCATCAAGAAAAAGGAGCAAGGTATGGGTAACACAGCAATAGGAAGAGAATGGGTCTGTCTAAGTCTACAGTGCAACCGGTAATGGTTGTGGTTACATAAGGTGGACTTAATGCGGGCGAGATAAACTCCAAAACCGGAGTTTCCTCTACTTATTTATAACTATTTGAGTATTGATTACAGATAATAAATAGGCCCTTAGGGCAAAATACAGTAAGTGCTGGGCTTTGACCTCGACACTGCCCTCTGCCAGGTGCGTGACCTGGGTAAATCAGTTTGAAAGGCACTTGACCTGGCCAGCTCTGCTTGTCTTGGTTACAAAGCGTTCGCATATAAAGGGGGTTAGTGGGTTGTCATAAGTAAAGGTGTTAGTTTCGCTATTCTTTAGCATTGGAGTTAGTTTTATGTATGAGGGTTAGTCGTATGGTTGGTGGGTGTGGTTAGACATGGTATGTATATGTTAGTTTATGGGTAATATAATAGGGGCAGGTATAATAAAGGGGGTTTAATGGGTTTCTCTGGTGACATTACGCATCTTCGTGAGGTGATATCCTGTTTGTCTGAATTACTGCTGAGTTAGATGCTGAGGTCAGGAAAAGCGAATTCAAGTCTACAACACAGTTATCTCGAATTATGACAAAAGAAACAATATAGATTTAATATATCTAGACTTTGCAAAAGCTTTTGATACCGTCCCCCACGAAAGATTACTTACTAAATTAGCTTCGCACGGAAAAAGTGGTAGCCTATTAAGTTGGACTAGTAATTGGTTGAATGATCGAAAACAGAGAGTTGTTTTAAATGGAAAAACTTTTAGATGGAAATTTTTTACAAGTGGAGTTCCTCAGGGTTCTGTTCTTAGGCCACTTCTATTCATAGTATATATATTGTAGACCATGGACTAAAATCTACTGTTTCCAAATTTGCTGATGATACAAAACTGTGGGGAATGGCAAATAATCACTTAAACCAATTAGATATTCAAGAAGATTTAGATCAATTACAGCAATGGTCTGAAAAGTGGCTAATGAAATTTAACACAAATGCAAGGTCATGCACATAAGTAAAAATAACAGTAAGTACGATTACAAGTTATTTGGAAATTCGTTAACTAAAGTGAATAGTGAAAAATATATCGGCGTAATTATCACTAACGATCTCAAATCATCCAAGCAGTGTATTTCAGCCTCTGAGAAAGCAAATAAGATTCTAGGACTGATTGCGCGATCTTTTGACTTAAAAAATCCATCACTCATTAACAAGCTATATAAATCGTTAGTTCGTCCACATTTAGAATATGCTGTTTCCGTATGTTCACAGAATCTCATTAAGACATTGACAGACTGGAAAAAATACAACGGCGAGCCACAAAACTGATTTCAAATATCAAAAATAAATCATACGAAAATCGACTAAAACATATTAATCTGTTTTCCCTAAAAAGGCGTAGACTCAGAGGTGACTTGATACAGGTCTTTAAAATTCTAAAGGGAATTGACAACATCAAAAGTGACAAAATTTTCACACTGAATGAGAATCAGACAAGAAACAAGGGTCTCAAACTGTCCGAAAATAGATTCAATTAGGAAGTGGGTAGAAACAACTTTGCCAACCGTGTAGTTAATGAATGGAATAAACTTCCTGCACAGGTAGTGCAATGAAGTTCAGTTCGAAGCTTTAAGAATCATTTAGATGAACACTAAGCAAGATGCTGTAATGATTATAATGTATTCTATATTATTTGTTTTTGTTTTGTTATCATTTGTCTGTTTAATTCTCATTTATTATTAGTTACATGTCAATTTATTATTATTCATTATTTACCTGTTTGTTTATTATTTAACTATACCTATGCATTTATTTATGTATTTTATTTGTTATTTACATTATTATAGTTTTTATTTATTTTATTACTATTATGATTTTTTTCGCTCCACCTTTGTAATCCTTTGTAAAAAAGAGGGGACGAGTGCCATGTTGCATGCATGTGGATCACGTCCGTGGTAGGTGATGGTCAGACAAGGTTATAATACTGCGTACCGTTTGAAAAAACCAGGAAGCCACCAAGAAAACTGTGAAGACTTATGGTCCCTCAGCGTTGGATGGTCGTAGCCATAATAATAATCCTGTTGTCATCTTGATGGAGAGATATTTAGCCACTTGTCAGCGCAAGGCCAAGGAGGGAGTAGCGCTTACTAACAGATACATACGAGAGAATGTCGCCAAATTCTTTATCGTAGGCAAGAGGAAGGTGAGGTTTACTCGAGACTTTAAGGCGTGTTGGCTGGGCTATTTCGTTTTTGAGACGCAAGGAATTGAGGAATATTGCCTTTACGGGAGAAAGGGCTTCTGCTAACGAGACAGCAGATGAACAGTTCCCTACTATTCTGAAGAATATTATCGAAGAAGAAGGGTACACGAAAGATCTTGATGAAACTGTCTTGTATTACCAAGCTATGCCAAAGAAGACTTACATCGCGAAGGAAGAGAAGTCACGCATAACCGTCATGTTTTGTGTCAACGTGTCGGGTTCCAACAAAATGTGCCCAACTGTGGTCCACACTGCTGCAAGTTCCCGCTGCTACAAAAACTTACGTAACATGAATGATAGTGGAGCGTATTGGTACAAGAGTGCCAATGGATGACTGGCAGTATGTTCTCTGAATGGCTAAAAAAAAAAATCTGTATTCCTGATGCAAGGATGAAATCCAGGCAACTTGAGCAAGATCTTAACATGTTACTTCTTATGGACAACGCCCCAGCTCACCCAGCATGGGTACAAGACCTAGCACCTAGGCAGTGCAAGATTGTATTCATATCACCTCGCACAACATCCCTTATTCACCCCCATGATCAGCAAATGATTAGCACAGTTAAGCAAATTTACCATCGAAATGTCTACGACTACCTAAGAGAAAAATTTCTAACCAACAAGGAGCTTTATGCTATGGAGGAGCTGACCACTGACGAGGATATGGACGAACCAGATTCGCCACCAATGCCCTTACCAGCTGCAGCTTCAGCCTCGCCTAACCCTGATTTACCTAACCCGGACTACTCACCTGCTTCATCGTCAGCTTCGGTGTCGACAGTTACTGTACACCTGCACCACAACGGTCTGCTCCAAAAACGACAGTAATTCAATTCTGGAGACGTTTTACTATCAAGGATGGGGTTGACTTTCTTTTAAAAGCCTGGGATGAAATAAACTTCGCTACAATCAACCGTGCGTGGCAAACCCTAGTGCCTCACCTTGTAGTACAGGCAAATTAGATGAAAAAAGGCCAAATAGGGGAAAAAATAATAAGTTTTTTATATTTGGTAGAAAGACTCCCCAAGGATCACAGAACTAAGATTCAAAGAGTTCCTCACCGTCAGATGGGTGCAACCCCCTATTTTGGGGGGTAACCCCCCCTTCGGAGGGTACTTTTCCCCATATTTACTGGTTTTTTCTCCAAAGGGGTGCATCATACGGATAAAAGGTATAGGGACCAAAAAAATGAAAACTTAAATTTTGCACAAGTTTATTTCAATGTCTTTTTGCTCTAAATATTATAGTTTTTGCGCAAATAAGCCCAAAAGTAGGAGACTCATTTTCACCGATATGCGAAAAAATGCATTTCGCCCTTACATTTTGTTCAATAACTGTTAAACTACTAATTTCTCGTCAAAATACAATATAGATGATATTGTTGAGTGAAGATTTTTCATTCATATGGTATCCTTGTTTTCTTATATATTATTATTATTAAAAAAAAGATCAGAATCAAACTGGAAAGTAGAAGACCCGTTATATCGTAAATAAAAGCAAAAATATCCATGCCACAGTCAAACGAAGAAATTCTTGTAAAAATCGCATGTAAAGGTAACTGGGGTATACCAGTTGATAATGAAACTAGGCCTTCTGCTCTGATGAATGGGTAGTGGTGATGAAGCTATTCAACAAATGTTTGAATATTCTCCTCATCCTTTCCAATCCTTGACTCTCTTAATTCAACATGTTGAAAGCTATTGCAGCTCTAAATGCTACTAAATTGCTCGACACTCTCGCATAGATAATGAGCTACAGGTAAACCGAAAACCCATTTCTTCAGAACACTTTCAGTGAAGCCTCTTCCATGAGTGATGCCTCCAATACTCTTCATATTTTTCATCAATGTTTGTTCTATTGTCATATCTGACCATACACCACACCAGTACTTTTCAGAACGTCGAATGGTAAAGTACCCATCCGCCGTAAATTTCTGAAACTCATTGTGTGGCATGTTGAGAGGAAGAGAATCCATATCTTGGAGATAGAGTTGGCAAGATTTGGCGTACTGTATATGGCCAGTGGCATAGAAAATGGGCAACATAGCTCTTACGCAGTCTAAATGAAGCTTCCAGTTTCCCATGCGCTCTGCCTCAATGAAATGCAATGCAACAGTCACAAGGTCAAAATATTGTAGCCACAACTGAGCTGTCTTTCCTTTTTCCAAAATATTAGACATGTGATCATTCAAGTTTACTTGGATTCTTTTTAGAACATCATCACTTTCAACTGCACTGAATGATGGAGGATGGGTCTTGAATGATGAAAGAAGTTGTTCTACATGCTGTCTGTCACTATCGTCAATAGCAACTTCTTGAAGTATGAGTTTTGCCAGGGCACAGTATGTCAGCATGTGAGCTCTAATAGCTCGAGCATATGCATGCCCTGACAGCATGTGTGGCACTGATGAAGAACCATAAACAGTTGACCATAGTTCTGAAATCCCACTGCCCTCCATTATGTATCCAATGGACCCAAGATAAGACATAAGGAGATGGAATCCCCCCCGCCTTACAATTACATTGCCAAGTTCACCATCTGGACTTGAGGACACTATATCCTTGGCTTGGATGTAGAGTGACTGGTCAAAAGTTACAAAGCATGTTACTTGCATTGATTTTTTTGTTTCCTCGGCAGTATAGTTTAAAGCACTTAGCACTGTACTGTACTCAGTTGGTGGTAGGCTAATGAAAGGCAGTGCAAGAATTTTTGACTGATCATAAGAATGACTTTGTGTTATACCTTCCATGAAACCTTGCCATGATGGGAAGGAAGAGGTTTGGAGAAATTTTCCATACATCCACAAAACATCCTTTGGTGCTGGGGTTTAAACACACTGTACAGCTTCACTGTTTGCCTCCATACTTTTTATTTGAATTTGTCCAGCTGCAGCGATCTCATTAGAGGATGGAATACTTCGCAATTTATTAATTTCCTGACTTCTTACAGTTCTTTATGGAGTTACGCACTTTATTCCACCCATTGAGTGAAATGTTCCCTTGCCAGTCAAGGTTTGAATGTTAAAGTCTGCATTATCAAATACATACTGACAAAATAAATCTCCTTCCATATTTGGTTTCCAAGAAGTTGTAGCAGATGACTCAAACAGCGTGACATCATTATAGGCAGAACAAAATCCAAAGTTTGATACCGTGTTGACAATGGTTCTAGAGCCAGTTTTCCGAAATAAATACACAGCCAAACCAAGCAATAAGCAGGACAAAAATTATCGTGGACGAGTTGCAGTAATTATTGCATGGGCAATTGCTATACACTTCTTTTCTAGTTTTTCCTTTTCACTCTTTTTGTCTTTTTGAATAACTAGTTCTAAAAAGGCACGCAGTGTCTCAGGCACTACATCGTTTGCATTCTTCATAAAGTCTGTGGCATCTGGATAATCTGTGATATTGTAAGGATTTGTTCTAATATCCTCACGAATTACTGTTGCTGCAGTTTTTACAATTCTTAATCTTTCATCCTTCTCACTTTTCTCTCTGTGTACCAGATATTGATCAATTGTAGTCCAGAACCACGGAAACAAACTACTGTTGGTCTTTTCTTCATTTGACAAAACATAACTCCATCTCCATATGTGTTCATTAACCTATTTTTCAATGTTTTCTCTGTTACAGATGAACTTTCTGGCATATTTTCTTCAAGATTTCTCATTAAATCATGTAAAGTGAATTGACATTCCTCTGAATCATCAATGTACCTACACAATTTTTCAAAAGCAATGTCAATGTGTTCATCATTTGGACTTCCTCTTTTTAAAGATGATGTCGTGAAAAAAAACTTTGTGTAGCACGCTTCATGATAACGTGCTTCTTCAGCAACAAGACATAGGACACTGTTAACTCGTTTGAATACTTTCTCACCCCATTCATCTTGTCTTTGTTTGGCAAAGTCTGAAATTTTCTGTTTCAAATGCAAAACTCTAACTTCCCAAATTGTTTTGCGTTTGTCCATATTCTTTTTCTTTTCTGATGCAACATCACATATATCACCACAGAACAAGCACTTGCTTTTGAAATGAAATTTTTCTTCTGATCTCATGGTCTGCTATGTTTCTTGTGAATTTTCTCTTTTCTATTTTTCATCTCTGGCTATATTCTTCTCTTTTATGTACTCACGCCTACATATTTTATGCACTTCAATAGTGTCAACTTTCTGTAGCATTTCAAAATTACCGTCATTTCGGATTTTACTAACACGTCTCAAATTATGGATACCATCTTTCACTTTCACAGTTTCACCTCCACTTAATGTCTTATGGCAACAAAAACACATCTCGTTTCTTGAAGCCATGGTTAATATTTAATTTCATACACTTCTGAAAATAATTTCATTCTCCTCTGAAAAAAATATATATCACAAACATGTTAATCACTTATTATGAGAGAAAAGCACGGTATTGTTTTATTTACAAGTTTTTTTAATATGATTTTACTAGTAAAGCTTATGATGTAAAAGAAATCGAGATATGGATTTCTGTGGATTTACAGTTTCTTCTTTGTTAGTTTCTTTTGCGTCATTTTTTTAATGTTTAGAGCAAAAATAGGACATCAAATGAAAGAAGAATCTTCACTCTACAATGTCATTTATATTACATTTTGACGAGAAATTAGTAGTTTAAGAGTTACTGAACAAAATGTAAGCGTGAAATGCATTTTTTTAGATTTTGGCGAAAATGCATCTTCTACTTTCAGGCTCATTTGCGCAAAAACTATAATATTTAGAGCAAAAAAAACATAGAAATGTATTTGTGCAAAATTTATTTTTGTATATTTTAGTCCCCATACCTTTTATCCGTATGATGCACCGTTTTGGAGAAAAAACGGTAAATATGGGAAAAGGTACCCTCCTAAGAGGGGTTTTCCCCAAAAAAAGGGGGGTTGCACCCATCTGACGGAGGGGAACTCTTTAGATCTTTGTATTGTGACCCTTGAGGATCAGCCAAATATAAAAAACTTATTATTTTTCCCCTAAAAATGCTAATTTGCCTATACTATTTGTGTTCCCGCAGCTAACACCGCCAATCAGCCTCTCAGTGAAGCGGAAGCAGCCACTCTCCAGGCAGTTCAAGCCGTGCCTGGTTTACAAGACTTAACACTACAGGATATCCAAGAAGCCCATTCTGCTGAACTAGAGTAAGACCAATTAGAAGTTCAACAGCGAGTGGATGAGGCAGACAAAATGTTGCAAGCAAGAGGAGGAGGAGGAGAAGTCGACATGCAAAGTGAGAACGCTCTTCCTATGCGTAACATAAGCCACATCCTATTAAAAGTAGAAAAGTTAAAAGAAGAACTGCTGGACCACGTAACTTGTAGACAGAGGTCCAACGAGATTATCCTTGGATTAGATCACCTCTTTCGTTATTACACCGAGAAATATAGAGAGGGGGTGAACAAGCGACGGCAGACATTAATCACCACATTCTTTCATTAAAGTTTTCAAGATGATCATTAAGAAGGTGAAGAAGAGGAAGAAGGTGATTTGGATGATGTTGTTTCTGTCATTTCAACACTTGATTTTGAAGGATTTATGGAAGTGAAACGTAATGACACAGTTGATAGAGGGAATGGTGGGGGAGAGATGGAGAGTGGTGGTGCGGCTAGTGAGTCATCGTCAAAGTTGCAGTAACCCCCACCACACACTCATTACTACAACACTTCACACAAGCCATCTACGACTTCCAGTAGTAAACATTATTTAAAATTGTCTAAACATGCCTTTTTTATACAATATGATCATTACTTGTCAATTTATATCATGATTAAGGGGACTTTAGCTCAAGATCGGTGGGTCATGTCATCCATATGTCATTTTTCCATAAGATTCCTTATTTGTAGCAAGGTCTAAATATACAGGTCTGACCGTTTGAATTATTGTGCGCAGCTTCTGACGTCATTAGGCTGGGTCCGTTTTCTCTTTGTGAACCACTGAAGAAAACTGTGAAACGCCAAGGAAGACAGGAACTATAATATTTTATATATTATATATATATATATATTATATATATATATATATATTATATATCATATATATTATATATTCATATATATAGACAGGAACTATAATATTTTATATATATTTATATATATATTTTATATAATATTTGTCAGTATATAACTAATTGCGTGGAGCGGTGCGAGCGAATGTAACAACATTCCCGAACGACGCGCCAGCTTCAACTGACAGCTATAGGGCCCGCGAACCCCACTTTGAACAGCCAGGTGACGTTCACAGGCCCGCTGCGCCAACTCCCTCGAAATTCGGTCGGAAGTGGTTAGACCTTATATTCTTATATCTTGATTTGTAGTGCGCGTATTTTTAGGGAGCGCCCGTGCATGCGCCCATATGGACGTTCACTATCCGTATGGACTGTACCACCATTTGCTAGCACCTGTCATTGAACCCTGGGCTAGTATTACATGATATACAGTAATTGTCAACAGTAGACACTACATACTGATGACTTAGCATTTTGTTAACACTAAATAAATAATGCTTCTATCCTTGGGAACACTGTAATACTGAAGAAATGTTTACCACAGAAAAGGTGAAGGAAAGGTTTAAGGAAGGTGGCAGAAGGAGAGGTTAAAAGTGACCGACATTATTTTCTGAGTAAAGATAAATTTCCAATCTTAAAAGAATATTAATTGACTTGGTTAGTAAAGTCCCTGAAATAGTAACTACATAAACATGCAGTCAATACTTCTTACGGGGCATACTTTTGGAAAAATGGTTGATGGTTTTATGAGGGCATTATTTCTGGAGAAGAGTGACTAGTGTGGTACCACAGGGCTGAATTCTGGCACCTAAAAATAATAATAAAAAATAAATCAATCAAACAAAAAAAGTACATGAATGGATCAAGGAGTGGAAAATAAATCCAAGTTCAATGAAAGGTACTTCTCCTTGTCCCATACATCCACGGCATATCCTATAGCACCTCTCTCTTGGCCCTGTCATGCGTCTTCTCCGAGGCCAAGGGACTCCGGTAAAAATTACAAAGAGTTTACAAAGGATTACATAAGAAGGAGCATGCCGACAGGAGACTTTTAGGTCCATGGCTAGGTCGGATGCGAAAAAATATAATAATGCTAAGTAAATAAATAAGAATTATAATATTATAAATAATGATAAATACATACATATCCCAAAAGATTTCCCCCCCCTTACACGGGAGGCAGCCAAAAGAAAAAGGCATAGAAACAACTCCCACCCATTCCATCCCCTACATACTCCACTCCCCTACACCCACTTTCCTCCCTCTTATCTTGGCATCTCCTGGATGACGAGTCATCCCTACATCTTGTCCACGGCCCTGGGTCAGAAGCAGTGTCGCAAGACACAGCACATCCACAGCAAGGCGACTTCATTAATTCGGTGACCACCCCCTCTCCGTCCCCTCATGCAGAAAAGGAGAAGGATAGAAATCCCTTCGGGATGCGTCAATTTATTTCTCACACATACTCCCTCACCCCCCATCCCCCACCCACTCACCCTCATGCATCACAGCATCATCCATACACAACCCTTCTCCATTCACCCTTATCTTCTGTCCTCTCCCATCCTTCCTCAACAGACATTCCTCTCTTTCGTAATGCCCCTTTTACCCCATCCATCCATCTCATCCTAGGTCGCCCCCTCATGTTCACTCCTTTCACCTCTGCCTTCCACACCTCTTTTACTAATCTTTCTTCACCCATTCTTTCCATGTGTCCAAACCATCCCAATACTCTTTCAGAATCCTATCTTCCAACTCCCTTTCCAGCCCTGTTCTCCTCCTCACCTCCTCATTTCTCACCCTATCTTGCCTAGTAACCCCTCTCATACTTCTCAGATATTTCATCTCAAACACATTCAAACTCCTTCTCTCTTCCTCTCTTATGTTCATGTTTCTACCCCGTACAGTGCTGTCGGCACAATCACTCCTTCATACAATCTCCTCTTAGCATCCATTCCAAAATGTCTATTTCTCATTACACTTTTTAATCCACCAAGGCATTTACTCGCTTCTCTCAATCTACATTCTACCTCCACCCCCACTTCTCCCTTTCCTGCCACATTCGCACCCAAGTATCTAAAACTATCCATTTTCTCCAGTCTCTCTCCCTAAATACTCATTTCCAGCCTGCTGCCACCCTCTTCCCTTGTACATCTCATCACCTTACTTTTCCCCACGTTTATCTTCAGCTTTCTTCTTTTTCACACCTTCCCAAACACTGTCACTAATTTCCATTTTCTTTAACCATCTCCAACCCCTACCCACTACCCTTGCATTCACCTCTCGCACCACCCCATCCATGTATAAGTATGTAAAGTTAAATAATAAACAAAAAGGTAAATATTAAATAATAATAAACTGACAGATGTATAATAATAAACGATGATCAAGGAAATATTGAACAGACAAATAATAACAAACAAGTAAACAAATAACATAAAATAAATGGCAGCATCTTGCTTAGGTGTTTATCTAAACGAATCTTAAAGCTTCGAATTGAACTACATTGCACTGCCTCTGCAAGAAGTCTATTCCATTCATTAATTACACGGTTTGGCAAAGTTGTTTCCACCCACTTCCAAATTAAATTTATTTCCTGATAGTTTGAGACCATTATTTCTTGTCGGATCCTCATTCAATGTGAAAATTTTGTCACTTTGATATTGTCAATTCCCTTTAGAATTTTAAAGACATGTATGAAGTCACCTCTGAGTCTAAGCTTCTTTAGGGTAAATAGATTAATATGTTTTAGTCAATTTTCGTATGATTTATTTTTTATATTTTGAATCAGTTTTGTGGTCCACCGTTGTACTTTTTCAAATTTGTCAATGTCTTTAATGAGATTCGGTGACCATACGGAAACAGCATATTCTAAATGTGAACGAACTAGTGATTTATATACAGTAGCTTGTTAATGAGAGATGGATTTTTGAAGTCAAAAGACCGCGTAATCAGTCCTAGAATCTTATTTACTTTCTCAGAGGCTGAAATACACTGCTTGGATGATTTGAGATCGTTACTGATAATTACGCCAAGATCCTTTTCACTATCCACTTTTATTAATGACTTTCCAAATAACTTGTAATCGTACTTACTGTTATTTTTACCTATGTGCATAGCCTTGCATTTACTTGTATTAAATTTCATTAGCCACTTTTCAGACCATTGCTGTAATTTATCTAAATCTTCTTGAATATCTAATTGGTTTAAGTGATCATTTGCCGTTCCCCACAGTTTTGTATCATCAGCAAATTTGGGGACAATAGATTCAATCCGTGGTCTATATAATTTACATATACTATGAATAGAAGTAGCCCAAGAACGGAACCCTGAGGAATTCCACTCTTAACATTTTTCCATCTAGAAGTTTGCCAATTAGTACAACTCTCTGTTTTCGATCGTTTAACCAATTACTAGGCCAAAATAATAGGCTACCACTTATTCCATGTAAAGCTAATTTAGTAAGTAGTCTAGATATATTAAATCTATATTGTTTCTTTTGTCATAATTCGAGATGACTGTGCTCGTGAATTCGAGTAAGTCACGCAAGAGCGTTTCCGTCTGAATCCATACTGGCTATCATTTACCAAACAGTAACTTTCTAAATTATGTTCGATAGCATCTCTGATGATAGTTTCCATAATTTTTCCTTTGATTGAAGTCAAGCTAATTGGCCTGTAGTTATTTGGTTTCTTTTTGTCACCTTTTTTGAATATGGGAGTAACATTAGCTAGCTTTCATTCTCTTGGGACATCTCTGGATATTATGAATTTCTTGGAAATTATTTCTAATTTTTGTTATATTTACCGTAATAAATTCACTCTAGTCTTTTCGCATGCTTCAGTTTGGAGTTCACTTTGAGGTGTTTCGTTTATGAATAATGAGTTAAAATAGTTGTTTAAAATATCACACATTCCTTCATTTGAATATTCTCCTCGACCGTCAGCAGATAATAGTAACTATAGATTTCTTTAGTGTTCTCTTTGGATTTATCAGCGATATTCATTTCGTATTGTCGTTTACGTTTTCTATTGTATTTTCTAAATCTCTCTGTATTATTACATAACTTTGATAGTCATTAGGTGCACCCGAGCACTTGTATATCTTATAAGCCTGTCTCTTTTTAGCAATACTTTTTTTTCAGTTTCTTTGTCAAGCCATTTTGGGCGAGCCTGATTGGGGGGAGGGGCGTCTGTCCTTAAACGGGATGTATGAATCATCTTAGTAAGCGTATTATGAAATATTTCCCACATCTGATCTATAGGTATTTCGCTTATTTGCCTCCCAGTCTATATGCTGAAGCTTCTGACGTAGTCCTATGAACTGAGCTTTACTGGAATCGGGTATTTTAGATACACAAATATCTATTCTAAATTCTTTAGCCGTTTGAATCTAAGTTGTGATTACTACTTGCAATAGCTTCACCAATTTCTTCATTGGTTATCATGCTTTCGCGGCTAGTGATAAATAGATCGAGTAAGTTTCCATGTTTTGTGGGCTCTTTTATATGCTAAACTAGGTAATTGTCACCGAGAAAATCTATCAAGGGACTACCTATATGGCCATGTTCAAGGGTCATCCAATCACTATCAGTAAAATTGAAATCACCCATTATCAATAAGTCCCGTTTGCTGAAACTAGGCATTCTTGAAACAACAGTTTGTCATCTACTAATGGTAATGTTTTTGGCCTATACATTACACCTACATTAATCTTTTGTCCGTTTGTTTGGGTTAATTCTACTCACAAACTATCATATGCATCCTGTTTCTTTAAAACACAGGCATGGACATTGCTTTTATAGTACAACAGAACACCCCCACCTTTCTTGTGGTTTCTATCCTGATTAAAGTGTTTAAATCTCGCAATATTAAATTCAGCTTCAAACTCTCCACCATTTAACCACGTCTCGGTTATTCTTATCATATCGAGATTTTCGCTTTTGACATAACATTAAAGATCATGGTTTTAAGAAACTCGTGATTATTTCTTTTTAACTTGTTTTGAGTTACATGCCTTACATTATAATTTTGTTCTTTATTGACACCTTGCTCTATATTAACATATGGTCCTTCATTGACATTCAGTGCCTCATGGACATTTGCCCCATCTCGGACATCTGGTCCCTCACGGTCATCCGATCTCTCGTGTACATCCCCCCCCCCTCCCGTCACCACGTCCCACTCCGGCCACCCGTCGTTCATTGACATTAAATCCGGCATAACTTCCTAAAATGATATTCTGTCCTCCACTGACATTTCCTACCTTGATATTTTGTCCTCCACTATCATTACATCCCATCGTGATATTTTTTCCTTCATTAACATTACATTTTAATCTAATATTTTGTCCTCTACCGACATTATACCCTAAAATGATATTTTGTCCTACACTGACATATTGCTCTACATTATTGCTACGCATTTCTGTCTTACTATGGAAATTTGATCTACGCAGCCTCTTCCTTTCCTGCGTCTACACTATTACCCAGGTGCTACCTCTGCTCCCCTTCTAATACTCTCAATTAGCATCCTCTAGTGCGGCTTGTCAACTGCACTTAAGAGACTGATCCTTCTGGGGCTGTTGCAATTATGTTTGCATACGCGTTTCCAGTTCTCTGGCACGCTTCCCTTCCTTGCTCGCACACTGAACAATCTCACAGGTCGGTCCGCTGTAGCTGCTTCTTCCTGTCGGGCACTCCACTTGGCTTGGCTGCCTTGTCGGCTTTCATCACTTTCAATGTTCTTTGTGCCTCATCTTTTCATCATTCTCCTCACCCAGCACTGATTTTCCTAGTACTTTCCACTGCCCCGTCAAACCCTCCCTAACCTCCACGATTGAAAATCCTGGAATGTTATATATGCCTTACTGCCTTCACTTATATTAGCACTTGTCCATCTGCACCCTTTACCTTTTCCTCTCTGTCTAAGTCATCCCCATCAATCTTTCCATTTCTTTCCAAAATATATGTTATTCTTTTCCAAATTTTTTTCAAACATCTACCTCGCATTACATCTACTTTCCTCTTTTCCTCTCTCTTCCTTCTCTACTCTCATATGTTTCACTAGTTCTACTTTGCAGCCAGCCTTCATATGCTCACTTCTTTTCTTCCACCGCTGCCTTCACCTCAACATCCCACTATTCATTGCCTCTGCTTCTATTCCCTCCCATCCTCCTTATCCCACAAACCATCTTTGCACCCTTTATCACTTCCTTCCTGAAAGATACTCATTCTTCCTCTATTCCTGTATCACCTCCTTGTATTCTTTTAATCATTCCTTTCATTTAATTTGATCACCTTCAGCACTTTTCTACCTACCTCCCTTTTTCTCCACCCTCCTAGTTTATCTCCACTTTCAATGTCCTTTCTAGCAGATAATGACCTGAGAGTCCCCTAGTCTTCCTTCTGAACATTTCTCACATCCTGAACCCTTCCATTCCTTCTTAAATACAATTACATAGTCCAGTAACGTCCACCTCTTGGTCCCAAGGAGGACTTGTGGTCAAGTTTGTCTGGTGCAACTTACCAGGAAAAGCTGCTGTCGCGCGTCGTCCGTCGAGTTGGCCTTCTCGAGAGTGTCGTGTGTCATTTGGTGTTCGTGTTCTCATAGGATGCTACCACATCGCCTGAGTAACACTTTCCTGTGTTCGATGTTTTCTGTTTTGTCTCAGCCTGTCACGTGTATTCATTCTATTAATTCTTCTACTTTGTTGGAATCTCCCAGTTGAGTGGTGCAGAGCTGAACCAAGTTTGTGATAGCGTCTCTCTCTCTCTCTCTCTCTCTCTTTCCTTCTCTAATTTTCTCTATTTCAAATTTCAAATAGTTTTTAACATTAGGTATCCAAGAGTTGACACCTTGACGTGGTGGATTGGCTTAAGAATCTTAATTATTACAAAAGCTATGTTGATAGAGAGGAAATATCTGCAGGGTCACCCATATCGAACAGGTTTTGTAAGAAAGATCAGACAAAGAGCAGCTCACACACACACAGTCACAGGACCCACTGCTAACTGGCACGTCTCTGATGTCGAACAGGGAAATTCCTCATAGATATATGGGGTACCGTCATAATAACGGCGTGGACCATTGGGCACCCTATAGATATATAGGATTTCACCGAATATAATGAATAAGGTGGCACCAGAGAAATACCTCACCAAAAATCAGTTGGCAGGGAGGTGAGGTTACTGCCAAAACCCCTTCATAGCACAATGCTCTGCACAACCAAAACAAAAACGGGTGTTCCTGTTGGACCATCGTCTCCTAAAGGTCCAACCGCATTGCCTTGTGTGCTTACGGGTAGTGCACCACCGAATGTGAGTAAAGCACTGTCCAAGCAGACCCAAGTCTTGGAATTAAACAAAATGAAGATCTATACATACAACGTAAGAATCCTTTCAGAGGACCACAGGCTGGAGAGTTTAATGGAAGGACATCGTAGGACTGAGCGAAGTCCGAAGAGAGGAAGAAAAGCTGATACAATTACAAGATGGTTACCACCTATTCCAATATAGAGATAAGGACAAAGAAAGATCTAGTGGAGTAGGGTTCTTGATAAACCGAGAGGTTGCTGGTAACGTAGTGAAGTTCAGTAGTTTATCAGACAGGGTAGCTTGGATTGTGATTAGGCTTGTAAAAGGCACAATCTAAAAATAGTTCAGGTTTATGCGCAAACTTCACAGAGTTCAGACGATGAAATTGAGTCATTCTATGATGATTTAAGTCAGGTAATGGATCAAGAAAAAAGTAAGTACACGTTGGTTTAGTGCTAAAGTGAGGAAGAAGATGGGAGATGAGTCGTGCATTGGGAAATTTGGAGTAGGTGAAGGAAAAGACACAGGCGAGATGTTAGTTAATTTTACAGAAAACTACAACATGAGGGTAATGAACGCTTTCTTCCAAGAGCGTGTAGGTCGTAAATGGACCTGGAGAAGTCCAAATGGAACAACAAAGAACTAAGTAGAATTCATATTAGGAGATGAGAGCAAGAGTGTTAGCAATATTACGGTCATAAATTCAACATAGGTAGTGACCATAGAATGGTAGGTTGCACAGCTAAATTCAATTTCAGAGCCGAGAGAAATAAACTAGTTTTATAAAGAAAATAAGCCTTGCGAAGGTTAAGGATGATAAGAAAATTCAGTTAAATATTAGATTCAAAGCTCTAAAAACTAACGAGGACGCCGTCGAAGATATTAATTTGAATTTAGTGAATATCATTAGGGAATCGCAGAGAAAGTAGGAAGTACAAAAACTATTAGTGAAAACAAATACTCAAAAGCTACAAATGACCTAATTAAAAGAAAAAGGACCATGCAGATAAAAAACAGGAGAGACGAAATAGAAAGAGGCAGAGATCAGAGAAAGAAAAAACATGGATGAAATAGATTAAACTATTCGGAAAGGTAAAAGTATTAAAGGGACCGAGCGCAGACATGCTTTAGGAAGACGGCAAATAATATGTTTGAAAGATAGAAACGGAGAGATTATTAAATGCATGGACGGATGACATTATTTTCATTTCAGAAAGAGCAGAAGACTTGCAAGGTATGCTGAGTGATCTGAACAAGGGAAATCTCAAAGTAGGCTTAAAAAAGAATAAGAGTAAAACCGAAGTAATGTTCAACACGAAAGTTCAATGTAAAGAGGTTATAATTGATGGTGAGAGTCTTGATGAAGTTGAAGAGTATAATTATTTACGCCAGATGGTAAAAGTGACCAAAGATGACGATAATGAAATAAAAAGATGTATTACAATTGGTTGGAAAGTGTTTGGTAAATATAATAAAATCCTGAGAGGATCTCTACATCTATGTCTGAAACGTAAATTTTACAATCAATGCATTCTGCCTTGTGATGCAAAAAACGTGTTTTTTTTTTTTTTTTTTTTTTTTTTTTATTCGCGGTTAAAAAAAATTATGATTTTTTCTTTTAATCTCATCCAAATTTGTTCAGATACTAAATATTTAGTACATAAAAACAGGTGCAAGTACGTTATTCATCCCTCCACATATGTGCATATATCTTATTCAAAGAGGCATTAGACAGAGTATATAAATAAACAAGTAATTGACCATTTTAGTCACTGTCAGATGCTGCAAGCCTGCAACAAGTGTAGATACTGTATATGGGCCAGTGCTATTGGCTGGCTACCTTACAAAATTTACCTTTTATCTAAGCATACTCTTCAAAGATTAAACAATCCAATTTCCCATAGTGACCCTGGACGTTGCCTAAACACAGATCCGCCAATTGAACAGTGGAAAAGGGGTTAACATAGTAATGGGAGGAAACTGTTGTACTCCCCGCCACCCATCAAGGCTCAGAGCTTACTTTCTACCTGACTTTTTGCTCGCTATCCCTTAACTTTAACCTACAATCATACATAACATAATTGGATCACAAGCCCTCTGCTGAATAAATGAATGAAAATAATTGATTTAATAATAGGGTTATAACATAATTTATAAGTATACGAGTTAGTTTTGGTTAGTTTGTCACTGCACTCAACACCACTCACAGCTTGAAGCTGGTTGTTAGTCTACCATCGACCACTACGTGAACGGATTCCTGCGTTCTCTCTCTCTCTCTCTCTCTCTCTCTCTCTCTCTATCTCTCTCCTCTACAACGTATATTAATCGTATTACTTGTCAAATAAGAGTGATGTCATTAGTAAGTCAAGAAAAATGTGTCGTCTGCTACACCATTTTGAGTATTTCGCTGTTTGTCACATTTTTAAGATAGTTACTATTTAGCAAAAAAAAAAAAAAAAAAAAAAACATGTAAATGAACAGACACGAAAATGTAATAAAAAAGAATACAGGGAGAGTTGCTATTCTTGTCCGAAACATTTTTAAAAATGTGCCAAAACTAAGTGGGGCAACTGTACATTGTAAAATAAATAAAACACATCAAAACATGAAACCACAGAAAATGGAAGTGCCCTAACACCATTGAAAACCTTAAGTGAGGAGTATACAGATTTATCTTATATTCTAACATAGAAAAATTATTGTAATATAGTTCTTTTCCTTGCTGAGTTATTTTAAAACAAAATATATAAAAAACTGTTTTTTTTTTTTTTTTTTTTTTTTTTTTTTAAGTTGCATCTCAAATTCTGCAAGCAATAATCTACGGGTGTGAGACTTGGAAACTGACGAAGGCGATGAAAAACCTAAGGACTACACAGAGGAGAATGGAGAGATCAATAAAGGGAATAACGCTGAGAGACCGAAAGAGAGCAAGTTGGGTGAGAGAGCAGACTAGATTGAAAGATATTGTGGAGGCGGTGAAAGAGAGGAAGTGGAATTGGGCAGGTGAGTTGGTGCGAACGACTGACGAGCGATGGAGCAAGTGTATTAGAGAGTGGACGCCGCGAGATGGGAAGCGTGGAAGAGGGAGACCAGACAGAAGGTGGAGATATGATAAAGAAGTTTGCAGGAGTGACGTGGCAGAGGATGGCGCGGTCGTGTGAATCATGGACTGCTATGAAGGTCTTTGTTCAGCAGTGGACTTAGGATGGATGATTTTATTTTACTTTATTTGACTGGGTAAAGCAAACAATTTGCGCACAAGAAACTAGATGTACAGGATATACTGTGTTTAATAGTGATTTCATTCATATCATGAGAAGGCAAGGTTACACCCTACCAGCAACAAAATCGTTACCACAACCATCAAAATGCACGCACACAAACACGAAAGCACAGCCACACACGCGCAGAATCACACACGCACGCGCACACACATACACATACACACACATACACACGCACAAACACACACACACACACACACACACACACACACACGACAACAACGACTCGGTGGCGTAGTTGGTAGAGCGCTGAACTGCCACCATAGTGGCCCGCAGTTCTTGGTTCGAATCCTGCCCAGGGCCGAAATTATTTCGGTACCGCTGCGCTTCGGGTCGTTACTCTGACTCTCGTGGGCGGGGAGTTGGGTGTGTGTGTGTGTGTGTGCAAGGTCATAGCATTACCCATAGATCAGACCTACGAGCTCTGAGCTCTCTTCCAGGAGGGAAATAGCTGTCGATCACGAGTCCAACACGTGATCCAAAGACCAAGTGAATATACACACACACACACACACACACACATGCCTGGAGGGGGAAGAGCACGGGGGAGGGTGTCAGTTGCCCTCCTCCCTAGAAATCCATGATATGCTTGAAACTTTGCTGATCGTCACGTATAACTTCGTTAAATTTCTATAAAAAATAAATGTATGGTTGATATTCGACTGCGAGTCTGCAAGTTAAGAAATGCTGATACTATACTTGATAGTGAATTACATGCCCATTAAAATCACCATTTCAAAGGTAAAGGAAAAATTAGATCGCACACACACCTTTGTTACGAAGGAGGATACAAATACTCTCCGTAATAAATCGAAGAAAAAAATACTCTCCGGAATAAATTGAAGGCTCAACACAAGAAGGAATTCCCCGACCTTTACACCTCAACCAAAGGAGCCTCAGTTAAAGATAAAATCATGAAATTCCATCGGAACTTTTGAGAAAGAACTTTCCAAGAAAAAGAAGAAATAAAAAAAAATTAAAAAGAGGAAATAAAAGAACAGGAAAATAAATAGAAAAAAGAAAAGCATGAAATTATTGGGGAGGAAATCTCCAAACACGGTTGCGAAAGACATCATCTCTCCTCCAAAGAAAAATGTATGAGAAATAAATAAATAATTTTATAATTTTATACTTGATCCTCGGAGGGGCTCTTCACGCGCCCCCCTACCCTCTGGGAGGCGACGCATGCCATGCACCCCTAATGTAGTCAGGGCGGCAAAGCCAGTGCTTGTCACTTGAAAAAATATCATCAAAATCTTAAGTTAAACATACAAGATGTTGATGAACAGAGTTGATTTTCACTACATAGAAAAGAGGATGAAAAGATATATATATATATATATATATGTGTGTGTGTGTGTGTGTGTGTGTGTGTGTGTGTGTGTGTGTGTGTGTGTGTGTGTGTGTGTAGCACTGAATGGGTCCCAGTGAATAGAAATACATTTTTATTAACCACAATGCACTTTAATTCTAAACCATCAAAATCGGGAGACCCGTGGAGGCCAACATGGAGAAATTGAAATGTGGTACGGCCAAGGACTCGAACCCGGCTAGCACATGACAAGTGCTAAGTGGTAAGTCACTACAGCACTTGTCACGTGCTAGCCGGGTTCGAGTCCTTGGTCGTACCACTTTTCAATTTCTGCATGTTGGTCTCCACGGATCTCCCGATGTTGATAGCTTAGAATTAAAGCGCATTGTGTGTGTGTGTGTGTGTGTGTGTGTGTGTGTGTGTGTGTGTGTGTGTGTGTGTGTGTGTGTGTGTGTGTGTGTGTGTGTGTGTGTGTATTTACCTAGTTTTACCTAGTTGTATTTTACGGGAAGGGGAGCTATGCTCGTGGGGTCCCGTCTTCATATCTCATTTTATCTAAACTATTTTTAAATTCATGTATTGTTTTTGCACACACCACTTTCTCATCTAACTTGTTCCAACTGTTTATTACTCTGTGAGGAAAGCTGTTCTTTTTCAAATCTCTTCTATAGCTGTCTTTTTTTATTTTCTTTCCGTGTCCTCTTGTATTTCTGTCATCCCATTTTATCAGATTCTCTCTATCAGTAATTTCTATGCCTTTCATGATTCTGTAAATAGCTATCAAATCTCCTCTCTCTCTTCTTTGCTCTAGTGTCTGTAGTTCAAGTTTTTCTAGTCTCTCTTCATATGATAGTTTTGAGAGTGTTGGTGCCAGTTTTGTAATTGCTCTTTGTATTCTTTCAAGTTTTTTTATACATTTTTTTGTACTTGGTGACCATATCGTTGCTGCATATTCCAATCTTGGTCTTATCAGGGTGATTAGGATTTTCTTCACCATTTCTTCATCCAGGTATGTAAATGCAACTTTGATTGTTCTTATTAAATTATAAGTTTCTCCAAAAATCTTATTTATATGTTTCTCAGGTGACATATTATTCATAACAATGACTCCCAGGTCCTTCTCATTTTCTACTTTTTTATTCCTTCTTCTCCCAATTTATATGCTCCTGTTATTCTGTTTTTGCTTTTTCCAAATTCCATTATACTACACTTTTTTGTATTGAACTCCATCTCCCACTTCCTACTCCATTCCTGTACTATATTTAGATCTCTCTGTAGTGATTCACAATCTTCTTCAGTTTTCACTCTTTTCAGTAGTTTTGCATCATCTGCAAAGAAGCTCATATAGCTTTCAATTCCTTCATCCATATCATTAATATATATAGCAAACATTATTGGGGCCAGAACTGTTCCCTGCGGAACACCGCTTATTACTTCATCCCATTTTGAGTGCTGGTTTCTTATCACTACTCTCATTTTTCTTTCTTGCAAAAAGTCTTCCATCCAATTTAGTAGTTTGCCCTGTATTCCTCCTTCAGTTTCTAATTTCTTAAGCAACTTCTTATGTGGTACTTTGTCAAAAGCTTTCTTTAGGTCTAGAAATGCACAGTCCGCCCATCCATCTCTTTCTTGTATTATATCTATTAGCCTTGAATAGAAACATAAATTGGTGACGCATGATCGTCCTTGTCTGAATCCAAATTGCTTTGGGTTTAACACTTTGTTTTTTTCTAAATATTTTACCCATCTACTTTTGATAATTCTTTCACAAATTTTTGCTATTGTACTTGTTAGAGAGACTGGTCTATAGTTTGTAGGTTCTTCTTTATTTCCTCCATTATATATAGGTACTATATTTGCTTTTTTCCAATCTTCTGGAACTTTTCCTTCTTTCAAGGAACTGTTTAGTATGCTATGTATTTTGTCTGCCAGTTCATTCCTGCATTCTTTCAGAATCCAGTTTGCTATATCATCTGGTCCATGCGATTTTCTGACATCAAGATTACTCAAGTGTGTTAATATTTCATTCTTTGTTACTTCTATTTCTTCCATAGGGGGGACTTTCTCTTTCCATTCAATCTCTTCAGGTTGTATGTTCTCCCTTGTAAACACTGATTTAAAATGTTTGTTCATAATTTCCGCCATTTCCATTTCCTCAGTGTATTCAACTCCCTCTTGTCTTAATTTCTCCAAGTCTTGTTTGTTTTTCAGTTTATTGTTTACAAATCTGTAGAATAGTTTTGGTTGATCTTTACACTTTTCTATGATATCTTTTTCATATTTTCTCTTTTCCTCTCTGCACGTTTGTACATATTCATTTCTATAACAGGTATATATTTTCCATTTTTCAGGTCTTCTGTCTTTTTTCCATCTGGTCCAGGCTTTGTCTCTTTTGTCTTTTAACTCCCTACAACTTTTGTTGTACCAGCATTATACATATTCTTTTTCTTGTTTTTGTCTTGGGACATACTTTTCCACTCCTTTTTTGTAATTTTTTGTCAAAATATTCCATTTCTCTTCCACTGTTGTTTCTTCTTTGTATATTTCATCCCAGTTTTCTTGTTGAAAGAATTCTCTTATTTTATCAAAGTTTGTTTTTTCATACATCATTCTTCCTTTTCTATATTGCTCATTTCTTTTCATATATTTTTCTTCATTAAGTTCCAGTTCAATCAATATGTGGTCACTCTTACTTATTGGTGTTTTATATTCAATCTTGTCCACTATTCTAGGTTCAGATGTAATTATTAGGTCTAGTCTCGATGGTTCTTCTTCATTTCTATACCTGGTGTTCTCCTGTATCCATTGTGTCATTGTATGGTCAGTAATCATCTCAAGTAGAGTGTTTCCCCATGAGCCGTCTCCACCCTTTACTGTCATTTCTTCCCAGCAGATTTCTTTGCAATTAAAGTCGCCCATTATAACTATTCTTCCTCCATCTTCCATTATTTTATCTAATGTTATCTTTGTGTCCTCTAACATACTTTTATGTTCACTCTCCTCCCATGAGGCTGTTTTTGGAGGCACATAACTTATCACAAATTTTCTGCTCTTCTTATCTCTGTCTTCCACTTCTATCATAATCATCTCTACTGTATTCTTTCCATATATGACACCCTTCACGTTTATATCCTTCTTAGTCAGGAACATAACTCCACCCCCTTGCTTTTTCTCTCTGTTTTTAATCCAATAATTATATGCATCATGTCCTACACTGTTGGGTGGTAGTGGGTCTTTTAATTTTGTTTCTACAAATCCCATTATGTCCGGTTCTTTTTCTTTCAAATAATCATTCAGCTCATTCAATCCTGTTATTAATCCATCTATATTTGTGTAAGACACTCTTAGTTTTCTGTCACTTCCATTGTGTTCTCTGTTTCCCTTTTGTTTTTCTCTTGTATGTCGAACTGCCTTAGTTTCATATTCACTACTCTCCAATAGAATCTCTCTTTCTCTGACTCCGTTCTGCTCTCGTTTTTTTTTTCTTAGCTTCAAGTCTTTTCTGCTTTTCTTCTTCTCTTTCCTCTTTATTCATTTCCCTTTTTATCCATACCTTTTTATATTGTTCACTTGTTGCTAGTTTCCCTGTCTTGGATAAGATATTCTCTGCCGTCGTTTGTGACCTGAATTTAATCTTAATTGGTCTGGTCTTATCTGTACTATACTTTCCGAGCCTGAATTTTTCCTCAATTTCCTTCATAATTTCTGGTTCATCTTCCTGAACTAATTGTAGTAAACTGCTTACTTTTTCATTTTCCTCATTGGTTCTTGAGGTTCTATCTGGGTTATGTTTCTCTTCCATTCCTAATATAATTATACATTTCTTTTTGTCAGCTAAGTCTCTTACTATATTCTCCTTCTGTCTCATCACTTTAATAACTGAGTCTTCAGTTTGTTCTCTCATTTGCTGTTTAATTATATCAGTAAATGCAACTTTACTGTTTTCTTTTATCGACTTCCATCCCTCTCTGTTTTCTTTACTATTCCTCTTCAATTCCTCATTCTCCACCTTTACTTCTTTTAACTGTCTTTTCAGGTTTTCTATTTCATCAGTTAAGTTTTTGTTCGCCTTCTATAGTTCTTCCAATTTTTCAACTCTTTGTAGAATGTTGTTAACATGACCGAACCTACGCTCCAAGTCCTCGATCATCTTATCGACCTTCTCTTCTAGTCTTGTCAGTCGGGGGGGGGGTTGTGTCCCCCCCCCCCACCCTCTTTAAATCCCTGGAAAATATTCTCATCACTTTCTACTGTATTGCTCTTATCTATACTTCTAATCTTTACATTTTTATTAGACATTTCATCGTCGCTCAGCTGATCGGGGGGCCTTTTGTTTACCTTTCGCCTGTCTGCCTGGGCCAAGTCTACTCCTTCCTCATTTCCTTCCATTTCCCTCAGTAATCCCTCCCCTTCTCCTCTTTCCCTACTTTCCTACTACCCCACGAGCAAATTCCCCCCACCCTATAAATACAATAGGCACTTCTCTTTGCGTTGGGATCCACAAAACTTCAATTTTCTTCAGAACGTCTTCTAAGCCGTCCGTTCGTTGAAGTGTGTGTGTGTGTGTGTGTGTGTGTATTTACCTAGTTGTATTTTACGGGAAGGGGAGCTATGCTCGTGGGGTCCCGTCTTCATATCTCATTTTATCTAAACTATTTTTAAATTCATGTATTGTTTTTGCACACACCACTTTCTCATCTAACTTGTTCCAACTGTTTATTACTCTGTGAGGAAAGCTGTTCTTTTTCAAATCTCTTCTATAGCTGTCTTTTTTTATTTTCTTTCCGTGTCCTCTTGTATTTCTGTCATCCCATTTTATCAGATTCTCTCTATCAGTAATTTCTATGCCTTTCATGATTCTGTAAATAGCTATCAAATCTCCTCTCTCTCTTCTTTGCTCTAGTGTCTGTAGTTCAAGTTTTTCTAGTCTCTCTTCATATGATAGTTTTGAGAGTGTTGGTGCCAGTTTTGTAATTGCTCTTTGTATTCTTTCAAGTTTTTTTATACATTTTTTTGTACTTGGTGACCATATCGTTGCTGCATATTCCAATCTTGGTCTTATCAGGGTGATTAGGATTTTCTTCACCATTTCTTCATCCAGGTATGTAAATGCAACTTTGATTGTTCTTATTAAATTATAAGTTTCTCCAAAAATCTTATTTATATGTTTCTCAGGTGACATATTATTCATAACAATGACTCCCAGGTCCTTCTCATTTTCTACTTTTTTTATTCCTTCTTCTCCCAATTTATATGCTCCTGTTATTCTGTTTTTGCTTTTTCCAAATTCCATTATACTACACTTTTTTGTATTGAACTCCATCTCCCACTTCCTACTCCATTCCTGTACTTTATTTAGATCTCTCTGTAGTGATTCACAATCTTCTTCAGTTTTCACTCTTTTCAGTAGTTTTGCATCATCTGCAAAGAAGCTCGTATAGCTTTCAATTCCTTCATCCATATCATTAATATATATAGCAAACATTATTGGGGCCAGAACTGTTCCCTGCGGAACACCGCTTATTACTTCATCCCATTTTGAGTGCTGGTTTCTTATCACTACTCTCATTTTTCTTTCTTGCAAAAAGTCTTCCATCCAATTTAGTAGTTTGCCCTGTATTCCTCCTTCAGTTTCTAATTTCTTAAGCAACTTCTTATGTGGTACTTTGTCAAAAGCTTTCTTTAGGTCTAGAAATGCACAATCCGCCCATCCATCTCTTTCTTGTATTATATCTATTAGCCTTGAATAGAAACATATTAAATTGGTGGCGCATGATCGTCCTTGTCTGAATCCAAATTGCCTTGGATTTAACACTTTGTTTTTTTCTCAATATTTTACCCATCTACTTTTGATCATTCTTTCACAAACTTTTGCTATTGTACTTGTTAGAGAGACTGGTCTATAGTTTGTAGGTTCTTCTTTATTTCCTCCATTATATATAGGTACTATATTTGCTTTTTTCCAATCTTCTGGAACTTTTCCTTCTTTCAAGGAACTATTTAGTATGCTATGTATTTTGTCTGCCAGTTCATTCCTGCATTCTTTCAGTATCCAGTTTGCTATTGCATCTGGTCCATGCGATTTTCTGACATCAAGATTACTCAAGTGTGTTAATATTTCATTCTTTGTTACTTCTATTTCTTCCATAGGGGGGACTTTCTCTTTCCATTCATTCTCTTCAGGTTGTATGTTCTCCCTTGTAAACACTGATTTAAAATGTTTGTTCATAATTTCCGCCATTTCCATTTCCTCAGTGTATTCAACTCCCTCTTGTCTTAATTTCTCCAAGTCTTGTTTGTTTTTCAGTTTATTGTTTACAAATCTGTAGAATAGTTTTGGTTGATCTTTACACTTTTCTATGATATCTTTTTCATATTTTCTCTTTTCCTCTCTGCACGTTTGTACATATTCATTTCTATAACAGGTATATATTTTCCATTTTTCAGGTCTGTCTTTTTTCCATCTGGTCCAGGCTTTGTCTCTTTTGTCTTTTAACTCCCTACAACTTTTGTTGTACCAGCATTTTACATATTCTTTTTCTTGTTTTTGTCTTAGGATATACTTTTCCACTCCTTTTTTGTAAATTTTTGTCAAAATATTCCATTTCTCTTCTACTGTTGTTTCTTCTTTGTATATTTCTTCCCAGTTTTCCTTTTGAAAGAATTCTCTTATTTTATCAAAGTTTGTTTTTTCATACATCATTCTTCCTTTTCTATATTGTTCATTTCTTTTCATATATTTTTCTTCATTAAGTTCCAGTTCAATCAATATGTGGTCACTTTTACTTATTGGTGTTTTATATTCAATTTTGTCCACTATTCTAGGTTCAGATGTAATTATTAGGTCTAGTCTCGATGGTTCTTCTTCATTTCTATACCTAGTGTTCTCCTGTATCCATTGTGTCATTGTATGGTCAGTAATCATCTCAAGTAGAGTGTTTCCCCATGAGCCGTCTCCACCCTTTACTGTCATTTCTTCCCAGCAGATTTCTTTGCAATTAAAGTCGCCCATCATAACTATTTTTCCTCCCTCTTCCATTATCTTGTTTAATGTTATCTTTGTGTCCTCTAACATACTTTTATGTTCACTCTCTTCCCATGAGGCTGTTTTTGGGGGCACATAATTTATCACAAACTTTCTGCTCTTCTTATCTCTGTCTTCTACTTCCATCATTATCATCTCTACTGTATTCTTTCCATATGTGACCCACTTCACGTTTATATCCTTCTTAGTCAGGAACATAACTCCACCCCCTTCCTTTTTCACTCTGTTTCTAATCCAATAATTATATGCATCATGTCCTACACTGTTGGGTGGTAGTGGGTCTTTTAATTTTGTTTCTACAATTCCCATTATGTCTGGTTCTTTTTCCTTCAAATAATCATTCAGCTCATTCAATCCTGTTTTTAATCCATCTATATTTGTGTAAGACACTCTTAGTTTTCTGCCACTTCCATTGTGTTCTCTGTTTCCCTTTTGTTTTTCTCTTGTATGTCGACTTTCTTTAGTTTCATATTCACTACTCTCCAATAGAATCTCTCTTCTTCTGACTCCGTTCTTATCTCGTTTTTTTCCTTAGCTTCAAGTCTTTTCTGTTTTTCTTCCTCTCTTTCCTCTTTATTTATTTCCCTTTTTATCCATACCTTTTTATATTGTTCACTTGTTGCTAGTTTCCCTGTTTTGGATAAGATATTCTCAGCCGTAGTTTGTGACCTGAATTTAATCTTAATTGGTCTGGTCTTGTCTGTACTATATTTCCCGAGCCTGAATTTCTCTTCGATTTGTTTCATTATTTCTGGTTCATCTTCCTGAACTAATTCTAGTAAATTTCTTACTTTTTCATTTTCCTCTTTGATTCTTGTGGTTCTATCTGGGTTATGTTTCTCTTCCATTCCTAATATAATTATACATTTCTTTTTGTCTGCTAAGTCTCTTACTATATTCTCCTTCTGTCTCATCACTTTAATAACTGAGTTTTCAGTTTGTTCATTCATTTGCTGTCTGATTATGTCAGTGAATGCAACTTCGCTATTTTCTTTGATTTTTTTCCAACCCTCCTTGTTCTCCTTATTATTCTCCTTTAAGACTTTATTCTCTTCTTTTACTTCTTTTAACTATTTTTTTAATTCTTCAATTTCCTTAGTTAAGTTTTTGTTCGCCTTCTCTAGTTCTTCCAATTTTTCAACCCTCTGTACAATGTTGTTAACATGACCGAACCTACGCTCCAAGTCCTCGATCATCTTATCGACCTTCTCTTCTAGTCTTGTCAGTCGGGGGGTGGGGGTGGGGGTGGGGGGTTGTGTCCCCCCCACCCTCTTTAAATCCCTGGAAAATATTCTCATCACTTTCTACTGTATTGCTCTTATCTATACTTCTAATCTTTACATTTTTATTAGACATTTCATCGTCGCTCAGCTGGTCGGGGGGCCGTTTGTTTACATTTCGCCTGTCTGCCTGGGCCAAGTCCTCTCCTTCCTCATTTCCTTCCATTTCCCTCAGCAATCCCTCCCCTTCTCCTCTTTCCCTACTTTCCCACTACCCCACGAGCAATTTCCCCCCACCCTGTAAATACAATAGGCACTTCTCTTTGCGTTGGGATCCACGAAACTTCAATTTTCTTCAGAACGTCTTCTAAGCCGTCTGTTCGTTGAAGTGTGTGTGTGTGTGTGTGTGTGTGTGTGTGTGTGTGTGTGTGTGTGTGTGTGTGTGTGTGTGTGTGTGTGTGTGTGTGTGCGTGTGTGTGTGATTCCCCATAGTTTTGGAAGACGTGTTGGACTCGTGATCATCAGCTATTTTCCTCCCGAAAGAGAGCTCAGAGCTCATACATGAACGATCTATGGGTAACATTGTGACTTTACACGCACACACACGCACCTAACTCCCAGACCCGAGGAGTTGGAGTAACGACTCGCAGTGCAGTGATACTGAAATTATTTCAGCCCTGGGCGGGATTCGAACTCGGATCGCCGTAGTGGCGGCCGCGATCGCTACCACTGAGCCATCGATTTTTATTGTGTGCGCGCGCGCGCGCGCGTGTGTGTGTGTGTGTGTGTGTGTGTGTGTGTGTGCGTGTGTGTGTGTGCATATTACAGAATAAATCACTATTAGCAGCGACATAATTCAAACAATCAGGCCCGGACATCACATGGCTTTGAACTCGGGTCCCTCTGAGCGTGAGTCCCAAACGTTACGAGTCCGTCACTCAAATCGCACAAAATTTTCGAAATCTGATATAGCCTTATATCTAGGGTTGCGTGAGTTACACAAAGCTTCTTTGAGGAAGCACACATGCATTACCCGGCTCCATCTACATTACAAGCTCGTTAGGTCACCAGCATAAGGACGTACCCTGTTGGCTCCCACGATGACCAACCTACGCCTTGGCCGGCTGTGTCGGGATAGACAAAAGTTCTTTGAGTAATGCACGTGTAGTGCCAAGCCACACATCCCAATATAGTTAGATCAGTGGCCTGAGAACGTTTTGCGTCTGACTTCCCGGGCATCTACTTTGCCCTAGCGCCAATTAAGGGTACGGGTTATGACCTGACCAGGGTATATAAGCTGGACGGAATCGCCGAAGAAGCAAATTGCCCGGGAGGACCACGCTGCATGCCTAGCTCGCCTCCCCATTCCGCCGATAGCAGACTGCATTGGGACACAATTTGAAAAGCAAAGTCGTCACCTCCCTCGCCGTCTTTCCCCTCCCCTTCTCGAAATTAGAGCGAACCATATTACTATTGTCGCCCAACTTTCAATCTAATAAAAACCACTATTCTCCCTATCAGAGTTTGCCTTCCAGGCAGTCTTGTTATTGGCGCCCAGTGCAAAGCCCCAATCCCCAGCTCTGCCTACTGCCGCCGCTCGATTACTGCCAGCTCTACTGCCGCCACTTGACCTGTCAGATCGACTGCCGCCGATTGTCGTCACTCGCCTGCCAGATCGACTGTCAGCTCAACTGCCACCACTGCCTACCAGCTCGACTGCCAGCTCGCCTGCCCACCAGCTCAACTACTGCCGATGCCTGCTAGGTCTGCAAATTGCCAGCTCGACTCTCCCACCCCCCCTAGCTCATCTCCCGAGTGCCAGCTCGTCTGACGACTGCCAGCTCGACTACCCACCCACTCGACTGTCCACCCGCTCGACTGCCACCGCTACTTGTCAGGTCTGCCGGCTGCCAGCTCGCCTGCACCCCATCTCGACTGCCTTCGCTGCCTGCTAGATTTGACGACTGCCAACTTGACAGCCAACTCGCCTGTCCACCAGCTCGACTGCCGTCGCTGCATGCTAGGTCTGCCGACTGCCATCTCGACTGCCAACACTCTCGCCTACCACAGGTATATTTGTGGCCTACCGCCACTAGATCATTTAATAAACTAGGGCTGTGAGCGTCACCACCTTGAGCCACCCACACGCTCAACGGAGATCACAAGGGCTCACATCTCCATTCCGGTAAATCTAATGACTAGCAACTTCGACTGTCAAGGTCCACGACCCCTGGGTGGCCTGACGCCCCACCCGCTAACCACCATTCTTAAGTGTCCATCTTTTCAGGGAGATGTTACAGCCACGCTACTTATGCCACGGTACGACGTGATCCCAGGACACATTTCAGGTACGAGTTCCTTCGACCAGCCTCTAGAGATACACCAACCTCCTCCACGTCATTCAAGACGTACAGGACTACTCTGATCCCATGTGAGTGCTCGAGCACCCCGAGGCTTGCTACCCCGTTACAAACAGACCACCGCCTGCTACTGCCCCTGCAGTCTACTGACCAGCTCCACCCCCGTCTTTAGAGGTGGTCCCTCTACATCGGCCTCTTCAGGTTCCGGTTCATCACAATCAGGACCAGGACAACAATCTGGTCGATTTATTGTCTAAGCTCTGCACGACTTCATCTCCAACCTCGACTTCTGTGGGGTCGTGTAAGTAGTAGTTCTGGTCCCGCCCCACGACCTTTTGATCCACGAGGCCCCAAGGGAATCGCTCGCGTCGTCTGGCCGCACATGTAGTACCCGGCTCCATCTACATTACAATCTCGTTAGGCCACTGGCCTATGAATGAGTCCTGTCGGCTCCCACGATGACCAACCTACGCCTCGGCCGGTTGCATAGGAACAAAGGTTCTTCGAGGAACACACGTGCAGTGCTAAGCCACACATCCCAATATGGTTAGATCAGAGGCCTGAGAATGTTTTGCGTCTGACTTCCAAGGCATCGGCTTTGCCCTAGCGCCAATTAAGGGTACGGGTCATGACCTGACCAAGGTATATAAGATGGACGGTATCGCCCAAGAAGCAGATTGCCCCGGAGTATCACGCTGCGAGCCTAGCTTGCTGCCTCCGTCGCCTTCTCGCCTCTTCATTCCCCCGGTAGCAGACACCATTGGGACACGACATGAAAAGCACAGTCGTCACCTCCCTCGCCGTCCCTCCCCTTCCCCTTGTCGCAATTAGATCGAGCCATGTTACTATTGTCACCTAACTTTCACTCTAATAAAAACCACTATTCTGCCCCATCAGAGTTTGCCTTCCAGCCAGCACTGACACATACACATACACACACAGACACACACACACACACACACACAAATATATATACAAATATATATATATATATATGTATATATATATGTATATATATATATATATATATATAATATATATATATATATATATATATATATATATATATATATATATATATATTCTCACCTTCTCACCAGACGCCTGGTAGGCTAGTGCCTGTCAGCCACTGAGTCCCGATGAACGATTTTCCTCCATTCTTGTCGGTTCGCAAAGGTCTCTTCTCTCTCAACTTCATATATATATATATATATATATATATATATATATATATATATATATATATATATATATATACAGGCGGGAAAGGATAGGCCCAATTAAAAAGGACAAAGATGTCTTGATACATTCGGAGGAAAAAATGACCGAGGCGTTTAAAATATATTTTCTTACAGTATTTACAAAGTACGGGTTAGATTTGGTACCTGACTGCGACCCGACTTTCAGTTGAGATGAGGGAAGCAGATTAACATCAGCATCAATAAGAAAAAAGTAGTCAAACAAATTGATAGACGTAAATCTCCCAAATCCCTGGATCCTGACGAAAAATTTCCCAGAGTACATAAAGAGTGTAAAGTCTGCGACCAGTTAACAGAAATATTTAGTTGGTCAGTAGACACTGGATTCGTGCCTATTTCTTGGGGGCAGGCAAACGTTTTTCCCATTTGCAAAAAGGGTGATAAATCGTCAATGCAGAACTACAGGCCAATCAGTTATATGTCGGTTATAGATAAAACGCTAGGATTGATAATAGCTAATAGAATCAGATATCACATCGAGAGACATAATTGGATTTGCGACTCATAGGTTCACCATGGGTAAATCATGTGTAATTATTTTTCAATCTTTTTACACCAATGTCTACAAGGCGTCAGATAACAATGATAGTTACGATGTTATTTACCTTAACTTTAGCAAACCATTCGACAAAGGTGCCCCATCAGAGATTACTAAATGAAGTCAAAGCACATGGTATAGGAGCAAAAGTGTTTAAATGGATGCAAAGGAAAGACTGTTACTAGTGGAGTTCCCCAAAGCTTGGTTCTGGGTCTCTATTCGTTCATTATGTATATAAATGACTTGGACAATGGAATTATTAGTGATGTTAGTAAGTTTGCCTACGACACTAAAATAAGAAGTCAAATCAGGTCAGAAGACGCTGGGATACTGCAGGAAGATCTTAACAAATTGTTTACATGGTTGGTGAAATGGTAAACGGACTTCAATATCTCAAAGTGCAGTTTGTTAAACGTAGGTTTCCATAACCCAGAAAGTAGATATAGCTTAGATAACTGCATTAGCGACAGGAATATAACTAACAGAGCAATAGGTTTCATTGTTAGGACGTTTACGAATAAACCTGCAGAGGTAATTATCTAACTCTATCTAGAGTTAGACCCATCCTTGGCCTTGGCTATGCAGTACAGTTCTGGTCTCCGTCCTATAGAATATAATTCACTAGAATCAGCAGAGAGAAAAAAATATATATGAGTTCAGAAATTTACCTTACGAGGGCAGGGTTAGGCACTTTAACTTACAATCTTTAGAAAGACGCAGAGTGCGGGGTGATCTAATAGAGGCTATGACGAGGGTGATACAGACGAGGTCAATATATTAAAACAACAGGGCAATATTCGCAGTTATGGATTTAAATTGGACAAATTTAGATGAAGGAAATAGACAGGAACTGGTTTGCCAACAGAGTGGTCAATTAATGGAATACTTAGATGTAGTGAGCGCTGAAACTATCGGTAGTTTTAAAAGGTTAGATACCTAGCCTTACGGACGAGGATGATAGCTGGTCATGTCATGGACATGGAACTGCCTAGTGTACGCCTTATGATCTCTTGTAGTCGTTCTTGTGTTCATATATATATATATATATATATATATATATATGTGTGTGTGTGTGTGTGTGTGTGTGTGTGTGTGTGTGTGTGTGTGTGTGTGTGTGTGTGTGTGTGTGTGTGTGTGTGTGTGTGTGTGTTCATCTAATTGTATTTACCTATTTGTATTATACGGGAAGGGGTGTCCCGTCTTCATATCTCGTTTTGTCTAGACTGCTTTTAAATTCGTGTATTGTTTTTGCACACACCACTTTTTCATCTAACTTGTTCCAAACATCTATCACCCTGTGGGGAAAGCTGTTCTTTTTCAGGTCTCTTCTATAACTGTCCTTCTTGATTTTCTTTCTGTGTCCTCTTGTATCTCTGCTATCCCATTTTATTAGATCCTCTCTATCAATAGTTTCTATGCCTTTCATGATTTTGTGTGTGTGTGTGTGTGTGTGTGTGTGTGTGTGTGTGTGTGTGTGTGTGTGTGTGTGTGTGTGTGTGTGTGTGTGTGTGTGTGTGTGTGTGTGTGTGTGTCCGTGTGTGTGTCCGTGTGTGTGTGTGTGCGTGTGTGTATATGTGTGTGTGTGTGTGTGTGTGTGTGTGTGTGTGTGTGTGTGTGTGTGTGTGTGTGTGTGTGTGTGTGTGTGTGTGTTTCAAGTCGTGTCCCAACTTGGTATGCTTGCGAGGGAGGGGGGGGGGAGAGGTGAGAAAGCAAGGAGACAGCGAGCCAGGCTTACAATGTGATGCGCCGATGCGATCCTTCCGGTCTTCATATACCATGACCCATGCTCCTAATTGGCGCGAGGTCAAAGTCAAAACCTGGGAAGTAGGACACAAAACGTTCTTACGCTGTTGAGTCACCAAGTATGGGTGTAAGAGGCTGGTAAGGTAGACAAGGTAGATAGAGGAGTATGTGGCGAGAATTTCATTTTATGAGTTGGATGTTTGGTAAACAATAGCCGCGAAGTTGTATAATCTCGCTCCTCGTCTAAAGTTTATAAACAACCGCTAGGCACCAGATTTTAATGATCATGTAACAATATGTAAACTAAGCCATTCATGCATCGATACCGTGATTGCTTGAGTAATGAGTATTGCTTAAGATGTTGTATCAGTCTTTCTGATTGGAGAAATGGTGGAGGAGAAAATTTTATTGGTTCACGAAAGTAAAGTCACGCCCTTAGGGGAGGCACTTAGATGTAATAGTAAAAATCATTGTACTAGGAAAGTCGTGACGTCGGTGCAGAGGAAATAAATTATGGATCCCAGTTGGGAGTGCCTTGCAGTAAATTGACAAGCCATGTGTACTATTATTCAGGAACAAAAGAAGAAAAAAATTACCTCCATTTAATTCACCCCTTAAATAAATATTAATTACTGCCTAGAGAAATATATAATAAATAACATTCTGTAATGTTGGAGAACTTCTAGAGCGACGCAGTCTCCTTTCTACCTACATCTACCGGCTCTCACCCACAAGACGAGTACGCGCATACGCATGCATATGCATTGCACCACAACGGGTGTAAGATGGTAGTCAAAACCTGACGTACACCAAGGGTGTAGCGTCGCGGTCAAATCTATTGTCCTGAGACTCCAAACTATCGGGGTCATGACCTCGGACGCGCACAGCTATCACCAAACCCTTTTTTCCTGCTAACGAAGATAATGCCACTTCGACAATAAATTTCCACATGGTTATTATTCGCACCAGTGCACATTCGGACACACACACACACACACACACACACACACACACACATATATATATATATATATATATATATATATATATATAAATTATACAAAGTGATGTATCATCATTTCTTGTTGCCCCTGTATGTAAATCAAATAAATTCGATGTGTAGTCTCGCTGGAAACAGCGACCGTGTACATATTTTCCCTTGTTGGCAACCTTGCCGGATTGATGTATATAATGAACCGTTCCTCTTCGGAAAACGGGAGATATTCACTCGAATAGACAATAAACAAGGCTTGTTTTCCACGCCTCCAGAGAAGCCACTCCACTCAAACGATATCCATATGTTGTGAACAACACCATGCAACATATCTGGTGAACAACGGCGGGATCCAAAGAACATCTTTCTGGTGGACCACACTGGAATACAAAGAACAATTCAAGCATCATTCCAGAGTAGCGGAGAAGAGGTGCCTGCAACGGTGCCTGCAACGAGACAAAAGCCCAGCCACTTCGCTGTGAACTCAACCCAACGCAACCGCACAAAATCCCCTCCGCCATCACGCCGAACACTAGATACGTTCCAGGACGTTCCCAAGGCGAGCAACGGACATCACCGCACTACTCCACGAATACATGCAACTTAGTCTCAACCCCAGCACCACCGCCGTCGGACAGAATCTAGCAACTCGCCCAGCAACAGCGAACCAGCAGCCGGAGACAACACAACCCCCAGGACCATCCCTGCCTCTAAACCCAACTTCCAGCGCTCTCGGACAAAATCCCACAACAAAGGACGCCGTCAGTTTCCTCGACCACCTATTAGGGTTGATTCACACTATCGGTCCGGTCGCGCTCCGCTCTCGGTTCTGAGGTATTCACACGTACAGTCCGCTCTCGCTCCCGTCATTGCCCCTCCCTCGACACCAGAAGTCTTACCATCATTTACGAAGGATGTGTGACTTTTCTGACGCCGAGTTGGCAATAATCGCTATTGCACTTGATGAAGAAGAAGAAGGAAAACAAAATAGAAAAAGAGATTGTGGGTTCATCCTATGTTGTAAGATAGGAAGACTGAAGGAGAATTTCATACTCTGCATCCTCGTCTTATTGATGATGAGAGTAAATTCCACAGCTATTTCAGAATGAACAAAGGAACATTTGAGAAAATACTATCCAAAATTGAGGATGACCTGTAATGTACCAAAAGATGCTGCACTTCCTGGCACTGATGTGCTTGCACCATACGTTATAGTGGGAGATGAGGCTTTCCCGCTGAAGAGAAATTTGATGAGGCCCTACCCAGGTTCACAGACTGAACATAAGGTAGAGAAGAGGATTTTTAATTATAGATTATCTAGAGCCAGGAGGATAGTTGAGTGCACATTTGGTATTCTAGTGCAAACCTTCAGAATATATCTAAGGAAACTTAAAGCTATGCCTTCTAACGCTAATGCAATCATTACAACAACATGCATACTTCCCAATCTGATACATCCAAATGCTGTTGCATTACCAGATACTGTTGTCATGCCTCCATCAAACACAGTACGTCCAATGAGAGAAAGAGGGGGAAATGCTACAAAGGAGGCTTTTGGCGTGAGAGAAACACTGAAAGTTTATTTCAGCTCCCCAGCTGGTTCAATGCCTTGGCAAAATGATAAAATATAAGTAGACAAACAAACTTGTGTAGGAATATTTGTTGAGTGAGCTAAGGAGATGCATTTCCGCAGTGGATAATAGGCTGTTATTATACATATGGAATTTCTTTCTTCGGTTAATAATGTGTATTTTTTTCTCTCAGTACCTTGGCAATATGATAAGTATGCAAACATTATTGTATAGGAAAATTGGTTAGTGAGGATAGGAAATGCATTTCCACAGTGGACATTAGGCTATTGTATGGAATTTCTTACCTTCACAACCCAGCTGCCTGCTTATTTCAACACAGCTTTCTTTTCGCCACGTTATCACTGTGCAGCGAAGTCAGGTCATACAGCTCTGGTTTACCTTTTGACTAATTCTATTAGCATTTCATCTGAATCCACAAAATTAAAGTAAGTTTTGTAGGTTATATTTTATTCAGTTGGTGCTTATGTATATCCTAGCTGTACGCATTGTCATTGTATCAGTGATAAATAAAAAGAAAACGTATTTTTATCATTTTTCTAACTTTCTCATGATCCCATTGTGGTGTTTTCTTTGGATTATCCATGGTTTGGTAGGACAGAAGGTAACACTACTTGCTTATATGAAGGCTGAATCTCGACTGGAGTGGAGCAGGAGGAGCAGGACCGTGGCAACTGAGTTCACACTGGCGCTCACAGTCCGCTCACGGTACGCTCTCGCTCCAGTAAAAATATCTTTTGACGGAACCGTGACAGGAGCGAAACCGAAGCGAGAGCGCCAGTGTGAATGCTTCCACTGAAATTAATGAGACAATATTAGACCGGACCGAGAGCGGAGCGGGAGCGGACCGCGACCGGACCGATAGTGTGAATCAAGCCTTACGCTCCACCTACGCCCATCGCTCTACGTGGGACATCGTCTCCACCATTCTCCAACGGAAGTATCGCTCCCCACTTCTACCATTCGGTTCAGCACAAGCCTTATTTTTTTCAAGTGATTTTTTTTTTTTTTTCCATTTTAAAGGACAAAAGTTTGCCTGAAAACTCCCCACTCCCCAAACCTCACACCCCTACAACACACGTTCCAAGATGGCAACCCCCAGCGAAAATAAGATTCCACAGTCAACCACTAAGAAAACCAACGCTCTGCTACAAATTTACTCACACTCATTAAACACAATCACACTCTTCCGAAATTTGACAGACATAACGTAGCTATTAACACTGTTGGATGACGTAAATTCAGAAATACAGCGTACACAAGTCAAGGACAACAAAACAGAGATAGCGGTTCTCAAATCACGCATTGATTTCAATAATACTTTAGCCAGTGACATTGTACAATCAGACGCCTTCCTTCAAACACAAACATACGACCAGTTCGTAGAACAGTTAAGGAAATCATTCGCAGAATTTGAACACTTAGGCTCTCTCTCTCTCCCCTATACACACTCGCTAAGACCTTTAACACAGGCCCTTACAACACCAAGGAACGAGCGGTCAAGATCGCAAGTGATTTCAAACAGGAGCTCAAAACCGCACTCACATCCTCTCCCTGGGTTGAACATGACAAAATGACCTTACACAACGTACTCTCACTCTTCGGTTACCTCAGACTGATATCACAACTTCACCCAGAAACACTGCAGAAAACAGCCACCATACCCTTCTCTCCAGACTCAACACTCGTAGACTTTTCTAGAAAGTTTTCAGACACGACCACGGCAAAAACACAGATCCAACAATAAAACATCCCTATCACACAGACATCCACAGTAGCACAAATCTCACAAGTAAACTACACCTGAGGTAGACAAATGTCATGCACACGATCACGACAGCGATCCCTCTCAAGAACACCCTTCTTTTGCATATCTGCAACAAACCGGGACATAGCACAAGCAGGTGTTACTACAGAAAACCGACAACCTTCTGCCAATACCACGGCCCATCTTTCCATGACACAAACCAATGGCGTTTTCTAAAATCACAAAACCAGACTTCATACGCGTCTCCCCAACACTGAACTAGCGGGAACACGAACAAACAAAACACGATATGACTATCAACTCACAGTGACACACACACACGACCTCACGAGACCCAGTCACCCCCCCTTCCTACCGGTACTCACGATGACAGTTTCTCAACAATCCCCATCTTCTATGACACTTCAAGCCACTGTCAACAACATCCTGCAAGTACTCTTTCTGGACAAGGGCCCTCCCGTAAACGTCATGCCAAAACTTGCTTTTGACCAGTTTAGGTTCAGATACCGTAGGTTCACGATTCTTGAACCCACAGACATCACATTAGCAAATGTAGACGGTGTTCCTTTCCCCATCATTGGCAAGATCGACTTAGACATCTCCCTACATGGAAATTGCCCTCCCATTGCCACGACAATATACGTAGCCGAAGTTGTATTTCCTGCAGACATTCTTATAGGGTTGACATGGATGCAAGACAATCACATAACCATCTACCCTGCTAAACACGGTATTGTCTATCATAACCACTTCATACCTGCTCTGAAAACAACAAACACGCATGTCCAATAACCAAACAAGTATGTCACAAACATTTACGTGGCCGAACAACAACATGCACAAACAGATGAAACAAACGCACAAGAGACACACGCAGCAGACACGCCTACTACCACCACTCACCCAGGTACTTCAACACACACACGTAACAGACGCAGACTGTCAGCACGTAGGTCAAAGTCGGCTCCCAGACGAAAGAAACACGACGTCTCTACAGACATCCCTGAGCTCACATTAGAATACACAACCGTCTCGCAAATCTCTCACGCTCTCACAAAAACTCACGCAGTCGTAATCAGTGCCTAAACACTGTATCCACGCGAGTACACAAAGCGTACTTTTTTTCAATATTGAAGGTACCCAAGAGTTCTGCTGGTCAGCAAACATGACTTGACGAAATTCTAGATTCTCCGTGGAGGCAGAGGCATGGTCGGGATATAGGCCCGGTAGTCAGATGGCCCAATAGTCAGATTTTTTCAATGTTAGTTATGGTACATTTAAATGAAAATGAGTGCTGCACTTTGCCGAACTCTAGGTTAAGTTAGTATATTTCATGAAGTATATATCATATATTCTATTTATTATATTCTATGAAGTATATTTTATAATTAAAACGGCGCTCAGGGTATACAATAAGTACTGTATATTCATATACGTATAGAAAGTGGTTCAGTGAAGTCAGAGACCATTCATATTCTGCTTGGAATTTTAACATGCTCAACTACCCTTTCTCCTATATCCCTAGGGTTAAGACTGAAAATTTTCATCAGCCAAATATTTTTGGCTACAATTTTCTGACTAGTGGGCCTCCTGACTACGGGGTTTTCTGACTGAGCCCTCTAACTAGTGGACCTTCAGACTGCTGGCCCTTCTGACTACTGTTCTTTCTGACTGCAGGAGCTTCTGAGTATAGGGCTGGACCCGTAAGAATAGCTTTAGCTAGACGTTAATCATTTTCGTTACGGAGTGCACGTTTCCTCGATTCTGGCTGCTGACTGCGTTATTTCATTTACCTGCGTGGAACCCCATTTGCTGGTAAGGAAGAGGTTATACATTTACCCTTTTATGGTCTTGCTGCACGTGATTCTTCACCTTTTACAAACTGTTCTCAACAACATAATAGGATTTCATTCAGCTCACTGTAGGGCCCCTTGGTGTGTACGTCTTGAGGCTATCTCGACTAAACCTTTGATTCTGTGAAAGCATTTAGAGATATGATCGTTCTGCCATAGACTAATGTATTTCACTATTTAGAATTAAATTAACGATATCTCGACTAACTCATTTGACTTAATGACTTCGGTAACAGGTTTTGCCCAGGCAACTGCCACACGATCTTATCAGAGGAAAAATAATCTTGGAATACTCAGTATTGGCTAACTACATCGCTACATGAAATGTCTATACGCAAATTACTCAGGGTTTTTCCTGGTTGGTTAACAATCAAATAAAAATCACTCATTGACATAAACGTTTCTATTCCAAAAACGAACAAATAACATCTTTACCTGAATAATAATTGTACATCCAATTATCACTTAGCATGTTGTTGCTTATGTAGTACTTAACCACTTCAGTGACAAAGGATTACATAGGCGGAGCATGCAGACAGAGACCTTTTGGTCCATATCTAGGTCGGATGCGAAAAAATATATAATAATGATCAATGAATAAATAAATAAATAAATAAATAAATAAATAAATAAAAATATAATAATGTAAACAATAAATAAAATACATAAATAAATGTATAGGTATAGTTAAGTAATAAACAAACAGGTAAATAGTAAATAATAATAAATAGACATATAACTAAGAATAAATGAGAATCAAGCAAATAATAATAAACAGACAAATGATAACAAAACAAATAAACAAATAATATAAAATAAATTATAGTCATTACAGCATCTTGCTTAGGTGTTTATCTAAATTCTAAATGATTCTTAAAGCTTCGAACTGAACTACATTGCACTGCCTCTGCAGGAAGTTTATTCCATTCATTAACTACACGGTTGGCGAATCTGTTTCTACCCACTTCCAAATTAAATCTATTTCCAGACAGTTTTACGATTCTATTCAGAAGTAATGTAGCTACATCGAATGGGTCAAGACTGTCTAGATTAACTCCCCCTCTATGATGATACGTTGTGGAGGATTCAACCCATCATATTACATGGGTTCACTTAATTAAGAGGACGAAAGTTAATTCTAACCACAAGTATTCCTGACTACCAGGAGCACACCAATCACCAATATATATATATATATATATATATATATATATATATATATATATATATATATATATATATATATATATATATATATATATAATAGAAACAATACTATTTTGAACAATATAAGATGACTCACCTTTCTGAGCAAGCTTCATCAATGTCTTCCTCCTCTCGACTTCCTTCTCGTACAGGTCCTTCCAGTCCCTGTCCTTTACATTCCTCCCATCCTCCTTGGTTAAATCGATGTCCATTCCGTTTTCTGTCATTCCTGCGGTTGTCCACTAGGCCGCCGAGTCGTTTTCGTTGGCCACTGTCTTAGGTTTTCATACTTTCATCAGATCTGAATGAAGGAAAGGACATAAAAACACAAGATTAAGTTGCATCCTCCGGATTAGATATCGTACTTCAAGACAACTGTCCTACTGGTCACAGGTATTCCTTTATGTAAAGGTTGAACGGTTATTCGTAACGTATTCGAAGGAGACACTCAAACTTTTCTTCCTTTGCAAGGGATTACAAAGGAGGAGCATGCCGACAGTAGACCTTTTGGACCATAACTAGGTCGGATGCGAAAAAATCATAATAATGATAAGTGTAAGAGGCTCGTAGATGAGGTTCGTAGATAAAGGTAGCCAAGTAAGGTAGAAAAAGGGGTAGGTGGCGAGATTTTTTTTTTTTTTATGTGAGTTGGATGTTTGGTAAACAAGAGTTCGTAGGCGAAGGAATTGTACAACCTCGCTCCTCGCTTAAAAATTTACAAACAACTGCTGGGGACCCGATTTCATTGCTGTATTATGCTGATGTAACAGTATGTAAACTAAGTCAGTGATGTATTGATTTCGAGATTGCTTGACTAAGTAATATTGCTTAAGGGGTTTGTAACAGTCTTTCTGATTGGAGAAAGGGTGGAGAACATTCAATTGGTTCATGGAAGAGAAGTCACGCCTTTAGGGGGGGTGTACTTAGATGTAAAAGTAAAGATCATTGGACTAAAGAAATCATGACGTCAATGCGAATTGACCTAGTAAACAAATTGAGGATTCCAGAGGAAAGTCCCTTGGTGTAATTCAGAGAACCAAGTGTACTGTATATATTCGGGGAGAAAAGAAAGAAAAATGTAACTCCATTAAATTCCCCTCTCTTAGAGTAACATTGACATACTTCCTGCAGAAGAATATTGTGAATGACTTTCGTACGTGAAGACAGTGATAAAAAGAAAGTAGAAAGTGAGAGACGAAATACAAAACTATAGAACGGAACAGTAGACGGAGTAACAACGGTGGTAAGAATAAGTAAATAAATAAATAAAGTTTATAATATTATAAATAATAATTAATAAAATAAAGAAATGAATAAATTGGTAAAGTTAAATAATAAACAAACAGGTAAATAGTAGATAATAAATTGACAGATTAGTAATAATAAATGATAATCAATCAAATAATAATAAATTGACAGATAAGTAATAATAAATTATAATCAATAAAATAATAATAATAAACAGACAAATAATAGCAAACAAATAAATAATATAGAATAAATGTCAGACACTACAGCATCTCGCTTGGGTGTTTATCTAAACTAATTTTAAAGTTTGAACTGAATTATATTGCACTGTATATTTATATATATATATATATATATATATATATATATATATATATATATATGTTTGTGTGTGTGTGTGTGTGTGTGTGTGTGTGTGTGTGTGTGTGTGTGTGTGTGTGTTTGTGTGTGTGTGTGTGTGTGTGTGTGTGTGTGTGTGTGTGTGTGTGTGTGTGTAGTTACGACTATGGACCCGTCGAACGTCAATAATTAATATTTACGTACTGTATATCTGTGTGGTTTTATGTACACGTGTGTACTCATGTGGATATCGTCAAGATGCCCGATATGCCGGCTTTCCCACGATCTTGTCATGTAGCGCCTCTCCCTGCAACTGTCAGGCCGGCGTACGAAAGTGTCAACTTTTAGTACTGCTACCTTTATATACGTATTTATTTCTTTTTTTGCTTTGTCAACGTGGTTCATTCAATGTATAAGGATTTATGTATGTGTATTATCTTATGGTCCTAACTTGTCAATCTTAGGACCTGATTAACGTAATATTTGGGAAGTTGCAATTTTTCTTGGGTTTTGTATCCTCGCCAATAGTGTGAGAAACCAAATTTTGGTCACCTGTGCGACGCGCGTATTGACTAAAATTGCGTGGGATAGTTGATTTTGGCAACAACGTTTCAGTTTCGTTTTACGTATGTATTAATGTATAGACATTAATGTAAAAACTTTAAGTTTCTTCTTGTTACTAAGATTGACAAGGTAACATCATTATATGTTATTTGTATGCCCATTTTTGTAAAGAATATGTCCATGGATATATTCTAAATCTTTGATGTTCATTGCCCCTGGCGACATTTGGCAGCTCTTCCGTTGGCTTGCGGAAGGTATATATGTTTGTCCGGTGATCGTCTAGGCTGGACTCTTTTTTTTTTTTTTTCACGGAGTCCCTGCTATACAATTCTTTTTCACTTTCTGGTCTTGTACTTAAATTTTCTTTTTGTAGGACTTTGTATTCTTTGCAAGTCGATATTTTCTCGACTTTGATTATTTAACGTATGTCTTGTAGGACTTTGTATTCTTTGCAACTCGAATTCTCGACTTTGAATATTTACGTATGTCCTGGCGGCTTTAGCCGTTTATATTCTACAGGACTCATTGACTTGTTCTAATATTGTTTATTTTGGGTCAACATGTTATATTGTGAGCATTTCTATGTATGAAATTTCCATTGTGCTCACTTGACAACCTCTGTCTTTCGATTTTTTTTTTTTTTTTTTTTTTTTAAGGAAATAATTAATCTTTTTATTAACACTCAAGAGTTTTATGAACCCGGCTCTTCCTCCCTAGTCGTCACAAGGAGAAGAGGAAAATTTTGGCGACCCTGCCAGGATCGAAGGATAGAAGGAAGCCAACGGATTTAATCCTCAATTCCGGTAAGATGGAGTTTAATCCCCGAGATTTCTTTGAGTCCCGAGACATTAGAGTCCTGCTAAGTGCAAACGTTTCACAGTTGCTAGAGATAGGAGACTTACTTAAAATAGTGGTATCTCAGTTAACTGAGAGGGAATTGTTACCCACAGAGGCTATTCTATATACCCGTCCCCCTACATCAGAGGACTCAGAACTGAGGTTAAGGCTTAGAGAAACAGAATTGCAAAATGAAGAGCGTAGGCTCAGAATGGAGTTAAAGATGAAAACTAAGGAGGACGAGACGAAAATTAGGTTGGCTGAAATTGAATTAAGTAGAGCAGGATTGAATTCTTGAAATAGTTCTTTCTCGCCTAGAGATTTTGATGTCACAAAATACATTAAATTAGTTCCTCATTTTTCGGAGAAAGAGCCAAAGACTTTCTTTGTGCAATTTGAAAAAATTGCAACTCAATTCAAAATCCCAAGGTGGCGTTCCACTATAAGGATGAAAAGATGATGCACAAACTCATCGAAACCCTAATCCATGCAAGACTAGAATATGCATCAGTAGTTTGGTCCCCACACAGAATGAAGGATATAAGCACGATCAAGAGAATGCAGAAGGCAACAAACTGGTTTCCAGCCTGGCAGATAAACCATATGGGTCTACCCACTGGGTCTACCAACTTTGAAAGATCGACGAGAAAGAGGTGATATGATTACAGTATTCAGGTCACTAAAGGGATAGATTGCATTGACAAAAGAGATCTCCTGATTAAAGATAAGAGGGCTCTATAAGGTCATGGGAGCATATTAAGAAAGACCTCATGTCTAAAGGATGTGAAGAAATATGGTTTTCCATATAGATGCATAAATATGTGGAATAACTCGGAAGATGATATAGCCCATGGTCAAACATTACAAGAGTTCAAATATAAATATGATAATTGGAAATCAAGGATATAAATTAAGTTGAAAATGTACATGAATTTTATGCTAGGTATGATAAACATTAAAAAATTGGAAACGGGACCCAATGAGCGTTTTTTTTTTTTTTTTTTTTTTTTTGTATACTACAATACAATAAGTACTTAACCACTCCCTACTCCCTCCATCCCCCAACCCCTTCCATCCTTTCATCATAGTATCATCTATACACAACCATTCTCACACTCACCCCATCCCTGCCTTCCACGTCTCTTTCTAACTCATTCTTTTCATGTGTCCAAATCATCCCAATACTCTTTCATCAACCTTATCTGTCATCTCCTTTTCCACCCCCACTCTCCACCTCGCCTTGTTTCTCATTCTATCCAACCTTGTGGCCCCTACCATACTTCTCAGACATTTAATCTCAAACACATTTAAATTTTTCCTCTCTGCCACTCTTATATTCCAAGTCTTCTCTTGATATAGTGCCGTCAGCACAATCACCCCTTCATATAATCTCTTTTTTGCATCTATTCTTACATGCCTATTTTCCATTACAAAATTTAATTCCCCGAGACATTTACTTGCTTCCCTCAATCTACAGTTTACCTCCACCTCCACTCATTTTCCTCCCATATGTGATCCCAAATACCTAAAGCATCTACTTCCTCCAACCTCTCTCCTTCAAGACTTATTTCCAACTCGCTGCCATCCCCTCCCATTGTAAAACTCATCACCTTACTTTTACTCACATTTACATTCAACTTTCTCCTATTGCATACCTTCCCAAACTCCGTCACTAAATCCCTTAATCCCTACTCTGACCCTGCCACAATTGCAGAGTCATCAGCATATAATAACTGGCTCACCTCCCACTTTTCTCCATTTCCTTTAACCCTCTCCAGTCCCCTGCCCATTACCCTTGCATTTACCTCCCTTCCCACACCATCCATATACACATTGATCAGGCATGGCGGCATAACACATCCCTGACGTAGACCCACCTTTATCTTAAACCACTCACTCTCTCTATTTCTAATCTTAACACAGACTCTACTATACTTGTAAAAACTATTGATTGCCCTTAACAACTTTCCCCCAATCCCATATATCTGCAATACATCCCACAGTGCCTTCCTGTCTAGCGTCATAATTATTTTCTAAATCTGAGCGGGTTAGGGCGTCGTTACTTGCGACGAAGGTCGAGGTGAGGGCGGTTCGAATCCTGCCACCGGCGAAGTTAAACCAAGGGCATGGTTCATCAAATTCCAAGCTACAAAGCCCTCTGTGAGGGGTACCGTCCTAGCTTCCCGATAGGGGGAGGGGGTGACGTTAAACCATATCATCATCATCATATCTTGTCTTAAGCTTTCTCACATATCTGTCTTACCACAAAAATCTGATCCACGTACCCCTTCCCTTCCTAAATCTACACTGTTCCTCACTAATTACTCCCTTTGTTCCTATTTTAATCCTCTCAATCAAAACCCTCCCTCCAACTACACTCAACAAAATGATCCTTCTGAAACTACTACACTCACATTTGTCCCCGTTTCCCATATAAAGCGGACCTATACAGGTCCTCCTCTAGTCCTCTGGCACTCTATCCTTCCTTAGACAGACATTAAACAATCTCATTAACCAGTCCACTATTACTGTACCTCCCTTCTTCTGACACTCCGCATGACACCTTCCAACTCAGATGCCTTGCCTGCTCCTATCATTTTCAAAACTACTTGTACCTCATTTTTTTCTCCTCCATTTCCCTACCCCATCACCATCCTTTTCTTAGCGCCTCCCACAGCTACCACCAATCCCTCCCTATCCTCCTCCACATTCGACAGCTCTCTAACATACTCTGCCCACTTCCCTTTACCACCTCCTCAATGATCCCTCCAGTATCAGGACGACTTCCGTTTGTTTCCTATTCCTCCCATTTCAGTTCTCCTCAATCAAAATGCCTCATCAGTTTTATATTTTCATTTTCTCAATAATCTTCTGCGGATGCATAGCAGACTCCAACGACAACTGTTTTTATTTGGCCTTACTCAAGCTCTTGTATTAGGTGGAGCATATGTTAAAAGTCTCTTTTATTGTTTCTCTCTGTTATTTTCACGTTTATCATTTCAGCCTTACCTTCCACTATTATCTCATACACCTTTATATTTTTCTTCACTACTATCATCACTTCTATCCCCACCGTTTCTCCGTCATCCCTTCAACACAAATTGTTGTTTCTTTCTCCAACCGGAGCCATCAATATTTCCATTTCGTTAAGTCTCAACAAAAGGACATTGACTAGAAATGGGAGGAAATTCGGATGACACGTGAATGAATTTCGCGGGTTAATGAGTGATGGGGACGGTGGTCAGAGAGAGCTTCTTGGGAGCTGTGTTAGTCAAATTCTGACGGATGAGGAAGGAACACTGGAAATAATATGTAAGGCGACGATAACATATTTTGACGGTAGAATCTGGGGCGAAATGGGGGAAAATCTAGATTTTATTTGTGGAAGATGGAGTTCATATCCTACTCTGCGGTCAGAGAGGGAGCCGTCAGCGTAGATGTGGATGATAAGAGAACGAAAGGATTTGTGAAAAAGAAACGTATCTTTTTTTTTTTTTTTTTTTAATAATGTAGTAATGGCAATGAAGTGACATCGAGGGGCAAGCACCCAAGGATTCCGAATGAATGCTGCAACTGGAAACACTTTTTTTTTTTTTTTTAAGATACCACATCCACCATCACCATGGCAAATAAACTGACAGTGTGAAAATCAGTTAAATCCTTGAAGGGTTGATGGGATGGAGAGAGTGCAAGAAATTAGGGTGTTATGGTAGCTTTTACAGCGAATTTTATACTTCAATTATATCAAAGGAACGACAGTTGTTTAAAGGCAGAATTAACTTTTTGAATATAAACTCTTCACTAGGTTACTACGGAAAGCATCTATGCTGAAGCGTAGACCAAGAGAACACATGTGATTGAGTATTCGATGGGTTATGAGTGAGGCATCCATAGTAAATTTGTTTTATGTGAGGGTCTAGCAGATTCTAAGGGAATATTCTGTTGGCTCCCCAACTTGTGTGGGACTGCAACTTCAGGAAGTCACAGAATCAAGAACAGGAACCCTTTTTTTAAGTTTTAGATGAGGGATTCAAGAAAGGAAAGGGTCGAGAATCAGACCTAGAAATCAAGCCTGTTCAACAGCTGAGAGAAAAGTGTTACCTTGAATTACTGAAGGGGCATCTTTGCATCAATGTATGCATAAATGCATGAGGGCTGATTTGAGGCTTAACATTTTAAATCTATTGTCTTCAGCCTCTCAGGTAACAGGATACATCTCGTTGGAAGGGAGGTTGGTATGAGACGGGTGGGTTTAGACACAGAACAGAGCTAGATCATTGACGAATAAGCTAGCATTAATCCCGGGGGAATATGTTTTGCTATCCCATCGATCATCAGAGTAAAAATAGTGATACTGAGGACGCTTCCCCGGGGGATACTTTCTATGTATGTGATGACAAAGATATAAGAGTTGGGGTATGATGATAGGTAGTTTCGCATAAACCTAGAAGAAAAGCTGTATCACACACCTTTTCTAAGAAAATACAGCAAAAACTTAGTGGCTGTTGGAAAATTAAGTACAAATTGTTGTTCATTTCATCAAGGTGTCCTTGGCCTTGTGGCTACCACAAAAGCCAAACTGATGTAATCAGAAAGAGTGGTGTTTCATTTGCTAAAAAAAAAAGTTGGATAGAGAATTTTTTCTAAGAACTTACAAAGAAATTTTGTGAGACCAGTTGGATGGTTGTTATTTGAGGGCTAGCAGTTAGGAACCACATGGTAATAACAACTAACACAAGCATTGACGGAAGCTCTCCCTCTGAGACACAGAGGTAAGGATTCCAAGAGGATCCCCACCCCCACCTCCACCACCTCAGTACAATATAAGCGAATTGTCAAGCCTGACCGATGGAAACTGGAGACAGGACAAGGTATTCAACTGAAACACATAATGTGTGTTTTGAAGTTAGATAAGATAAATTCTGGAATTTTGCAAGTCTTGTACGATGACTTGATTAACTAAGTGGTGCAACGAATATGTGAAATATATATTTTTCCGTAGACACAATGATGAGAAGCTACTAGTTGAAATCTAGTTCTGAAATAGTCGTCGATCAGATACTAACCATGCATATTTCTAATATGTACATACAACTTTAATAATACACATTAAAAACAATAGAAAGCTATGCATGAAATAAGATATTTTTATAAGTTTACACCCATAAGATATAGAATAAGAAAAAAGGTTAAGGACGTGACGTGACACATTTTTATGAAATACGGAAGCTGGTTACAAAGGATTACAAAGGATTACAAAGGCGGAGCATGCCGACAGGAGACCTTTTGATCCATATCTAGGTCGGATGCGAAAAAAAAAATCATATTAATAATTAAATAATAAATAAAAACTATGATAATGTAAATAACAAATAAAATACATAAATAAATGCATAGGTATAGTTAAATAATAAACAAACAGGTAAATAGTAAATAATAATAAATTTACGTCATGTCGTTTCTTACGACCCGGGCATCCCAAGGGTTTGCACTACGAAATAAAATTAATTACTATTTCCTTTCATTAACATAAATACTCTTATCATATATGTAAGTTGTACAGTGTGACAATGCCCGCACGCACATACACACACACATGAGCGCGCGTACGCAATAAACAAAAGACGTTAGGAAAAACAGGCATTACATGTTTCAATCTTAGGACAAATTAGAAGACGTAATTCAGTTGGACAACTTAAATGTATTTACGGCAAAATTAAATAGAGATACAGAGAAAGAATCCCATAAAGATAACTCCAACCTCATATATTAAAACCAGATATATATGATTTGACACACACTGGCTGTCTCGACAGACTGCAGCAGATCCGAGGTGAATACACACACACACACACACACACACACACACACACACACACACACACACACACACACACACACAGTGGATTAGAGAAAATACTAGATATAGAGGAAATGAAGAACCCTCAATATTGGACTTAATACTTACAACAGAACCTGAGATAATCGATAATATTATTGACAAAACTCCGATAGGAAAAAGTGACCATGTACTAATAGAAATGGAATTGAAAGAACAACCAGACCAAAGCAAAAATGTTAAACATAGAATAGGAAGACCTATGTATAACAAAACAAACTTTGAGAAACTTAAAACATTCTTTCGCAATACAAACTGGGAAAAATTCCAAAACGAAGATACAGGGATAGAAGAAAAATGGAACATACTAAAGGAAATTTATAATGAAGGAGTGGACAAATTTGTACCACAACAAAAAATGGAAAAGGCATACATAAAGAACTGGTACAACAAAAGATGTAGTGAAGCAAAGGAAAAAAGGGACAAAGCTTGGAAAAAATGGAAAAGAGATAAGAAACAAAGCAAATGGCAAACATACATCAAACTAAGAAACGAATATGTAAAAATACGCAGAGATGAAAAGAGAAATTATGAAAAAAAGATAATAGACAAATGTAAAGAAGAAACCAAACTATTTTACAAATATGTAAATGGAAAACTGAAAAACAAACAAGAAATAGAAAAACTGCGCCAAGATAAAAAGGAATTTACAGAAGCTGGAAATGGCTGAAATAATGAACAACCACTTCAGATCAGTATTCACAATAGAAAACTCGCCTAACAGTGAAGTTAGAGAGAGAGAATTATCCCCAGCAATGAAAGAAATAAACGTAACACAAAAAGAAATCAGTGATCAAATTAAAACCCTGGATGTCAGAAAATCACATGGCCCAGACGGAATAGCAAACTGGATACTGAAAGAATGCATGGAAGAATTAACTGACAAAATATATGATATAATTAAATCATCAATTAAAGAAGGAAAAGTACCATTGGACTGGAAAAAAGCAAACATTGTACCAATTTATAAGGGAGGTGATAAGGAAGATCCATCTAACTACAGACCGGTCTCACTAACAAGCACAATAGCAAAAATTTGTGAAAGAGTGATCAAAAACAGATGGGTTAAGTACCTGGAAGAAAAATCTATACTGAACACAAATCAATTTGGATTTAGACAAGGGAGATCCTGTACAACAAATCTGATTTGCTTTTACTCAAGATTAGTAAACATAATAGAAGAAAGAGATGGATGGGCAGACTGTGCTTTTCTGGACCTGCAAAAGGCATTCGATAAGGTACCTCATAGGAAACTAATAAGATAGAGTCAAAAGGTGGCATCAGAGGAAAATTATTGGAATGGATGAAAGACTTCCTGATTGGGAGGAAAATGAGAGTTGTAATTAGAGAAAAATTCTCCAACTGGGAAGAAGTAAAAAGCGGGGTCCCGCAAGGATCAGTACTGGCCCCGACCATGTTCGCTGTATACATTAATGACATGAATGAAGGCGTGGAGTGCTATATAAAATTTTTTGCAGATGATGCAAAATTACTTAAGAAGGTAAAAACGGAAGAGGACTGCAACTCATTGCAACAAGATCTGGACACAATATGGAATTGGACTCAAAAGTGGGAAGTAAAATTCAATATTAAGAAATGCAGCATAATGGAATTTGGAAAGAGTAAAAATAGAATATCAAAAGATTACAGAGTTGGGGAAGAAAAAATAAATAAAACAAACTATGAAAAAGATCTTGGAGTGATGATTGGAAAGGGCTTGAAACCAGATAAGCATATAAATAAGATGTTCGGAGAAACATGCAACTTATTGAGAGCAATCAAAGTGGCATTTACCTATATGGACGAAGAAATGATAAGGAAAATACTTACTACACTAATAAGACCAAAACTCGAGTACGCAGCATCACTTACAAAGGATTACAAAGGCGGAGCATGCCGGCAGGAGACCTTTTGATCCATATCTAGGTCGGATGCAAAAAAAAAAATCATATTAATAATAAAATAATAAATAAAAACTATTGTAATGTAAATAACAAATAAAATACATAAATGAATGCATAGGTATAGTTAAAATAATAAACAAACATGTAAATAATAAATTGACATATAACTAATGATAAATGAAAATCAGACAGACAAATGATAACAAAACAAAAACAAATAATATAAGATAAATTATAATCATTACAGCATCTTACTTAGGTATTTATCTAAATGATTCTTAAAGCTTCGAACTGAACTACACTGCACTACCTGTGCAGGAAGTTTATTCCATTCATTAACTACACGGTTGGCAAAGTTGTTTCTACCTACTTCCAAATTGAATCTATTTCCGGACAGTTTGAGACCATTGTTTCTTGTCTGATTCTCATTCAATGTGAAAATTTGGTCACTTTTGATGTTGTCAATTCCCTTTAAAATCTTAAAGACCTGTATCAAGTCACCTCTGAGTCTACGCTTTTTTAGGGAAAGCAGATTCATGTGCTTTAGTCGATTTTCATATGATTTATTTTTGATATTTGGAATCAGTTTTGTGGCTCGCCGTTGTACTTTTTCCAGTCTGTCAATATCTTTAATGAGATTCGGTGACCATACGGAAACAGCATATTCTAAATGTGGACGAACTAACGATTTATATAGCTTGTTAATGAGTGATGGACTTTTGAAATAAAAAGATCGCGCAATCAGTCCCAGAATCTTATTTGCTTTCTCAGAGGCTGAAATACATTGCTTGGATGATTTGAGGTCGTTACTGATAATTACGCCGAGATCTTTTTCACTATCCACTTTTGTTAACGAATTTCCAAATAACTTGTAATCGTACTTAGTTATTTTTACCTATGTGCATTACCTTGACACCCAGTACCAAAAAGAATATTAAGAAACTAGAAAGATTACAAAGAGCGACAACAAAACTAGCACCGACACTCGCCGAACTAACATATGAGCAAAGACTATCCAAATTGAACCTACCAACTCTGGAACAAAGAAGAGAAAGAAGAGATTTGCTAACTATCTACAGAATAATGAAAGGAATGGAAGTTTTAGACAGGAACGACCTATTAATGTGGGACAACGGTAAAACAAGAGGACACGGAAAAAAATTGAAAAAGGATAGTTATAGAAAAAACTTGAAAAGGAACAGTTTCCCACACAGAGCGATAAATATATGGAACAAATTAGACAACAAAACAGTATGTGCTAACACTATACAAGATTTTAAGATAAAACTTGATGCGGAGAGATACAAAGACGGGTCACCACGAGCATAGCTCCCCTCCCGTATATTACAACTAGGTAAATACAACTAGGTAAATACACACACACACACACACACACACACACACACACGATTCCCCGGCCTAGTAGACAAAATGTACAAAGGAAGACGAGAGGTGAAATGATCGTGGTGTTCAGGGCAATGAAAGGTGTGGATAAAATTGAAGAAAAAAAATCTCTTGCATTGGGACGGTCGTCACGAAGCCATAGGAACAAATTAAAAAATAATATATGCCTAGAGGAGAGCAAGAATGTGTTCCGTACAAACGATATTAAAAACTAAAACCACAAAAAGATCGATATATATATATATATATATATATATATATATATATATATATATATATATATATATATATTATATATATATATATATATATATGGAGAAATGGAGACGGGTCCACGAGCGCAGCACCTTCCCTGTATATTACAATTAGGTAATTACACACGAAGGTGTAGAGATGCACTTTGGTCTTCATCTTGGATGTGTGTATCAAAATATATATCCGTACACCTCAATAATAAATAACGCTATTCTGGAGTGTGCTGAGCCAGGTATTCCTATACAATTACACCAAGTCACGTGCCCTCGCAGACGTGTGGCCGCCACATCTTGACCACAGCCCTGCCACTGACCCCACCCATACCCCCACCCTACACCATCCAATCTGTAAACTCACTACATGAGGTGAAAGAGCGAGAGAGGTGAGAGTGAGAGATGGGGGGAGGGAGAGTGAGAGAGGGGGAGGGAGTGGCAGAGGGAAAAATAGGGAGAAAAAGAATGTGTGTGTATATATATATATATATATATATATATATATGTATATATATATATATATATTAGTAAAGGAGGGGAGCAGGTTTTCAGTAATACACGTGGAGTTAAAGACGACAGCATTGTTGTAGTTGTTCAGTTTTTTCTTCGTATTCTCGATTTTCCTGATTAGAGATTTTCCATTAACCGGGTGAATTGAAACTAGGTCTCTATATTCTTCCATTTGTTCTTATTTGAAATCGACGTTTCGTCTTGAAAAAGACATTATCAAGATATAACTGAAATAACAAAAATTACATGGTAACAGTAAAGGTACAAGACAATATCAAGATATAACTGAAATAACAAAAATGACATGGTAACAGTAATGGTGACAAAAAATAATAAAGATGACAATTTTGTGAAAATAAATACGAAAACTTACATTTAAAGGGAAGAGAGAAAGAAGGGAGAGTGACATGCCGAGGATGACGTATGTATATATACCTAAGATCAAGTCAGACAAAAGGGGGGCAGACAATAGTGATCTCAGAGGTCAAGGAGTAAGGGGGTTGGGGGTGGGGGAGGGTTAGGCGGGTGTGGTCACCGAGGGTGAGGGAGGGGGTGAAGGTGAAGGGAGAGAGAGAGAGAAGGGGTAGAGGGAGGGGGAGTGGGGAATTTTTATTTCTATATAATGGGATAGAAGAGATTAGATTGCTCTGGATGTTAATGACTGGAGCTTTGTCTTTAATGTGAAAGGCTTCGAGTAATTATAGTCTCCTAGGGTCATTGCTCGATCCAATAATTTTGGTGTTATTGATCAAATCATCCCTTCTGAGTGCCTCGTTATGGAAATTCCTATGATGTTCTTTGATTGCTCCCTCTTGTAGATGTAAAGATAGGCGACGGCTGACTTTACATCTAGTAAAACCAATGTAGGAATGAGAGAGATTACAATCTCCTGTAGAACAGTGGTATTGGTACACTACATTAGTTCTAGATGTGAAGTCTGATCGCCTAGACAAATTGTTTGTCATGATCAGAGAGGAAGTTTTTGGATTTTTGTAGTAGATGAGAACTCATGATTTCGTTGTTCTCATTTGTAGGAAGGCAATTCTTATGAATGATATCACTAATGACTTTTTCATCTTTTTTGTAATTACTAGTGAAGGTGTTTCTGTAGTAAATGTTAATGAAGTTATGATTCTGTGGTTCTTTGATTGTGAGATGGGATTCTAGCATTTTGTTGGTAATAGAATCAAAGTCAGTGTTAGAATACCCATTGTTTGTGAGTATTTGTCTAAGGTGTTGAAATTCACTGAGTAAAGCTTGCCACGAGGAACACACATCTAATGATGCCAGGATTCCTGGCATCATTAGATGCTAAAAATATTTTTACTGAAATTCCCGTATTAAGAACAATCAATATAATTCTTGACTATGTGTATCATAATAATGTCATCCCACCCCCCATATCCCTGAGTCTACTTTAAAAGAATTACTTGTCACTTGCACCACAGAAGTTCCATTCAGGTGCCCAGAAGGAAACCTTTACGTGCAGCAAGATGTGGTAGCGATGGGATCACCGTTAGGTGTCCTCTTCGCTGAAGTCTTCATGTCTGCTGTAGAAAGATCAGTCTTCCAGGACGGAGAGTTAAAACCATCTATCTACTGTAGATATGTAGATGACATCTTTGACAGCACCCCTTCTGTTGATTTGTTAGAAAATATACGGTGCCGACTTCAGGAAATTTCAGGCTTAACTTTTTCCACTGAAATTAATAACAATGGTCTACTCCCCTTCCTGGATGTGCTGGTTGATTCTACTTCCGACAACTTCATTACTAGTGTATATCGAAAACCCACCAACATGGATAAATGCATGAATGGCAAGAGCGAGTGCACAGACTACAAGAAAGGTGTCATTAGAGCATATGTAAAAAGAGCCATATCAATGTGTTCCTCGTGGCAAGCTTTACACAGTGAACTTCAACACCTTAGACAAATGCTCACAAACAATGGGTATTCTAACACTGACTTTGATTCTATTACCAACAAAATGCTAGAATCCCATCTCACAATCAAAGAACCACAGAATCATAACTTCATTAACATTTACTACAGAAACACCTTCACTAGTAATTACAAAAAAGATGAAAAAGTCATTAGTGATATCATTCATAAGAATTGCCTTCCTACAAATGAGAACAACGAAATCAGAGTTCTCATCTACTACAAAAATCCAAAAACTTCCTCTCTGATCATGACAAACAATTTGTCTAGGCGATCAGAATTCACATCTAGAACTAATGTAGTGTACCAATACCACTGTTCTACAGGAGATTGTGATCTGCTCTCTCATTCCTACATTGGTTTTACTAGATGTAAAGTCAGCCGTCGCCTATCTATACATCTACAAGAGGGAGCAATCAAAGAACATCATAGGAATTTCCATAACGCGGCACTCAGAAGGGATGATTTGATCAATAACACCAAAATTATTGGATCGAGCAATGACCCTAGGAGACTGCAATTACT
>NC_134795.1:39481692-40026692 GCF_046742065.1 Oratosquilla oratoria | reverse complement strand
CTGTATATTTCGACTACTATCTGTAGTCCTCTTCAGCAGAATGCTTACATGAAGTTTAGGTACAAATATATATGAGGAAATGAGGGGTACATAGAAGGGGATGAGGAAAGTGGGGGGGACTCAGGTTACATGCCCTTGAAATGGTTGGGTTGAGGGAGGACAGTGGGTGATATTTTGTCCAACCGCTCTTGACATAATTTTGTTGACCGCTAACTTGGTAATACAATCTAGGGGCCACTGACCTTTAGAGGTATTAAAGTTGGGATAATGTTTTATTAGAGAAGATTCTACAATTTTTCTTCGATAGCTACAGTGTGATTTATAAATAATTGATGCATTATCCCAATCTAATCTATGGTATTTTTGGCTGGCATGAAGGAACACAGCGGAGTTAACTTGTCCATATTTTACACTCAGAAGACTTTGTGAGTAAAATTAAAAAACAAATCATACCTACAAATAGCAAACTACTAAGTCTCGATATAGTTTCCTTATTCACAAATGTTAACACGGAAGATATCTTAAGTTTTTTTGGAAACCAAATTGCAACCATATCAACACAAACTCCCACTTTCAGTGTCAAAGATTATTAGCCTGACCCATTTTTGTATCAATACCAATGTTTTTACTTTCAATAATTCTTACTTTAGACAAAGATATGGTTGCAGTATGGGTTCTAACCTTTCACCCGTGTTAGCTAACCTATACATGGAATATTTTGAAAGTACTTTATTACCTAAGATTAAACCACATGACATGTTTTGGTTTAGGTATGTTGATTAATATCAATTTCAATGTCGAATGGGAAGAAGGAGGTCGGATTCCATTCCTGGACATTTCGGTCATAAGAGACCCGGACCAATTGTCCTTTACTGTGTATAGGAAGCCTACCCACACAGGAAATTACTTACATTTTTTTAGCCACCATCTGGATAATATTAAATCTAGTGTTGCATCAGGCCTATATCTCAGAGCCCTTAGGATTTGTAGTCCACAATTCTTGCAAATAGAATTTGACATCATTAATAAACAACTCTCCAACGTAGGTTATCCGGAATGGTTTCTAAAGAAAGCCCTACATAAAGCCAAATCCAACTTTTATAAACCAAATAACTCCAGGGAGAAGTTTAAATGGGGTAACAATAACATCATTGTACCATTTAATGATTCTATCAACTCGGTCTCCAAACTTCTACCTAATAATCAAATCAAATTTATTTACAATTATCCAAACAGCATTTTTAGAAAGGTAGTTAAGGTACACCGGAGGGATGATGTGGACCAAAACTCCGGGGTATATAAATTGCCTTGTAAAGATTGTGAGGATGTTTACTGGGGCCAAACTGACAGGAATTTGTTCACGAGATTAAAGGAACATAAAAACTCCATAAAATATGGACAAGTTAACTCCGCTGTGTTCCTTCATGCCAGCCAAAAATACCATAGATTAGATTGGGATAATGCATCAATTATTTATAAATCACACTGTAGCTATCAAAGAAAAATTGTAGAATCTTCTCTAATAAAACATTATCCTAACTTTAATACCTCTAAAGGTCAGTGGCCCCCAGATTGTATTACCAAGTTAGCAGTCAACAAAATTATGTCAAGAGCGGTTGGACAAAATATCACCCACTGTCCTCCCTCAACCCAACCATTTCAAGGGCATGTAACCTCATCCCCTTCTATGTACCCCTCATTTCCTCATATATACTTGTACCTTAACTTCATGTAAGCATTCTGCTGAAGAGGACTACAGATAGTAGTTGAAATATACAGTTTCCCTGTATTTTCCGTTATTATTTCTCCGATAGTGGGTTTATAGTGAACTTTTACAAATGTGTTATAACATACCAATTTCCATATATATATATACATATATATATACATATATATATATACATACATATACACATATATATATATACATACATATACATATATCCCGTCTGGGGTATTGGGTGCATGTTATTATGGCTAAGTAGCATGCAGCTGATACTTTAGGGTCTATATGGGGCGCCCCTACGGACCAGAGACACACATCATTTTGTTTATGATAGAGGAAATCTCTGTTCAGAGAAATTACTATACTTTATTATACTGCGGCTGTCCTTTCGTTATGCTGACCCCCTACCCTTTATTACTGCCCTGTACTATTTCTCTAAATATTCATTTCCTTTTTTTGCCTAACCCTGTGGTGGGGGAAAAAAATACTGCCACCAAGCTTACCACTTGAGTCATACGAGGTGAAATAATACGGGACGGGGATAGGACTAGGCATCCTTCTCCCTGTGGCCCAAGTACCCTAAAGTTTGGGTCTTTTAATGTGCGTGGATGTGGTACAGATGAAAGTAAAAGGGAAGAGATAGGCAGTATGTTTGGAAGAAGAAAGATGGACGTGTTGGCTTTGAGTGAAACTAAGTTGAGATTGAGGGGTGAGTGTGAGCATGGGAGTGTAGTTGGGAGGTTCTCAGGAGTGAAGAGAGAATGAGGGAGAGAAGGGGTGGCTATACTAGTAAGTGAAGACATAGGTTAGCGTTTAGTGGAGTGGAAGGAGCATTCTTCAAGGTTAATGTGGATGAAGGTGAAACTGGGTTGGGAAATGTGGGTTTTTATAAGTGCGTATGGCCCTGGTAGTGAAAAGAGTGTAGAGGAAAGGGAGGCTTTTTGGGAGGATTTAAATGAGTGCATAAGGAGATTAGGGAGAAATGTCAATGTAGTGGCATTGGGAGACCTTAATGCTAGGATAGGAAATGAACCAATAGACGGAGTGGTTGGAAAGTGTGGAGCTCCAGGAAAAAATCATAGTGGAGAGTTGATGGTGGAGATGTGTCTAGAGAGTTGGTGATAACAAGTCAAGCAATAGTACACATGGGAGAGGGTGGTGGAGGGAAGGGTGGTAGATAGAGTGTTAATGAAATATATAGTGGTAACAAGGAGTATAGTAGGATGAGGTAAGGATGTACATGTTCTAAGGGGAGAGAGTGGGGGAATATCAGATCATTTTTTGGTGGATAGTAAGTTGAGAGTGGAGGATAGATGGAGAAAGAGGAAAAGGACAAAAGGTAGGGAGGTGCTTAGAGTGAACTGCTTAAATGAGAAATAAAAGGAGAAGGAGTACAAGAAGAAGCTGAAAGAGGAGTGGGATGGAGTGAAGGATATAGTAGAGCTAGGAGTGGAGAAGGAATGGGGATGGTTCAAGGTGGGAGTCATAAGGTGTGCAAAGATGGTGTGTGGAACAAGGAAGGAGGACGGGAGGAAATAGAAGGAAGGGTAGTGAGTGGTGGGATGAGGAAGCGAAGAAGGCCGTAGAAGAGAAGAAGCGAGCTTTCACAGATTGGTTACAAAATGGGGTGAGGGAATCATATGAGAGATACAAAGAAAATAGAAGAGAAGTAAAGCATAAGATAAAGGAGGCAAAGAGGAGAGCAGATGTGAAATGGGGTAAAAATTTAACAGAAAATTTTGAAAGTACTAAAAAGATGTTTTGGAAAGAAATTAAGAGAGGAGGAGGAGCCGAATCAGGTAAAGAAGAAAAGGTAAAAGGTGCAGATGGAGAGATGATAATGGAAGAGAAGGCAGAAAGAGGAAGATGGGCAGAGTATTTTAGGGAGTTGCTAAATGTGAAGGAGGATAGGGAGGGAAAGGTAGTTGCAGTGGGAAGCGCTAAGAAAATGACCGTGATGAGTGAGAAAAATGGAGGAGAAATAAGGGAATTGACATCAAAAGTGACAAAATGTTCACACTGAATGAGAACCAGACAAGAAACAATGGTCTCAAACTGTCCGGAAATAGATTTAATTTGGAAGTGGGTAGAAACAACTTCGCCAACCGTGTAGTTAATGAATGGAATAAACTTCCTGCAGAGGCTGTGCAATGTAGTTCAGTTCGAAGCTTTAAAAATAATTTAGATAAGCACCTAAGCAAGATGCTGTAATGATTACTATTTATTTTATACTATTTGTTTTTGTTTTGTTATCATTTGTCTGTTTGATTCTCATTTATTATTAGTTATATGTCAATTTATTATTATTTACTATTTACCTGTTTGTTGTTTGATTATGCCTATGCGTTTATTTGTGTATTTTATTTGATACTTACATTATTATAATTTTTATTTATTTATTATTATTATTAGGATTTTTCGCATCCGACCTAGATATGGACCAAAAGGTCTCCTGTCGGCATCCTCCGCCTTTGTAATCCTTTGTGAAGGCAGTTGTTAAGATGATGAGAGCAGGTAAGGCACCTGGGTTGGATGGATGTCATGCAGAATGTATGAATAAAGGAGGTACAGTGATGGTGGATTGTCTGATGAAGTTATTTAGTGTTTGTTTAAGAGAGGGATGAATGCCGGAGGACTGGAGGACTGCCTGTATAGTACCACTTTACAAGGGAAAAGGGGACAAGTGTGAGTATAGTAGTTTGAGAGGGATCAACTTGTATGTGTGTGTGTGTACACAAAGGTCAGGGTTCCAATCCCTTGGCAGAGCTTCTAAAAATTTAAATCTGTCTTAGAAACACACACACACACACACACACTTCAACGAACGGACGGCTTAGAAGACGTTCTGAAGAAAATTGAAGTTTTGTGGATCCCAACGCAAAGAGAAGTGCCTATTGTATTTACAGGGTGGGGGGAAATTGCTCGTGGGGTAGTAGGAAAGTAGGGAAAGAGGAGAAGGGGAGGGATTACTGAGGGAAATGGAAGGAAATGAGGAAGGAGTAGACTTGGCCCAGGCAGACAGGCGAAAGGTAAACAAACGGCCCCCCGACGACGATGAAATGTCTAATAAAAATGTAAAGATTAGAAGTATAGATAAGAGCAATACAGTAGAAAGTGATGAGAATATTTTCCAGGGATTTAAAGAGGGTGGGGGGGACACAACCCCCCCCCCCCGACTGACAAGACTAGAAGAGAAGGTCGATAAGATGATCGAGGACTTGGAGCGTAGGTTCGGTCATGTTAACAACATTCTACAAAGAGTTGAAAAATTGGAAGAACTAGAGAAGGCGAACAAAAACTTAACTGATGAAATAGAAAACCTGAAAAGACAGTTAAAAGAAGTAAAGGTGGAGAATGAGGAATTGAAGAGGAATAGTAACGAAAACAGAGAGGGATGGAAGTCGATAAAAGAAAACAGTAAAGTTGCATTTACTGATATAATTAAACAGCAAATGAGAGAACAAACTGAAGACTCAGTTATTAAAGTGATGAGACAGAAGGAGAATATAGTAAGAGACTTAGCTGACAAAAAGAAATGTATAATTATATTAGGAATGGAAGAGAAACATAACCCAGATAGAACCTCAAGAACCAATGAGGAAAATGAAAAAGTAAGCAGTTTACTACAATTAGTTCAGGAAGATGAACCAGAAATTATGAAGGAAATTGAGGACAAATTCAGGCTCGGAAAGTATAGTACAGATAAGACCAGACCAATTAAGATTAAATTCAGGTCACAAACGACGGCAGAGAATATCTTATCCAAAACAGGGAAACTAGCAACAAGTGAACAATATAAAAAGGTATGGATAAAAAGGGAAATGAATAAAGAGGAAAGAGAAGAAGAAAAGCAGAAAAGACTTGAAGCTAAGAAAAAAAACGAGAGCAGAACGGAGTCAGAGAAAGAGATATTCTATTGGAGAGTAGTGAATATGAAACTAAGGCAGTTCGACATACAAGAGAAAAACAAAAGGGAAACAGAGAACACAATGGAAGTGACAGAAAACTAAGAGTGTCTTACACAAATATAGATGGATTAATAACAGGATTGAATGAGCTGAATGATTATTTGAAAGAAAAAGAACCGGACATAATGGGAATTGTAGAAACAAAATTAAAAGGCCCACTACCACCCAACAGTGTAGGACATGATGCATATAATTATTGGATTAAAAACAGAGAGAAAAAGCAAGGGGGTGGAGTTATGTTCCTGACTAAGAAGGATATAAACGTGAAGGGTGTCATATATGGAAAGAATACAGTAGAGATGATTATGATAAAGTGGAAGACAGAGATAAGAAGAGCAGAAAATTTGTGATCAATTATGTGCCTCCGAAAACAGCCTCATGGGAGGAGAGTGAACATAAAAGTATGTTAGAGGACACAAAGATAACATTAAATAAAATAATGGAAGATGGAGGAAGAATAGTTATAATGGGCGACTTTAATTGCAAAGAAATCTGCTGGGAAGAAATGACAGTAAAGGGTGGAGACGGCTCATGGGGAAACGCTCTACTTGAGATGATTACTGACCATACAATGACACAATGGATACAGGAGAACACCGGGTATAGAAATGAAGAAGAACCATCGAGACTAGACTTAATGATTACATCTGAACCTAGAATAGTGGACAAGATTGAATATAAAACACCAATAAGTAAAAGTGACCACATATTGATTGAACTGGAACTTAATGAAGAAAAATATATGAAAAGAAATGATCAATATAGAAAAGGAAGAATGATGTATGAAAAAACAAACTTTGATAAAATAAGAGAATTCTTTCAACAAGAAAACTGGGATGAAATATACAAAGAAGAAACAACAGTGGAAGAGAAATGGAATATTTTGACAAAAATTTACAAAAAAGGAGTGGAAAAGTATGTCCCAAGACAAAAACAAGAAAAAGAATATGTAAAATGCTGGTACAACAAAAGTTGTAGGGAGTTAAAAGACAAAAGAGACAAAGCCTCGACCAGATGGAAAAAAGACAGAAGACCTGAAAAATGGAAAATATAATAGAAAAGTGTAAAGATCAACCAAAACTATTCTACAGATTTGTAAACAATAAACTGAAAAACAAACAAGACTTGGAGAAATTAAGACAAGAGGGAGTTGAATACACTGAGGAAATGGAAATGGCGGAAATTATGAACAAACATTTTAAATCAGTGTTTACAAGGGAGAACATACAACCTGAAGAGATTGAGTGGAAAGAGAAAGTCCCCCCTATGGAAGAAATAGAAGTAACAAAGAATGAAATATTGACACACTTGAGTAATCTTGATGTCAGAAAATCGCATGGACCAGATGATATAGCAAACTGGATTCTGAAAGAATGCAGGAATGAACTGGCAGACAAAATACATAGCATACTAAACAGTTCCTTGAAAGAAGGAAAAGTTCCAGAAGATTGGAAAAAAGCAAATATAGTACCTATATATAAAGGAGGAAATAAAGAAGAACCTACAAACTATAGACCAGTCTCTCTAACAAGTACAATAGCAAAAATTTGTGAAAGAATGATCAAAAGTAGATGGGTAAAATATTTAGAAAAAAAAAAACAAAGTGTTAAATCCAAGGCAATTTGGATTCAGACAAGGACGATCATGCGTCACCAATTTAAAGGTCAGATATCAACAGATATACCATTCGCTAAAAATCATCGTATTGCTCGAAAAAGTGCTTTTTAAAAGCATACAGATAAAGTTTTTACCTGTTACAGAAGAATTTATTCAGAAAATTCACTTTTAATTTCGCCTCACATACCACTTTTCCGAAGTCGAGATGTTCTAGTCGATTTGTAATTAGTACCAGTAATCGCCGCTAAGTGAACCGGTAGTGACGTCACAGTTGCCAAACAATCGGACAAAGAGACACACGCTGTACTTCAGCTCAGTCATTCCAATCGAGTTATTCATCTTCATGTTCGTTTTTAATCCAAATTTGTTCGCAAAAATGGCTCATTGTGCATTCCAATTCGGAAGGATAGTATGTATGGTGGAAGAAGAAGAGGAAGAGGAGTTTGATATCGCCGAACATCGCATTGTAAAGCCTTACCAGTTCGAACCGATAATAGGACAGCCCGTTTCTTTGTCGGAATACAGTGCAAGTGAAGATGAAGAAAGTGGTGAACAAAATAGCGAAGAAGAAGGGGAAAGCGATTTGTCAGATTCAGAACCCGAGACCACGGGGGAGGAGACGGAATTCGACGGCGACGTTGATTTAGACGGTGCCGAGAATCAAGATGGGCCTACAACCCCTCCTAGACGCAAACGCAAAAGATCTGACCAGTCTCATAGGATTGGGAATACCAACTGGTAAGAAATTCAGTGCATTATTCCTTAGGCTATCATTGCAAGCATGGGATGGGGTCCTTTGTTTTTAAGTAGACGATTTAGGCCCCTATTTCGATTGTAGTCCAGGCCTACATGATGGTATAAGCCTACCAATAAATTTTTGCTCTTTTTTCCAAACTTTTAATTTCAGAAGATTGAGGACATAAGCCTGGGGCCAGCCTCTGCACCGAGGTCCTTCCAAGTCCAGCTCAACCTTTTATTTCATTTGTAGATAAATTAATTTTTTTATTTCCAGGTGTACATGCGGACACTGCCTACCCATGCAAACAGCGAAAGAAAGTGTTTGTTGCAATGAGATGCAGCAGGTCGCAGAGAAATTAGATGAAAAGGGTAACTGCATTATAGACCATGAAGGATTTCAAGTAAATTGCTTAAATGAGCATGTGCTGGAAACAAGTTTCTGGGAATTTCTGCAGAAGCATGGGCCAATAGGTGATGAAGAACCAATGCATGAGTAAGAATAATTTGTCAGTCTCTCTCTAAAATTCCAAGCATGGGGGGAAAAATAAATGATATGAATTGCCTTGTGGCCATTTCTTCCTGCAAGATCGAGATTATTCATTTAAAATACGACACACGACTGACAATGCAAAATTTGGCAAAAACAGTTGTTTGTCTTCATCTCATTGCGTCGTCTGCTGTTCGAAACAACCCGCCCGTGCGCTTCGGGAACGTTCGGGGAATTCCGCGTTCGTGACGTCACAGTTGCCAAACAATATTGTTATTCTGAGAGTGCATCGTATCGCCTTTGCATTGTCAGTCGTGTGTCGTATTTTAAATGAATAATCTCGATCTTGCAGGAAGAAATGGCCACAAGGCAATTCATATCATTTATTTTTCCCCCCATGCTTGGAATTTTAGAGAGAGACTGACAAATGATTCTTACTCATGCATTGGTTCTTCATCACCTATGGGCCCATGCTTCTGCAGAAATTCCCAGAAACTTGTTTCCAGCACATGCTCATTTAAGCAATTTACTTGAAATCCTTCATGGTCTATAATGCAGTTACCCTTTTCATCTAATTTCTCTGCGACCTGCTGCATCTCATTGCAACAAACACTTTCTTTCGCTGTTTGCATGGGTAGGCAGTGTCCGCATGTACACCTGGAAATAAAAAAATTAATTTATCTACAAATGAAATAAAAGGTTGAGCTGGACTTGGAAGGACCTCGGTGCAGAGGCTGGCCCCAGGCTTATGTCCTCAATCTTCTGAAATTAAAAGTTTGGAAAAAAGAGCAAAAATTTATTTCCAGGTAGGCCTGGACTACAATCGAAATAGGAGCCTAAATCGTCTACTTAAAAACAAAGGACCCCATCCCATGCTTGCAATGATAGCCTAAGGAATAATGCACTGAATTTCTTACCAGTTGGTATTCCCAATCCTATGAGACTGGTCAGATCTTTTGCGTTTGCGTCTAGGAGGGGTTGTAGGCCCATCTTGATTCTCGGCACCGTCTAAATCAACGTCGCCGTCGAATTCCGTCTCCTCCCCCGTGGTCTCGGGTTCTGAATCTGACAAATCGCTTTCCCCTTCTTCTTCGCTATTTTGTTCACCACTTTCTTCATCTTCACTTGCACTGTATTCCGACAAAGAAACGGGCTGTCCTATTATCGGTTCGAACTGGTAAGGCTTTACAATGCGATGTTCGGCGATATCAAACTCCTCTTCCTCTTCTTCTTCCACCATACATACTATCCTTCCGAATTGGAATGCACAATGAGCCATTTTTGCGAACAAATTTGGATTAAAAACGAACATGAAGATGAATAACTCGATTGGAATGACTGAGCTGAAGTACAGCGTGTGTCTCTTTGTCCGATTGTTTGGCAACTGTGACGTCACTACCGGTTCACTTAGCGGCGATTACTGGTACTAATTACAAATCGACTAGAACATCTCGACTTCGGAAAAGTGGTATGTGAGGCGAAATTAAAAGTGAATTTTCTGAATAAATTCTTCTGTAACAGGTAAAAACTTTATCTGTATGCTTTTAAAAAGCACTTTTTCGAGCAATACGATGATTTTTAGCGAATGGTATATCTGTTGATATCTGACCTTTAAATTGGTGACGCATGATCGTCCTTGTCTGAATCCAAATTGCCTTGGATTTAACACTTTGTTTTTTTTTTCTAAATATTTTACCCATCTACTTTTGATCATTCTTTCACAAATTTTTGCTATTGTACTTGTTAGAGAGACTGGTCTATAGTTTGTAGGTTCTTCTTTATTTCCTCCTTTATATATAGGTACTATATTTGCTTTTTTCCAATCTTCTGGAACTTTTCCTTCTTTCAAGGAACTGTTTAGTATGCTATGTATTTTGTCTGCCAGTTCATTCCTGCATTCTTTCAGAATCCAGTTTGCTATATCATCTGGTCCATGCGATTTTCTGACATCAAGATTACTCAAGTGTGTCAATATTTCATTCTTTGTTACTTCTATTTCTTCCATAGGGGGGACTTTCTCTTTCCACTCAATCTCTTCAGGTTGTATGTTCTCCCTTGTAAACACTGATTTAAAATGTTTGTTCATAATTTCCGCCATTTCCATTTCCTCAGTGTATTCAACTCCCTCTTGTCTTAATTTCTCCAAGTCTTGTTTGTTTTTCAGTTTATTGTTTACAAATCTGTAGAATAGTTTTGGTTGATCTTTACACTTTTCTATTATATTTTCCATTTTTCAGGTCTTCTGTCTTTTTTCCATCTGGTCGAGGCTTTGTCTCTTTTGTCTTTTAACTCCCTACAACTTTTGTTGTACCAGCATTTTACATATTCTTTTTCTTGTTTTTGTCTTGGGACATACTTTTCCACTCCTTTTTTGTAAATTTTTGTCAAAATATTCCATTTCTCTTCCACTGTTGTTTCTTCTTTGTATATTTCATCCCAGTTTTCTTGTTGAAAGAATTCTCTTATTTTATCAAAGTTTGTTTTTTCATACATCATTCTTCCTTTTCTATATTGATCATTTCTTTTCATATATTTTTCTTCATTAAGTTCCAGTTCAATCAATATGTGGTCACTTTTACTTATTGGTGTTTTATATTCAATCTTGTCCACTATTCTAGGTTCAGATGTAATCATTAAGTCTAGTCTCGATGGTTCTTCTTCATTTCTATACCCGGTGTTCTCCTGTATCCATTGTGTCATTGTATGGTCAGTAATCATCTCAAGTAGAGCGTTTCCCCATGAGCCGTCTCCACCCTTTACTGTCATTTCTTCCCAGCAGATTTCTTTGCAATTAAAGTCGCCCATTATAACTATTCTTCCTCCATCTTCCATTATTTTATTTAATGTTATCTTTGTGTCCTCTAACATACTTTTATGTTCACTCTCCTCCCATGAGGCTGTTTTCGGAGGCACATAATTGATCACAAATTTTCTGCTCTTCTTATCTCTGTCTTCCACTTTATCATAATCATCTCTACTGTATTCTTTCCATATATGACACCCTTCACGTTTATATCCTTCTTAGTCAGGAACATAACTCCACCCCCTTGCTTTTTCTCTCTGTTTTTAATCCAATAATTATATGCATCATGTCCTACACTGTTGGGTGGTAGTGGGCCTTTTAATTTTGTTTCTACAATTCCCATTATGTCCGGTTCTTTTTCTTTCAAATAATCATTCAGCTCATTCAATCCTGTTATTAATCCATCTATATTTGTGTAAGACACTCTTAGTTTTCTGTCACTTCCATTGTGTTCTCTGTTTCCCTTTTGTTTTTCTCTTGTATGTCGAACTGCCTTAGTTTCATATTCACTACTCTCCAATAGAATCTCTCTTTCTCTGACTCCGTTCTGCTCTCGTTTTTTTTCTTAGCTTCAAGTCTTTTCTGCTTTTCTTCTTCTCTTTCCTCTTTATTCATTTCCCTTTTTATCCATACCTTTTTATATTGTTCACTTGTTGCTAGTTTCCCTGTTTTGGATAAGATATTCTCTGCCGTCGTTTGTGACCTGAATTTAATCTTAATTGGTCTGGTCTTATCTGTACTATACTTTCCGAGCCTGAATTTGTCCTCAATTTCCTTCATAATTTCTGGTTCATCTTCCTGAACTAATTGTAGTAAACTGCTTACTTTTTCATTTTCCTCATTGGTTCTTGAGGTTCTATCTGGGTTATGTTTCTCTTCCATTCCTAATATAATTATACAATTCTTTTTGTCAGCTAAGTCTCTTACTATATTCTCCTTCTGTCTCATCACTTTAATAACTGAGTCTTCAGTTTGTTCTCTCATTTGCTGTTTAATTATATCAGTAAATGCAACTTTACTGTTTTCTTTTATCGACTTCCATCCCTCTCTGTTTCCTTTACTATTCCTCTTCAATTCCTCATTCTCCACCTTTACTTCTTTTAACTGTCTTTTCAGGTTTTCTATTTCATCAGTTAAGTTTTTGTTCGCCTTCTCTAGTTCTTCCAATTTTTCAACCCTTTGTACAATGTTGTTAACATGACCAAACCTACACTCCAAGTCCTCGATCATCTTATCGACCTTCTCTTTTAGTCTTGTCAGTCGGGGGGGGTTTGTGTCCCCCCCACCCTCTTTAAATCCCTGGAAAATATTCTCATCACTTTCTACTGTATTGCTCTTATCTATACTTCTAATCTTTACATTTTTATTAGACATTTCATCGTCGCTCAGCTGATCGGGGGGTCGTTTGTTTACCTTTCGCCTGTCTGCCTGGGCCAAGTCTACTCCTTCCTCATTTCCTTCCATTTCCCTCAGTAATCCCTCCCCTTCTCCTCTTTCCCTACTTTCCTACTACCCCACGAGCAATTTCCCCCCCACCCTGTAAATACAATAGGCTCTTCTCTTTGTGTTGGGATCCACAAAACTTCAATTTTCTTCAGAACGTCTTCTAAGCCGTCCGTTCGTTGAAGTGTGTGTGTGTGTGTATTTACCTAGTTGTATTTACCTAGTTGTATTTTGCGGGGAGGGGAGCTATGCTCGTGATGTCCCGCCTTTGTATCTTGCAGTGTCTAGTTTGTTTTTAAACTCATGAATGGTTTTTGCGCATACTATTTCATTGTCCAGTTTGTTCCAAGTGTCCAAAACTCTATGAGGAAAACTGTTTTTCTTCAGTTCTCTTCTATAGCTATGTTTTTTTATTTTCTTTCCATGTCCCCTTGTGTTTCTTTTGTCCCAGTTAAGTAAGTTCTCTCTATCGAGTACCTCTGTGCCTCTCATGATTCTGTAGATGGTCAATAGGTCACCTCTCTCTCTTCTTTGCTCCAGTGTCGGTAACTCCAGTTTAGCCAATCTCTCCTCGTATGATAGGTTTGCAAGTGCAGGTGCCATTTTTGTAGCTGCTCTTTGGATTCTTTCTATTTTCTTTATATTCTTTTTGGTACTGGGGGACCACAATGTCGCCGCATACTCTAATCTAGGCCTTATCAATGTAACCAATATTTTTTTTATCATGTCTTCGTCCAAGTATGTAAACGCCACTTTTATTGATCTTAGCAAGTTGTAAGTCTCCCCGACAATTTTGTTAATCTGTATATCATAGGACAAGTCGTTCATGATAATTACTCCCAAATCTTTTTCGGATCCTACTTTCTTTACTTCTTTGGTTCCAATTGTATATTTTCCTGATATTCTGTTTTTGCTTTTTCCAAACTCCATTATGCTACACTTCTTAGTATTAAAGTCCACTTCCCATTTCTGACTCCAGTTCCATACCCTATTTAGGTCTTCTTGCAGTGCTTCACAGTCCTCATCAGTTTCTATTTTCCTTAGCAGTTTGGCGTCATCGGCAAAGAAGCTCATGTAGCAGTTCACGTCCTCGTCCATGTCATTCATATAGATAGCAAACATTATTGGTGCCAGCACAGATCCTTGCGGTACTCCACTGATCACCTCTTTCCAGTCTGAATATTTTTCTCTGAGCACTACTCTCATCTTTCTACCAGTCAGAAAGTCCTCTATCCATTTTAGTAGGTTTCCTTGTATTCCTCCTATGTGTTCCAGTTTTTTTAGTAGTTTTCTGTGTGGTACTTTGTCAAAGGCTTTTTGCAAGTCTAGGAATGCACAATCAGCCCATCCATTTCTTTCTTGCACTATGTCTATTAGTCTTGAGTAAAAGCATATTAAGTTTGTGGAGCATGATCTTCCTTGCCTGAATCCGAATTGTCTTGGGTTTAATATGTCATTGTCTTCCAGGTGTTTTACCCATCTATTCTTGATTATTTTCTCACAAATTTTGGCTATGGTGCTTGTTAGTGATACTGGCCTATAGTTGGTGGGTTCTTCTTTGTTTCCTCCTTTGTGTATTGGTACAATGTTAGCGTTTTTCCAGTCCTCGGGTATCTTTCCTTCTTTGAGTGAGCTGTTTATCAAGATGTGTATTTTGTCTGTTAGTTCTTCTTTGCACTCCTTTAGAATCCAATTTGCAATACCATCCGGGCCATGTGATTTTCTGACATCCAGCCTTGATAGATGTTCTGATATTTCCTTTAGTGATGCTGTAAACTCATTCATCACATGTGTGTGTGTGTGTGTATTTACCTACCTAGTTGTATTTACCTAGTTGTATTTTGCGGGAAGGGGAGCTATGCTCGTGTTGTCCCGCCTTTGTATCTTGCAGTGTCTAGTTTGTTTTTAAACTCATGAATGGTTTTTGCGCATACTATTTCATTGTCCAGTTTGTTCCAAGTGTCCAAAACTCTATGAGGAAAACTGTTTTTCTTCAGTTCTCTTCTATAGCTATGTTTTTTTATTTTCTTTCCATGTCCTCTTGTGTTTCTTTTGTCCCAGTTAAGTAAGTTCTCACTATCGAGTACCTCTGTGCCTTTCATGATTCTGTAGATGGTCAATAGGTCACCTCTCTCTCTTCTTTGCTCCAGTGTCGGTAACTCCAGTTTAGCCAATCTCTCTTCGTATGATAGGTTTGCAAGTGCAGGTGCCATTTTTGTAGCTGCTCTTTGGATTCTTTCTATTTTCTTTATATTCTTTTTGGTACTGGGGGACCACAATGTCGCTGCATACTCTAATCTAGGCCTTATCAATGTAACCAATATTTTTTTCATCATGTCTTCGTCCAAGTATGTAAACGCCACTTTTATTGATCTTAGCAAGTTGTAAGTCTCCCCGACAATTTTGTTAATCTGTATATCATAGGACAAGTCGTTCGTGATAATTACTCCCAAATCTTTTTCGGATCCTACTTTCTTTACTTCTTTGGTTCCAATTGTATATTTTCCTGATATTCTGTTTTTGCTTTTTCCAAACTCCATTATGCTACACTTCTTCGTATTAAAGTCCACTTCCCATTTCTGACTCCAGTTCCATACCCTATTTAGGTCTTCTTGCAGTGCTTCACAGTCCTCATCAGTTTCTATTTTCCTTAGCAGTTTGGCGTCATCGGCAAAGAAGCTCATGTAGCAGTTCACGTCCTCATCCATGTCATTCATATAGATAGCAAACATTATTGGTGCCAGCACAGATCCTTGCGGTACTCCACTGATCACCTCTTTCCAGTCTGAATATTTTTCTCTGAGCACTACTCTCATCTTTCTACCAGTCAGAAAGTCCTCTATCCATTTTAGTAGGTTTCCCTGTATTCCTCCTATGTGTTCCAGTTTTTTTAGTAGTTTTCTGTGTGGTACTTTGTCAAAGGCTTTTTGCAAGTCTAGGAATGCACAATCAGCCCATCCATTTCTTTCTTGCACTATGTCTATTAGTCTTGAGTAAAAGCATATTAAGTTTGTGGAGCATGATCTTCCTTGTCTGAATCCGAATTGTCTTGGGTTTAATATGTCATTGTCTTCCAGATGTTTTACCCATCTATTCTTGATTATTTTCTCACAAATTTTGGCAATGGTGCTTGTTAGTGATACTGGCCTATAGTTGGTGGGTTCTTCTTTGTTTCCTCCTTTGTGTATTGGTACAATGTTAGCGTTTTTCCAGTCCTCGGGTATCTTTCCTTCTTTGAGTGAGCTGTTTATTAAGATGTGTATTTTGTCTGTTAGTTCTTCTTTGCACTCCTTTAGAATCCAATTTGCAATACCATCCGGGCCATGTGATTTTCTGACATCCAGCCTTGATAAATGTTCTGATATTTCCTTTAGTGATGCTGTAAACTCATTCATGAGGGGAGATTTCTTGTTTTTGTCTATGTCACAATTCGGTATTTTCTCTCTGGTGAAAACAGATTTAAAGTGATTGTTCATGACTTCGGCCATCTCTAAATCTTCTGTGTATTCCATGTTTCCTTGGCATAGTTTCACCAATTCCTGTTTGTTTTTAAGTTTACCATTCACATACCGATAGAATAGTTTGGGTTGCTCTTTGCATTTGTCTATAATATCCTTCTCATGGTTCCTTTTCTCCTCTCTTCTCACATTAACATACTCATTTCTATAGTTAACATAAATTTGCCATTTGCTTTGTTTTTTGTCTTTTCTCCACTTTTTCCAAGCTTTGTCCCTTCTGTCTTTTGCCTCACTGCATCTTTTGTTGAACCAACATTTAATGTACTCTCTCTCTCGCTTTTGTCTTGGTACATGCCTGTTTACCCCTTCATTGTAGTTTTCCATCAATATATTCCATTTCTCTTCCACTGCTGTTTCTTCCCTGTAAAATATTTCCCAGTTTGCATTCCGGAAGAATGTCTTTAGTTTTGTAAAGTCTGTTTTGTTGTACCTCAGTCTTCCTTTCCTATGCTTTTCGTTCCTCTCTATGTCTATTTCTTCCTTTAGTATAGTTTCGATGAGTACATGGTCACTCTTTCCAATTGGTGTCTCATACTGGACTTTATGCACTATTTCAGGCTCTGTTGTAAATATTAGATCTAGTTTCGATGGCTCTTCATTATTTCTGTACCTTGTGTTTTCTTGGACCCATTGGGTCATTGTGTACTCCATGGTCATATCTAGCAGTACATTGCCCCACGAGTCATCTCCTCCTTGCACTGTCATGCTGTCCCAACAAATTTCTTTGCAATTGAAGTCCCCCATAACTACCAGATTACCCTTACCCATTAGTATCTCATTGAGTGATTTTCTTGTGTCATCTAGCATTTTTTTATGTTCAATTTCTTTCCAAGCGCTTGTTTTTGGAGGCACATAAGTCACCACAAACTTTCTACTTTTCATATTCTTGCCTTCGACTTTTATCATGATCAATTCAGCATTACCTTTGCCCTCTGCAATTTTTGTCACCTTGAGGTCTTTCTTGGCCAAGAACATGATTCCCCCTCCCTGTTTCTTGTCCCTGTTTTTTATCCAGTAGTTGTATAAACCTTGTCCGATAACAGTGGATGGTATTTCACCTCTTAGTTTAGTCTCTACAATTCCCATTATGTCTGGTTTTGCTTCTAACAGATAATCATTGAGTTCGTTCAGTCCCGAAATTAGTCCGTCAATGTTGGTATAGGCCACTTTTAATTTTCTTCCTTCTCCCTGGTTTCTTCTTCCCTTGTTTTGTTCGTTTTGAAGCGCCATTGTCTTAATCTCAAGTCTATTACTCTCCACTGGAATTCTTTGCATTCTGTCTCTGATCTTTTCAAGTTTTTTTCCTTTGCTTCTTCTCTTAGCGCCCTTTCTTTTTCTAATTCCTCAGTACTCATTTCTCTTTTTATCCATATCTTATTGTATTTTTCACTCTTTGCCAAGTTACCTACTTTTTCAAATATGTCTTCTACTACCACTTGTGACCTTAGTTTTATCTTTAGAGGTCGATTCCTATCCTTAGTATAGCGACCAATTCTGTAAGTCTCTTCTAAGTCTGTGCCTGAATCACTATCTCCCCCCTGAATTTCATTAAGGATTTCTACTGCTGTCTCTTTTTCTTCTTTTTCTCTCATGTACCTCGCCAATCCTTGTTTTTCTTTAAGCCCATAAACCACAATACATTTCTTCCTATCTACTGTGTCCCTGACCCAATTTGCTTTTTCGTTAATCACTTGAATGATTGTGTCTTTTGCATTATCTTGCATTTGCTGCTTGACTATTTCTTTGAAAGCAATTTCTTTATTTTCAATATTTTCTTTCCACTTCTTAATTTCCTGGATACTGTCCCCACCTAAGTTTTCTTCGATCTTTTGTGTCAATTCTTGGAATTTGTTGTTCACTTCCTGCTTTAGATTTTCGCTATTATTATCATTAGTTTTCTTCTTTTCATTATCATTCTTCAGTTCATTTATGTCTCTTTTCATTTCTTTAATTTCGTTTGTAAGATCCAAGTTAGCTTTTTTCAGGTCATAAATTTCATGGTTAGTCTTAGATAAACAATCAATTAAACCAATGACCTCTTTTCTTAAGTCCATGATTTCATTTTCCCACCGAGTCCTATTTTTGCTCATCTCTCTCTCTATCTCTAATAATCTACTTAAGTTCTTTCTTTCGTACTTACCAAACCCTAAGAAATCATTGTCGTAACACGTGGTGCTTTGTTTATTGTTTACATCGCGGTTCAGTGGATTGCCTCCAGATGGCTCTGATTCGCAACTGGCTTTCGAGTCGTTTTCATTCATTTTTGCTAATTTCGAGTGTGTGTGTATTTGCGTGTATTTACCTAGTTATAGCTTACGGGAAGGGGAGCTATGCTCGTGGGGTCCTGTCTCTGTATCTCGCAGAATCTAAATTGTTCTTAAATCCATGTATGGTTTTTGCACACACTATAATTTCATCCAGTTTGTTCCACACATCCACCACTCTGTGGAGAAAGCCATTCTTTTTCAGGTCTATTTTATAACTGTCCTTTTTAAGCTTCTTTCCAAGTCCTCCTGTATTTCTCATATCCCAATTTAGTATATCTTCTCTATCAAGGACTTACGTACATATCACGATTCCATTGATGGTCAACAAGTCTCCTCTTTTTCTTCTTTGTTACAGGGTCGATAACTCTAGTTTTGACAGTCTCTCTTCACATGACAGTTTTGAAAGTGGGGGGGGGGGCATCTTCGTAGTTACTCTTTGGATTCTTTCAATTTTCTTTGTATTCTTTATAGTACTGGGTGACCATAGTGTCGCTGTGTACTCCGGTCTTGGTTTTATCAGTGTGACTAGTATTTTCTTCACCATTTCTTCTTCCAAGTACATGCCACTTTTATTGATATCACCAAGTTGTTGGTTTCTCCGGCAATTTTATTAATCTGTTTACCAGGGGACATGCCCTTTGTGATGATTACTCCCAGGTCTTTTTCAAATCCCACTTTCTTTGCATCCTTTTTACCGATTTTATATGGTCTTGATATCCTGTTTTTACTTTTTCCAAATTCCATTATCCTACATTTCTTGATGTTGAAGTCCACTTCCCACTTCTGACTTCATTCCCAAATTTTGCTCAGATTTCTCTGCAGCGACTCAGTCTATTTCAGTGCTCACTTTCCTCAACAAATTTGCGTCATCAGCAAAGAAGCTCATGTAACTGCCCACACCCTCGTCCATGTCATTCACATAAGTGGCAAACTTTATTGGAACCAGTGCCAATCCCTGTGGTACTCCATCAAACACCTCTTCCCAAGTAGAACCTTTATCTATGAGCACTAATCTCATTTTTCTTCCATGCAAGAAACCCTCCATTCATACCCCTCCTATTGTTTTTAGTTTTTCTAATAGTTTTCTATGTGGCACTTTATCAAAAGCTTTTTGTATATCTAGGAAAGCACAATCAATCCATCCCTTTTCTGTATTATATCTTGAGTAAAAGCAGATTAGATTTGTGACACATGATCTTCCCTGTCTGAATCCAAACTCTCTTGGGTTTAGTAAGTTGTTCTCTTCCAGATGCTTTGTCCATCTATTTTTGATAACTTTTTCACAAATTTTGGCTACAGTACTTGTAAGGAAAATTTGTCTGTAATTTGTTGGGTCTTCTCTGTTACTCCCTTTATATATTGGTACGATGTGGGCTTTTTCCGTTCTTCTTTACACTCCTTTAGTATACAGTTTGCAATTCCATCCGTGCCATGCGACTTCCTGATATCAAGGCTTGTTATTTGATCCATTATTTCAGCTCGTGTTGCTAATATTTCCTCCATAGGAGAGGATTTCACTTCTCACCCTTCATTCCAGTGTCATACTTTTTCTCTAGTAAAAACAGATTTCAAATGTTTACTCATGAACTCAGCCATTTCTACATACTCAGTGTATCATATGTTCCCCTGGCGTAGTTTCTCTATTTCATACTTGCTTTTCAATTAACATTCACATATCTACAGAATAGTATTGGTTGATTCTTACATTTTTCTATTATGTCTTTTTCATATTCATTCCTTTGATATATATTTGTCACTTTCTAGAATTCCTTTTTTTTTTTATCTTATCCAAGCTTTATTTCATTTTATTTGTTTATTTTTAATTTATTTGCTTATTTATTTATTTATTTATTTTATTCGGATTTTTTTTTTTTTTTTTTTTTTTTTTTCCCTCAATGCACCTGTTAAACCAGCACTTATTATATTCCTTTTCCTGTTTTTGCCTTGGTGCATATTTATCCACACCTTCATTATATATTTCCATCAGAATCTTCCATATTTCTTCCACTCGCATCTTTTCATTGTGAAATTTATCCTAACTCGCTTTTTGAAAAAAGAAAGTTTCACAAAGTCCGTTTTACTACATACCAGTCTCTCTTTTCTGTTTTTCTCATTTCTCTACATATATATTTCCTCCTTTAGTTCTAGTTTAAGCAATATGTGGTCATTCTTCTCAATTGATGTCTTGTATTCAATTTTATCCACAATTCCTGGTTTCGAAGTAAAGAATAAGTCCACTCTTGACGGTTCTTCATTATTTCTATTCCTGGTGTTTTCCTTTACCCATTGTGCCATTGTATATTCCATTGTCATGTCAAGTAATACATTTCCCCATAATTCCTCTGCAACTTTTACTGTCATCTCTTCCCAAAATATTTCTTTGGAGTTAAAATCTCCCACGTTCCCTTCATCTTTCAGCACCCCATTTAATGAAATTCTTGTATCTTCTAATATTTCAGAGTAATCTCCAAGAACCCGTTTTTGGGGGCACATAGATCACCTTATTCTTTTTTTTATGTCACATTTAAATTTGAATTTTTCTTAGCCAAGAACATGAAGACTCCACCCTGTTTTCCTCTCTAAGCCAGTGATTATATAATTCATTTCCAACACTGTTAGGTGATAGTGGACCCCATAATTTTGTCTCTACAACTGCCATTATATCTTGTTTTACTTCTGACAAGTAATCATTAAGCTCATTTAATCATGGAATTAAACGATATATATTAGTATAAGCCACTTTTAATTCTTTGCACTCTCCATCTTTGTTCCTTTCGTTTCCTTTTCTTGGACATAACACTTTCTCAGTCTCGTGTCTAACACTCCAAAAGAACTTCTTTTTCTCAGACACTTTTTTTTTTTTTTAACTTTGCTTCTTAATGTTTTTTCTCTTTCTCCTTCCTCAAGGATATCTCTTTTTATTACATCTTTATAGTTCTCAGTATTACCTAACTTACCTGTTCTAGCTAGTATCTCTTCCGCTGCACTTTGTGACCTTAGTTTGATCTCTTGCTAAATCTTTCTCTTTGTCTCTCACGAATCTTTATTATTATTTTTTTTTTTACCAAATATTACTATACACTTCTTTTTGTCTCTTGTTAAACCTTTCTTTTCTTTGTCTCTCACAATTATTTATTTATTCTATTTATCTTTTTTTTTTTTACCAAATACTACTATACATTTCTTTTTGTCTACCATATATCTCACCACTTTTTTTTTTACTTTGATTATCTGTTCCTGAACAATTTCTTTAAAAGATACCTTATCTTTTTTGTGATCTTCCCATTGCTTCTTGAGTTGTAATATTTTTTCTTGACTACACTTCCTCTAATTTTTTCGGTTATTACCTTCATTTGTTCATTCACCTCTTTCATGGTCGTATTATCTGCGGTATATTTGCTTTTCAATTTCTCATGTTCTCACCCAATTCTTTTTTACAGCATTCACTTCCCTAATTGTTTCAGCATTTTTCTTTCCTTAATTCAATAATCTCTTTGTAATACGCATCATGTTGATCCCTGAACCTTGAAACAAATTCCATCAAAGCTCTCATTTCCCTATGTCCATAATTCTATTCAAGTTACTTCTTTTGTAACGAAAACCCGAAAATAGCCATTCTTCGTAGTTATCTAATGTTATTACGCCTAATGGGGTTCCCATGCTCTTGTTTACGTTTCGTTTCGCTGCTCCGCCACTAGGGGTCTCATGTGGCCTATTTTCATCTCCTTCCATTTTCTTTCAATATTTACTAATGTTCACAATATTAGCTTGCCTCGGACATCCACGAATACTTCCTCTCCCCATTCAACACAACCTAGGTATCCTGATATTGTAGCACTGATGAAATGTCTTGTTTTTATGTAGTCCCCACGAGCGCCAATTTTGACGTATTGACAGGCTAACGATTGACGTGTGATTCGCTATGGTCTTGGATCATGTGTTGGACTCGTGATCGACAGCTATTTTCCTCCCGGAAGAGAGCTGAGCTCATATATGACCGATCTATACGTAATGCTGTGATCTTACACACACACACAAATCCCCGCCTACGAGAGTTGTAGTAACGACTCGCAGCGCAGATACTGAAAATTTTCAGCCTTGGGTGGGATTCGAACCCGGACCGCCGCAGTGGCGGCCGCGAACACTACCACTGCGCCACTACCACTGCGCGCGCGTGTGTGTGTCTGTTTTGCGTGTGTGCATGTATTCACTTGGTCTTTGGTCTTTGGATCACGTGTTGGACTCGTGATCGACAGCTATTTCCCTCCTGGAAGAGAGCTCAGAGCTCGTAGGTCCGATCTATGGGTGCTATGACCTTTCACACACACACACACCCAACTCCCCGCCCACGAGAGTCAGCGTAACGACCCGAAGCGCAGCAGTACCGAAATAATTTCGGCCCTGTGCAGGATTCGAACCATGAGCTGTGGGCCACTTTCGTGGCAGCTCAGCGTTCTACCAACTGCGCCACCGCGTGTGTGTGTGTGTGCGTGTGTGAGCGCACGTGTTTGTGTGTGTATTCACTTGGTCTTTGGATCACGTGTTGGACTCGTGATCGATAGCTATTTCCCTCCTGGAAGAGAGCTCAGAGCTCGTAAGTCCGATCTATGGGTAATGCTATGACCTTGCACACACACACACACCCAACTCCCCGCCCACGAGAGTTGGAGTAACACCCCTCAGCGCTGCGATACTGATATTATTTCAGCCCCGGGCGAGAGTCGAACCCGGACCTCCGTAGTGGCAGGCCAGAGCTCTAACCACAGCGCCATGAGAGGTGTGTGTGTGTGTGTGTGTGTGTGTGTGTGTGTGTGTGTGTGTGTGTGTGTGTGTGTGTGTGTGTGTGTGTGTGTGTGTGTTTGCGTTTCAGGACAATATCCCCCCCCACACACACACACATACACACACACACACACACACAAAATCCCCCTACCAATATCCCCCTGGACAATATCCCCCCTACGACAAAATCCCCCTAGGACAATATCCCCCCAGGACAAAATCCCCAAAGGACAAAATCCCCCCGCCCATGAGAAAAAATAATATATATGATTTGTTGGTAATCTTTTCATTTAGTGTTATTATACACATGTAGTATTGATTATAATTGAGACTTTTGATATAAGCTCAGTATTTTATGTGAATCTTTGGATTCTAGGACAATATCCCCCCCCCCCGACAAAAAAAAAAAAAAACTAGACAAATTACCCCTACCAATATCCCCCCAGACAATAGGTTTTCATAGTCTTTATTTAACATGTGAATTGCTACAAATTTCATTATATATTCATTTATCAATATTATTTACATTATGTTAAAATTATTAAAATAGATAACTGTAAAACATGCAATCACTTTACTGTACTTTATTACCTATTTATCTCACGTACTGCAGTGTTAGAATTTATTGCAATTGGACATAATATAAGCACAATATATGCACCGTTTATTAATGTTTCACAATTAAATTAGAAGAAATGATTAACATACAAATGTCCATTTCTATTACATTATTTATATGACATTGATTTAATACAAAATATCCCCCCAGACAATAGGTTTTCATAATCTTTATTTAACATATGTGAATTGCTACAAATTTCATTATACATTATATATTCATTTATTAATATTATATACATTATGTTAAAATTATTAAAATAGATAACTGTAAAACATACAATCACTTTACTTTATTACCTATTTATCTCACGTATTGCAGTGTTAGAATTTATTGCAATTGGACATAATATAAGCACATAATATAAACACCATTTATTAGTGTATCACAATTAAATTAGAAGAAATGATTAACACACAAATATGCATTTCAATTACATTATTTATATGACACTGATTTAATACAAAATATCAGTTCATGTATAAGCTTTCAATACATCATATGTCTATGATAAATCATTACAGTCCAATGTTATAGGTTATGCCACGAGGATACTCCATATCAGTACGTTCCTGATACTGTCCAACTAATCTAACTATACGCTGATTTCAGTCAGATTTAGCTCATATTATACAGAATCACAGATTAAAGAAAAATAAAATCTTTAATGTGTGATGTAATGAAAGAATGAGTCGTATCAATTATATATGATTTGTTGGTAATATTTTCATTGTGTTATTATATACATGTAGTAGTATTGATTATAATTGAGACTTTTGATATAAGCTCAGTATTTTATGTGAATCTTTTATACCAACTCATTCTTTCATTTTAGCTCAGGCTTTTATATAAAATCAGATAAAATGAAAGAATGAGTTGGTATCAAAGATTCATAAATACTGAGCTTATATCACAAGTATATTATGTCCAATTGCAATCAATTCTAACACTGCAATACGTGAGATAAATAGGTAATAAAGGGATTGTATGTTTTACAGTTATCTATTTTAATAATTTTAACATAATGTATATAATATTAACAAATGAATATATAATGTATAATGAAATTTGTAGCAATTCACACATGTTAAATAAAGATTATGAAAACCTATATTTGGTTATTCATTTCACTTTCGATTTTTCTGTGGGTGGGCGGATATTGTCCTAGGGGGATATTTTTCTAGGGGGATTTTGTCCTTGGGGATATTGTCCTAAGGGGGATTTTGGCCTAGGGGGATTTTTTTTTTGGGGGGGGGGGATATTGTCCTAGAATCGTGTGTTTGTGCGTGTGTCTGTATATCTGAGAGAGAGAGAGAGAGAGAGAGAGAGAGAGAGAGAGAGAGAGAGAGAGAGAGAGAGAGAGAGAGAGTGTGTGTATTCACCTCGGATCTGCTGCAGTCTCTGTCGAGACAGCCAGACACCACCCTACGGCAGTGAGCTCAGAGCTCATTATTTGCCGATCTCTGGGTAGGTCTGAGACCACTCACACACCACACACCGGGACAGCAAGGTCACAACTCCTTGACTAACGTCCCGTACCTACTCACTGCTAGGTGAACAGGGGTTACACGTGAAAGGAGACAAACCCAACTTATCTCCGCCCGGCCGGGGAATCGAACCCCGGTTCTCTGGCTTGTGAGGCCAGTGCTTTACCAATCCGCCACCGAGCCGTGGTGTGTGTGTGTGTGTGTGTGTGTGTGTGTGTGTGTGTGTGTGTGTGTGTGTGTGTGTGTGTGTGTGTGTGTGTGTGTGTGCGTGCGTGTGTGTGTGTGTATCTGTGTACGTGTGTCTGTATACCTGTGAGAGAGAGAGTGTGTGTGTGTGTTTGTGTGTGTGTATTCATTTGGTCTTTGGATCACGTGTTGGTCTCGTGATCGACAGCTATTTCCCTCCTGGAAGAGAGCTCAGAGCTCGTAGGTCCGATCTATGGGTAATGCTATGACCTTGCACACACACACACACACCCAACTCCCCGCCCACGAGAGTCAGAGTAACGACCCGAAGCGCAGCGGTACTGAAATAATTTCGGCCCTGGGCATGATTCGAACCAAGAACTGCGGGCCACTATGGTGGCAGTTCAGCGCTCTACCAACTACGCCACCGTGTGTGTGTGTGTGTGTGTGTGTGTGTGTGTATTCACCTCGGATCTGCTGCAGTCTCTGTCGAGACAGCCAGACACCACCCTACGGCAGTGAGCTCAGAGCTCATTATTTGCCGATCTCTGGGTAGGTCTGAGACCACTCACACACCACACACCGGGACAGCAAGGTCACAACTCCTTGACTAACGTCCCGTACCTACTCACTGCTAGGTGAACAGGGGTTACACGTGAAAGGAGACAAACCCAACTTATCTCCGCCCGGCCGGGGAATCGAACCCCGGTTCTCTGGCTTGTGAGGCCAGTGCTTTACCAATCCGCCACCGAGCCGTGTGTGTGTGTGTGTGTGTGTGTGTGTGTGTGTGTGTGTGTGTGTGTGTGTGTGTGTGTGTGTGTGTGTGTGTGTGTGTGTGTGTGTGTGTGTGTGCGCGCGCGCGTGTTGTGTGTGTGTGTGTGTGTGTGTGTTACCTTGTCTTTTTCCGTATTTTTCCATGACACCTTGTCACTCTCCTATCCCAAAGAAATCTTACCCATCAACGTTGCTTACTTCCTCCGTCATTGTGAAAGAGAGAGAAAGAGAGAGAGAGAGAGAGAGAGAGAGAGAGAGAGAGAGAGAGAGAGAGAGAGAGAGAGAGAGAGAGAGAGAGAGAGAGAGAGAGAGAGAGAGAGAGAGAGAGAGAGACAGACAGACAGACAAACACAGAGAGAGAGAGAGAGAGAGAGAGAGAGAGAGAGAGAGAGAGAGAGAGAGAGAGAGAGAGAGAGAGAGAGAGAGAGAGAGAGAGAGAGAGAGAGAGGAGGGAGGGAGAGAATGAGGAGGGAAGGACGAAAAGAAGGGAGGGGGGGAAAAGGGAGAGGGGGAGGAGAAGAGAGATGTGGAGGGAGGGAAAGAGAGAGAGGAGTGAAACAATGAGAGAACGACGGGTAGGAGAAACATACGAGTAGAGGGGGAACGGTAGAATCACCATCAAAGTTCATTTATCCTTCTTGTATCAACAAAGCAGTTCTGATATCACGAGAACATTTGAAACACTACTTACCACAGTATAGATATGACCAGATCGAATACACCACTTAACTACAATATGAGTTTTATTATAACAAGTCAACCTCCTAAGCACTTCACTGGGGATTCTATATATGTACAAGTCTAAACTGAATCAACGAAACTGGTTTTCACACATTATTTCATCACACACCAAGCGCGACTGACCGCAATCGTTTCGCCGCAGTCGATTCCTCGCAGCACATCAGGGAAAGCATGTCGTACAGTATTATAAGTTAGGAACAAGTCCATAAACACGCACTTTATATTTGTCTATATACATATACGTACATACATACATACATACATACATACATACATACATACATACATACATACATACATACATACATACATACATACATACATACATGCATACATACATACATACATGCATACATACATACATACGTACATATTGTACATACATTCCGGGAGGGAAATAGCTGTCGATCAGAGTCCAACACGTGATCCAAGACCATGGTGAATCATACACGCACGTGTATCTATGCATGTATGTATTTACAACTAGGTAAATACAGACATACATAAATACACACACACGTGTGTATCTATATGTGAGTGTGATTTACCATGGTCTTGGATCACGTGTTGGACTCGTGATCGACAGCTATTTCCCTCCCGAAAGAGAGCTGAGCTCGTATATGACCGATCTATGGGTAATACTGTGACCTTACACGCACACACACACCCAACCCAACCCTGCCCACGATAGTTGGAGTAACGACTCGCAGCGGAGCGATACTGAAATTATTTCAGCCCTGGGCGGGATTCGAACCCGGACCGCCGTAGTGGCGGCCGCGAACGCTACTACCGCGCCAAGTGTGTGTGTGTGTGTGTGTGTGTGTGTTTACCTTGTATTTACCTAGTTGTATTTTACGGGAAGGGGAGCTATGCTCGTGATGTCCCGTCTTCATATCTCATTTTATCTAGACTTTTTAAATTCGTGTATTGTTTTTGCACACACCACTTTCTCACCTAACTTGCTCCAAATGTCTATTACTCAGTGGGGAAAGCTGTTCTTTTTCAGATCTCTTCTATAATTGTCTTGATTTTCTTTCCGTGTTCTCTTGTATTTCTACTGTTCCATTTTATTAGATCCTCTCTATCAATAGTTTCTATGCCTTTCATGATTCTATAGATAGTTATCAAGTCTCCTCTCTTCTTTGCTCTAATGTCTGTAGCTCAAGTTTTGCTAGCCTCTCTTCATATGATAGTTCTGAGAGTGTTGGTGCCAATTTTGTAATTGCTCTTTGTATTCTTTCAAGTTTTGTTATACATTTTTTTGTACTTGGTGACCACATCGTCGCTGCATATTCCAATCTTGGTCTTATCAAGGTAACTAGTATTTTCTTCACAATTTCTTCGTCCAGGTATGTAAAAGCCACTTTGATTGTTCTTGTTGAATTATATGTTTCTCCAAAATTTTTGTTGATATGCTTCTCAGGGGATACATATGTGTCACGCATACACACACACACACACACACACACACACACACTTTCAACGAACGGACGGCTTGAAGAACGCTCTGAAGAAAAGTGCAGATTGTGGATACCAACGCAAAGAGAAGTGCCTTTTTGTATTTGCAGGGGGGGGGGGAAATTGCTCGTGAGGTAGTGGGAAAGTAAGGAAAGAGGAGAGGGGGAGGGATTGCTGGGGAAATGGAAGGTAATGAGGAGGTGGAGGAAATGGCCCTGACGGGCCGCCGTAAGGTAGACAAACGACCCCAAGACGAGTTGGATGATAACATGTCTAATAGGAATGTGAAGATTAGAGGTATAGATAGGAGCAATATAGCAGAAAGTGATGAGAATATTTTCAAGGGATTTAAAGAGAGTGGGGGGGACACAAACCCCCCCCCCGACTGACAAGACTAGAGAAGAAGGTTGATAAGGTGATCGAGGACTTGGAGAGTAGGTTAGGTCATATGAACACCATTTTAAAAAGGGTTGAAAGATTGGAAGAACTGGAAAAGGCGAATAAAAACTTAACTGATGAAATAGAAGAACTAAAAAGACAGTTAAGAGAGGTAAAGGGGGAGAATGAGGAATTGAAGAAGAATAGTAAAGAAAACAGAGAAACAATAGCTAAAGAAAGTAAAAATTGGAAGCAAACCCAAGAAGGAAATAAGATTTCATTCACTGACATAGTCAAACAGCAATTGAAAGAACATACTGAAGACTCAGTTATTAAAGTGATGAGACAAAAGGAGAATATAGTAAGGGATTTAGCAGACAAGAAGAAATGTATAATTATATTAGGAATGGAAGAGAAACACAACACAGATAGAACCACAAGAATCAAAGAGGAAAATGAAAAAGTAAGCCAATTACTAGAATCAGTTCAAGAAGATGAACCAGGAATTATGAAACAAATCGAAGAGAAATTTAGACTCGGAAAGTATAGCACAGACAAGACCAGACCAATTAAGATTAAATTCAAGTCACAAACAACGGCAGAGAATATCTTATCCAAAACAGGGAAACTAGCAACAAGTGAACAACACAAAAAGATATGGATAAAAAGAGAAATGAATAAAGAGGAAAGAGAGGAAGAAAAGCAGAAAAGACTGGAAGCTAAGACAAAAAACGAGAACAGAACGGAGTCAGAGAAAGAGAGATTCTATTGGAGAGTAGTGAACATGAAACTAAGGAAGTTCGACATACAAAAGAAAAACATAACGGTAAACGAGAACACAATGGAAGTGGCAGAAAACTAAGAGTGTCTTACACAAATATAGATGGATTAATAACAGGATTGAATGGGCTGAATGATTATTTGAAAGAAAAAGAACCGGACATAATGGGAATTGTAGAAACAAAATTAAAAGGCCCACTACCACCCAACAGTGTAGGACATGATGCATACAATTATTGGATTAGAAACAGAGAGAAAAAGCAAGGGGGTGGAGTTATGTTCCTGACTAAGAAGGATATAAACGTGAAAGGTGTCATATATGGAAAGAATACAGTAGAGATGATTATGATAGAAGTGGAAGACAGAGATAAGAAGAGCAGAAAATTTGTGATCAATTATGTGCCTCCGAAAACAGCCTCATGGGAGGAGAGTGAATATAAAAGTATGCTAGAGGACACAAAGATAGCATTAACTAAAATAATGGAAGACGGAGGAAGAATAGTTATGATGGGCGACTTTAATTGCAAAGAAATCTGCTGGGAAGAGATGACAGTAAAGAGTGGTGATGACTCATGGGGAAATGCTCTACTTGAGATGATTACTGACCATTCAATGACACAATGGATACAAGAGAACACTAGGTATAGAAATGAAGAAGAACCATCGAGGCTAGACTTAATAACTACATCTGAACCTAGAATAGTGGACAAGATTGAATATAAAACACCAATAGGTAAAAGTGACCACATATTGATTGAACTGGAACTTAATGAAGAAAAATATATGAAAAGAAATGAACAATATAGAAAAGGAAGAATGATGTATGAAAAAACAAACTTTGATAAAATAAGAGAATTCTTCCAACAAGAAAACTGGGAAGAAATATACAAAGAAGAAACATCAGTGGAAGAGAAATGGAATATTTTGACAAAAATTTACAAAAAAGGAGTGGAAAAGTATGTCCCAAGACAAAAACAAGAAAAAGAATATGTAAAATGCTGGTACAACAAAAGTTGTAGGGAGTTAAAAGACAAAAGAGACAAAGCCTGGACCAGATGGAAAAAAGACAGAAGACCTGAAAAATGGAAAATATATACTGGTTATAGAAATGAATATGTACAAAAGTGCAGAGAGAAAAAAAGAAAATATGAAAAAGATGTTATAGAAAAGTGTAAAGATCAACCAAAACTATTCTACAGATTTGTAAACAATAAACTGAAAAACAAACAAGACTTGGAGAAATTCAGACAAGGAGGAGTTGAATACACTGAGGAAATGGAAATGGCAGAAATTATGAACAAACATTTTAAATCAGTGTTTACAAGGGAAAATATACAACCTGAAGAGATTGAGTGGAAAGAAAAAGTCCCCCCTATGGAAGAAATAGAAGTAACAAAGAATGAAATATTGACACACTTGGGTAATTTTGATGTCAGAAAATCGCATGGGCCAGATGAAATAGCAAACTGGATTCTGAAAGAATGCAGGAATGAACTGGCAGACAAAATACATAGCATAATAAGCAGTTCCTTAAAAGAAGGAAAAGTTCCAGAAGATTGGAAAAAAGCAAATATAGTACCTATATATAAAGGAGGAAATAAAGAAGAACCTACCAACTATAGACCAGTCTCTCTAACAAGTACAATAGCAAAAATTTGTGAAAGAATTATCAAAAGTAGATGGGTAAAATACTTGGAAAAAAACAACGTACTAAATCCAAGGCAATTTGGATTCAGACAAGGACGGTCATGCGTCACCAATTTAATATGTTTCTATTCAAGGCTAATAGATATAATACAAGAAAGAGATGGATGGGCTGATTGTGCATTTCTAGACCTAAAAAAAGCTTTTGACAAAGTACCACATAAAAAGTTGCTTAAGAAATTAGAATATGAAGGAGGAATACAAGGTAAATTGCTAAATTGGATGGAAGACTTTTTGCAAGAAAGAAAAATGAGAGTAGTGATAAGAGATCAGCACTCAAAATGGAATGAAGTAATAAGCGGTGTCCCGCAGGGAACAGTTCTGGCCCCAATAATGTTTGCTATATATATTAATGATATGGATGAAGGAATTGAAAGCTATATGAGCTTCTTTGCAGATGATGCAAAACTACTGAAAAGAGTGAAAACTGAAGAAGATTGTGAATCACTACAGAGGGATCTAAATAAAGTACAAGAATGGAGTAGGAAGTGGGAGATGGAGTTCAATACAAAAAAGTGTAGTATAATGGAATTTGGAAAAAGCAAAAATAGAATAACAGGATCATATAATTTGGGAGAAGAAGGAATAAAAAAAGTAGAAAATGAGAAGGACCTGGGAGTCATTGTTATGAATAATATGTCACCTGAGAAACATATAAATAAGATTTTTGGAGAAACTTATAATTTAATAAGAACAATCAAAGTGGCATTTACATACCTGGATGAAGAAATGGTGAGGAAAATCCTAATCACCCTGATAAGACCAAGATTAGAATATGCAGCAACGATATGGTCACCAAGTACAAAAAAATGTATAAAAAAACTTGAAAGAATACAAAGAGCAATCACAAAACTGGCACCAACACTCTCAAAACTATCATATGAAGAGAGACTACAAAAACTTAAACTACAGACACTAGAGCAAAGAAGAGAGAGAGGAGATTTGATAGCTATTTACAGAATCATGAAAGGCATAGAAATTACTGATAGAGAGAATCTGATAAAATGGGATGACAGATATACAAGAGGACACGGAAAGAAAATAAAAAAAGACAGCTATAGAAGAGATTTGAAAAAGAACAGCTTTCCTCACAGAGTAATAGACAGTTGGAACAAGTTAGATGAGAAAGTGGTGTGTGCAAAAACAATACATGAATTTAAAAATAGTTTAGATAAAATGAGATATGAAGACGGGACCCCACGAGCATAGCTCCCCTTCCCGTAAAATACAACTAGGTAAATACAACTAGGTAAATACACACAATAAGATTTTTGGAGAGACTTATAATCTAATATGAACAATCAAAGTTGCATTTACATACCTGGATGAAGAAATGGTGAAGAAAATCCTAATCACCCTGATAAGACCAAGATTGGAATATGCAGCAACGATATGGTCACCAAGTACAAAAAAATGTATAAAAAAACTTGAAAGAATACAAAGAGCAATTACAAAATTGGCACCAACACTCTCAAAACTTTCATATGAAGAGAGACTAGAAAAACTTGAACTACAGACACTAGAGCAAAGAGAGGAGATTTGATAGCTATTTACAGAATCATGAAAGGCATAGAAATTACTGACAGAGAGAATCTGATAAAATGGGATGACAGAAATACTAGAGGACACGGAAAGAAAATATAAAAAGACAGCTATAGAAGAGATTTGAAAAAGAACAGCTTTCCTCACAGAGTAATAGACAGTTGGAACAAGTTAGATGAGAAAGTGGTGTGTGCAAAAACAATACATGAATTTAAAAATAGTTTAGATAAAATGAGATATGAAGACGGGACCCCACGAGCATAGCTCCCCTTCCCGTAAAATACAACTAGGTAAATACAACTAGGTAAATACACACACACACATATATATATATATATTTATATAGTTATATATAAATATGTGTGTGTGTGTGTGTATATATATATATATACATATATATATATATATATATGTATATATATATATATATATATATATATATATATATATGTGTGCATGTATTTACCTAGTTGTATTTACCTAGTTGTATTTTACGGGAAGGGGAGCTATGCTCGTGGGGTCCCGTCTTCATATTTCATTTTATCTAAACTATTTTTAAATTCATGTATTGTTTTTGCACACACCACTTTCTCATCTAACTTGTTCCAACTGTCTATTACTCTGTGAGGAAAGCTGTTCTTTTTCAAATCTCTTCTATAGCTGTCTTTTTTTATTTTCTTTCCGTGTCCTCTTGTATTTCTGTCATCCCATTTTATCAGATTCTCTCTATCAGTAATTTCTATGCCTTTCATGATTCTGTAAATAGCTATCAAATCTCCTCTCTCTCTTCATATGATAGTTTTGAGAGTGTTGGTGCCAGTTTTGTAATTGCTCTTTGTATTCTTTCAAGTTTTTTTTATACATTTTTTTGTACTTGGTGACCATATCGTTGCTGCATATTCTAATCTTGGTCTTATCAGAGTGATTAGGATTTTCTTCACCATTTCTTCATCCAGGTATGTAAATGCCACTTTGATTGTTCTTATTAAATTATAAGTTTCTCCAAAAATCTTACTTATATGTTTCTCAGGTGACATATTATTCATAGCAATGACTTCCAGGTCCTTCTCATTTTCTACTTTTTTTATTCCTTCTTCTCCCAATTTATATGCTCCTGTTATTCTGTTTTTGCTTTTTCCAAATTCCATTATACTACACTTTTTTGTATTGAACTCCATCTCCCACTTCCTACTCCATTCCTGTATTTTATTTTTATCTCTCTGTAGTGATTCACAATCTTCTTCAGTTTTCACTCTTTTCAGTAGTTTTGCATCATCTGCAAAGAAGCTCATATAACTTTCAATTCCTTCATCCATATCATTAATATATATAGCAAACATTATTGGGGCCAGAACTGTTCCCTGCGGAACACCGCTTATTACTTCATCCCATTTTGAGTGCTGGTTTCTTATCACTACTCTCATTTTTCTTTCTTGCAAAAAGTCTTCCATCCAATTTAGTAGTTTGCCCTGTATTCCTCCTTCAGTTTCTAATTTCTTAAGCAACTTCTTATGTGGTACTTTGTCAAAAGCTTTCTTTAGGTCTAGAAATGCACAGTCCACCCATCCATCTCTTTCTTGTATTATATCTATTAGCCTTGAATAGAAACATATTAAATTGGTGACGCATGATCGTCCTTGTCTGAATCCAAATTGCCTTGGATTTAACACTTTGTTTTTTTCTAAATATTTTACCCATCTACTTTTGATAATTCTTTCACAAAGTTTTGCTATTGTACTTGTTTGAGAGACTGGTCGATAGTTGGTAGGTTCTTCTTTATTTCCTCCTTTATATATAGGTACTATATTTGCTTTTTTCCAATCTTCTGGAACTTTTCCTTCTTTCAAGGAACTGTTTAGTATGCTATGTATTTTGTCTGCCAGTTCATTCCTGCATTCTTTCAGTATCCAGTTTGCTATATCATCTGGTCCATGCGATTTTTCTGACATCAAGATTACTCAAGTGTTAATATTTCATTCTTTGTTACTTCTGTTTCTTCCATAGGGGGGACTTTCTCTTTCCATTCTTTCTCTTCAGGTTGTATGTTCTGCCTTGTAAACACTGATTTAAAATGTTTGTTCATAATTTCCGCCATTTCCATTTCCTCAGTGTATTCAACTCCCTCTTGTCTTAATTTCTCCAAGTCTTGTTTGTTTTTCAGTTTATTGTTTACAAATCTGTAGAATAGTTTTGGTTGATCTTTACACTTTTCTATGATATCTTTTTCATATTTTCTCTTTTCCTCTCTGCACGTTTGTACATATTCATTTCTATAACAGGTATATATTTTCCATTTTTCAGGTCTTCTGTCTTTTTTCCATCTGGTCGAGGCTTTGTCTCTTTTGTCTTTTAACTCCCTACAACTTTTGTTGTACCAGCATTTTACATATTCTTTTCCTTGTTTTTGTCTTGGGACATACTTTTCCACTCCTTTTTTGTAAATTTTTGTCAAAATATTCCATTTCTCTTCTACTGTTGTTTCTTCTTTGTATATTTCATCTCAGTTTTCCTTTTGAAAGAATTCTCTTATTTTATCAAAGTTTGTTTTTTCATACATCATTCTTCCTTTTCTATATTGATCATTTCTTTTCCTATATTTTTCTTCATTAAGTTCCAGTTCAATCAATATGTGGTCACTTTTACTTATTGGTGTTTTATATTCAATTTTGTCCACTATTCTAGGTTCAGATGTAATTATTAGGTCTAGTCTCGATGGCTCTTCTTCATTTCTATACCTAGTGTTCTCCTGTACCCATTGTGTCATTGTATGGTCAGTAACCATCTCAAGTAGAGCGTTTCCCCATGAGCCGTCTCCACCCTTTACTGTCATTTCTTCCCAGCAGATTTCTTTGCAATTAAAGTCGCCCATCATAACTATTTTTCCTCCCTCTTCCATTATCTTGTTTAATGCTATCTTTGTGTCCTCTAACATACTTTTATGTTCACTCTCTTCCCATGAGGCTGTTTTCGGGGGCACATAATTGATCACAAACTTTCTGCTCTTCTCATCTCTGTCTTCTACTTCCATCATTATCATCTCTACTGTATTCTTTCCATATGTGACACACTTCACGTTTATATCCTTCTTAGTCAGGAACATAACTCCACCCCCTTCCTTTTTCACTCTGTTTCTAATCCAATAATTATATGCATCATGCCCTACACTGTTGGGTGGTAGTGGACCTTTTAATTTTGTTTCTACAATTCCCATTATGTCTGGTTCTTTTTCCTTCAAATAATCATTCAGCTCATTCAATCCTGTAATTAATCCATCTATATTTGTGTAAGACACTCTTAGTTTTCTGCCACTTCCATTGTGTTCTCTGTTTCCCTTTTGTTTTTCTCTTGTATGTCGACTTTCTTTAGTTTCATATTCACTACTCTCCAATAGAATCTCTCTTTTTCTGACTCCGTTCTGATCTCGTTTTTTTCCTTAGCTTCAAGTCTTTTCTGTTTTTCTTCCTCTCTTTCCTCTTTATTCATTTCCCTTTTTATCCATACCTTTTTATATTGTTCACTTGTTGCTAGTTTCCCTGTTTTGGATAAGATATTCTCTGCCGTCGTTTGTGACTTGAATTTAATCTTAATTGGTCTGGTCTTATCTGTGCTATACTTTCCGAGTCTAAATTTCTCTTCGATTTGCTTCATAATTTCTGGTTCATCTTCCTGAACTGATTCCAGTAATTGGCTTACTTTTTCATTTTCCTCTTTGATTCTTGTGGCTCTATCTGGGTTGTGTTTTTCTTCCATTCCTAATATAATTATATATTTCTTCTTGTCTGCTAAATCTCTTACTATATTCTCCTTTTGTCTCATCACTTTAATAACCGAGTCTTCAGTATGTTCTTTCAATTGCTGTTTGACTATGTCAGTGAATGAAACTTTATTGTCTTCTTGGGTTGTTTTCCAATTCTTAGCTTCTTTAGTTATGGCCTCTCTGTTTTCTATACTATTCCTCTTCAATTCCTCATTCTCCACCTTTACTTCTCTTAACTGTCTTTTTAGGTCTTCTATTTCATCAGTTAAGTTTTTGTTCGCCTTCTCTAGTTTTTTCCAATTTTTCAAACCTCTCGGCGATTTTTGTCATCTTGCCAAACCTAACTTCCCAGTTGTCAGACATTTGTTGAAGTTTTTCCTCCAGTTTTGTCAGTCGGGGGAGGTTGGTATCCGCCGCCCTTTCATTAAATCCTTTGAAATTATCATCCTCACCTTCCATTGTACTGCTCTTATCTATGTTTCTGATCTTTACATTTTTATTAGACATTTCGTCGTCACTCAGTTGGTCGGGGGGCCGTTTTTTGATGTTTACATTTCGTCTGTCTGCCTGGGCCAAGTCTTCTCCTTCCTCATTTCCTTCCATTTCCCTCAGCAATCCCTCCCCTTCTCCTCTTTCCCTACTTTCCCACTACCCCACGAGCAATTCCCCCCCACCCTGCAAATACAATAGGTACTTCCTTTGCTTTGGAATCCTCTATTTTTCACTTTTTCTTCAGAACGTCTTCTACGCCGTCCGTTCACTGAAGTGTGTGTGTGTGTGTGTGTGTGTGTAATTCACCTCGGATCTGCTGCAGCCTCTTTCGAGACAGCCAGACACCACCCTATATATGTGTGTGTGTGTGTGTGTGTGTGTGTGTGTGTGTGTGTGTGTGTGTGTGTGTATTTACCTAGTTGTATTTACCTAGTTGTATTTTACGGGAAGGGGAGCTATGCTCGTGGGGTCCCGTCTTCATATCTCATTTTATCTAAACTATTTTTAAATTCATGTATTGATTTTGCACACACCACTTTCTCATCTAACTTGTTCCAACTGTCTATTGCTCTGTGAGGAAAGCTGTTCTTTTTCAAATCTCTTCTATAGCTGTCTTTTTTTATTTTCTTTCCGTGTCCTCTAGTATTTCTGTCATCCCATTTTATCAGATTCTCTCTATCAGTAATTTCTATGCCTTTCATGATTCTGTAAATAGCTATCAAATCTCCTCTCTCTCTTCTTTGCTCTAGTGTCTGTAGTTTAAGTTTTTGTAGTCTCTCTTCATATGATAGTTTTGAGAGTGTTGGTGCCAGTTTTGTAATTGCTCTTTGTATTCTTTCAAGTTTTTTTATACATTTTTTTGTACTTGGTGACCATATCGTTGCTGCATATTCCAATCTTGGTCTTATCAGGGTGATTAGGATTTTCCTCACCATTTCTTCATCCAGGTATGTAAATGCTACTTTGATTGTTCTTATTAAATTATAAGTTTCTCCAAAAATCTTATTTATATGTTTCTCAGGTGACATATTATTCATAACAATGACTCCCAGGTCCTTCTCATTTTCTACTTTTTTTATTCCTTCTTCTCCCAAATTATATGATCCTGTTATTCTGTTTTTGCTTTTTCCAAATTCCATTATACTACACTTTTTTGTATTGAACTCCATCTCCCACTTCCTACTCCATTCTTGTACTTTATTTAGATCTCTCTGTAGTGATTCACAATCTTCTTCAGTTTTCACTCTTTTCAGTAATTTTGCATCATCTGCAAAGAAGCTCATATAGCTTTCAATTCCTTCATCCATATCATTAATATATATAGCAAACATTATTGGGGCCAGAACTGTTCCCTGCGGGACACCGCTTATTACTTCATTCCATTTTGAGTGCTGATCTCTTATCACTACTCTCATTTTTCTTTCTTGCAAAAAGTCTTCCATCCAATTTAGCAATTTACCTTGTATTCCTCCTTCATATTCTAATTTCTTAAGCAACTTCTTATGTGGTACTTTGTCAAAAGCTTTTTTTAGGTCTAGAAATGCACAATCAGCCCATCCATCTCTTTCTTGTATTATATCTATTAGCCTTGAATAGAAACATATTAAATTGGTGACGCATGATCGTCCTTGTCTGAATCCAAATTGCCTTGGATTTAGTACGTTGTTTTTTTCCAAGTATTTTACCCATCTACTTTTGATAATTCTTTCACATATTTTTGCTATTGTACTTGTTAGAGAGACTGGTCTATAGTTGGTAGGTTCTTCTTTATTTCCTCCTTTATATATAGGTACTATATTTGCTTTTTTCCAATCTTCTGGAACTTTTCCTTCTTTTAAGGAACTGCTTATTATGCTATGTATTTTGTCTGCCAGTTCATTCCTGCATTCTTTCAGGATCCAGTTTGCTATTTCATCTGGCCCATGCGATTTTCTGACATCAAAATTACCCAAGTGTGTCAATATTTCATTCTTTGTTACTTCTATTTCTTCCATAGGGGGGACTTTTTCCTTCCACTCAATCTCTTCAGGTTGTATATTTTCCCTTGTAAACACTGATTTAAAATGTTTGTTCATAATTTCTGCCATTTCCATTTCCTCAGTGTATTCAACTCCTCCTTGTCTTAATTTCTCTAAGTCTTGTTTGTTTTTCAGTTTATTGTTTACAAATCTGTAGAATAGTTTTGGTTGATCTTTACACTTTTCTATAACATCTTTTTCATATTTTCTTTTTTCCTCTCTGCACTTTTGTACATATTCATTTCTATAACCAGTATATATTTTCCATTTTTCAGGTCTTCTGTCTTTTTTCCATCTGTTCCAGGCTTTGTCTCTTTTGTCCTTTAACTCCCTACAACTTTTGTTGTACCAGCATTTTACATATTCTTTTTCTTGTTTTTGTCTTGGGACATACTTTTCCACTCCTTTTTTGTAAATTTTTGTCAAAATATTCCATTTCTCTTCCACTGTTGTTTCTTCTTTGTATATTTCTTCCCAGTTTTCTTGTTGGAAGAATTCTCTTATTTTATCAAAGTTTGTTTTTTCATACATCATTCTTCCTTTTCTATATTGTTCATTTCTTTTCATATATTTTTCTTCATTAAGTTCCAGTTCAATCAATATGTGATCACTTTTACCTATTGGTGTTTTATATTCAATCTTGTCCACTATTCTAGGTTCAGATGTAATTATTAAGTCTAGCCTCGATGGTTCTTCTTCATTTCTATACCTAGTGTTCTCTTGTATCCATTGTGTCATTGAATGGTCAGTAATCATCTCAAGTAGAGCATTTCCCCATGAGTCATCACCACTCTTTACTGTCATTTCTTCCCAGCAGATTTCTTTGCAATTAAAGTCGCCCATCATAACTATTCTTCCTCCGTCTTCCATTATTTTAGTTAATGCTATCTTTGTGTCCTCTAACATACTTTTATGTTCACTCTCCTCCCATGAGGCTGTTTTCGGAGGCACATAATTGATCACAAATTTTCTGCTCTTCTTATCTCGGTCTTCCACTTCTATCATAATCATCTCTACTGTATTCTTTCCATATATGACACCTTTCACGTTTATATCCTTCTTAGTCAGGAACATAACTCCACCCCCTTGTTTTTTCTCTCTGTTTCTAATCCAATAATTGTATGTATCATGTCCTACACTGTTGGGTGGTAGTGGGCCTTTTAATTTTGTTTCTACAATTCCCATTATGTCCGGTTCTTTTTCTTTCAAATAATCATTCAGTTCATTCAATCCTGTTATCAATCCATCTATATTTGTGTAAGACACTCTTAGTTTTCTGCCACTTCCATTGTATTCTCTGTTTCCCTTATGTTTTTCTTTAGTATGTCGAACTGCTTTATTTTCATGTTCACTACTCTCCAATAGAATCTCTCTTTCTCTGACTCCGTTCTTTCCTCGTTTTTTGCCTTAGCTTCAATTCTTTTCTGCTTTTCTGCCTCTCTTTCCTCCTTATTCATTTCTCTTTTTATCCATACCTTTTTATATTGATCATTTGTTGCTAGTTTCCCTGTCTTGGATAGAATTTTCTCTGCTGTTTTTTGTGACCTGAATTTAATCTTAATTGGTCTGGTCTTATCTGTACTATATTTTCCGAGTCTGAATTTTTCCTCAATTTCCTTTATAATTTCTGGTTCATCTTCCTGGACTAATTTTAGTAAACTGCTTACTCTTTCATTTTCCTCCTTGATTCTTGCAGTTCTATCTGGGTTATGTTTCTCTTCCATTCCTAATATAATTATACATTTCTTTTTGTCAGCTAATTCTCTTACTATATTCTCCTTCTGTCTCATCACTTTAATAACTGAGTCTTCATTATGTTCTTTCAATTGCTGTTTGACTATGTCAGTGAATGAAACCTTATTCCCTTCTTGAGTTATTCTCCAATTTTTAGCTTCTGTAGCTAGTTTCTCTCTGTTTTCATTACTATTCTTCTTCAATTTCTCATTCTCCTCCTTTACATTTCCTAACTGTCTTTTTAGGTCCTCTATTTCTTCAGTTAAGTTTCTGTTAGCCTTCTCTAGTTGTTCCAACCTTTCAATTCTTTTAAAAATGGAGTCTACGTTACCTAACTTACGCTCCAAGTCCTCGATCACCTTATCAACTCTCTCCTCTAGTCTTATCAGTCGGGGGGGGGGGGGTTGTGTCCCCCCCACCCTCTTTAAATCCCTGGAACATATTCTCGTCACTTTCTTCTGTATTGCTCCTCTCTATACTTCTAATCTTTACATTTTTATTAGACATTTGATCCTCGCTAAGTCTTTTGTTTACCTTCCGCTTGTCTGGCTGGTCAAAGTCTACTCCCTCCTCATTTCCTTCCATTTCCCTCAGTAATCCCTCCCCTTTTCCTCTTTCCCTACGTTCCCACTACTCCACGAGCAATTTCCCCCCCACCCTGCAAAAACACTAGGCACTTCTCTTTGCGTTGGGATCCACAGACTTCACTTTTCTTCAGAACGTCTTCTAAGCCGTCCATTCGTTGAAGTGTGTGTGTGTGTGTGTGTGTGTGTGTGTGTGTGTGTGTGTGTGTGTGTGTGTGTGTATTTACCTAGTTGTATTTACCTAGTTGTATTTTACGGGAAGGGGAGCTATTCTCGTGGGGTCCCGTCTTCATATCTCATTTTATCTAAACTATTTTTAAATTCATGTATTGTTTTTGCACACACCACTTTCTCATCTAACTTGTTCCAACTGTCTATTACTCTGTGAGGAAAGCTGTTCTTTTTCAAATCTCTTCTATAGCTGTCTTTTTTTATTTTCTTTCCGTGTCCTCTTGTATTTCTGTCATCCCATTTTATCAGATTCTCTCTATCAGTAATTTCTATGCCTTTCATGATTCTGTAAATAGCTATCAAATCTCCTCTCTCTCTTCTTTGCTCTAGTGTCTGTAGTTTAAGTTTTTGTAGTCTCTCTTCATATGATAGTTTTGAGAGTGTTGGTGCCAGTTTTGTGATTGCTCTTTGTATTCTTTCTAGTTTTTTTATACATTTTTTTGTACTTGGTGACCATATCGTTGCTGCATATTCCAATCTTGGTCTTATCAGGGTGATTAGGATTTTCCTCACCATTTCTTCATCCAGGTATGTAAATGCCACTTTGATTGTTCATATTAAATTATAAGTTTCTCCAAAAATCTTATTTATATGTTTCTCAGGTGATATATTATTCATAACAATGACTCCCAGGTCCTTCTCATTTTCTACTTTTTTTATTCCTTCTTCTCCCAAATTATATGATCCTGTTATTCTGTTTTTGCTTTTTCCAAATTCCATTATACTACACTTTTTTGTATTGAACTCCATCTCCCACTTCCTACTCCATTCTTGTACTTTATTTAGATCTCTCTGTAGTGATTCACAATCTTCTTCAGTTTTCACTCTTTTCAGTAGTTTTGCATCATCTGCAAAGAAGCTCATATAACTTTCAATTCCTTCATCCATATCATTAATATATATAGCAAACATTATTGGGGCCAGAACTGTTCCCTGCGGGACACCGCTTATTACTTCATTCCACTTTGAGTGCTGATCTCTTATCACTACTCTCATTTTTCTTTCTTGCAAAAAGTCTTCCATCCAATTTAGCAATTTACCTTGTATTCCTCCTTCATATTCTAATTTCTTAAGCAACTTCTTATGTGGTACTTTGTCAAAAGCTTTTTTTAGGTCTAGAAATGCACAATCAGCCCATCCATCTCTTTCTTGTATTAGATCTATTAGCCTTGAATAGAAACATATTAAATTGGTGACGCATGATCGTCCTTGTCTGAATCCAAATTGCCTTGGATTTAGTACGTTGTTTTTTTCCAAGTATTTTACCCATCTACTTTTGATAATTCTTTCACAAAGTTTTGCTATTGTACTTGTTAGAGAGACTGGTCTATAGTTGGTAGGTTCTTCTTTATTTCCTCCTTTATATATAGGTACTATATTTGCTTTTTTCCAATCTTCTGGAACTTTTCCTTCTTTTAAGGAACTGCTTATTATGCTATGTATTTTGTCTGCCAGTTCATTCCTGCATTCTTTCAGAATCCAGTTTGCTATTTCATCTGGCCCATGCGATTTTCTGACATCAAAATTACCCAAGTGTTTCAATATTTCATTCTTTGTTACTTCTATTTCTTCCATAGGGGGGACTTTTTCTTTCCACTCAATCTCTTCAGGTTGTATATTTTCCCTTGTAAACACTGATTTAAAATGTTTGTTCATAATTTCTGCCATTTCCATTTCCTCAGTGTATTCAACTCCTCCTTGTCTTAATTTCTCCAAGTCTTGTTTGTTTTTCAGTTTATTGTTTACAAATCTGTAGAATAGTTTTGGTTGATCTTTACACTTTTCTATAACATCTTTTTCATATTTTCTTTTTTCCTCTCTGCACTTTTGTACATATTCATTTCTATAACCAGTATATATTTTCCATTTTTCAGGTCTTCTGTCTTTTTTCCAGTCCAGGCTTTGTCTCTTTTGTCTTTTAACTCCCTACAACTTTTGTTGTACCAGCATTTTACATATTCTTTTTCTTGTTTTTGTCTTGGGACATACTTTTCCACTCCTTTTTTGTAAATTTTTGTCAAAATATTCCATTTCTCTTCCACTGATGTTTCTTCTTTGTATATTTCTTCCCAGTTTTCTTGTTGGAAGAATTCTCTTATTTTATCAAAGTTTGTTTTTTCATACATCATTCTTCCTTTTCTATATTGTTCATTTCTTTTCATATATTTTTCTTCATTAAGTTCCAGTTCAATCAATATGTGGTCACTTTTACCTATTGGTGTTTTATATTCAATCTTGTCCACTATTCTAGGTTCAGATGTAGTTATTAAGTCTAGCCTCGATGGTTCTTCTTCATTTCTATACCTAGTGTTCTCTTGTATCCATTGTGTCATTGAATGGTCAGTAATCATCTCAAGTAGAGCATTTCCCCATGAGTCATCACCACTCTTTACTGTCATTTCTTCCCAGCAGATTTCTTTGCAATTAAAGTCGCCCATCATAACTATTCTTCCTCCGTCTTCCATTATTTTAGTTAATGCTATCTTTGTGTCCTCTAACATACTTTTATGTTCACTCTCCTCCCATGAGGCTGTTTTCGGAGGCACATAATTGATCACAAATTTTCTGCTCTTCTTATCTCGGTCTTCCACTTCTATCATAATCATGTCTACTGTATTCTTTCCATATATGACACCTTTCACGTTTATATCCTTCTTAGTCAGGAACATAACTCCACCCCCTTGTTTTTTCTCTCTGTTTCTAATCCAATAATTATATGCATCATGTCCTACACTGTTGGGTGGTAGTGGGCCTTTTAATTTTGTTTCTACAATTCCCATTATGTCCGGTTCTTTTTCTTTCAAATAATCATTCAGCTCATTCAATCCTGTTATTAATCCATCTATATTTGTGTAAGACACTCTTAGTTTTCTGCTACTTCCATTGTGTTCTCTGTTTCCCTTATGTTTTTCTTTTGTATGTCGAACTTCCTTAGTTTTATGTTCACTACTCTCCAATAGAATCTCTCTTTCTCTGACTCCGTTCTGTTCTCGTTTTTTGCCTTAGCTTCCAGTCTTTTCTGCTTTTCTTCCTCTCTTTCCTCTTTATTCATTTCTCTTTTTATCCATATCTTTTTATATTGTTCACTTGTTGCTAGTTTCCCTGTTTTGGATAAGATATTCTCTGCCGTTGTTTGTGACTTGAATTTAATCTTAATTGGTCTGGTCTTGTCTGTGCTATACTTTCCGAGTCTAAATTTCTCTTCGATTTGTTTCATAATTTCTGGTTCATCTTCCTGAACTGATTCTAGTAATTGGCTTACTTTTTCATTTTCCTCTTTGATTCTTGTGGTTCTATCTGTGTTGTGTTTCTCTTCCATTCCTAATATAATTATACATTTCTTTTTGTCTGCTAAGTCTCTTACTATATTCTCCTTCTGTCTCATCACTTTAATAACTGAGTTTTCAGTTTGTTCATTCATTTGCTGTCTGATTATGTCAGTGAATGCAACCTTGCTATTTTCTTGAATTTTTTTCCAACCCTCCTTGTTCTCCATATTATTCTACTTTAAGACTTTATTCTCATCTTTTACTTCTTTTAACTGTTGTTTTAATTCTTCAATTTCCTTAATTAAGTTTTTGTTCGCCCTCTCTAGTTCTTCCAATTTTTCAATTCTTCGTATTATACTGTCAACATTACCGAACCTACGCTCCAAGTCCTCGTTCATCTTATCGACCTTCTCTTCTAGTCTTGTCAGTCGGGGGGGGGGTTGTGTCCCCCCCACCCTCTTTAAATCCCTTGAAAATATTCTCATCACTTTCTACTATATTGCTCCTATCTATACCTCTAATCTTCACATTCCTATTAGACATGTCGTCATCATCCAGCTCGTCTTGCGGTCGTTTGTCCACCTTTCGGCGGCCCGTCAGGGCCAATTCCTCCACCTCCTCATTACCTTCCATTTCCCCAGCAATCCCTCCCCTCTCCTCTTTCCTTACTTTCCCACTACCCCACGAGCAATTTCCCCCACCCTGCAAATACAAAAAGGCACTTCTCTTTGCGTTGGGATCCACAATCTGCACTTTTCTTCAGAACGTTCTTCAAGCCGTCCGTTCGTTGAAAGTGTGTGTGTGTGTGTGTGTGTGTGTGTGTGTGTGTGTGTGTATTTACCTAGTTGTATTTTACGGGAAGGGGAGCTGTGCTCGTGTGTCCCGTTTTCGTATCTCATTTTATCTAAACTATTTTTAAATTCATGTATTGTTTTTGCACACACCACTCTCTCATCTAACTTGTTCCAACTGTCAATTAATTGTGTGTGTGTGTGTGTGTGTGTGTGTGTGTGTGTGTGTGTGTGTGTGTGTGTGTGTGTGTGTGTGTGTGTGTGTGTGTGTACGTATGTATGTATTTATGTATGTGTATCTATGTAATTATAGATTATAATCAACTAATTTACAGAAATCAGATCAAGAGTCTATAAAAATATAAAATAATTACATACAATTGTGTAGTTTTACTCCGGATTCAGAAAGAAAAGTATTGATTTATTCAGCAGATGGTATTTTGCCGAAGACTAAGATGATGAATGAAAGTCAAATAAGGATGAGTACTAGTAGAAATAGTACCCTTCTTGATAAGACCACTTATAATATAGGAAACTTAAAACAATTCCCTTCATAACTTACATAGGCAAATACTTGACCACGGTAGAATACATATATAATAGTTCCTATCTATACACCGAGAGTTTTTCCCTTTTATAAGGATAATATAGAATGGACCCAGATCTTTAAGCATATGCGAATAAGTACAAACTCCAAAAACAAATGTAACAGGAGTAATATGACACTAGTAAAACATAAAAACATCAATTTCATTGCCTGTGTACGCAGGCGCGGATACAAGGGGGGGGGGGCAGCACCCCCCCAACGCTCCTCATCAGAGCCCAGAAGAGTATTATCGCAGGTCGGTGTATATTCCGTTCGTACATCACGTGCTGTCTGAATTAAGGGGAGGCTCCGGCTAAAAATGGCTATTTTCGATCGTGGATACGAAATTTAGTAGCATCACAAATGCTTGTTCAGTTATCAAGGTCTGCCAGACGTATGATTTGAAGTGAAAACCTAAATGGCAAATACCATAAGAATGCACTTTTGTGGCGGGAGGTAGGGGATGGCAGGCTGCATCAAATATGGCAACAACCACGTTTGTCAACATTTTTGCCATTTTATTGTTTTTATTGTCTTTTTCATACCTTCACTGACTAGTGCTTTGCAGTACGATCTTTTTCCTATCTAAAGCAGCATTTCACGGCTATCATAAGTCCATATTTGATTAGGAAAAGTTGTTTACAAAAGCTTTGATATTGTGCTGTCTACGTTTGTTTACATTTATCGTCGAGTTGACGTGTGTAATTTACGTTTTATTTTCATTTTATTGTGTTACCTTCATAGTTATGGGTCTTAATAAAGTGAAAAAGCATATGAAACGTATGCGTTGTATAAGGAAAGAAAACCGAGAGAGATTGTTACAAGTGCGTGTAGACACGCCCACCACATCAGCTGATTTTGTCACCCGAAGCATCAGGTTCTGTTCCATCAACTTCTGTTCCATCAACTTCTACACCTTTCAAGAGGACAGGAAAAGCACAAATACATAAAGAAACACTCGCCAATAAAAGTGATGAAAAAGAAGAAGAGGGGGAGAGAAGAGAGGATGAAACTATACATTTTGCAGCTACCAAAAGCAAGTAGTGATGGAGAAGGATGCAACAACAATTGTTCCCAAAAAAAGTCACCTAAACATAAAATTTGATGATGATGCAATCAAGAAAGTGAAAGCAGTGTATCGTTGTCTTGTTCGAGACGAAGATTTGCAGAAGTTGCTTCAGGGTTATACTCAAAATGCTAATGAAAGCTTTCATTCAAAAATCTGGGCTAGGGCCAGCAAAGGGAAGCTGTTGGGACTGTCAAAGCTGCATTTTATTGCAAGAAGTGCAATTCTTAGCCATAGCTTTGGCTACCAGGAAGGCTCTATATTGAAAGAACTCAAGCTCGGGTCACAGGCACTTGACAGAAGCCTAAGCAAGATGGAGAAAAGAAGGCTATTATCCTCAGAAAGAGGACCCATTAAGAAGAGCAAGAAGATGAGAGCAACAATAGACAGGAGGGTTCTAAGAAAAACTAGGCAACAGTGAGGAATGTGGGCAGTTCCGATACCCTCTGAAGTAATACTCTTCCCGGGTGGGTAGGGGGGGACCAAGTGTTTTTCTTGAACCCTAGAGCCAAAATATGAGAGATCCAGTCTTTTCTATACAAAGATAAGTAAGACAGTAGTCGTAATAGAGTATTCAGCATAGCATTAATTGGTTTTGAGAAAAAATCAGTGTAAAAATTCTTTCAGAATCTTTAATTGGCCGTATCTAAAAACTAACTTTTTTTATTATAAAGTGCCACAACTTCTTTATTTACTGTTCAAATTCCATGAGATTTATGGTGGAATAACTATGGATATCTCTGATGATAATTAAAGAGACAAATTTTTGAAATATTGATTTTTTTTTTTTACCATTTTTACGTGAAAATTTATTTTAAAAAAATACATGAAAGTAGACGACCCTAAAAAAAATAATAATAAAAAAATGACTGTTTACAATTGTTAATCTACACAAGAATTAAGTGATAGTAGCATAAATTTCAAATCAATATCTTGATAATTATAACCGTGTTCAGCCTTAGAAAATGCATAGTTTTGATGTACAAAACATGCCTAAGGGCGGCGCCCTTAGGGAAATTAAGGTAAATTTCGGGGTCAAAATACTCCATTTACTTTGTTTATGATTGTGTAATTTTTGGGCAACCCTGAAGACAAAATAAAATTCCTCCTCCCTATGACCGCCGGAGCCTCCCCTTATTTAATTAAGATATCGTTTCGGCGAAGCAGTGTGGCTGTAACACTTCAGGTGAAGGTACTCCTCAAAGGTCCGGACACAAACGCAGCAGCTGTTCTACAAGCTGCAGAGTAGTATCAAACAGATATTGAATCTGCCTGTGACTGCCAGAAATAGAACGTTGGACAATATGTTCACCAACGTTCAGTTCTCTGATGGACGCGCAAGTGCACGCGAGTGCGAACATGTTTCCCAACATATCATGCCTTTTGAAAATTGTGTTAACGCAACCGGTGTCAAATGCTTAAGCTGAGAGGTCTTTTTCAGCACTTAAAAAACTGAAAACATATCTTAGAAGCACAGTTGGACAGGAACGCATGAATGGTCTTGCATTGCTCTCAGTGCATAATACCATTCCCATTTCCGTGGAGCAAATCCTGAACAAATTCTCGGAACAGAACCGCCGTATTGTTGCGTTGTGTTGTTGATTGGTGTCAATGGTGTATTACTGTTGTATTATGGTACCAAAACACCATTATTATCAATGGTGTGTTGTATTATTTGACGGTAATTGAGTAGTGAGCATACATTTATGTTTTGCAGAGCGTAATCTAATGTCATGTTATTTTCATTAATAATAATATAATTCTTTCACTCATCTCGAGTTTGATTCTCCTTGGATAATCACTTTTTAATGCGAATTTATGATTTGAATTATATTTGTGAATTATATATGATTTTACATATAATTACGAGCAAAACAGACAGATTTCTGGACCAATCTCCAAGCCAACAGCATTATTCTTGGGGTTGAAATATCGGCGCGTTTCAAGTATGGGTTACCCCCCCCCCCCCAATAACATTCCTGGATCCGCGACTGTGTGTATGGACTGAAATGCTCATGAATAATTTGCAGGTATGTAGGTCGTAAATGCAGGCTTGCGACTCTTGATTAAAAAATTATATATATAATACTTTTATCACGTCACTTATGAAAAAGGAAACTATTGTCGAAGATATTCGTGATAAATTATTAATTAAGCATTCTTTGCAGAATCAAAAACTATTTCATGAATAATGTCACGCCCGAAAGAAAGAAATTTTCTTTATTGTGTGAAGTCTAGTAAGCAGAACAGTATTATAGAGTTTTTACGGAAATGTCGCTTTTCCCATCCAACGAAAAGCACTGCAGTATTCGAACGTCTGGCAACAGACTGGCCTCGCTGTGCAGCTGAGGCAGTGGCATTATTATTATTAATATTATTATTATCATTATTATTATTATTATTATTATTATTATTATTATTATTATTATTATTATTATTATTATTATTATTATTATTATTATTATTATTATTATTATTATCATTATTATTATTATTATTATTATTATTATTATTATTATTATTATTATTATTATTATTATCATTACTATTATTAATATTATCATCATCATCATCAATCATCATCATCATCATCATCATCATCATCATCATCATCATCATCATCATCATCATCATCATCATTATTATTATTATTATTATTATTATTATTATTACTACTACTACTACTATTTCAAGTGACTATATTTTTTTTTATTTGCCATCAAACATATTTGTTCAAACATATTAGATCGTTCTAATAAAGTGGAAAATATCATTACTACTAGAAGAATAAATCCTATGTTGTAGCATCTAAATCAAGAAGTTGCAATTGAAATAAATTTCAAATTACAAATATATTCTTTCAATGCACATATAGCATGATTCTCAGTAGATTTATTTCAAACATCTTTTAGTTTACTTAATTTTTTTACAATGTCTTCCTCGGATATTGCTATAATTCGTTTATTAAACTACTGTCACGTTGCAATCAACTAATATCTGAAGCAATTGGTGCGGTTGGAAATCAATGACCATTCAAGGATTAATGAACCTGATATTTTGTGCATAGTAGAGACTAAGCGTCTATGGTGTGTTTATCTACAGCTGGAAAATAATAAATGCACCACCAAGAGGTGAGACAAGTGGGTGAGATGACGATTACTGTGAGGAACGACAGAACGTGGAGGAAGCAAATTTGAGGGCAACACTGAAAAAATTATCTGAAAAAATAGAACCAGAAGGCCAGATAGAAGGGAATCGTGGAATTGTACGTCACCCATCTTCCTAAGACAAGGGTTTAGACTGAAGCTAATTGATTACCAGTAAACGCTGTCACATACATCTTTCCTCCAAAAACTGTTACAATATAACATATGCAGTACCCACGTCCGCCATATTAGTGCCGGGATGTCAACCAAAGATGCTGTTTGAATAAAGTGTGGAGTTGCACGCCATGAATTTGGTTATTCCCACCGTATGTTTTAACATGGTTGCAGCGGTGTATGCACGTTTGCCCAGTACATTGTGCAGAGATATGAGATCACTTATATACGAGTACTAAGAAAGCCGGTCATCGTCGGATGTGAGCATCCCCTTGGCTGAGATGCCGGTAACAACTGGTTATCGGAAATGCAGTTTGTGTTTCCTATAGGCCAGTATTCAGCAACCCTTAAAGCTAGAAGAGCCATTTTACACACACACACACACACACACACACACACACACACACACACACACACACACACACACACACACACACACAGTTGACAGTTGACAGTGGTGGTGTACGGACGTGTCCGTGTCCTGTCGCAGATCTGACTAGGCGCTAGGTAGCAGCCAGGGTCAGCTTGTTGACCCATAACCCTATTTCTAAGCTTGAGATACAAAAACAATGTGCGGTCCAGCCTTGCAAAATCTCTCACCCTCATATCGATACACACCTAGTCAAATGTATACGTGGAAACGAGGGTGCGGTTATCCACCAAGTTCAGTGATTCAAAGCTTAAAAAACATGAAACTTTTTCGCAATCGTGGCCGACGTGGTGGCTCAAAAATTACCCTAACAGTGCCTGTGATTACAAATAAAAGAAGTGCAACCAAAAAACGAAAATTCGAGCCAAGACAACGAATTCTCAATGAAGTTCCACGCGTTTGGTACAGCCTACCCTCCATCATACTATCTAATGTTACCTCATTAGCCAACAAGATGGAAGAAGTGATTGAATTAGTGCGCTCCACAGGCTGTGATGTGATGGCAATTACGGAAGCGTGGCAAATAATTCCCGAAGTGTGTAACATAGAAAATTTTGTACTTTTTCACCATCTCAGAGTAAACCGCAGAGGCGGTGGTGTGGCATTGTATTGTCGAGCTGACCTCAACCCCTTACACCTTAGGGTTGACATACCAGAGGGAGTCGAGGCTTTATGGGTCAAACTCACCCCCCGCTTCCATCCCCGCCACACCGCCTCTATTATAATGTGCGTCATATACCACCCTCCTCGTGCCAACACTGCCCTTCTCCTCAACGATCACATCATTGAAACTGCTGACTCCCTCCGCTTAAGGTTTCCTGCTGCCAAATTAGTTGTGTGCGGGGACTTTAATCGTCTGGACACAAGTGATATTTTACACCATTTAAATCTCAAGCAGGTAGTGACCTTTCCCACCCACGACCAAGCACCCCTTGACCTAATTATGACTGACATGGCGCAGCTGTACTCTACCCCCAGACCTCTCCCCCCCATCGGTAAGAGCACGCACCTCACCATCCAATGGTCCCCAGCCCCTAGTGCAGCCATTCACAGGATTAAAGTAACCAGACAGCACCGCCCTATGCCTGATTCCGCCATGAGGGAATTTGGCAGGTGGATAGTGGAACATCCCTGGCCAGAGGCTCTCAACGTTGAAGACGTGGAGACCAAGTGGACAAATTACTCCACCACCACAATTGAGGCCTTTCACCACTTCTTCCCTGTAAAGGATTTCTCTGTCCATCACTCTGACGCTCCTTGGATGACACCACATATCAAACGTCTCATCAAACAACGCAACAAGGCATTTTACACCGACCGAGCCCAGTTCAGGTTCCTGAGGAATAAGGTCATCAGAGAGATCATTACCGCCAAATCCTCTTACTACCCAAACAAATTGCAACACCTCAAACAGCAACGCAATAACACTCAGTGGTTCAGCAAGATCAGGGCTCTCTGTGGCCTGCAGGGTAACAAGACCTCCCACCTCCCTTGCATCTCGCACCTGTCACCTGACCAAGCAGCCCAGGAGATCAACTCCCACTTCGCCTCTATCTGTCAGACATTACCCCCTCTCGACCCTTCCCGCCTACCTGCCTACCTCCCTTCCCCCTCAGCCCCCATTCAAGTTCAAGTTTCCGACGTAGTTACTAAGCTGGGTAAACTCAAACAAAATAGATCCACAACCCCCTCTGACCTTCCTATTAAAATCTACAAGGAATTTGCCCCTGAACTTGCCCTCCCACTCTCCTCCATAATTAATGCCTCTTTAAGCCAAAACACCTGCCCCAGCGACTGGAAAATATCATATGTTACTCCCATCCCCAAAACCCTCAGCCCACAATCACTAAGTGACCTTAGGCCCATCGCCATCACCCCCATCCCAAGCCTTATATGTGAAGACTTGGTTTTTAACTCCGTTTACAGCAACATAAAACACTCAATAGATGCACAACAATTTGGCAACATGAAATCCTCCTCTACCACTCACTGTCTCATTGACCTACTCAACTTCCTTCACAGCAACCTAGACAAGCGTAACACATCCCTAGCTGTTACCTTTGTAGACTTCAGGAAGGCCTTTGACCTTGTTGACCACAATGTTGTTCTCTCCAAAGCCATCCAACTGGGGATCCAGCCCCACCTAATAGCATGGCTGGCAGATTTCCTCACCGGACGACGGCAGGCGGTCAGGTACCAAGGGTCAACTTCCCCCCTCCTCCCTTTAACTTGTGGGGTCCCCCAGGGTACCAAATGGGTCCCCTATGCTTCCTCATCCTTATCAACGACGCCCTCATGGACACTCCTCACAGATGGAAGTACGTGGATGACAGCACCATAGGCATCCCCATCAACACCAAGCGGCCTGATTACGCACCACTACAAAACACCCTGAACAAGCTCATGATGTGGACGGAAAACAACAACGTCACAATCAACACCAACAAGACCGTAGTGATGCACTTTTGTACCTCCACCCAAGCAGTACCTCCTCCACAACTTTCATTGGGCCCCCACCCCCTCCAATTGGTGCAATCCACCAAGATCTTGGGCATCACACTCGATGCTCAATTAAATTGGAACCAACATATCACCAATATAGTCAGGACAGCGTCTTACAAACTGTATATGCTGAGTAGGTTAAAATCACTAGGAACACCTACATCTGAGCTACAGGAGGTCTACAAAACTTTCATACTCCCCACCCTCATGTACGCCTCACCAGCCTGGTGCAGCTCACTCACCCTCACACAGAGACAAAAGCTGGAGAGGGTACAAAAGAGAGCGTGCAGGATAATCCTGGGAGTGGAGTACAGCAGCTACGACCATGCTCTTACCACCCTTACTCTATCTAGGGTGTCCCAGCGGCACGGGGAGGCACTAAGGAAATTTGGGGAAAACCTGCTTTCCCACCCTAGACACCGTCACCTCCTCCCTCCTGATGCTCCACCAACTCGCCACGCCACTAGACACATAAATAGACTCATACCAATCAAAGCGCCAAGGACAGACCGCTACAAAAACAGTGCTATCCCATCTATTGTGCACATAATTAACTCATTGTAAAATTGCTCCATGTATATATTCCAAGTTTTATATCTTTAATCAACTTTTCCAATGTATTATTGTCAGTGTACCACTGTAATAGAAATAAACCTTTTATTATTATTATTATTATTATTATTATTATTATTATTATTATTATTATTATTACAACACACACACACACACACACACACACACACACACACATATATATATATATATATATGTGTGTGTGTGTGTGTGTGTGTGTGTGTATGCTAATAAGAACACGGGTACGTGTGTTCACTTATGCAAAGTAGACCACTTGGAAAAAAGAAACTAAAGAAAGCAGAGCGCTTTCGTATATGACATCTTCAGTGCAACAAGTACATAGTGATAGGAATGCATAGAAAATATATACATGATACAAAGGAACAAGGACAGTTTGAATAAGCGTAGCGACCAATTACCCCCTGGAGAGCGGAAGGTCATTGTCAATTATCTTAAGATGGTGGGGCGACATCAGGTCACAGTCGCCAGGGTCACTGTTTCTACTAATGATATAGGGCGACATTAGGTCAATTCGTTGGGTTACATTTTACCTGATATTATCTTACTAATTTCTTGACAAATGAAATTATCAAGTTTGTACAAGCCTTTATGTAGGTTGGTATTTTGATTACTGGTGGTATGAATCAAACTGTACTCTATTAAATTTCTTGCTATTATGCTGTTGGTATAATAGATTACCTGGGCATTACCCCAATCAACTGGATGATTATTTAATTCAATATGCTTGAATATACCACTAGAATGATTGCCATCATTGCCACAAGAAAAATGTTAGGGATGGCAATCATTCTAGTGGTATATTCAAGCATATTGAATTAAATAATCATCCAGTTGATTGGGGTAATGCCCAGGCAATCTATTATACCAACAGCATAATAGCAAGAAATTTAATAGAGTGCAGTTTGATTCATACCACCAGTAATCAAAATACCAACCTACATAAAGGCTTGTACAAACTTGATAATTTCATTTGTCAAGAAATTAGTAAGATAATATCAGGTAAAATGTAACCCAACGAATTGACCTAATGTCGCCCTATATCATTAGTAGAAACAGTGACCCTGGCGACTGTGACCTGATGTCGCCCCACCATCTTAAGATAATTGACAATGACCTTCCGCTCTCCAGGGGGTAATTGGTCGCTACGCTTATTCAAACTGTCCTTGTTCCTTTGTATCATGTATATATTTTCTATGCAGTCCTATCACTATGTACTTGTTGCACTGAAGATGTAATATACGAAAGCGCTCTGCTTCGTTAGTTTCTTTTTTCCAAGTGGTCTACTTTGCATATATATATATATATATGTATGTGTGTGTATATGTATGTATATACATATATATATATACATATATATATATATATATATATATATATATATATATATATTCGTAAATAGCTTGAGTCTAGGAACCATTATTGGAAGAAGGTATACGCTAACTCCGACGTTCCGAACCCTGTCCTGGGTTCGTCTTCAGGTTGATACAGTGGTAGCAATAGAAATCATTATAAAGGGGGTCTCCCTCGTACACTGGGACAGGTAGCCCCAGTTACCGTCACATTCCAGCAACAAACACAAGTAGAACATATCAAAAATAAAAACTATAATACATAATGTATAACACATCCATAAAATAAACACGCTAAGAGTTTACGATAAAATAAATAAGAAAATATAAGGAAGATTGAAAAACTCTACACGCTACACGCTGGGATGCACAACAATGCATCCGATAACCTACAACACACCATGTGGAACAAATGTCCCGCGAAGCATGCACTGCCACAGATCAAAGAAAATGGAACACAAAAGCACACCAAAAAACAAATTTCAGTCGTACACAACGAAATACAAATCACGATGAATGTTTCCCCTTCAGCCTGTGCCTTGCTCTCATTACATTCCAGAAACAAACATAAGTAGAATAAAAACTATAATACAGAAAGTATAATACAACAATAAAATAAACACGCAAAGAGTTCACAATAAAATAGATAAGAAAATATAAAGAAGAATAAAAAATGCCACCAAGGTTGGGTATAAACGCTGCACGCTGGGACGCACCACAATGCATTCGATAACCTAACACACACCACGTGGAACAAATGTCCCGCGATGCATGCACTGCAACAGACCAAAGAAATTGGAATATAAAGTGGACAAAAAACAGCCCCTCACCGTTAATAACCTACATAAGTAAAATGTTAATACAAAACACACTCCAATAAACAAACCGTCGTAATAATACAAATAAAATACACACACAAAAAAACAAATTATGATGGATGTTTTCTTTCCAGCCTGTTCTTCTCTCCCTTGTAAATTGGAGAAAACACGGTGTGGAAATGGCACACAAACCTAGGAACACTGCACAGAGCCCTGGCCAAAGTTAAGGACACAGAGAGCCAAGTGGACCGAGTAGGGGTGGTGTATGACGTTAGGTGTAAGGACTGTGAAACACATTATGTTGGGGAAACTGGTAAGAGATTAGCGACTAGACTGCAAGGACACCAGAGGGCTGTCGGTAGAAGGGACATGAGTTCAGCTCTTCTAAGACACTGCGAGGAAACGGGTCATGAGATGGATTGGCAGAATACGGAAGTTAAATACGGAGGAAGGGGAAAAGGGTCAGGTTATTCCTAGAAGCTTGCTCTAGTGACAAGGATAGTATCAACAGGTGCATTACTTTAAATCCAATTTACAAGGGAGTGAAGGACAGGCTGGAGAGGAAACATCCATCATAATTTGTTTTTGTTGTGTATTATATTTGTATTATTACGACGGTTTGTTTATTGGAGTGTGTTTTGTATAATTAAAATTTTATCTATGTAGGTTATTAATGGCGAGGGACCGTTTTTTGTCCACTTTATGTTCCAATTTCTTTGGTCTGTGGCAGTGCATGCTTCGCGGGACATTTGTTCCACGTTGTGTGTGTTAGGTTATCGGATACTTTGTGGTGCGTCCCAGCGTGCAGCGTTTATACTTAATCTTGGTGGCATTTTTTTTTATTCTTCTTTACATTTTCTTATCTATTTTATTGTGAACTCTTTGCGTGTTTATTTTATTGTTGTATTACACATTCTGTATTATAGTTTTTATTACATTCTTGGTATGTTCTACTTATGTTTGTTTCTGGAATGTAACGGGAGCGGAGAACAGGCTGGAAGGGAAACATTCATCGTAAACTATATTTCATTGTGTACGACGGAAATTTATTTTTTGGTGTGTGTTTTGTGTTCCAATTTCTTTGATCTGTGGCAGTGCATGCTTCGCGGGACATTTGTTCCACGTGGTGCGTTGTAGGTTATCGGATGCATTGTTGTGCGTCCCAGCGTGTAGCGTGTAGAATTTTTCCATCTTCATTATATTTTCTTATTTATTTTATTGTAAACTCTTAGCGTGTTTATTTTATGGATGTGTTATACATTATGTATTATAGTTTTTATTTTTGATATGTTCTACTTGTGTTTGTTGCTGGAATGCAACGGTTACTGGGGTTACCTGTCCCAGTGTACGAGGGAGACCCCCTTTATATTGATTTCTATTGCTACCACTGTATCACCCTGAAGACGAACCCCGGACAGGGTTCGAAACGTCGGAATAAATTGGCAAACGACGAGTCCAGCGTATACTTTCTTCTAAATATATCTATATATATATATATATATATATATATATGTATATATATACTGTATACACACACACACACACACACACATATATATATATATATATATATATATATATATATATATATATATATAAGAACATAATAATGAAGGAGACTGCAAGAGACCATAAGGCCTACACAAGGTAGCTCCATATCCATGACCACCTGTTATCCCTATCCATAAAGTTGTCTAACCGTTTCTTGAAACAACTGATAGTTTCAGCGCTCACTACATGGTTACTAAGTCTATTCCATTCGTTGAGGACCCTATTAGTAAACCAATTCTTGCCTATTTCCTTCTTAAATCTAAATTTGTCCAATTTAAATCCATTACTGCGAGTCCTGCCCTGTTGTTTTAATATGATGATCCACTTGAACACCTCTATTAGATCACCCCGCTGTGCTGTCGGAGCCGCAATGAGAAAAAAATGCCTCATAAAGAGAAATCTACAGGACTTCAATAACACTGGGTAACACTATTTTTGTTTCTCTAAAGGTCAACTGAGAAGGTTTTTGGGTTTCTTTATTTTTTGTTATCTCATGTATGAAAATATAACTTAGAAGTCAGAACACTAAAATGCTCGTTTCTAGCATTTTATAGTTTTTATTTTATCCAAATAGCATGATGTTAAGTGCTTGATAGCAGACGAACTTTTCAATGTCGTAGTCATATTTTCCACCGCTAGAGTAACTGGTGATGTCAGTAGTGTTGTTTAAATTCTCGGACATGGCCACGAACACGATAGTGATTTCTTTTTGAATGAAGAAGATTTATCGGATTTGGATGCCCTCTCGTGTTCCAATGTGGGTACAGTACAAGGATACATCTACGAACCGATTAGAGCTTTCGCAGTGAGCAAGTTGATACCAGACACCGCCAGATCTTGTAATTCTTGCCGGAAAATAAATACTTTTTTTGGGCAAGTTTTATAAGCTTACAGAGGTGTATCGTTGTACATTATTGTGTCTGAAATTTAAGTAAATTAGATTCATGATTGCAAACGGCATATAGCATTGTTTGAGCCTCTACTTATAATCACAGATGATATTCGTAAAACAGCCTATAATTGTATCAAGCCAAGCAATTTGTCATTTTCTATCGACTTCAATGGACGTATACTGATATATACTTTCATTTGAATGCACCAAGCAATAGGCAAATCCATGTAATGTATCGAAAATATAATTTTACATCGAAAACTTTATTTTTTCGATACGATAAACTTTGTCTCCCTCTTATTTTTTTCTTGAATCTGAAGTGCAGATTGCCACGGCACACGTATAATTAGTCATATTTGTTTGAAAATAGCTCCCAGCATATCTAAGAGGCTATTCTTTACAAAATTGTTATTAACTTCGTACGTCCGCCATCACTGTTGTTATTTTTTATCTCATTGATTATCTTCATATACAGGACGTGACAGTGATATCCATTATTTTTCAACACTCTCAGATAGAATGCACAAACCCAAATCGATATCCTCTTATTTTTAGTGCTCATAGTTACTTCAGTAAGAATAATTAAAAAATAATTACCTATTTTTAGTTTTACCTTATAATTAAATTAACAAAGCCTTATCACACACCAGTAAGTAAAAATTGTAACATTATGAGTTATGTTTTTAATTTTAAATACATTTATGCAACAATTTATGGCGTATCTTTTTTTAAATATCGGTTTCCAAATTAGCTAAGTCACCCCTCTGTCTCATGAATTCCGAGACAATTGAAAATTCTAGCGGTAATGGGAATCTACGAGCCTGACTGCGAAAGCTCCCATTCGGATATCCAAACAAGACTCAACTGACTAAGGACGTGTCGAGAGCGAGGAATCTTCAGAGGATGAACGCCCAGAACGAGAAGGGAATAAGGATTGGTGAGTTCGTCGGAATGCATTACTGCATGCACGCTTTACATTCACAAATGCACACCACCAATTACACACCAGGCCAGACACATGCTTTCGTTGGTTTGTCAATGGACGTGCGGATGAAGGATTGAAGGCATGAAATGGTAGGCCTAATATCTAGCAAACGTTGATGGGGAAACATCCACACGACCACCAAGATGACCACGTCCACAGTGCATGGATAGTCCATGCAAGGAGGTTAGCATGGTTAGGCCTATGACATTCATGCCATAGGCCTATGAACAAGCAGAAGAAATTCTTATTAAGTTTTCTAACATTTGCTAAGCTTCTTACTCCAAGTAAAGTTTTAGAAGTGCACACCTACGCGATATAGCAATAGAAAATAATTTAGGAAATTGTAAAACATCAACATAGTTTATTTTTTCTCGGAAAATAACAATAAAGTTGCTAATACCGATTTACTAACGAACGAAGCCGCGGCGGTTGAATGATACACAATGTTTACAAAGGCGGATGAAAAAAAAATCATATTAATAATAAAATAATAAATAAAAACTATAGTAATGTAAATAACAAATAAAATACATAAATAAATGCATAGGTATAGTTAAAATAATAAACAAACAGGTAAAGAGTAAATAATGAATTAACATATAACTAATAATAAATGAAAATCAGACAGACAAATGATAACAAAACAAAAACAAATAATATAAAATAAACTATAATCATTACAGCATCTTGCTTACGTGTTTATCTAAATGATTCTTAAAGCTTCGAACTGAACTACATTGCACTACCTGTGCAGGAAGTTTATTCCATTCATTAACTATACGGTTGGCAAAGTTGTTTCTACCCACTTCCAAATTTAATCTATTTCCGGACAGTTTGAGACCATTGTTTCTTGTCTGATTCTCATTCAATGTGAAAATTTGGTCACTTTTGATGTTGTCAATTCCCTTTAGAATCTTAAAGACCTGTATCAAGTCACCTCTGAGTCTACGCTTTTTTAGGGAAAACAGATTCATGTGCTTTAGTCGATTTTCATATGATTTATTTTTGATATTTGGAATCAGTTTTGTGGCTCGCCGTTGTACTTTTTCCAGTCTGTCAATGTCTTTTAATGAGATTCGGTGACCATACGGAAACAGCATATTCCAAATGTGGACGAACTAACGATTTATATAGCTTGTTAATGAGTGATGGACTTTTGAAATCAAAAGATCGCGCAATCAGTCCTAGAATCTTATTTGCTTTCTCAGAGGCTGAAATACATTGCTTGGATGATTTGAGGTCGTTACTGATAATTACGCCGAGATCTTTTTCACTATCCACTTTTGTTAACAAATTTCCAAATAACTTGTAATCGTACTTACTGTTATTTTTACCTATGTGCATTACCTTGCATTTACTTGTGTTAAATTTCATTAGCCACTTTTCAGACCATTGCTGTAATTGTTCTAAATCTTCTTGAATATCTAATTGGTTTGAGTGATCATTTGCCACTCCGCACAGTTTTGTATCATCAGCAAATTTGGAAACAGTAGATTTTAGTCCATGGTCTATATCATTTATATATACTATGAATAGAAGTGGCCCAAGAACGGAACCCTGAGGAACTCCACTTGCAACACTTTTCCATCCAGAAGTTTTTCCATTTAAAACAACTCTCTGTTTTCGACCATTCAACAAATTACTAGTCCAACCTAATAGGCTACCACTTATTCCATGCAAAGCTAGTTTAGTAAGTAGTCTTTCGTGTGGGACGGTATCAAAAGCTTTTGCAAAGTCTAGATATATTAGATCTATATTGTTTCTTTTGTCATAATTCGAGATAACTGTGTTGTAGAATTCGAGTAAGTTAGTCACGCAAGAACGTTTCCGTCTGAAACCATGCTGGCTATCATTTATCAAACGGTTACTTTCTAAATGATGTTCGATAGCATCTCTGGTGCCGAGGTTGAAGAAATTAAATGATTATAAATTATCTATTCTAACATCACCTAACCTACCTAACCTAACCTACCTAACCTATGTAACCTAAGCTGTATAGGATGCTAAGGTTAGAAATTAATTGTGACTGAAAGAGGGTTGCGGTCTAACGGTGCCCGTCCATTCAGGGAAAAGCCCTTAATTCTGTTATGTTAATTCAGAGATAAAGTGTTATCAGTACTCGATGACCTATACTCAGTTCCGGATTAATGATAACAGTAGAGTTAACAATAATTGTGTCTTTTTGTATGTGGACGGCGGGTTTCCTAAGTAGGTAACCGACGCTCCTTACCCGAGGATTATAGCCAAATGATTTATTCCATGTGTCTAAATCAGTGTCACAAGTCTTTTTGTATATTCAAGTGTCATAGTGTCAACTGGACTCTGGTCCGGAATTATTTTGTTCGGTTGTAATTGTATTCACGTATGATAGTCGATGAAAGTAAAGAAGATGTAGTATTCAGATAAAAGTAAGAAAAAATTATATTTGTTTAAAATAAATTATAAAACCACCATCAATGGGCAGTCAGTGGTCACACTAGTACGTCTGTGGGTTAATTTTCGATTACACAGCTCTCTCTAATTTTACAGCCGGTCATGTTATTGTTATTATTATATAATTATTATGGTATTACTAAGTTAAGAATATCTATAGGTTTAGGGAACATATCAGAAATCAAGGCAATCGGAATTCCTTTCTCCCTGCCCACCTACGTGACTTTTTTTTTTTTTTTTCCCTTAGTAACAAGACCACCTTTCCCACCCCTACTACTCCCTCCAGGTTTTTAGCGAGAAGACATGGCGTACCTAAGCTTGGGTACCTACTCATGCGAATCCGTGAGGACAGTGCTTCATACTAGAGACCGAATAAAAAAAATTCCGCATTTTTAGTTTGAAACTGGGAGAAATGGAGTAGTCCCATAACGCCGGAATTACAGATAATTAGGAACACCCGATGTGAGCAATTTGATGAGAATAGGTGACGACATAAAGGGGATTAAATAGACGAAACCATTCCCAGGGTTAAGGGACAGGGAATTGATTATAGGGAAGGTTCACGCCTAATCGAGCGACAAAGTGTAATTTAATGCGTGTGGTTAATAAAAGTATATTACAAGGAAAAATAGTGTATTAATTTTATCATTTAAAGCACTACAACAAAACGTGCGTAGACTTAGAAGGCGAGCTAGAAACTGCGTTGAGTGGATGGAGCCTGGCTTGGCGGGAAGCATACACGAATGCATGGTTCCTTCACAAAATTGGCACATGGGAATGCAATCAATACAATAATTCTAATAAATTAATATAAACAAATTTCATAGTTTTTATATACAAAAGGAGAAAACATGTATTTCTTAATCGACTCACAAGCACAATGCATGACAATCGAACAATACACGCATGTACAATCGAACAATACACGCATGTACACCACAACATTGCTCGGCCGCCACCACTCGATGACCCCACTGGACAAACGAAAAGGAGAAATGACCAGGCAAGACAAAAGCAAACCATATATAACATAGTCCACACACATTACAGGCTAATTACAAAAGTGTGGAAAAGAATGATGACATTAGCACATCCAGATACATAAAGACAACATACATAATTACATGACATAAGGACAATACATTGAAATACATACACAAAACAAGATATATATATATATATATATATATATATATATATATATATATATATATATAAATATATATATATATATATATATATGTGTGTGTGTGTGTGTGTGTGTGTGTGTGTGTAAGAACTGTATTCAAGTACAAGAAATACACAAAAGGACTGTATACAAGTACAAGAAATACAAAAAAGAATTGTAAACAAGTACAATAAATACACAAAAGAATTGTATACAAGTACAAAGAACACACAAAAGAACTGTATACAATTACAAGAAATACACAAAAGAACTGGCGTCAGTTAACATGAGACAAAAATACAGCAATTGCCGGACGTCCGGGACATGACACTTAAAGGCTAATCAAAAGTTACACAAAATACAAATCAACACACTCAGTAGATAAAAAAGATATGTGCATTATACAAACAATACACTTAATAGAGAAACAAGATACAAAGTACAGGTCAAGACAAGCATGAATAATAACATAAGCAATGAATATATACAATTATGAAGGCATAGGATCACTTGAATGGAGACATAATTTGTACAGGGAACCTTGGAGATCGAGTAAATGCAGAGATGGGCACTCTTGTCACCTAAGTCTATCAACATGCACCACTTCGTTTAGTCCCTGGGAAGGATCAAAGACCCTGAATTTATTGGGATGCAACTTCCCAGTAATTAAAAGGGGACCTCTAAATTTACAATTAATTTAGATTGACGGTCAGGCATGCTCTTATAAACATGATCACCAATACTAATGTTAAAAAGGGCTTAGAACGGATATGCCGGTGTTTTAACATTTTGGCTTTGGAGACATCAATCTGATCTCTTACAGAACTATAAATATTATGCAATATATGATATTGGAGTTGACTATAGTCCTCAATATTGTAGAGGGGACGAGCAGGACTATCAAGCACATCATAAGGGAGCCGTTTTTCTATTCCAAAAATGACGTAATGAGGCGTCTTGCCCGTAGAGACATTAATGATGCTGTTAATACAAGCAGACATGTGGAAACCAATCCTCCCAATATTCATGAAGGCTACTAGCAACGTGCCAGAATATATCCAAAATCTTCCTATTCATCCTATCTACAAGAACATTGGACGCAGGGTGGTAAGCAGTCACAAATGTTTACGTGATGCCGTAACGCTCACAAATGCTCGCTAAAACCTCACTCATAAATTCTGACCCATTGTCACTAAGGAGCACCGAAGGAGTAGTGTATGGACAAAAACATGAGAACTAAAGCATGGACTACTACTGGAGCAGACCTACGTAAGGAAGCCAATATTACAAAACTACTAAAATGGTCCACACACACAATGACACACAGAACCTTAAATATTACGAGGCAGTTGTAAAAGGTCTGTAGCCATAGTCTGAAAAGGGGCGAGAAGGAGTAGGGTACTCTAAGATGGGAGCAGTGTGCGTAGAACCTTTGTTCTGGGCACAAATGCTACACTGGGTCACATGGGAGGTAATGTCCAGTTGTATTTTTGGCCAATGATACTTCTTACGTGCCATAGCCAGAGTGTTGTCACGACCTGGATGACCAGCCTGAGGGGCATCATGAGCAAGGGACAGAGCAACAGGAACTAGGGACTCAGGGATCACTAGTAGTGCTACATCCTCCTCGGACATTTCCACATTACGAATGAGAACCTTGTCCTGCAAGGAAAGTTGGGACAAGGGAACAGGTAGATCTGGTAAGGTGGTATCATCACCAGACTCCAAAGCATAAATAACAGCAGACCAAACAGGGTCCTCATGCTGAGCTTTGGCCAGATCCTTCAGAGTTTTCAAATACTATAACAGCAGCAGTAGGGGTATTACGTGAAAGTGCATCAACAACATTGTTTGCACGCCCTGGAATATACTTAAGGGTTGGGTTAAATTCCTCAATCATGAGAAACCATCTGGCTTGGCGGCCGGAAAGACTTTTGCCCTTGAAAAGCTGAATGACAGCAGTGTGGTCCATGTAGACTGTAACAGGATATCCAAAAATTATATCACGTAAATGCTTTAAAGCCCACACCACTGTCAGGGCCTCCAAATGAGTAACAGTAACGAGGCTCAGGCTTGTTAAGAATGCGACTAGCATATGCAATAACATGGGGTCTACATCCGTTTACTTGCTGCATAAGTGCAGCTCCAATATCTGAACCAGAAGCATCTGCACAAATAGTAAAGGTAAGGCTATAGTCCGAGAATGCCAACACAGGCGCTTCGGTAAGTGCAAGCTTCAAGGAATCAGAACTCTCCTGATGAACATCACGCCACTGGAAGGAAGTGTCCTTGAGGAGACGTGTTAGAGGGGAGGCAATTGAAACAAAATTCATAATAAATGCACGTACCCTGCCAGTCCAAGGAAGGAACATACATGCTCAACTGACTTAGGTGTAGGGAAGTCCCTAACCACCTTGACCTTACCGGGCGAATTAGCGAGCGATTAGGGGCTGCTGGTGGTCGTGGCTCGGGAGAAATGGACTGGGAACTTGGACGGCGGCGCCGACGCCGGGAGTAGGGATTAGGATCACCAACAAAGGTTTAGAAAATGGTAGGAGGCGTAGTAGTAGAGAAAAGTGGAAAAACGGAAAAATCTTTGGTGGGAGGTAAACTGAAATGAGAAGATGTAGTATAAGAGAAAGTTAGCAAGGAAGCGAATTTTAGTCGAAGAAAAAGTAAGTGTAGATGTTTGTGCGTGTGTCGTGGCTATGTTCGTGAGAAGTGTGTGTGTGTATCTTACGGGAAGTGAGTAGATTTCACTTCCCGTGTGTAGAGCGCGTTCCTGATAAGCCACAGGTGGGGACTGAGTAGCCTGCTTTTCCCCAGGTTGGGTTTGAGATCCTGTAGAGTTGATTCAGTGGCGGTGCGAGGGGGGGGGGCAGGCGGGCGGTGTAAACCCCCCTGCCGACGTCAACGAAGAGGTCGGCCTGTGCCAGACCGGCAGCAGCAAAGGAGATATATCTCCTCGCCACCACCGGCGAGCGTGTAGAGAGCGTTCCTGATAAGCCACAGGTGGGGCCTAAGTAGCCTGCTTTTCCCCAGGTTGGGTTTGAGATTCTTGTAGAGTGTATTCAGTGGTGGTGCGAGGGGGGGCAGGCGGGCGGGTGTTGTATTATCTCTCTCCTTCGAATCACAATTCTGAAAACAAAGAATTACGTGATTGGGAAATGTGTGTAAATGTCAGAAGTGTAAACTCGCTCGCCAGCTTCAGCGAAGAGGTCAGCGTTAGGTTGCGGGCCGGTTGGACAGAGAGGCGTCCCAATTCCTCTCCGTCGACCAGCCCGCGAGCAGATGAGGGTTCTGAGTGAGAGTTGGGTTGGGCCTCTGCTAAGCCAGCGAGCAATTGTGCGTGTGCCTCTTTTCTTCCAAGCACTACTCTGAAAACAGAGAATTACGTGACTTGGGAAATATGTGTATTTGTCTTGGTGTAAACCCGCCTGCCGACGTCAACGAAGAGGTCGGCCTGTGCCAGACCGGCAGCAGCAAAGGAGATATATCTCCACGCCACCACCAGCCGGCGAAGATTCCTGGGCGTTTGTTGAGAGAGCTGGAGTGGAGAGACGTCCAACCTCTAGGAGCGCTGAGTTGATTCTGAGTGAACTGCTGCATCGGCTTGGTCCCCCTCCTTATAAAAGAGGCTGGCGTGGACCCAGGCGAACTGTCCTGGGTCCTGATTGGTCCGTTCATTTTCGGTGGAGACGCTCTTACTAACTATCTTTGCCAACTATAGCTAGCGGGAACGTAGGCCTAAGTCGATTCATATGCCGACCGGTCTCCAGCGAGTTTTCCGGGCTTCTGATTGGTCAGTTGCCTTTGCCCTCGGACGTTCTTCCTGACTATCCTTGCCCATTATGGGTCATATAAAAGCTTAGGTCGGGATGCGTCGCGGTCAATCTGGTCTAGACTGGTGGCGCTCTTTGGGAGCGAGCGCCGCGGAGGTAGGGCAAGACGCGAGTGATGTGGCAGAATCGGGCCGGCCTTTTTATCACTCGACCGGAACGGGTGATTGTGCCATCAGATGGCATCTCCGGAGAGGACGGCCTGGATGTTGGAGAAGGCGGCGGCAGCGTACTGGAGGCATGGTCGCTGTGTTGGCGAGGGTGGTCCGGCTGGGCATGGAGCAGTGGGGATATACGGTTAGGTGAGAATGGTTGCAATGAAGGGGAGAGCGAGTTCGGAGGGAAGTTAGGGTCTTGGGGGCTGGGGCGAACACTGGTGGTGGGATGCAGGGTTGACCTGGGTGATGGAGGGGGCGGTGTCTTGAGGTTCGGGGGGAACACTCGATATGGGGCGTTGCTCAGTGGTGGGGATGGGGTAACGACCATGTTGTAAGAAAAATTGGAGGTGATGGGGAGCGTTGGTAGGGGAAGAAAGGAGGAGGTAAGCTGGCTTAAGCCTGTCGATGGAGATGCGATCTGGCTTAGCACCTCGGTGGATGAGGAAGTGTTTCGCCGATCTGCTGATGACTTTGAAGGGTCCATCGTACGGGCGTTGGAGAGGGGTTCGTCTGGAGTCCCGCCTGATGAAAACGTAGTCACTAGCGGCGAGGGCCGGGGGAACATGCACTGGCTTTGATTGTGGCGTCCGAGGTGGCGGTGGGCGGGTGTTGGCGAAGGTCTCCTTGATGAGCTGAAGGAGGGCGTAACGATCGGGATCGCCAACGGCGGGGGTGGCAATCTCCCCAGGAAGGCGAAGGTTTTCAGCGTACACTAGCTGAGATGGAGACACGTCACTGTCGACTTTGGAAGTGTTGCGAATGGAGAGGAGCACCAGGGGGAGGGCGTCAGCCCAGTTGCATGAAGATTGCTGTGCCTTGAGCGAATCCTTCAGCTGGCGGTGGAATCTTTTTACTAGTCCATTGGCTTGAGGGTGGTAGGCGGTAGTCCGGTTGCGGTTGGTGCCAAAGAACTTGAGTATTCTGGACTATAGATCAGATTCGAACTGGGAGCCCCTGTCGGTGATAATGGTGTGGGGGGCGCCGAATCTGGATACCTAACCGGAGAGGAAAGCACGGGCTGTTGTCTCGGCAGATATATCCGGGAGAGGGATCGCCTCCGGCCACCTGGTGTACCTGTCGACGCACGTGAGCAGGTAACGCATGCCACGGGACGGTGGAAGGGGGCCCACAATATCCACATGGACTGATTGGAAGCGTGCTGTGGGTGTAGGGAAACGTTGGAATGGACGTGGCGCGTGACCTTTGAAGACTGACAGGGAAGACAGGTGCGGGTCCATTCTCTGACGTCTTTGTTGATGCCTGGCCAGACGACCCGATCCGTGAGGAGACGTTGTGTTGCCCGGATACCAGGATGACTGTGGTCGTGGAATGCCGAGAACACATTCTTACAATGACAGGCGGGGATGTACGGCCGGGGTTTGCCTGTAGAGACGTCACACCACAACAGTACAGGAGTGTTGGGGAGCTGTCGGAGCTGCAGGGAGGAGGTGTCATGCAGGCGTAGGAGACGGAGTTCCTCGTCGTTACCCTGGGAGGCGGCGATGCGGGCGTAGTCGACGTGGTGGTGATCGGGGAGGATGCTGGAGGTAATTCTGGACAAGGCGTCGGCCACTTGGTTGTCCTCTCCTTTGATGTACTCAATGTGAGTATCAAATTGGGATAGGAATGACAGTTGCCGAGAGACTCTTGGTGAGTGGTGGTCGGAGATCCTGTCCAGTGCATGGGTGAGCGGTTTGTGGTCGGTGAGGATGGTAAATGGCCGGCCTTCTAAGAAATAGAGGAAGTGCTTCACGGCTGAAAATATGGCCAGAAGCTCCCTGTCGAATGCACTATAGCGCATTTGGGAAGGATCCAGTCGTTTGGAGAAGAATGCAATCGGCTGGAGCTGTCCGTTGATCCTCTGCTGGAGGACTGCGCCTATCGCTGTGGAGGAGGCATCGGTGGTAAGGAAGGTGGGGGCGTGGGCCACTGGGTAGGACAGGCGGGCAGCCTGTGCAATAGCAGCCTTGACCTGCCAAAATGCTTGGGTGGCTTCAGGAGACCACTTCACTGGTACGACCGACCGCTTGGAACGGTTCTTGGTGAGGTCGTTTAGTGGTGCGAGTTTGGCGGCTGCCTCGGGAATTAATCTATGATAGTAATTGACAATCCCTAGGAATTGGCGTAGCATCTTGACGGACGTTGGCTGTGGGAAGTCTATGATGGTGTCCACCTTCTGAGGGAGAGGATACAGGCCTGCTGTTGAGATGCAATGTCCGAGGAAGTCGAGCGATGACACTCCTAGGAGGCACCTAGACGGGTAGATACGGATGCCATAATCTTGCAGTCGGCGGAAGAGAAGGCGGAGGTGTTTGCGGTGTTGGTCGTGGTTGTCAGAGGCCACCAATATATCATCGATGTAGACGGTGACGAAGTTGAAGTCTCTGAGGGCGTGGTCCATAAACCGCTGGAACGTCTGGGCAGCATTACGCAGGCCAAATGACATCATTTTCCACTTGAAAAGACTGAACGGCGTGACGATTGCTGTCTTCTGGATGTCCTCTGGTGCCACAGGAATCTAGTGGAACGCCCTGACCAGGTCGATCTTGGATAAGACTTTACAAAGATTACAAAGGCGGACCATGCCGACAGGAGACCTTTTGGTCCATATCTAGGTCGGATGCGAAAAAAAATCATAATAGTAATATAATAATAAATAAAAACTATAATAATGTAAATAACAAATAAAATACATAGATAAATGAATAGGTATAGTTAAATAATAAACAAACAGGTAAATAGTAAATAATAATAAATTGACATATAACTAATAATAAATGAAAATCACAGACAAATGATAACAAAACAAAAACAAATAATATAAAATAAACTATAATCATTACAGCATCTTGCTTACGTGCTTATCTAAATGATTCTTAAAGCTTTGAACTGAACTACATTGCACTACCTGTGCAGGAAGTTTATTCCATTCATTAACTATACGGTTGGCAAAGTTGTTTCTACCCACTTCCAAATTTAATCTATTTCCGGACAGTTTGAGACCATTGTTTCTTGTCTGATTCTCATTCAATGTGAAAATTTGGTCACTTTTGATGTTGTCAATTCCCTTTAGAATCTTAAAGACCTGTATCAAGTCACCTCTGAGTCTACGCTTTTTTTAGAGAAAACAGATTCATATGTTTTAGTCGATTTTCATATGATTTATTTTTGATATTTGGAATCAGTTTTGTGGCTCGCCGTTGTACTTTTTCCAGTCTGTCAATGTCTTTAATGAGATTCGGTGACCATACGGAAACAGCATATTCCAAATGTGGACGAACTAACGATTTATATAGCTTGTTAATGAGTGATGGACTTTTGAAATCAAAAGATCGCGCAATCAGTCCTAGAATCTTATTTGCTTTCTCAGAGGCTGAAATACATTGCTTGGATGATTTGAGGTCGTTACTGATAATTACGCCGAGATCTTTTTCACTATCCACTTTTGTTAACGAACCTCCAAATAACTTGTAATCGTACTTACTGTTATTTTTACCTATGTGCATTACCTTGCTTCCCGGAGAGCTTGAAGTGGAAGTCTTGGGAGTGCGGGATGGGATAGCGGTCGGGCTTGGTGATGCGGTTAAGTTGGCGATAGTTACTGCAGGCCCGCCACTGGTTGGGTGGTGGAGGTGGCTTGGGGACCATGTGGAGTGGCGATGCCCACGCACTCTCTGATGGGCGGATGGTGCCTTGGTCAAGGAGGTCTTGGAATTCTTGTTTGGCGGCGACCAACTTCTCTGGGGAGAGGCGTCGAGGCTTGCTGTAGACTGGCGGGCCGATTGTCTGAATGTGATGCACAATGTTGTGGGGGCGGGTAGTGGTGGCCTTGCATGGAGACGTCAGCTGAGGAAAATCTTGCAGGATGCGTGCGTATTCGCCATCTGGCTGAAGGGAAGATACTTTAGGAGAAGAGGCGTTGTGGCGGTTTCTGGTATGCGTCTTGTTGCATGGTACAAGGAGTTATCCATGGCGCTGACTGCCATTTTGTAGTATTGTAGGAAGTCGTAGCCAAGAACAGGTTGACGGACATCTACGATAACGAAGGTCCAAAGGAACTTGCCATTCTGGAGGTCCAGGACGCTGTAGTGGCTGCTGTACGTGGCGATGGGTGTACCGTTGGCCGCAAGCAGGTCGCACGACGGAAGGCTTGTACCTTGGCTCGGGTCTCCCGTCGGAGGCATGATGCTGACGGCTGAGCCAGTGTCCACCAGGAACGATGGGCCAGTATGACTATCGCGCACTGAGAGGAGGGTGTGGGCCTGGTTAGCGGGGGAGGGAGTGCTTACCGACCCCCGCGTCTGGAGTTTCCCGACCACCTACAAGGCTGTGTGCAATTGAGTGCCTTGTTGCCGAAACGGGTATGGTACCAGAAGGGGCCACTATCCTGTCCCGGGACGGTGCTTCGTGGTGTTTGATGGCGTTCCTTCTCGTCCAAAAACCGACTCAGCAATTTTTTATGTCTGTGATTTCCTGCCGTAGCTGCTGCACACTTTGATCCTTGGCATTGTACGATGAAAGCCTGGTTTCGTTCACTGCACTAATGTCTGAGGGACAGCTGGTTGGGGAGTCGTAACCATGAATCCCGCGATCACTAGCACCTGGTTTCTCACTGCGCACTTCACTTATATTATGTATCACATCGTCACTGTAAATTATGCTCCTCGCAGAGAGCGTGGCGTGTGCCGTAGCTTGTAAGGACCTATAGCGCTGTTACATCCTGTCGGCTATGGAGCAGTAGGCGTCGTCGTCCTTATCGGCGGCTAGGGCTTCCAGATTTAACTGGAGGGCTTCCGGCATCTTGGCGAGGTGTAATGACCGGATGAGTTCTTTGGGCAACTGCACCTTTGCCCGTGTGTTAAGGGTGGCAATTCTCCGGAAGAGTTGTGATGGTCGGTCGTCTCCGAGTTCGCTGTGCTGGATTTCCTTGTACAGCTCGTTATCGGGCCTGGCGTAGCGTTTCCTCAAAGCAGTCTTGAGGGCTTCACACTTATCTTCCGCCGGTGGTGAACTGACGACGTCACGGACGAGAGCAATGACGTCCGTCGGTAGCGCGGCGATGTATGCTCCGAAGGCTTGGTTGTCCGGCACGTCGGTCTGGGTGGCTAAGTACGCTTCGGTGTGAACTAGCCAGCTCTACAAGTCATGGGAGAAACTTGGAAGTTTAACCTATGAGTTTGCCGTCACTCGGGGTCACCACTTTGTTGTGATATGGTTCGGACAAGTCAGGGAAATGAAACTCACGGCAACACTACGCTCTCGGTTTTTATTTAACTCTAAACTCGTAAAGGGATGAGCTTGAGAGCAGAGGAGAACTTGAAGCTTGGAGATGACTATTGCTTGGAGAGGAGTACTACTTGTGGAGGAGAGCTGCTTGTGGAGGAGAGCTGCCTGATGGGGAGAGGTGCTTGTAGAGAAGAGCTGCTTGAAGGGAAGAAAACTCCGTAGTGTATTACACCGACGGATCAGTAGATGCTGAGCGCATGACGGCGGGTGCGGCGTTTGTCACACACGACACACGACACACGACAGGGAGTAAGGGTATTGGGCACTCGCTGCTCAATGCAAGCGGAGGGAATTGCAGTGGGACTAGCACTGACCCATGCCCTCAACACCCATCAAAACCATGTTGTAATACACACTGATAGTCTGTCATTTATACAAATTATCAATAATGACATACATCAAGACTATGTGCAACTAATGACATCTTTGCTGTTTCAGATAAGGTCCCTCCATGAGCAAGGACAGTTAGTCGTCCTTAACTGGATTCCCGGACACATCGGCCTGCCGGGGAACGAATTGGCAGACAGTGGGGCAAGGAAGGTAGCGGCCAGTCGCCATATGGACGGCGGTATTGGTGTGCTCCCGAGTCGGGCAGAGATCTTGACCATCGCTGCGAGAACACTGACCCGGCGAGAGGTAGAGAAGCACAAGCTGATGGCGCCCATGAGGCCGTCAGGCCTGTGGTACAAGAGGACTTCCAACTATGAGAAGTTTGCCACGGGAATGCGCCTCTCGAGGGCGCAAGAAGTGGTCCTACATCGCCTTCGTCTAGGGTATCGGTGTTTCTGGGAGATTGCGGGACGCCAAGAGGACTGCCAACACTGCGGCGCGGTGGGGGCCAATACGCTGGTCCACTACCTGACTACCTGTCCAGCGTCTGGATTTCTTCGAGCGGGTCCCGCCACTTCACCGGAGGGACTAGTGAGGAGGCTGTTGGGCGCGCTCAACCCATACCGGCTTCGGCGCCTAATGGAAGTGCCACCTCCTAGATAATATCCCTCATACTTTTCTCACTTTCCTTGATGAATATACACTGAGTATATAACCTATATACCACAAAGTATATCCGCTCACCACGACTTTATTTTCTCTTTGCAGCAAAAACGACTGGCCATCCTTACCTGGGATCCCGGAGGGCATGGACTGAGGCAAGACACACATCAGACCGGGAGGCAGAAGAACACAGGAGATATGACTGACAGCATACACTTTTAGTACTGTAATTCATTGTAAAAGTCCCTCAGCCTTCCTAGGAGGTAGCGGGTTGTGACCCGCGCAAGTTTTCTTTTGTATATACTTGCAATCAATTAAAAAAAAAAATGCATCGTGGTCAGTCTGGTCTAGACTGGTGGCGCGTCGCCACAAGCGAAACGACAGAGGTAACCGTTTTTTCCAGAGTGTTTCTACATTTTGATGAGTAAAATTGACGCGACCATATGCATGTGGACATATATATACATTTTTTATTTATAAAATAAATTGATAAATCTACTGTTAGTCTCTTGTTATCAGACTTATTACACAATGTTCTAATGAAGCCTCTTATATTTTTATATATTAATATAAAAAATCAGGAAAATTAGTAATCATTTTGTCTCGAGCCTTAGGGCCTTAGGGCAAAAACTTAATTATTATTATAATAATAATAATTAAGTTTTTGCCCTAAGGGGATGTAAAAATAAATAGATATAATAATGATAATTATTATTATATTTATTTTTTTACATCCCCACGGGGCCCCATTAAGCGTGGGACCCGTAGCACGAGCTTTATGTGCTAACAGGTTAAATTGGCAATATTGAAAACACTACTAGGGATCAAATGTGTTTTAAAGGTCAGATATCAACAGATATACCATTCGCTAAAAATCATCGTATTGCTCGAAAAAGTACTTTTTTAAAAGCATACAAATAAAGTTTTTACCTGTTACAGAAGAATTTATTCAGAAAATTCACTTTTAATTTCGCCTCACATACCACTTTTCCGAAGTCGAGATGTTCTAGTCGATTTGTAATTAGTACCAGTAATCGCCGCTAGGTGAACCGGCGGTGACGTCACAGTTGCCAAGCAATCGGACAAAGAGACACGCTGTACTTCAGCTCAGTCATTCCAATCGAGTTATTCATCTTCATGTTCGTTTTTAATCCAAACTTGTTCGCAAAAATGGCTCATTGTGCATTCCAATTCGGAAGGATAGTATGTATGGTGGAAGAAGAAGAGGAAGAGGAGTTTGATATCGCCGAACATCGCATTGTAAAGCCTTACCAGTTCGAACCGATAATAGGACAGCCCGTTTCTTTGTCGGAATACAGTGCAAATGAAGATGAAGAAAGTGGTGAACAAAATAGCGAAGAAGAAGGGGAAAGCGATTTGTCAGATTCAGAACCCGAGACCACGGGGGAGGAGACGGAATTCGACGGCGACGTTGATTTAGACGGTGCCGAGAATCAAGATGGGCCTACCACCCCTCCTAGACGCAAACGCAAAAGATCTGACCAGTCTCATAGGATTGGGAATACCAACTGGTAAGAAATTCAGTGCATTATTCCTTATTTAGGCTATCATTGCAAGCATGGGATGGGGTCCTTTGTTTTTAAGTAGACGATTTAGGCCCCTATTTCGATTGTAGTCCAGGCCTACATGATGGTATAAGCCTACCAATAAATTTTTGCTCTTTTTTCCAAACTTTTAATTTCAGAAGATTGAGGACATAAGCCTGGGGCCAGCCTCTGCACCGAGGTCCTTCCAAGTCCAGCTCAACCTTTTATTTCATTTGTAGATAAATAAAAAAAAATATTTCCAGGTGTACATGCGGACACTGCCTACCCATGCAAACAGCGAAATAAAGTGTTTGTTGCAATGAGATGCAGCAGGTCGCAGAGAAATTAGATGAAAAGGGTAACTGCATTATAGACCATGAAGGATTTCAAGTAAATTGCTTAAATGAGCATGTGCTGGAAACAAGTTTCTGGGAATTTCTGCAGAAGCATGGGCCCATAGGTGATGAAGAACCAATGCATGAGTAAGAATCATTTGTCAGTCTCTCTCTAAAATTCCAAGCATGGGGGGAAAAATAAATGATATGAATTGCCTTGTGGCCATTTCTTCCTGCAAGATCGAGATTATTCATTTAAAATACGACACACGACTGACAATGCAAAATTTGGCAAAAACAGTTGTTTGTCTTCATCTCATTGCGTCGTCTGCTGTTCGAAACAACCCGCCCGTGCGCTTCGGGAACGTTCGGGGAATTCCGCGTTCGTGACGTCACAGTTGCCAAACAATATTGTTATTCTGAGAGTGCATCGTATCGCCTTTGCATTGTCAGTCGTGTGTCGTATTTTAAATGAATAATCTCGATCTTGCAGGAAGAAATGGCCACAAGGCAATTCATATCATTTATTTTTCCCCCCATGCTTGGAATTTTAGAGAGAGACTGACAAATGATTCTTATACCATCATGTAGGCCTGGACTACAATCGAAATAGGGGCCTAAATCGTCTACTTAAAAACAAAGGACCCCATCCCATGCTTGCAATGATAGCCTAAATAAGGAATAATGCACTGAATTTCTTACCAGTTGGTATTCCCAATCCTATGAGACTGGTCAGATCTTTTGCGTTTGCGTCTAGGAGGGGTGGTAGGCCCATCTTGATTCTCGGCACCGTCTAAATCAACGTCGCCGTCGAATTCCGTCTCCTCCCCCGTGGTCTCGGGTTCTGAATCTGACAAATCGCTTTCCCCTTCTTCTTCGCTATTTTGTTCACCACTTTCTTCATCTTCATTTGCACTGTATTCCGACAAAGAAACGGGCTGTCCTATTATCGGTTCGAACTGGTAAGGCTTTACAATGCGATGTTCGGCGATATCAAACTCCTCTTCCTCTTCTTCTTCCACCATACATACTATCCTTCCGAATTGGAATGCACAATGAGCCATTTTTGCGAACAAGTTTGGATTAAAAACGAACATGAAGATGAATAACTCGATTGGAATGACTGAGCTGAAGTACAGCGTGTGTCTCTTTGTCCGATTGTTTGGCAACTGTGACGTCACCGCCGGTTCACCTAGCGGCGATTACTGGTACTAATTACAAATCGACTAGAACATCTCGACTTCGGAAAAGTGGTATGTGAGGCGAAATTAAAAGTGAATTTTCTGAATAAATTCTTCTGTAACAGGTAAAAACTTTATTTGTATGCTTTTAAAAAGTACTTTTTCGAGCAATACGATGATTTTTAGCGAATGGTATATCTGTTGATATCTGACCTTTAAATGTGAGGTGGGTGGGTAGGTGTGGGCTTAGAGAAGTGGGGAGGGGGGAAGGGGAATTGGTGCTAGCGACGAAGGAAGTGGGAGACTGGTCATATATGAAAAAGAAGGAGCATCCTTAGGTTGCGTGTACACCAAGCGAATTGAATCAATCCAATTCATGAAAAGTCAACACGATTCATGAATAGTGTTGATTCGCCTCATTAGTTTCAATGTAACCGTTTTCACCAGGCGAATCAATTAAACGCAGCTTTACATTCGTATGATTTTATGTTTTTTTAGCCTGTATATGCTGAAATGTCTCCTGGGCATCTTATACAGCAATGCTGAATAATATAAATGGCTAGCCTATAGATCCAACTCGGCCCATTCAATGTAACCAACTCGGCCCATAACCATCTCGGCCCATTCAATGTAACCAACTCGGCCCATAACCATCTCGGCCCATTCAATGTAACCAACTCGGCCCATAACCATCTCGGCCCATTCAATGTAACCAACTCGGCCCATAACCATCTCGGCCCATTCAATGTAACCAACTCGGCCCATAACCATCTCGGCCCATTCAATGTAACCAACTCGGCCCATAACCATCTCGGCCCATTCAATGTAACCAACTCGGCCCATTTTTTATAGCCAACTCGGTCCATTTAGTATAGTAGTATTTGTTCGTCATCTCAAAGAGGGAGTGACAAGTTAACTGGCAGTTTGGGCTATTCATATACAATAAAACGGAAAACAAGTGTTGCAGCTCACTGGAGATGTGTTGTGAGGAATAAAAGAGTAACATGCGATGATGCGAGGCTAAAATAAAAGAAATGGACGGCATATATGAAAGAGGTACCAATCAACATTGCCATCCTCTAGAGTCCTGCCCGTTAATTGCAAGCAAAATTTCGTCTACGATCAAGAAAAAGGCCATGGAGGAAGTGTTTCGGTCTGCTGCAGACATCGTTGATGAGGTCTTGTGTGATGAAGTAGACCCAATAAGCCTCTACTCTCGTTACAAAACCTTGCCAGGCAAGGAAATCGTAAGCGGAGGGCTGCACGTCCTGCAGAACCATTAGATTTGAGTTTTGAGTTAAGTGAAACACACATTCCTGAAAACTTCCTGCAATACGATATTACTGTTGGTGATAGACGACATTTGATGTTATCCACACAGGAGCAACTGTCCCTGCTCAGGAGGGCAAAGCATTGGTATGTCGATGCTACTTTTAAAGTTGTACGACACCCATTCACACAATTATTCAGCATTCATACATTTGTGCATTGTGATAACAACCTTAATTAAACAAGTGCCGCTGTTGTTTGTAATGATGTCAGGAAAGAGGCACAAGAATTACAAGAAAGTGTTTGGCAAGATTAAAGACCTTCTGCGTGAACTAAAAGTTGAAGCTCTAACCATCGATTTTGAGCAGTGTCTGGCGTGCAGTTGCAGAAATCATGCCTCATGTACCTATGAATGGTTGCAGCTTACAGGTGTCATACACAAATGACGCCGGTATGCACAAATACCTCAGAAAAGTTATGTCATAACCCTACGTACCTGCTGAGCATATTGAAGAATTATTCGTAAAATTTTGCAGTAAAATAAATGGATGTCAAGCACTTATTGATCTTTTGAATTACATATAAGGAATACGTGGATCGACTCGACTATTTGGCCTCCTACGTGGTGTACTTTTTTTCTCTCTTTTTCCTCAACGCTCATTTCCTTTGATTATTTTTAATCTACATCAAATTGTATTCTTATTTACATATTTTTTTATATATGCTATGAATAAAAGTATTTTAATAACTTTCGTAGTTTCTGTCCAAGCTACTTTTCCAATGGGCTGAGTTGGTATGCAATGGACCGAGTTGGTTATGGGCCGAGGTGGCGATGGGCCGAGATGGACCCAAAGCACATAAATGAATATGAAAAACTCAAGATTACAGAGGTTTGCTTTTTGTGACTAATAGCTTTCTCCATTTCTGCTCTTGAACTTGATTATTTAGGTATATTTTTATACCCTCGTTAAAACTATGTGCGTTATTAGGATGGGGATGTTCAACGTATGAGTATTACATTCCCTATTTTCATTGTCACTGCCAACCAAGTTTCAACCCTAGAGCTTTCTAAATTATTTTTTTCTCTTGTTTATCATATGACTGCCCGTTGGAACTCTGCATGTTTATGCGACGAAAATAACATTACAAGTTAATTTTCTGACAGGCTGAAGTCTAAGAAACGCATCTTGCGATTTCATGTTCATTGCATATGGTGTACTATTGTAATAAGCCACAGTCATCCTTATTGTGATATGTAGTAAATTGGGCCACCAACTTTTTATATGGTGCATCTTATTTGAAACACGGATCATGCAAGTTTCTATATGACGGACATTCAACGAACACGTTCAAATATTGTATGATATATGTGATGGTACCATGGTTTCATATATATAGGGGATCATCCTTGAGCTTTGGAAGGGTTGAATTTAAGCGGTGCAGAAAGTAGCGACACTTCAATGCACGCGAAGAATCTAAACATACCCGCACGGAGAGTAAACATGTCAACAAATGCTGAAATTTCTCGGGGATTGTCAAATATACCTGAAAGTACTGGGAATTCGGAAGACTTGATTTTAGAAGTTGTTCAAGGTAAGTGTATCCTTGGAGTTATCTAAGTAATATAAATCTGGGGTACGGGAATGTGAATGGAAAACAGCAAGTTGATTACTAGGCATGTGACATTCAATAGCGTTATTCAATGAATTTGTTACGATTGTGGCAGGTATTAATAATAATAGCTTTATTTGGCAATGAATCAATATACATGAAGTGCAGATAATGACATAACATAATTCAAATTTATAGTATATAATTTTATCGTGTGGACTGGATTCGGTATTTTCAATTTGTTTTCAGTGTTGCTCATGATTGAGTTCTTGGTGATCGTTTGTCATTACCATATTTTTTTTTTATAATTTGGAGGTAGACAGTTTAAAAAAAATATTGTTTATTTTGTTGATTTTAATAATCATGGATTTGGACAGTTCATTTCTTAGAAGTATTGTAATGATTTAATACGACAAAAAGTGTTGGATACCAAGAAAAAAAGATAAAAGATTTCCAGAAATTAATCATAATTACTGTGTATGAGTGTGTGTGTATTTACAAAATATTTTACCTTGTTGGAATATACAGAAAAGGACCAACACTCGTTGAGTTCAGTCTCCTACTTCTCAATTTATCATACCTAACCTAAAGTTCATGTATGGTTTCAGTAAGTTTATTTGGCATTGCATCAATATACCTGAAGTGCAGATAATGAAAAGAACACATAGTTTAAAATAATTACAATTGCCGAGGATAACACAAAAAAGCATGTAAACTTATTTCCATTGTGGTCCTCGTTTCAACTTGATTTTTATCCTTAATTTCCAGTTTCCTTATTTAGATTTGAATTAATGTATTCTTCCAGCTTGGGCTATATCACCTAAGCTTTTCCAAATATTTGTACATCTATACGTACATACATACATACATATACCAAAGGCTTTCCCTCTACACGGGGGGTAGCCAAAAAGAAAAAAGGCATAGAAACCACTCCACCCATTCCATTTCCGATATATTCCACTCCCCTCCACCCTCCTCCCTCCCTCTTATCTTGGCACCTGTAGACATGTAGTCTATAATTTGTTCTCGTGACCTCCTGAAGCCCTCCTATCCTTAATGAAAGATCTCTTCTATCGGTGTAATATATCTCCTTTAGTGACCTGAGTACTGAAATCCTATCACCTCATTCTCTTCAATGTTTCAAAGTTGGCACACCCAGGGCTGTCTTTCCTCATATATAGTTCGGTTGATTATATCCTTCACTCTGTGCGGGTACCATACCACTGATGCATATTCCAGTCTTAGGCAGATCAGGGTTTTGATGTTTTTTTTTTTTTTTTATCATCTCTTCATCCATAAAGTAGAAAGCCACTTTATTTTTCTACAGCAGTCTGTATGTCTCACTTGGAACCCTTCTGATGTGTCTATCAGGTGACGGGTTGTTTTCCATCAACACTCCCAAATTTTCCTCCTTTTTGCTTTTGTAGTGGGTTCACTTCCCAAGGAATAGTTTAAGGATGATCTTTTGCAGCTATTGCCCACTTCACTCTTCTCATGATTTTTACATCATCTGCAAACACATTGACATAGCTTGTTGTACTTTCCATCATGTCGTTTACATATATAAGAAACATTATAGGCACAGGACCTTGTGGAACTCTACTGGTCACTGCTCTCCATCCAGATATCTTATCCTTTACTAGTGTTCTCATGTACCTTCCCATCAAGATTTCTTTCATCCATTCAAATAATTTCTCTCTTCTAAAACTTCATTTCTGCCCACTTCTATTTCCTCAAAAAAAAAAAAAGCTCGGTGAAGACCGATTTGAAACTTCTGTTCATTATTTCTGCCTGAATTGAAGCTTCCTCAAAGATCTCATCACCCACTATTAGCTTGGTGGTTCTTTCCTAATGAGGAGGTGAGGAGGAGAACAGGGGTGGAAAGGGAGCTGGGAGATAGGGTTGATGAAAGAGTATTAGGATGGTTTGGACACATGGAAAGAATGAGTGAAGAAAGGCTAGTAAAGGAGGTATGGAAGGCAGATGTGGAGGGAGTAAACATGAGGGGACGTCCTAGGATGAGATGGATGGATGGGGTGAAGGGGGCTTTGGGGAAGAGGGGAATGTCTGTTGAGGAAGGATGGGAGAGGCCAGAAGACAGATATTAAAAAAAAATACATTTATTTACATTGTTCTTTTACTTATTAATAGATATTAATTCGCTTTAATAATAAACACATCCACATATCTATATATTGTAAATTCTATCAGTATAGAGTAAATCCAATCATTATACATCAGTTATAATCATCACAGCATTACCAGTTATCTAATTCATCATCTGATACTTTTACGACGGAGTTGTGAATGGCCGCGTTCAGTGTTGGTGGCTGAGAGGGTGCATTCACCTCTACACTCGAGTTTTCTTTCACTAAATTTTGTACCAACTTTCATAAAATATATGATGTCTCTGCTTAGAATTTTTTCCTCTTTCTTTGTGCACTGTTTTTCAAATTTCACAAACACTGCTAGACCCTTCGCTGCATCCTTTCATGACACTTTCATCTCAGGGTCGTCTTCTTCACTATCTGCCTCTGTCGTTTTCGCGTGTTCATCGGGAAGTGATTGTAAAATTTCATTATCACTAAGTGAGAATGTTGCTGCTCGGTCACTGTCCATATCTACACACACTTGTATCGCTTCGTCACTAATGCAAAGTTTAGCGCGATAACCCATCTTTCAATTCTTTCACCACCGATTCTTTCTTGCGAATGGAAAACCCTCAAATTTCTTATTCCCTTCCTGATCTTCAAACATTATTTGCGGATATGATTTTCTCTAACATCGCATTAGAGTTTGTTGTTTTTCATCCTCCCAAGCTAGCAATTCCATCTTTAACATTAAGCCCACGTTGGAATTCGGAAATGCTACCGTCCTCAAAATAAACTAGTTTGCGTATAGAACTTTTCCGATAATTCTTTTTTAAGTTTTGAATCACTCCTTGATCCATGGGCTGGATCACACTTGTTACGTTCGGCGGTAAAAACACAATAAAAATGTTTCCATTGCTCAGTTCCTCACCTTTATTGTTGTCGAGTAGGAGAATAAATTTGCTGTCCTCTAGAAGTCTTTTTTTTTTTTTAATTTTCTTTCACTGATGGGACAAACACATGCTTGAGCCAGTTCATGAATGTTTCTGAGTCCATCCATGGGTTATTTTGTGGGCGATAATCCACTGGCAAGTATATTAGATTTTTAAAACAACGTGGCTTCCGGTATTTTCTAACGACACACAGTTTGACTTTATGGGTCCCTGCCATGTTCGTACACAGTCACACCATCAGTCTATCCTTGCTTTGTTTGAATCTTTTGGTGGTTTCCTCTGCTTCACTGGCTAGTGTAGATGTCGGTAAACAGTGGTAGAACAGGCTGGTCTCGTCAACGTTGTAGATCTGTTCCGATTTCAGATCGTCCTCGGCAACCAATTTTGCAAACCTATGACAGAAAGGAGGAAAGAAAAGTTAAGAAAATATATATATATATATATATATAAATGCACTATGCATCCGTGTATGCGAGAAATAAATTGAGATATGAGATGCGAATCTTTACCATGTAGGCACAGATTAATTAACGTACCTGTCTATAAACTCCTCTGCAAAAGGTGAATCAGCAGATTTTGCTTCCCCAAACACATCAAGATGACGTATTCTATGGCGATTCGTGAATCTTTTAAGTTATCCATCTGAGAATTGGCACGATTCTCCAATTGACATCTTTTCAGCAAAATCTTTGGCTTTTTCTTGCAGCGTTGGGCCTAATATAGCTACACCTTCAGACTTTTTAAGACAAAACCACTCGTACAACACTTTGTCCAGCATTTCCACACGTTTATGTTGTAGCGTGTGGCGACTTTCTCCAGCTTCAGGCGTGTCACTCAACTTCGCAAACTCTCTTACTTTTTTGGATTGGGCCTTGATATCGTAAATGGTAGACGACCCAATGCCGTATTCTTCCTTTAGTATTTTTCTATTTTCGCCTTTCTTCAATCTTCTGCATATATCCACCTTCTGCTTAAGTGAAAGCACCACACTTTCCTCTTCTCAACTTTGGGTATGATAAAATAGAGTTGGCTAACATGTGCACGGAGGTGGCTAACACGTGGCGGGAGAAGTGAATGGGACTGAGAAGCCCTGGTGGCGGCGAGAGCAACTACAACCACGCGCAGGGATTTTAAACACGCGGGATTTTTTTTTTTTTTTTTTTTTTTTTTTTTTTTTTAACTATCTTTATCACAATTTTTCTATTTTCGTGAAAAATATGCCGGTTATTTGAAGTGCCGGATACAAGAAGGCCGGATACCAGGGCTTTTACTGTATAATGTAAATTGGATTCATCTGTTCCAGACCCACAGATGATTGCTTATTTACACCTTTGTAATAATATTTTAAGCATAAAATACATAAAGACTACTAAAAACAATAAATATATAGTACTGTACATGAAATAGATAAAAATTTAACTGCACTTTACCTGTACTGAGGTGAGCTGATGGCATAAGTGGAAGGTGGAGAGGAGGAGGAGGGATGTTGATGTTACTGTTTGGAAGGGGAGTCACCTTCAATATAAACATCAGGTAACATCCCTATAGGTGTTTTCTCTCTTTCTGGTGTTCTTTCTTTTTTCTGTCTTTTTGCACTAGAAGAATCTTGGGATTCTTTCTTTAAAGATATTGGTACTATATTTGTTCTTTTCCAATCTTCTGGAACTTTTCCTTCTTTCAATGAACTGCTTATTAGACTATGTATTTTGTCTGTTAGTTCATTCCTGCATTCTCTCAAAATCCAATTTACCATTTCATCTGGACCATGTGATTTTCTGACATCAAGATTACTCAAGTGATTCATTATTTCTTTCCTTGTTACTTCTATCTCTTCCATATTGGGGACTTTCTCCTCCCACTTGACATATCTAAGTTGTATGTTCTCTATCATAATTTCTGCCATTTCTATTTCCTCTGTGTATTCAACTCCTTGTTGTAGTTTCACTAGTTCTTGTTTGTTTTTCAGTTTGTTGTATACAAATCTATAAAGTAGTTTTGGTTAATCTTTATGTTTTTCTATGACATCCTTTTCGTATTTTCTCTTTTCTTCTCTCTTTTCTTCTCAGCACACTTGTACATATTCATTTCTATAACTAGTATATATTTTCCATTTTTCAGGTTTTTTGTCTTTCTTCCATTTTATCCAAGCTTTATCCCTTTTATCTTTTAACTCGGTACATCTTTTGTTGTACCAACACTTTACATATCCTTTTTCTTGTTTTTGTCTTGGAATATACTTTTCCACTCCTTTATAAATTTTTGTCAAAATTTTCCATTTCTACTGTTGTTTCCTCCTTGTGTATCCTTTCCCAGTCTGCTTTTTGAAAGAATTCTCATATTTTATCAAAATTCCATACATCAATCTTCCCTTTATTGTTAATTTTTTTTCCATGTATTTTTCCTCATTTAGTTCCAGTTCAAACAATATGTGGTCTCTTTTACTTATTGGTGTCTTATATTCAATCTTGTCCACTATTTCAGGTTCTGATGTGATTATTAGGTCTAGTCTTGATGGTTTTTCCTCATTTCTATACCTAGTATTCTCTTGTATCCATTGTGTCATTGTATGTTCTATAATCATATCAAGTAGTACATTTCCCCATAGGTCGTCTCCCCCATTGGCTGTCATATCTTCCCAGCAGATTTCTTTACAATTAAAGTCAACCATTATAACTATTCTTGCTCCATCTTCTATTACCTTATTTAGTGTTATCCTTGTGTCTTCTAACATATTCTTGTGTTCTCTCTTCCCACAAAGCCATTTTAGGAGGCACATAATTTACCACACACTTCCTGCTCTTCTTGTCCCTGTCCTCTATTTCCATCATAATCATCTCTATTCTTTCCATATGTAACATTCCTCACATTTATATCCTTCTTAGAACATAACTCCACCCCCTTGTTTTACTTCTCTGTTTCTAATCCAATAATTATATACACCATGTCCCACACTTGGATGGTAATGGACCTTTCAATTTTGTCTCTACAATCCCCATTATGTCCCATTCTTTTTCCTTCAGGTAATCATTCAGTCCATTCAAGCCTGTTATTAAGCCATCTATATTTGTGTAAGACACTTTTAATTTTCTGTTACCTCCATCCTGTTTTCTGTTTCCCTTCCATTTTTCTCTCCCATGAACCATTTCCTCACTTTCATATCCACCACTCTCCAATAGAATTTCCCTTTGTCTGACTGTTCTGTTCTCGTTTTTTCCTTAGCTTCTATTTTTTTGTTTTCTCTTCCTCTCTTTCCTCTTTATTCATCTCTCTTTGTTTCGAAGAATACAAACTCTTTGGTACTCCTTACAATAGGATACTTCGTGTAGCGTAAGATTCCTACTGCTAAACACTGTGTGTTTTTAAAATCCTCACTCTGTGGGTCTGGGCAACACTTATCCTCAGTAAGGGGCCCTATTGGGGCAAGGGGGCCCTTCCCATCCACCACAAGTCTCACACATTATACTGCATTCTCTTCACGGTAGCCAAATGGTCAACATCTCTCAACAATACCTGCTCCAATTTAGTTTATATATCTCTTATTGGAACAATAGTGAAACATTACTTAATCAACGACTCCGAGACGCTGTACAGTATTGCCGTTTGTGTTGTAATGAAAATCAGGCAACCGTCTTCGATCATCTCTAGCTGTTTTCCAGAATGCTAAGGAGCTCGTCGTCCTTACATTTCATCGGTGTCTATCTACATCCTGTACATCAGTGTTTATCAACGACATCCTGTGCCCTGGAATTTCTTGAATGCCCTCTTCCTATCCTTTATTATTTCCTTAACTGCCACCGGGTATCCTACCCTTTACTGTAAGTATGGAATCTGGTTTTAGTGTTGTTGTTCAAGATAGGTTGTGTGTCTTTGCTGAAGGGAAATATCCCTGCCTCACTCCTCTCCCTCCAGCACAAGCGGACCCACATATTTGGTGTATCAAGTGTAGAGGTCTAAAATGTTCACCTTCATCCCCATGTGAGATGTGCACTCAATGGTGGTCAGTGTACTTTCATGATCACAAGAAAGGGCATGGAGGGAAAAAGGTGCACAAGCACAGAAAATGGCTTCCACCTTCACCCCCCAAAAACAAGAGAAGGCATACTACGACTTCAGAGGAGACGAGCAATTCTCTCCCTCCTCCAAAGCGTAGTAGACAGGAAGGTTGTACAACGCCCACCTCGAGTCAATCTCAGGCCAAGTTGTCTTGTATTCCTTCAACCAGGGCGGTTAGCTTAGACGGACATGCGCCTCCGGCCACCTCTAGCTACCGCTTCTGTACGAGTTTTTTCCCGGATGAGGTCACTTGCAGTTCGCCCTCAACTTTCTGAATTTATAAACCAGCGCGGTTAGCTTAGACGGACATGTGCCTCCGGCCACCTCTAGCTACCGCTCCTGTACGAGTTTTTTCCCGGATGCGGTCGCTTGCGGTTCGCCCTCAACCCTTCCTGGAAGCTCGACTCCAAGATGGACAAAGAACCCGGGTTCGAAGAAAAAGAGCGTCTTAGCCTCTTCTTCTAATCAGGAATCCTAAAGTCCACCTAAAACCCATCATAGGAAGAGCCGGGTGATCAACGGAGACCTTGCCATGCTCGTTGATCAGGAGGACCAAGGTAAACCTACGTGAGCGTTACTTGCAAGTAAAACCACCTCGACCAGAAGAGAGAACCACCCCTTAGGGTCCCCCGGACTATCCGAACCCAATCAGGACTCTCCAAGTGGGCATTTCCAGGAACTTCTCCCCACTATCCTCTTCACTCCGGGGCACATCGCACATCTGGCAGCATTAGCTGCCCAACGTGCGATGTTGCGTCATAATCGCATTATAAAAAATAAATTCAGTGCTCAATTGTTCATTCTCTTTCACCCGTGAATTTTGATAACCATAGAAAATATGATGAAGCCAGTTTAGAGAGAATGGAGATTATGTAGGTACGACTACAATAAATATAATCAAGATGCCGACATCGGCATCATCGCGTACCCACTTGCTCCTCATGCCACCTACGTAGGCGTATGGAAGTGGCTATCTATTCCCTCTTTAACACAATGAGAGAACAGATGATGGATGAGCAACATGAATTCATCCGGGAAACTCAAGAAAAGTTGCTGTTGAACTCGGAAGTTCAAAAGGATTCAACACCCAAAAGAGCTTCCCTAGAACATGTTCCAGTTGATCGGAACTCCTCCGAACCGATCAGTGACGATGATGGAGATGTGGTGTTTCTCGTTGACCGAGCAAACTCCAGCTACGACGACGACGACGTCCACAGCACCATAGATGAGAAGGCAAGTTACCAAACCTCGCAGGATTCCCAGTCAGAATCCCCGATGGTTGTTAACCCCTTCCATACGGTGCCACATACGTAGGCGTCATGAGGAGCAAGTGGATATGCGAGGCTGCCATATCGGCGTCTTGATTATATTTATTGTAGTCGCCCCTGCATTTTGACATTCTCTATAAACTGCCCTTAATCACATTCTCTATGGTTTTCAAAATTCACGGGTGAAAGAGAGAATGATCGATATAAGCGGTGACTATATTTTATGATGCGAGTATTATTACGACACGTTGTACGGCTGGCAATGGCTGCTGCCCGCGAGATTTAAGGCCCGTACTGAAGAGGTTAAACCCTCCTTCTCAGAGATCCTCGCTAAAGTTAGGAGAGCGAATCAACTGGACCCACAAGAAGAAGACAGCCACGTTCAAGTCAGAAATCTTCAAGACGCAACTCGCAGAAAACAAAACCACCTCCAATCCAACTCCCATGGAGTACACAGACTGTAAGAGCCATGAGCCAGGCCTCCGACGCCCTCACAAAAAGGACAACCGAGAAAGCGTTTTGGCTCTCTGTTCCAGTGGAAAATCAAAAACATTTATACACCCCATCAGGGACAAGCCTCAAAGAAGCCTCAATCCCACTTAGGTTACCAGAGCTTGTCAAAGCGGATGTGGATTCACTACTCGGAACAAGCGTAATCCTTTCTGGCAGATAATCCAGGGATCTTGTTCAGTGCCTGGCTCTGTCCCTCACGGTGAACACCTGGTTGGAACGCGTCTTGGCTTCAGTAAGGGAGTTTTTACCTGAGCTGCAACCCCAGGAGGAATGCGACCTCCAGGCTCTATTGGAAAGCTTGAGCAGAGCCCTGAAGCATCAAGCGGCCTGCCTCTCAACGTCTTGGGCCAACATTGAGTCATGCAGGAGAGACACCATCCTAGGGGACCCCAGTGACCCCCTCCTCAGAGAAATTTATGCTCCATTGAAGAGGGCCCACCTTCTAACCCACACACTGATTCCCCCGGAAATGGTGGATTCAGCAATCACAAGCAAAAACCAACTGATGCATAACAGAGCCATCGAGAGAGTAGCCGTTCCTACCTCGAGGCCAAGGCCTACCCCCCATCAGCCCCTAGGCCACCCCTCCACTCCAAGTCGAAAATGCAGACAGAAAAGTCCCGTCCCTTCCCGAATAGAGAACCTAAGCGCAAACATCATAGAGGCTCCGGACCCCCCCCCCCCCCACAGAAAATTCTAGGAATTCGCCTGCCCATTTGCAGAATATAGGGGGTTGCCTCTCTACTGGAGGGCATGGGAAGAGGCCGGGGCAGAAGACTGGACCCTACAAGTCATTAAGACAGGCTATCGTCTTCCTTTTCACTCTTCCCCAAAGCTCTCCCCCTATCCCATCCAAGTCAGCAGCTACCATCCGGACTTGGATCGCGGGCGGGCCCTAGCAGAGGAAATCTCCATTCTGCTCCAGAAAGGTGCTATAGAAGAAGTCTCGACTCTGGACCCAGGGTTCTACTCAAGACTATTCTTAGTAGAAAAGACAACAAAGGGGTGGAGACCAGTCATCAATTTGTCTCCACTCAACAAGTTCCGAATGGACACCCCAGAGTCCGTAAGGGCGTCTATCAGGGAAGGGGAATTCATGGTGTCGCTGGACCTCCAAGATGCCTATTTCCAAGTACCAATGCATCCCTCCTCCAGGAAATTCCTCAGAATCGTCCACAAGGGTAACACCTTCCCTGTTCACCTACCTATGCTTCGGACTTTCCACAGCACCCCAAGTCTTCACCAGAGTGTTCAAACTCGTTTCAGCGTGGTCCCACTCCAAGGGAATTCGCCTACTCCGCCTGGACGATTGGCTGATCCTTGCCCATTCCGCCCAGCTATGCCAAGAACACCTGAGAATGGTCCTAACCTTCGTCCAAAAATTGGGCACCATAGTAAACCCAAAGAAGTCAGATTTCTTGCCAAAACAAAGAGTCACGTACCTGGGTGTGGTCCTGGACTCTTACCTAATGAAGTCCTTCCCAGTAGAAAAGAAGATTCAGAATCTCAATTCTCTCGTTGCATAAGCAATATCAACCGGGTTCCTGACGGCGAAACAGTGCCAAATCCTCCTTGGCCATATGGCCTCCTTAGAGATTAATCCCTAGGAGCAGACAAAGAATGCGACCACTATAGTGGCTCCTCAAGTCTCAATGGTCCCCGCAAGAGGGAGAACCCCTACAACACATCACCCTCACCGAAGAAGTCAAGAATTCTCTTTTCTGGGGGAAGGATCCGTGCAACCTGCTCGTGGGGATGCCCCTCGGCCCATCTCCCCCCGAAGTCCTCCTGTTCTCCGATGCCTCCAAGGAGGGCTGGGAAGCCCACCTCAACGACGATCACGTCAGCGGTTCCTGGTCCACAGTCGAGCAGACAGCCCATATCAAGTGGCTAGAATTGAAAGCAGTACTCCTGGCTCTCCGTCACTTCAAGGATCAAGTCTCGGGGAAAGTAGTGGGCATAATGTCGGACAATTCCTCGGTAGTAGCCTACGTGAACAAGCAAGGGGGCACAGTCTCCCAGGACCTATGCCTTCTGACTATGGACATCCTCAATCTAGCCAAGAATCTGCAAGTGTCGCTCAAAGCTCGCTACATCCCAGGGAAGAAGAATGTCTGGGCGGACCACCTCAGCAGAAGGAGTCAGATAATCAGCACAGAATGGTCCTGCCATCAAGAAGTAGCAAACTTCATCCTCAACAAATGGGGCTCCCCTCTGGTGGACCTTTTCACCACGAGATGGAATCACCAACTCCCAATATATTTCAGCCCTCTCCTGGATCCTCTGGCAGCAGGAGAGGATGCTCTTCTGCAAAGTTGGGACAACCTAGACACCTACACTTTCCCACCATTTCCCTTGCTCCAGAAGGTACTCCAGAGAGCAAGAAACGCATCCAACCTTCGGATGACTTTGATCGCTCCTTGGTGGCCAGAAGCCCCATGGTTTCCAGATGCCCACGATCTAGCAGTAGAAGAACCCCTGGCCCTTCAGGGAAGACCAGATCTTCTACATCAACCTATCAACGGGGCTTGGCACAAGAACCCTTCAGCACTCAGTCTTCATGCGTTCAGACTATGGTCTGGATCCTCCTAAAGAAGGGTTTTCCCAGAGAGGTGGCGGAAGACATGTTCACTCCTATTCACTCTTCCTCAGCTAACCTTTATCAAGGGAAATGGAATGCCTTTGCAGAATGGTGCCACTCCAGGAAAATAGTCCCAGATCAAGCCACCATTCCTGAGATCGCCTCCTTCTTCCACTTCCTCAGGAAGTCCAAGAAGATCTCCCTCTTGGCAGTGCAAGGCTATAGGGTAGCACTAAATCAGGTGTTTTCTCTGAAGGGAATGTACCTAGCCCTATCACCAGAAATTTCCATGCTCTTCAGGCATTTAAATAAATCATGCCCCCCCCCAGGGAAATCAGTTCTCCTCCGTGGGATGTGGCATTAGTTCTGAACTCTCTGAGGGGTCCCCCTTACGAACCCCTCCGAGATGCACATCTGAAGGACCTCACCTTGAAGACAGTTTTTCTTCTAGCCTAGCATCTTCCAAGAGAGTAGGGGAGTTACATGCCATCTCTTATAGAGTCGCCCATTCAAAAGGATGGAAAGAGGTCTCCTTCACTTTCATGCCTCAATTCATTGCCAAAAACCAAGATCCTGCCAAGCCCGACCCTAGATTCTGGTCCTTTAACCACTTCCATACGGTACCGCCTACGTAGGCGGCATGAGGAGCAAGTAGGTACTCGCTGATGCCGAAGTCGCCATCTTGATTATATTTATTGTAGTTGTACCTATGTAATTTTCATTCTCTCTAAACTGGCTTCATCAGTTTTCTATGGTTATCAAAATACATGGGTGAAAGAGAGCGGATAATTTAGCACTGACTTTATTTTTTATAATGCGATTATTATTTCGAGACATCGCACGTCGGGCAGCTAATACTGCCAGACGTGCGATGTGCCCCGAAGGGAAGAGGTTAATGTTCCTTCCATAGACGAATTTGTAGGGGGGAGAACAAACGGAAATAGTCCTATGCCTGGTACGAGCCATCCGGACCTACCTCAAGAGAACTGAACATCTTAGACCAGAATTAAAGAGGTTGTTCGTCTCTACTAAAGATAAGCCGAAGCCCATCACTAAGAATTCAATTTCTTGCTGGATCAAGGAAGTCATCCGCAGAGCCTACGAAATGAATCACACAGATTGCCCTAAAGTGAAAGCCCATGAACTGAGGGCAGTAGGGACCTCTCTAGTCTTCAGAAAGAATCTGTCAATCAACCAGGTTCTTCAAGCAGGTATATGGAAGAGCCAGAATACGTTCACTTCCTTTTACCTCAAAGAAGTAATGATGGAATCTTTAGGGAACTCTCTTTGGGCCCCATAGTGGCCGCCCAAGAAGTCCTGAAATGACACCCCTCCCCAATAGCACACAACCAACCCTGACAACTCATCCAGGTTCTGGCATGGCAAACACGGTGATAACTTTCCAAAGTCCTTCTCATACTCCTACATTCCCTTACCTCACCCGAGGGCTGTCAAGCATTCCAAGGGAATCAATTCAAGCCCTTCAGTGGTACAAAAGCGAGTATAACCTGTCTGTCTCCACTCCTGGGAACAGAAATGGGTGCACTTCAAAGTTCAGGGGAATGTATAGGGGTCTGGTCAACGTAAGTCTTAGCACACTAAAATTTCCTTACGGAGGTTTTCCAAGCTAGATAACAACTTCCTTCCCTCCTAAGTCCGAGTCTCCTATTGTAAGGAGTACTGAAGAGTTTGTATTCTTCGGAACAAATGTAATTTTCGCAGGAAAATTAATTTTTCCCTGATACAAACCTGAGGTACTGCTTACCTCTAATGGCACCTCCTCAACCACCCCTCTAAAAGTTATTTCTCCCTTGCCTGACAAACATCATGATTAATTTCATACCTGGCTCAGAGAATGGAGTATAGTGTGCGAGACTTGTGGTGGATGGGAAGGGCCCCCTTGCCCCAATATGGCCCCTTACTGAGGATAAGCGTTGCCCAGACCCACAGAATGAGAATTTTAAAAACACACAGTGTTTAGCAGTAGGAATCTTACGCTATGCGAAGTATCCTATTGTAAGGAGTACCTCAGGTTTGTATCAGGGAAAAATTAATTTTCCTGCAAAAATTACATTTTTATCTATACCTGTTTATACTGATAATTTTTTGCTAGTTTCCCTGTTTTTGCTAAGATATTCTCTGCTGTCGTTTGTGACCTGAATTTAACCTTAATTGGTCTGGTCTTGTCTATATTGTATTTCCCCAGGGTCTGCCAAATTTGGAAGATCAAAGAGAGAGGTGATATTATTACAGTATTCAGGTCACTAAAGAAGATAGATTGCATTGACAGAAGAGATCTCCTGATTAAAAACTGGAGCGCTTTAACCTCTTCCATACGGCGACGCCTACATAGGCGTCATGAGGAGCAAGTGGGTATACGAGGATGCCGACGTCGGCGTTTTGATTATATTTATTGTAGTCGTACCTGCGTGGCCCCCATACTCTGTAAACTGGCTTCATCATATTTTCTATGGTTATCAAAATTCACGGGTGAAAGAGAACGAGTGATAGAGCAGTGACTTTATTTTTTATAATGCTAGTATTATGATGCAACATCGCCCGTCTGGCAGCTAATGCTGCCAGACGTACGATGTGGCCCATATTGAAGGGGTTAAGAGATCATGGGAGCATAGGAATAAATACCACATGTCTAAAGGATGTGAAGAAATCGTTTTCCATAAAGATGCATAAATACATGAAATAGCTTAAGTGGTATAACCCAAGCTCAAACAATACACGAGTTGAAATCTAAATATGATGATTGGAAATCAAGAATATAGATTAAGTTGGAACTTTTCATGAATTTGAGGCTTTCATGAAAAATTAGAGAATAGGAGATGGGACCCAATTAGCATTGTTTACTTCCTTTATACTACAAAAGAAATACACAAGGGGTTGACAGCTGCAGAACATGAGGTGTCAGCCCAGGTGGTAATTAACTCTGGGTGTGCCACACCCATAGATTTAAGTCAATCAAACTGGTTGATATGTCTCTCTGAGCCAAGTATGGCCTTCCTGAGTTATTTGCATTTGGAATTTAGTGACTTTTTTTTTTTTTTTTTTTGCTGAAGTTTTTTATTGTTTGTCTAAAAGTCTAAAAGAGGGTAGAGTGGCGGAGGACTGGAGGAATGCCTGTATAGTTCCACTTTACAGGGGACAAGTGTGAGTAGTAGTTTTAGAGGGATCAGTTTGTTGAGTGTAGTTGGGAAGGCTTAGGGTATGGTTTTGGTTGAGAGGATTAGGAGAGGAACAGAGGAAGTAATAGTTAAGGAACAGTGTGGGTTTAGGACAGGTAGGGTTTGTGTGGATCAGATTTTTGTGGTAAGGTAGATATGTGAGAAAGCTTTAGGAAAAGGTAAGGATGTTTGGGCCTTTATATATTTGGAAAAGGCTTATTGCAGGGTAGACAGGAAGGCACTGTGGGAGGTATTGCAGATAGATGGGATAGGAGGAAAGCTGTTAATCACTTCAGTACAAGTCAAATTCTTGCGTGCAGCATTGACTGCCATATATTCGATGCATCACATTACTTGCATTATAAAATATAAAGTTACTGCTGTATTACTTATTCTCTTTTACTCTGAATAATAATAAACACAGAAAACTTGATCAAACCAATTCATAGAATCCAGGGGTAACTCATGTACAACTACAAAAATATATAATCAAGATGCTGATGTCGGCATCCTCATGTATCCACTCGCATCTTATGACATAGGCATCATTGTACTGAAGGGATTAACCTCTTCACTCCGGGGCACATCGCAAGTCTGGCAGCATTAGCTGCCCGACGTGCGATGTTGTGTCATAATAATCGCATAAAAAAAAAATAAAGTCAGTGCTCAATCGTTCTTTCTCTTTCACCCGTGAATTTTGATAACCATAGAAAATATGATGAAGCAAGTTTAGAGAGAATGGAGGTTAAGTAGGTATGACTACAATTGATATAATCAAGATGCCGACATCGGCATCATCGTGTACCCACTTGCTTCTCATGCCGCCTACGTAGGCGTCACCGTATGGAAGTGGTTAAGAGCAGTTGAGAGCTGTTACGAGAGTAGTAGAACCTGTGTTAGAATTAGAAATGGAGAGTGAGTGGTTTGAGGTAAAAGTGGGACTGCTAGGAATGTGTCATGTCGTCTTGGTTGTTCAGTGTATACATGGATGGTGTGGTGTGAGAGGTTGAGGATTGGAGATGATTAAAGAAAATGGAGAAAAATGGGAGATAAGCCAGTTGATGTTTGCTGACAACAGTACTCTTGTAGCAGGATCAGAGGAGGGATTAAGGAAGTTAGTGGAGTTTGGGATGGCATGCAAAAGAAAGTTGAAGATAAGTGTGGGTAAAAGTAAGGTAATGAGATATGCAAGTGGAGAATATGGCAGCAAATTGGAAGTGTGCATTGAGGGAGACTGGAGGAAGTGGATTGCTGTAGATACTTGGGTGGTAAAGGGAGTGGACATGGAGGTAGAATATAGATTTAGAGGAGCAAGTAAATGCCTTGGGGGTGGGGATTAAAGAGAAATAGACATTTGGGAGTGGATACTAAGAGGAGATTGCATGAAGGAGTGAGTCTGCCGACAGCACTGTATGGGGCAGAAACATGGAACATAAGAGAGGAAGAGTTTAAATGTGTTTGAGAAGTATGGTAGGGGTTACTAGGCTGGATAGAGTAAAAAACAAGGAGCTGAGGAGGAGAGTGGGGCTGGAAAGGGACTTGGGAGATAGGGTTGATGAAAGAGTTTTCTCATGGTTTGGATACATGGAAAAAATGAGTGAAGAAAGATTAGTAAAAGAGGTGTAGAAGGCAGAGGTGGAGGAAGTGAACATGAAGGGGCAACCAAGGATGAGATGGATGGATGGGGTAAAGGGGGCTTTTGGAAAGAGGGGAATGTCTGTTGAGGAAGGATGGGAGAAGAAAGAAGATAGGGGTGAATGGAGAATGGTTATGTATAGATGATGCTGTGATGCATGGAAGGGAGTGGGTGGGGGATGTGGGGTGAGAGAGTGGGTGTGAATGATATTTTGATGCTGCCCAAAGGGATTTCCCTGTGTCTTCTCTTTTTCTAAATAGGGGAACAGAGAGGGAGGGTCAGTGATTAAATGAAGCAGCCTTGTTGTGGATGTGCTGTGTCTTGCTACATTGTTTCTGACCTAGGGCAATGGACAGGATGCAGGGACGACCAGTCATCCAGGAGCCAAGATAAGGAAGGAGGGGGGTGAATGGGAGTGGAGATGGAATGGGTGGGAGTGGGTTTTATGCCATTGTTTCTGGCAGACTTCCTTTTAAGGGGGAAAAAGCCTCTGGTATATTTATGTATGTTTTTTCCAACTGAGATTCTGTTCTTCTGAAAGTCTTTCCTTGTCACTGGTTTCTGTAATTTTTTTTTTTTTTAATTGACTTTATTTCTTCCAGGGTTTAACAATGGCATCATCCAGTTACATGAAGTTGTTGAGGCAATGCAGTCCAGCCTTGCTCACAAGGATGCAAGTATTCGAGGACAAGGGACCTGGGTACTTGTTGAAGTTCTTCATAAACTTCCAAAAGATGCAGTGCAAACCCAAGCAGCCTCCTTCCTCACTTCATTTCTCTGTGACCGGCTTCGTGACCATCATTCTGTTGTCCCACATGTTGTTTATGGGATGCTTGCCATGGTCTGTTTTTTTTTTTTTTTTTTTTTTCTCTCTCTCTCTCTCTCTCTCTCTCTCTCCTGATAAAATGGTAACTGTTTTTTTATATTGCTGTTTGTCACCAAATATACAATGTATTTTTCTCCTCATTGAACCAGGTGGAGATGAAGCACATAAGTGGAGATGATGTCATTAACCTTGTACGTGGCCTTTTTCGTGAGATACATTGTCAGTCCCAGGTCATGTCAGATAGACGTAACATATATACCTTCCTCAAGCATTGTGTCATTAGTAGAGGATCTGGTAAGTATGAGTACCTGATTGTGATATACAAGAAAGGATAGTCTTTAAATTTGTTTCTGGTTTTAGATTGGACTGTGTTCTATAGAGTATTCCAGGAGTTTACATAGCTGTATGGAAAATGATGTTTCTTGATATCTTGCCAAGTCCCTTGACTCAACAGACAGTCCCTTAACCCATTAAACTCCGATGACAAGATTCTTGTCATTTGGTCAAATAAAAAAAAATCATAAAACACCAAAATGTTTGATCAAACACCAGAAAAATGTGACGTCAGCCCTCGCTTCGCGAAGCGAGGACTGACATAATATTTTTCTGGTGTTTGATCAAACATTTTGGTGTTTTATGATTTTTTGTTTTATTTGACCAAATGACAAGAATCTTGTCTTTGGAGTTTAATGGGTTAAGAATGATTCCTTTGGGAGCATCAGACACCCTTTAACTGGATATTAAGACCCATATGGGGATTCCTATAACTGGTTCAGGCCCCCATTCTTGGGTTAACAGCTCAGTAAGCAACCTTAGACAAGACAAACTTCACCGTTCATATGAAATAGCTAATCAGGTTGGCAAAGGGAAACTTCTCTCTGGAGCTCCTTTGAAACCCCCCTCAAAACAGCAATATTCAGATTTCTCCAATGTAATTGTTACACTATGCATGTCTCCTTGTATCACATTTTTCTACAGCATGTGTCTGTCTCCAGGAGACAGTGGTAGGAGACTTGTTTTCTCCTCCCAGTCCCACAGTATATAATGCATTCTGTTTCAGAGAGGAGGGGTTGCTGATTAAGTGAAGTGACCTTGCTGTAGATGTACTGTGTCTTGCTACATTGCTTCTGACCCAGGGCAGTGGGCAGAATACAGGGATGACCCATCATGTATGGGGAGCTAAGATGAAAGGGATGAAAAAGGGGTGGAATGAATGGGAGTAGGTGTGTGCCTTTGACTTGGCTACCTCCCTTATAAGGGGGAAAAGGCTCTTGGTATATAGATGCATACATATACATATATATACCAAGGCTCTTTCCCCCTTACAAGGAAGGTAGCCAAAAAGAAAAAGGCATAAAATCATTCCCACCCATTCCATCCCTAAATACACTCCACTCCCCTCCACCCTCCCTCCCATCTTAGCACCTCCTGGATGACAGGTCATCCCTGCACCTTGTCCACTGCCCTGGGTCAGAAGCAGTGTCGCAAGTTACGGCACATCCACAGCAAGGCCGCTTCATTAAATCGGCGACCCCCTCTCTCCATCCCCCCATGCATAAAAGGAGAAGACAGGGAGAAATCCCTTCAGGCTGCGTCAATTTTGCTCACACATATTACCTCACCTCCCATCCCCCACCCATTCCACCTCATGCATCACAACATCATCCATATACAACCATTCTCCATTCACCCCTGTCTTCTGTCCTCTCCCATCCTTCCTCAACAGACATTCCCCTCTTCCCCAAAGCCCCCTTCACCCCATCCATCCATCTATCTCATCCTACAATGTCCCCTCATGTTCATTCCCTCCACATCTGCCTTCCATACCTCTTTTACCAGTCTTTCTTCACTCATTCTTTCCATGTGTCCAAACCATCCTAATACTCTTTCATCAACCCTATCTCCCAACTCCCTTTCCACCCCTGTTCTCCTCCTCACCTCCTCATTTCTCACTCTATCCAGACTAGTAACCCCCATCATACTTCTCAGACACCTCATCTCACATTCAAACTCCTTCTTTCTTCCTCTCTATAGCTGATGTCCCTCTATACATATTGCTTTTGTCTCTATTGAACCCTAAGAAGACATTTCTTTCAAACCTTTGGTATGTTTTTGGGATCTTGTTCATACAATTTTTTTTTTTTTTTTTTTAATACACCAAGTGTACTTATGGTACTTATGTCCAAACATCGCTTTGCAGTTTCCTTTTCTCAAAATCCTTCATTTATTTCATCCATTGTTGGCACTGATCTTGTAAAAAGAATAGCTGTATGAAGATGCCAAGACTACATTTTCGGTCACATTAACTACGATACTCCTTTCCCATTTGTAAACAACCAGGCAGCGCTTGGTTAGTTCCAAAATCATCATTGGCAACTCACTAAACAACGGTTCGGAGCGTATTTTGGGACGTCCTTCCATGATCGCAGCTCATGTGTGAGTGTGTATTGTTCCCAGTGTTCCAGTCAAGAAAGATGATCTTAGCCACCTCATGAGACACCTTCCCTCTCCTTTTCTTTTATTAGATTTTAATTGACACCACTCTCTGTGGGGAGATAGCATGATCAATCCCAGAGGTGTTTTATTTGCTTTTTTTAGATTTCAATTGGCAGGTTTTACCAGATTTGTATGGCAGCAACTACGTTTCCATACTATTGGAATCAGCAGGATCTGAACCAAAGTACTATACTCTCCAGTGGCATCTAGACAGGGGTGATTGGCAGCTATTCATGGAATTCACTTCACGTGATCATTTGCTGGCCAATGTTGACCCCATCACTTTCACTTCCCTTCTCTCCGTAATTACTGGTTTAATTCTGTTAACTGTTCCTTTAAATTATTTTGTATTCTTATTTCACCTTTAATTTCTTTTCATCATTGTCTCAATGTAAAGTTAGTCACTCATCTGTAGTCCCTATGCCTCAGTTCATCCTATTTAGTCAAGTTTCTCTCAATTTATGCTGCTCGTAGGATATTTAAAACTTGGAAATGTTTTCTTGATTTTCTTTAATACTTCTACAACTTTTTAGTATTAGCTACACCAGAGGACTCCCGCTTGGGCTCCCCAATCCACTCACCAAGCCAACTCTGCTCTGACGTCACTACTTAATTCATCCAATAATTTTAACCGTTACAAACACCGTATTTTCCGCCGTATAGTGCGCGTTTTTCCGTTGGAAGGCCTAAAAATGGGGGGTGCGTGTTATCCGGTGGTGCGCATTATCTACGACCTACGATAAAAATTCTGCGGCTGTGTGTGTAATTTTTTTCACAACAATGTGACGATGTTGGCCGTCACAAAGTCGGGATGGCACACTTCTCCGTGACGTTCTGTGAGAACAAGAAGAACAGCCATGGTGACATGAAAGAATACGCCAGCATGGGCTACCGTATATAAATATTTGGTATAGGTAGGTATCTATCGAATCTTATTTTTCATGTTTAAATAGGCCTAAACACCATGAAACATCAATATTCATGATATTTGCCCATGTTCACAGCATCCTAGTTTGAATTTTTATGTTGGCTTTGTTGCTTCACTTTAGGTATGGTACAAATTCCGTTGCGGCCGTTCATAAACTCGTGTCAAACACCTGACTACAACACCCTCTTTCGGGAGTTATATTAACTAAACGTCACCTCGATGAGAGACTGTCCTATTTCACCACTTTCATTGCAGGTTCAAAGCTAAAACGAAACAGTCTGTAGTTTGTTTCAGTATTAAATAAAAAATGGTAAAGACGAATTATTTCCTCAAGATATAAAATGAACATTTTCTGTAAAAATCCCGAAATTTTTCTGTATATTTTACTTTCAATAAAAAAAAAATTAGATCATGTTTCCTACAAACTATTTAAGCTACAAAGTAATAAGCGACCAACACACAACATGGTTCTCGATTCTCTCGCTAGATGGCGATCGGGCATGCGCGTTTTACGTTGGTGCGCGCTATCTGTGTACTGAGATAATGAAGTGCATGGGTGCGCATTATAACCCGATGCACATTTTAAGCTGGAAAATACGGTAAGTGTCTCCCCTTCAGGCATGACTTCTCACCCAGTGCACCAATAAAATTTTCTCCACCCTTCTCCAATCAGAAAGACTGTTACACAGTCTCAAGCAATACTGCTTACGCAAGCAATCTTGGTCTTGAAGTGGAATGGCTTTGTGTTTACATTTCATCACATCAGTGCCAATATCAATACCCTAACCGTGTTTACAAACTTTAGATGGTGAGTGAGATTATGCAACTCTGCAACTTCATTGCAGCTATTGTTTTCTAAACATCTAACTCGTAAAAATGAAATTCTCGCCATCTACCCCCTATTTACCTACTTGTCTACTTTCATCTACCAGCCTCTTACTGCCAACTATGATAGCTCTGAAGAGGCTGCAACATATTTTACTGATAAATTACATTTTGCAGCACTCCAAACAGTCCCAAGGATGTCTGGCTGACTTTCCAAACATGTGGTCCCTTGGTGGAACTTGCTACTATGCGTGCAAAATGTGCTGCCTTCTTTTGTCTTTGCCAAAGTTATGGGGATCCACAATGCATGGAATCCTTCTGAAAAGCATAGGCACATACTTGATGAGTCATAAAGAATGTACAACAAATGTCTTGGAAACACTATCACCTCAAAAACAGAATGGGGATTAGGACTAGGCATCCTCTCTGTAGCCTCACAGGGGACATTCTTAAAAACGTAAAGGCATAAGAGGTTCTAGGAGTTTGCCAACCAGTACCCTAAGGTGTGGGTCTTTAATGTGCATGGATGTGGTACAGGTGAGAGTAAAAGCGAAGAGATAAGTGGTATGTTTGTGAGAAGAAAGATGGATATGTTAGCTTTGAGTGAAACTAAGTTGAGAGTGAGGGGTGAGTGTGAGTTTGGGAGTGTAGTTGGGAGGTTCTCAGGAGTGAAGAGAGGATGAGGGGGAGAAAAGGTGGCTATACTAGTAAGTGAAGAGATAGGTAAACGTGTAGTGGAGTGGAAGGAGGTTTCTTCAAGGCTAATGTGGATGAAGGTGATACTGGGAAGCGAGATGTAGGGTTTTGTAAGTGCATATGGGCCTGGTAGTGAGAAGAGAGTAGAAGAAAGGAAGGCTTTTTGGATAGATTTAAATGCATAGAGGGATTATGGAGAAACATAAATGTAGTGGTATTGGGAGACCTTAATGCTAGTGTAGGAAATGAACCAGTAGACAGAGTCGTTGGGAAATGTGGAGTTCCAGGAAAGAATTGTAGTGGAGAGTTGATGGTGGAGATGTGTCTAGAGAGTTGATGATAGCAAATATAGTGTTTAGGAAGAAAGTCAAGCATAAGTACACATGGGATAGGGTGGTGGATGGAAGGGTGCTAGATAGTGTTAATGGACTATGTAGTGGTAAATAGGAGTATAATAGGAAGAGTTAAGGATGTACATGTTCTAAGGGGAGAGAGTGGGAGAATATCAGATCATTTTCTGGTGGAAGGTAAGTTGAGAGTCGAGGATAGATTGAGAAAGAGGAAAAAGATAAAAGACAGAGAGGTGCTTAGACTGAACTGTTTAAATGAGAAAGAAAATGAGAAGGAGTATAAGAAGCTGAGAGAGGAGTGGGAGGGAGTGAAGGATAGAGTAGAACTAGGAGTGGAGGAGGAATGGGGATGGTTCAAGGAGGGATTCAAAAGGTGTGCAAAGATGGTGTGTGGAACAAGGAGGATGGGAGGAAAGAGAAGGAAGGGTAGTAAGTGGTGAGATGAGGAAACAAAGAAGGTTGTAGAAGAGAAGCAAGCTTTCAGAGATTGGTTATAAAATAGGAGGGATGGATGCCATGCAGAATGTCTGAAAAAGGGAGGTTCAGTGATGGTTGACTGGTTGGTGAGGTTATTTAATGTTTGCTGGAGAGAGGGTAGAGTACCGGAGGACTGGAGAAGTGCCTGTATAGTTCCTCTTTACAAGGGTAAAGGGGACAAGTGTGAATGTAGTAGTTTCAGAGGGATTAGCCTGTTAAGTGTAGTAGGGAAGGCTTATGGGAGGATCTTAATTGAGAGGATTAGGAGAGGAACAGAAGGAGTAATTGGTGAGGAGCAGTGTGGATTTAGGACAGGTAGAGGTTGTGTAGATCAGATCTTTGTGGTAAGACAGATATGTGAGAAAGCTATAGGAAAGGGGAAGGATGTTTTTTGGGCTTTTATGGATCTGGAAAAGGCTTATGATAGGGTAGACAGAAAGGCACTGTGGGAGGTTATGCAGATTTATGGGATAGGAGGAAAGCTTTTGGGAGCTGTCAAGAGTTTTTATGAGAGTAGTAGAGCATGTGTCAGGATTAGAAATGGAGAGAGTGAGTGGTTTGAAGTAAAGGTGGGACTTCGTCAAGGATGCGTTATGTCGCCCTGGCTGTTCAACTTATACATGGATGAGGTGGTGCGAGAGGTGAATGCTAGGGTAGTGGGTCAGGGATTGGAGATGGTTAAAGAAAATGGAGAAAAGTGGGAGGTGAGCCAGCTGTTGTTTGCGGACGACTCTGTGCTTGTGGCAGGGTCAGAGGAGGGATTGAGGAAGCTGGTGGCAGAGTTTGGGAGAGTATGTGATAGAAGAAAGCTAAAGATAAATGTGGGTAAAAGTGAGGTGATGAAATGTACAAGGGGTGAAAGTGGCAGTAGACTGGAAGTGAACAATAAGGGAGAGCGACTGGAGGAAGTGGATAGTTTTAGATACTTGGGTGCAAGTGTAGCAGGAAAAGGTGGAGTGTAGATTGAGAGAAGTGAGTAAATGCCTTGGTGGTTTAAAGAGTGTAATGAGGAATAGACATTTGGGAATGGATGCGAAGAGGAGACTGTATGAAGGAGTGATTGTGCCAACAGCACTGTATGGGGCAGAAACGTGGAACATAAGAGAAGAAGAGAGAAGGAGTTTGAATGTGTTTGAGATGAGGTGTCTGAGAAGTATGATAGGGGTTACTAGGCTTGATAGAGTGAGAAATGAGGAGGTGAGGAGGAGAACAGGGGTGAAAAAGGATTTGGGAGATAGGGTTGATGAAAGAATATTAGGATGGTTTGGACACATGGAAAGAATGAGTGAAGAAAGACTAGTAAAAGAGGTATGGAAGGCAGATGTGGAGGGAGTGAACATGAGAGGACGTCCTAGGATGAGGTGGATGGATGGGGTGAAGGGGGCTTTGGGGAAGAGGGGAATGTCTGTTGAGGAAGGAAGGGAGAGGACGGAAGACAGAGGTGAGTGGAGAATGGTTGTATATGGATGATGTTGTGACTGCATGAGGAGGAATGGGTGGGGGGGTGGGGTAGTATGTGTGAGTAAATTTTGACGCAGCACGAAGGGATTTCTCCCCGTCCTCACCTTATATGGAGAGGGGGGGTCGCCGATTAAATGAAGCGGCCTTGCTGTGGATGTACTGTGTCTTGCGACACTGCTTCTGACCAGGGCGGTGGGCAGGGTGCAGGGATGACCCGTCATCCAGGAGGTGCTCAGATGAGAGGAAGGGTGGGAGGGGTGTGGAGTGTATTTAGGGATGAAATGGGTGGGAGTGTTTTTATGCCTTTCCCTTTTTGGCTACCTTGTAAGGGGGAAAAAGCCTTGGTATATGTATGTATGTATGTACAAAGAAAAGAGAAGTAAAGCATAAGATAAAAGAGGCAAAGAGGAGAGCAGATGTGGAATAGGGTAAGAGTATGACAGAATATTTTGAAAGTAATAAAAAGATGTTTCAGAAAGAAATTAAGAGAGAAAGAGAAGGCGAATCAGGTAGAGAAGAAAAGATAAAAAGTGCAGATCGAGAGATGATAATGGAAGAGCAGGCAGTAAGAGGAAGGTGGGCAGAGTATTTTAGGGAGTTGCTAAATGTGAAGGATAGGGAGGGAAAGGTAGTTTTAGTGGGAAGTGCTAAGAAAATGACCATTATGAGTGAAAAAAATGGAGGAGAAATAAGGAAAGATGAAGAGAAGGCAGCTGTTAAGATGATGAGAGCAGGTAAGGCACCTGGTCTGGATGGATGTCATGCAGAATGTCTGAAAAAAAAAAAAGAGGTACAGTGATGGTGGACTGGTTGGTGAGGTTATTTAATGTTTGCTGGAGAGAGGGTAGAGTGCCGGAGGACTGGAGGTGCCTGTATAGTTCCACTTTACAAGGGAAAAGGGGACAAGTGTGAATGTATTAGTTTCAGAGGGATTAGCTTGTTAACCTCTTCAGTATGGCCCTTAAATCTCGCGGGCAGCAGCCAATGCCAGCCGTACAACATGTCGTAATAATACTCGCATCATAAAATATAGTCACCGCTTATATTGATCGTTCTCTCTTTCACCCATGAATTTTGAAAACCATAGAGAATGTGATTAAGGGCAATTTATAGAGAATGTCAAAACGCAGGGGCAATTACAATAAATATAATCAAGACGCCGATATGGCAGCCTCGCATATCCACTTGCTCCTCATGATGCCTACGTATGCGGCACCGTATGGAAGGGGTTAAGTGTAGTTGGGAAAGCTTATGGGAGGATCCTGATTGAGAGGATTAGGAGAGGAACAGAGGGAGTAATTGGTGAGGAACAGTGTGGATTTAGGACGGGTAGAGGTTGTGTAGATCAGATCTTTGTGGTAAGACAGATATGTGAGAAACCTATAGGAGAGGGGAAGGATTTTTTTGGGCCTTTATGGACCTGGAAAAGGCTTACGACAGGGTAGACAGAAAGGTACTGTGGGAGGTTTTGCAGATATACGGTATAGGAGGAAAGCTTCTAGGAGCTGTCAAGAGTTTTTATGAGGGTAGTAGAGGTTGTGTCAGGATTAGAAATGGAGAGAGTGAGTGGTTTGAGGTAAAGGTGGGACTTCGTCAAGGATGCGTTATGTCGCCCTGGCTGTTCAACTTATACATGGATGGGGTAGTGCGAGAGGTAAATGCAAGGGTAGTGGGTCAGGGATTGGAGATGGTTAAAGAAAATGGAGAAAAGTGGGAGGTGAGCCAGCTGTTGTTTGCGGACGACACTGCGCTTGTGGCAGGATCGGTGGAGGGACTGAGGAAGTTGGTGACAGAGTTTGAGAGAGTGTGTGATAGAAGAAAGCTGAAGATAAATGTGGGTAAAAGTAAGGTGATGAGATGTACAAGGGGTGAAAGTGGCAGTAGACTGGAAGTGAGCATTAAGGGAGAGCAACTGGAGGAAGTGGATAGTTTTAGATACTTGGGTGCAAATGTGGCAGGAAAAGGTGGAGTAAAGGTGGAGGTAGAATGTAGATTGAGAGAAGCGAGTAAATGCCTTGGTGGATTAAAAAGTGTAATGAGGAATAGACACTTGGGAATGGATGCTAAGAGGAGACTATATGAAGGAGTGATTGTGCCAACAACACTGTATAGGGCAGAAACATGGAACATAAGAGAGGAAGAGAGAAGGAGTTTGAATGTGTTTGAGATGCGGTGTCTGAGAAGTATGATGGGGGTTACTAGGCTAGATAGTGAGAAATGAGGAGGTGAGGAGGAGAACAGGGGTGGAAAGGGGGATGGGAGATAGGGTTGATGAAAGAATATTAGGATGGTTTGGACACATGGAAAGAATGAGTGAAGAAAGACTAGTAAAAGAGGTATGGAAGGCAGATGTGGAGGGAGTGAACATGAAGGGACGTCCTAGGATGAGGCGGATTGATGAGGTGAAGGGGGAAGAGGGGAAGAGGGGAATGTCTGTTGAGGAAGGACGGGAGAGGACAGAAGACGGGTGAATGGAGAATGGTTGTATATGGATGATGTTGTGATGCATGAGGTGGAATGGGGGGTGAGGTAGTATGTGTGAGCAAAATTTGACGCAGCCTGAAGGGATTTCTCCCCATCTTCTCCTTTTATGCATGGGGGGACGGAGAGGGGGGGGTCGCCGATTTAATGAAGCGGCCTTGCTGTGGATGTGCTGTGTCTTGCAACACTGCTTCTGACCCAGGACAGTGGACAAGGTGCAGGGATGACCCGTCATCCAGGAGGTGCTAAGATGAGAGGGAGGGTGGAATGGTTTGGAGTGTATTCAGGGATGGAATGGGTGGGAATGATTTTATGCCTTTTCCTTTTTGGCTACCTCCCTTGTAAGGGGGAAAAAGCCTTGGTATATGTATGTATGTTCCATGTGAGCATAGTTTTTAAAATTGAATACCATCTGTAAGAGGCCAGTAGCTAGAGTTAGACATTTAGGTAGATCGAGGGATAGGTGAAACGATATGTAAATTTTATCCAGTTATTATGATACAATGGCCGACTGGAATTTGCAGAGAGTTGCATATTCTAGCTTACCATCTTTTATTGTAAACATTGGTTGGAGCGGCGATCAAAGGTGCTGATGTGACTAATATGTAAACACAGAGCTCGTTCTGCTTGTGACAAATTGCTTGCATAAACAGTATTGCTTGAGACAGTATAACAGTTTTTCTGATTGGAGAAAAAGGTGGAGGAGGAGAAAAATTATTGGTGCATGGAGGTAAAGTCACGCCCTAAAAGGGTGGCACTTATTTGTAACATTCAAACTTATTGGATGAATTAAATTGTGACGTTGGAGCAGACTTGGCTTGGTGGATGTAAGAGGATCCCTGGTGGGAGTCCCTTGGTGTAGCTAGAATAACCAAGTGTAATTTATTTCAGAAGAAAAGAGAAAGAAAAATAAGTTTAATTTACTTTCGAACTGAATAATGGAACTTGACTAAAAACTTACCCTACGAGAGTGGCATGGGGCCTTGAGACGAGTGACTTACCATACTACAATTATAAAAATAAAGTGAAGAAAGTTGTAAGTGAATTACAATTTCACTAAAGGGAACTTAAGTGTTGGTAGCAGTGAAGCTAACACCACCAATACTGCATATTTTTCTATTATTTTTACTGCCCTTCTTATTTGCATGACAAATGTAATGTATCAGTAGATGACACTGGTATTTACCTAGTTGTATTTTACAGGAAGGGGAGCTATGCTCGTGGTGACCTGTTTTTGTATCTCGCAAGATCAAGTTTGTTCTTAAATTCTTGTATGGTGTTTGTACACGCTATTTTTTCGTCCAGTTTGTTCCAGATAATCACTCTGTGTGGGAAGCCATTCTTTTTCAGTACTCTTCTGTACATACATACATATACCAAGGCCTTTTCCCCCTTACTAGGGAGGTAGCCAAAAAGGAAAAGGCATAAAATCATTCCCACCCATTCCATCCCTGAATACACTCCACACCCCTCCACCCTCCCTCTTATCTGAGCACCTGGATGACGGGTCATCCCTGCACCTTGTCCACTGCCCTGGGTCAGAAGCAGTGTCGCAAGACACAGCACATCCACAGCAAGGCCGCTTCATTAAATCGGCGACCCCCCCTCTCCGTCCCCCCATGCATAAAAGGAGAAGACGGGGAGAAATCCCTTCAGGCTGCGTCAAATTTTGCTCATACATACTACCTCACCCCCCATCCCCCACCCATTCCACCTCATGCATCACAACATCATCCATATACAACCATTCTCCATTCACCCCTGTCTTCTGTCCTCTCCCGTCCTTCCTCAACAGACATTCCCCTCTTCCCCAAAGCCCCCTTCACCCTATCCATCCACCTCATCCTAGGACGTCCCCTCATGATCACTCCCTCCACATCTGCCTTCCACACCTCTTTTACTAGTCTTTCTTCACTCATTCTTTCCATGTGTCCAAACCATCCTAATATTCTTTCATCAACCCTATCTCCCAACTCCCTTTCCACCCCTGTTCTTCTCCTCACCTCATTTCTCACTCTATCTAGCCTAGTAACCCCCATCATACTTCTCAGACACCTCATCTCAAACACATTCAAACTCCTTCTCTCTTCCTCTCTTTATGTTCCATGTTTCTGCCCCATACAGTGTTGTTGGCACAATCACTCCATACAGTCTCCTCTTAGCATCCATTCCCAAATGTCTATTCCTCATTACACTCTTCAATCCACTAAGGCATTTACTCGCTTCTCTCAATCTACATTCTACCTCCACCTTTACTCCACCTTTTCCTACCACATTTGCACACCACATTTGCACCCAAGTATCTAAAACTATCCACTTCCTCCAGTCGCTCTCCCTTAATGCTCACTTCCAGTCTACTGCCACTTTCACCCCTCGTACATCTCATCACCTTACTTTTACCCATATTTATCTTTAGCTTTCTTCTATCACATACTCTCCCAAACTCTGTCACCAACTTCCTCAGTCCCTCCTCCGATCCTGCCACAAGCGCAGTGTCGTCCGCAAACAACAGCTGGCTCACCTCCCACTTTTCTCCATTTTCTTTAATCATCTCCAATCCCTGACCCACTACCCTTGCATTTACCTCTCGTACTACCCCATCCATGTATAAGTTGAACAGACAGGGCGACATAACGCATCCTTGACGAAGTCCCACCTTTACCTCGAACCACTCACTCTCCATTTCTTATCCTGACACAAGCTCTACTTCTCTCATAAAAACTCTTGACAGCTCCTAGAAGCTTTCCTCCTATCCCATATACAGGTACTCCTCGTTTAACGACCTACTCGGTTAGCGACGACGCGGAGTTACAACTGGCTTTATGACAGACGTTTAACGTAAATCTCCCAAAGTTACGACGTCGTGTACGATAATTAAGTTGGCTGAGGCAAATTTGTATGATGTTATAATTGAACTTGTACGGTGGATATTAGCTGTGAGGTAAAGTGTACTGAAGCTTAGGTCTACATTACCATCCTGGAAGCTGCAAAAATTACCTGGGGTACAGTATATACCGGTAGTGGTAAATTTTTAGTTTCGACCATGGGCGCAATATAGCAATAGAAAATTAATTATTAATTTTGTAAATTATAATGTATCAAAGTAATATGCAATTTTGTGAGCGGAAAAAAAAAGGTGCTAAAACAAATTTCGTAAGTAACGAAGTCATGTCAGACGAATGGTACACCATGTTTGTTATTATAGATGCCGATGTCGAAGAAATAAAAGGATGAATTCGTCTAACCTAAACTAAACTAACCTGACCTGTGTTTGATAAATCATTACCTGCAAATTAAATGTCATCAGGCTCGTCCTCGTGTTCGTTGTCGTGAGAGACGTTGGCAGACGACAAGATGGTGTCCCGAGCCTATGCTACCGACTTCGTTCATTAGCATATTTTCTTGTAGCATTGTATTTTTTACTTTCATTTCCGCCCACAAAATTGCATATTACGTTGATACATTTTAATTTACAAAATTAATAATTAATTTTCTATTGCTATATTGCGCTCATGGTTGAAACAAAAAAAATACCCCAGTATTCAATATGGAATGTCAGCATACGCGGATTTGGTCATATACGGTAATTTTAGGAAACTAACCACCGTAAATAAACAGTAAATAAAGCTTTAATGTACTGTATAAAAGAGGGAAAATACACAAAAATAAAGATACATGTATTGCTGGACATTGTACATACAGTACATGTATGTATATGTATACACTATCGCTTAACGACCAATTCGGTTAACGACGGCGCGCTGGTCCCAATTGTCGTTGTTAAACGAGGAGTGGTTGTATCTGCATAACCTCCCACAGTGCCTTTCTGTCTACCCTATCGTATGCCTTTTCCAGATCCATAAAAGCCCAAAAAACATCATTCCCCTTTCCTATAGCTTTCTCACATATCTGTCTTACCACAAAGATCTGATCTACACAACCTCTACCCGTCCTAAATCCACACTGTTCCTTACCAATTACTCCCTCTGTTCCTCTCCTAATCCTCTCTCAATCAAGATCCTCCCATAAGCCTTCACAACTACACTTAACAAGCTAATTCCTCTGAAAATACTACATTCACACTTGTCCCATTTTCCCTTGTAGAGTGGAACTATACAGGCACTCCTCCAGTCCTCCGGCACTCTACTGTCTCTCCAGCAAACATTAAATAACCTCACCAGCCAGTCCACCATCACAGTACCTCCTTTTTTTTTAAACATTCTGCATGGCATCCATCCAGACCAGGTGCCTTACCTGCTTTCATCATCTTAACAACTGCCTTCACTTCATCCTTCCGTATTTCTCCTCCATTTTCCTCACTCATCACTGTCATTTTTTTTAGAATTTCCCACTGCAACCATCTTTCCCTCCCTATCCTCCTTCATATTTAGCAACTCCCTAAAATATTCTGCCCATCTTCCCCTTACTGCCTTCTCTTCCATTATCATCTCTCCATCTGCACCTTTTACCTTTTCTTCTCTACTTGATTCGCCTCCTCTTCCTCTCTTAATTTCTTTCCAAAACCTCTTTTTATTACTTTCAAAATTTTCTGTCATACTCTTACCCAACTTCACATCTGCTCTCCTCTTTGCCTCCTTTACCTTTTGACTTACTTCTCTTTTCTTTTCTTTGTGCCTCTCATATGACTCCCTCCTATTATGTAACCAATCTGTGAAAGCTCACTTCTTCTCTTCTACAACCTTCTTTGTTTCCTCATCCCACCATTCACTACCCTTCCTTCTATTTCCTCCTGTCCTTCTTGTTCCACAGACCATCTTTGCACACTGACTCCCTCCTTGAACCATCCCCATTCCTCCTCCACACCTAGCTCTACTCTATCCTTCACTCCCTCCCACTCCTTCAGCTTCTTCTTGTACTCCTTTTCCTTTTCATTTAAAGCATTCACTCTAAGAACCTCCCTACCTTTTGTCCCTTTCCTCTTTCTCCATCTATCCTCCACTCTCAACTTACCATCCACCAAAAAATTATCTGATATTCCCCCACCCTCTCCCCTTAGCACATTTACATCCTTAACTCTTCCTATCATTATCCTATTTACCACTACATAATCCATCAATACTCTACCACCCTTCCATCCACCACCCTCTCCCATGTGTACTTATGCTTGACTTTCTTCTGAAACACTGTATTTGCTCTCATCAACTCTGTTTGGAGACACATTTCCACCATCAACTCTCCACTACGATTCTTTCCTGGAACTCCACATTTCCCAACCACTCCATCAATTGGACCATTTCCTACCCTAGCATTAAGGTCTCCCAATACTATTACATTGACATTTCTCCCTAAATCCTCTATGCACTCATTTAAATCTATCCAAAAGGCCTCCCTTTCTTGTACACTCTTCTCACTGCCAGGCCCATATGCACTTACAAAGACCCACATCTCCTTTTCCAGTTTTACTTTCATCCACATTATCCTTGAGGAAACCTCCTTCCACTCCACTACACGTTTACCTATCTCTTCACTTACTAGAATAGCCACCCCTTCCCTCCCTCGCCCTCTCTTCACTCCTGATAACCTACCACTTACACTCCCAAACTTACACTCACCCTTCCCTTTCAACTTAGTTTCACTCAAAGTCAACACATCCATCTTTCTTCTCACAAACATACTACCTATCTCTTCCCTTTTACTCTCATCTGTACCACATCCACACACATTAAAAGACCCAAACCTAAGGGTGCTGGTCGGAAAACTCCCAGACCCTCTTATGCCTTTACTTTTTCTTTTAGGAATGTCCCCTGTGGGGCTATAAGGAGAAGGATGCCTAGTCCCACTCCCCGTCCCTTTCTTCTTGCCTCTTACGATCCGAGTGTACTTCTGTAACTATCCTTTTTGAGTTTCATTGCATGTCCTCTTTGTTTTTCCTCTCTCCCACTTTGATAAGTCCTTTCTATCAAGGCATTCGTTGCCTTTCATAATCCAGTAGATGGCTAGTAGGTCCCCTCGTTCTCTTCTTTGTTCCAGGGTCAGCAATTCCAGTTCGACCAATCTTTGTTCTTATGTCAAGTTTTGAAAGTGGTAGAGCCATCTTTGTCATTTTTCTTTGTATTCTTTCTAAATTTTTTTTTTTTTTTTTTTTTTTGTACTGGGTGACCATATCATCACTGCATATTCCAGTTTTGGCCTTATCAGTGTTTGTAATATTTTTTTTATCATTTCCTTATCCAGGTATGTAAAAGCCACCTTTATTGATCTCAACAAATTGTATGTTTCTCCGAATATTTTATTTATATGTTTACTTGGAGACATGTCTTTGGTGATGATTACTCTTAGGTACTCTTAGGTGATTTGTTAACGAGCTTTAGAATTTGATCCCTTATTTCATTCTGAGTAATATTTAATTCCCTCATTGGGGGAAATCTTACTTCATTTCTTTGGTCAGAGTTTTGTAGATTTTCTTTTTCTTTTTCTACAGATATAGGCTGTATATTTGGTTAGATTGTTGAGTGGTGATAATCTTCTGCAGATCCACAATTTTCCATGGATCCGTGATTTTCCTTGGGTTTTTGGCTCAGGACCGTTTTTGAGATAGACATAAATTCGAGGAGAATTTTTTTTGGCTAGAGTGGGACTGCATGTAGATGGTTCCGTGTTTAGATCTTTTCCATTTTACGGCATGCAGAATGTTTTCACCAAATTTTTGCCAGTAATACAGATTTTAGTGCTGAATACAAATACAATGTTTATTTTGTGGAGAAAAAAAAAAATGGAAATTTAATGCGCACTAGTTTGCAAAGTGCAATTACTTATGTGCTAGGCAATTCCCTAGCAAAGTTGAGCGTTATGCAGCAGTATGTGAAGAGACCATGGAGAGGATGGATATTGAATATAACTTGCAGTGGTTGTTTTCAAACATCTAACCTAACCTAACGAAAACTAACCCAACCATTTTTTATATATATACATTGAGACTATGTGGTTGATCCTTTTGAACATTGATAGTTCAATGAAATGTACATTGTATTTGAATGGACATATATGGAGGTTGTATCTATACTTTCTTTGATATGAATTACCTGGTGGAATAGTGATTAGTTTGTTGATAAAAACAATGAATAATCAAAAACATATGTTTTTGATATCCCATGGCAATAATTTTTTTTTTATTACTGTATTATCCCAGTGGATGATGGGTTAGAATTTCCCACCATTTCTCCCATTCATGTGGATAGGATTCCTTGAATTGGTTGATGTGGTCATCATGAAGCAGTTGCCAATTACAATGTGGAATGAATGGCTGAAATGTCTAGGTAAAGTCAGTAGTGGGTAAAGTCATCAGTGGCTGGAAAACTTGGATTGCACATTTATTCATCCTCTATACTTACCTATTTTTTTCCATTACTCCAATTTTTAGACTCAACTTGGTCTATTTATTTACTTTTTCATTAAGCTCCATTCAATCAGTCAGTCATGTTATTACTGTAATGCAGTCACCCCTCTGTAGAACAATGGTATCTTACATCAACAAAAAGATAAAAGTGGATATGCAATGGTATTTACAGGGGATAGGATTTATTGTGATCATGGTGTTTCAAAAGTAGTTCATATCTTCTTCAGAATGGCTTAAAAAAGGCTTGGAAAATGCTCAAATCCAGGAGCTTTCAGGGGCTTCGCCACCTGGACCCCCACCACAGCGCTGCCCTGGACCCACAAGGGGGGCCTCAGCGGCCCCCTTAACCCCTGACCAATTTTCCTCTTTTTTTCAAATAGGTATTATCACCCCAGATTGTTAATATGAAGAAGCAGGTCACTGGTATAGTAAATATGATGTACAAAACAAGTCTCCATAGGTCTGAATGCAGGAGGTTTGAGCTATAGAGTTCTGGGGTGACCTCATCCCAGACTAGCCCAGACCCTGGGCTTTTGGTGCTATATAATGAGTATATATATATATATATATATATATATATATATACAGGTAAACGTCGACTTACGATGGCATTAGGTTTCGATAGAGCCATCGTAAGACGATCTCATCGTAAGTCGATCCCCACTCTGTTCCGTGGTCACTGTACCTAGCCTACCTGTATATTAACCACCAGAGATACTGAATATAGCCTATTAAACATGTACAGTAGTTTATTTAATTATTTTTATCCTTTTTACCATATTCAAACACTATAATATGTATTTTCAGTACGGAACTTAAATCTCGCGGGCAGCAGCCAATGCCAGCCGTACGACGTGACGTAATAATACTCGCATCATAAAATATAGTCACCGCTTATATCGATCGTTCTCTCTTTCACCCGCGAATTTTGAAAACCACAGAGAATGAATCATTTGAGAGAATGTAAAAACACAGGGGCGACTACAATAAATATAATCAAGACGCCGATATGGCAGCGTCGCGAATCCACTTGCTCCTCATGACGCCTACGTGTGCGGCACCGTATGGAAGGGGTTAAATTATCATATCGTCGTCGTCGTCGTCGTCATCGTAAAGTCGAACAATCGTAAGTCGCGGCCATCGTAAGTCGACGTTTACCTGTATATATATATATATATATATATATATATATATATATATATATATATATATATATATATATACATACATATACAACCACTCCTCGTTTAACGACGACAATTGGGACCAGCGCGCCGTCGTTAACCGAATTGGTCGTTAAGCGAAAGTGTATACATATACGTACATGTACTGTATGTACAATGTCCAGCAATACATGTATCTTTATTTTCGTGTATTTTTCCTCTTTTATACAGTACATTAAAGCTTTATTTACTGTTTATTTACGGTGGTTAGGTTCCTAAAATTACCATATATGACCAAATCCGCGTATGCTGACATTCCATATTGAATACCGGGGTATTTTTTTAGTTTCGACCATGGGCGCAATATAGCAATAGAAAATTAATTAATTTTGAAAATTAAAATGTATCAACGTAATATGCAATTTTGTGGGCGGAAATGAAAGTAAAAAAATACCTTGCTACAAGAAAATATGCTAATGAACGAAGTCGGTAGCATAGGCTCGGGACGCCATCTTGTCGTCTGCCAACGTCTCTCACAACGACAACAACGAGGACGAGCCGAATGACATTTAATTTGCAGGTAATGATTTATTAAACACAGGTTAAGTTAGTTTAGTTTAGGTTAGACGAATTAACTTATCGTCCTTTCATTTCTTCGACATCGGTATCTATTATAACAAACATGGTGTACCATTCATCCGACATGACTTCGTTACTTACGAAATCTGTTTTAGCATTTTTTTTTTCATTTCCGCTCACAAAATTGCATATTACGTTGATACATTATAATTTACAAAATTAATAATTAATTTTCTATTGCTATATTGCGCCCATGGTCGAAACTAAAAATTTACCACTACCGGTATACACTGTACCCCAGGTAGTTTTTGCAGCTAATATCCACTGTACAAGTTCAATTATAACATCATACAAATTTGCCTCAGCCAACTTAATTATCGTACACGACGTCGTAACTTCGGGAGATTTACGTTAAACGACGTCATAAAGCCCGTCGTTACTCCGAGTTGTCGTTAACCGAGTAGGTCGTTAAACGAGGAGTACCTGTATATATATATATATATATATATGCAAAATAACCGCAGGAGAAAGGAAACTTGTAGACAGTAAGTACTTTCGTATATTACATCTTCAGACTAAATAACAGAGTTACAGAGTAGGGTTTACCCTCTTCAGTACGGGCCAAAATCTCGCGGGCAGCATTAGCTGCCAGACGTACAATGTGTCGTAATAATACTCACATCATAAAATATAGTCACCGCTTATATCGATTGTTCTCTCTTTCACCTGTGAATTTTGATAACCATAGAAAATGTGATGAAGACAGTTTAGAGAGTATATCATTACGCAGGGGCAACTACAATAAATATAATCAAGACGCCGATATGGCAGCCTTGTGTATCCACTTGCTCCTCATGCCGCCTACGTATGCGGCACCGTATGGAAGGGGTTAAATATAAGTATCAGGTGGCAACCATAGGGGGGGAAGGGGGGAGACAATACAATGTGAGGAGGGGGGATGACCTTACCCCTATCGACCTGACCAACATATAAGGGTCAATCTGGCGCGAAAGATCTTGGTGACCATTTGGGTTATCAATTTATCACATTTAAAATGACCATAGCTTAAGTTTATATTTTTGTCAAACGTGCCTGATATTAAACAAGATTCTATTATATTTCTTGCAAGCTTTTTCCTTTAGCTAAAATTTTTGCCTTAGACCAATCAATATGATGGTTGTATAATGATTTATGTTGGAATAACGCATTGTTTTCCTGGGCAGATCTCGCACTATATTTACGTTGGGAAATCCTTGTTTCCAATTTTTTCCCAGTTTGTCCAATATAAAATTTATTACAATCTTGGCAAGGAATTTTATAGACCACACCGTTGTTGTTAGGAGGGCTGTTCTTAATTAAAGTTTTCTTAATGGTGTGATCATATTTAAAGGCTACTTTGATATCCAATTTTTTGAGTAGGTGAACAATACTAAGAAAATTTTCATGAAAAGGAAGGACAAGTATATTTAGTTGTTTATGGTTTCCTAGTTCTTGATTGCAAGCTTTGTGAAAGCGTTTCTTGGCGGTGTTGTGACATTGATTAAGAATATGAATAGGATATTTTAACTTTTCCCCAATATTCCGGATAGTTCTAAATTCATCATCAATAAATTCAGGATCTGAAATCCTGTAAGCTCTCAAGTACATGGAAATAAAAACTGATCTTTTTACATTGATGTGGTGATTGGAATAAAAATGAATATAGGAAAGAATATTGGTAGGTTTTCTATAGACTTTAGTTTTCAGAGTACCATTATCTCTAATTATTTCAACATCTAAAAAGGGCAAACTGTTGTTATTTTCTATCTCAAGAGTGAAGTTAATGGAGGGTACCAGTGAATTTAGATTAACAAGGAAATCATCAATGGAATGGTTATTAGGCCAGAAACTGAAAACATCGTCTACATATCTGAACCAAATAACTTTTTCATCTTTAATAGTTGGTAATAAATATTTTTCAAAATATTCCATGTAGATGTTAGCTAAAACCGGTGAAAGAGGATTTCCCATAGCCATCCCAAAAGTCTGTGTGTAATATTTTCCCTCGAAGACAAAAGAAGAATTATTTACACACAGACTTATTAATTTTATAATTTTTTTTACAAGGGATACCATCAATACTGTTACCTAGAATATTTGGGAGAAAGGTTAAAACATCTTTAATTGGGACATGTGTAAAAAGCCCAGTGACACCGAAACTAACTAATTTGTAAGGATAATTAATCAATGTTAAGAGATTTAATCTTTTGAATCAAGTCTTCACTATTTTGAATAAATGAGTTAGAAATAGTGCCTACAAATGGAGAAAGCTTTGTCACAAGCCACTTCGAAAGCTTATAGCTTACAGAGCCTACAGAACTGATGATGGGCCTAATGGGATGATTTGGTTTGTGAGTTTTAATAAGCCCATACAAATATGGTGTTGAAGGATTTTGTGTAGAGAAATGTTTAATCAAATCTTCTCTGCCTTTAAGTAAAGTCCTTAATTCTTTATGGAAATTCTTATTAACTGAGTCACTAGGATATTTGTTAAGTTCAGAATAAGTGTTTTTATCTTGTAAATGATCAATTACTTTATCATAATCACTTTTATCCATAATAACCAAGGTATTGCTTTTATCAGCCTTAGTTATGCGTAGAGATGTATCTTTCTTTAAAGTTAACATGGCTTTAAAAAATCTTCTAGGGAAAGTGTTATCTTTACAATTAAGCAAGGCACCATAAATTAAACCCCTAATTAAGCCACTATTTTCAAGAGGTAGCCAAAAAGAAAAAGGCATAAAATCCATTCCCACTCATTCCATCCCTAAATACACTCCACCCCCCTTCACCCTCCACCCTCCCTCTTATCTTAGCACCTCCTGGATGACAGGTCATCCCTGCACCTTGTCCACTGCCCTGGGTCAGAGGCAGTGTTGCAAGACACAGCACATCCACAGCAAGGCCGCTTCATTAAATCAGCAACCCCCCCCCCCTCTCCTTCCCCCCATGCAGAAAAGGAGAAGACAGGAAGAAATCCCTTCGGGCTGCATCAAATTTTTCTCACACATACTACCTCACCCCCCCATCCCCCCACCCATTCCACCTCATGCATCACAGCATCATCCATGTACAACCATTCTTATATATATATATGCATATATATATTCTTTCTTTTGCTCGACATCTTTTATTGTGATCTTTTTCTTAATTGTTTGTTTCTTACTTATTCCAATAATGAATTTCATCCCTTTGAAAATTGCATGTATTTGTGAGTCTACCCCCTAATCTCAGCTTGAGGATATATGGTATTATTCTGGCAGTTGCCAGGCTAATTTGTTCATATCTATGTCACTCCATAGGTAATGTCTATTAACCACTTCCATACCAGGTAGCAATATTCTGCTTATTCTGACTGCCACCAGGATAGCATATTTATCTTGGTGGCACCCTTTCAGCTACAAAGGGGTTATAATTTTTAGCTATATTGTTTATTTCAAAATATTTCAGCTGCACATTTCACAAATTCTTGTTCATTTGTTTTATTAGATACTGAGAAGATGGGAGCAGACTTTGTATTTGGTTTTATATCAGCAATGGATGGTGAGAAAGATCCTCGAAACTTAATGCTTCTTTTCACCATGGTCCCCGTTATTGTGAAAATTTTCAACTTAGGACCCTTTACCGAAGAAATGTTTGAAGTTGTTGCAGCTTACTTCCCTATTGACTTTATGCCTGTGAGTATCCAGTTGCCATTGTTTCACAGTGTAGTATTCAATGCAATTTCTTGTGGATGAAAAGGGGGTTTGCCTTATGATGGAATAGTGGGATAAACTAGCTCCAGCTGTCAGGGCCTGCTGTAGAAGTGCTGTACCTCACTGTATGGCCCTTGACCTGAGTAGTGTGATTGGTACAGGAATGACCCTTCATTCACAAGGTGCTGAGATGTGAGGGGTGTTAATTGTGTAAGAAGTAGTGTTTAGGAATCATTTTGGGTGTTGCAAAGATGGACAGAGTGGGAATTATGGAGATAAGACAGAGATCTGGGATGGAGGAAGAGCTGTCAGATGGGATACATTAGGGAGTGCTGAGATGGTTTGGGGATGTGGAGGGAGTAAGTGGGAAGAGCATGGGGAGTATGGGAGGCAGAAGTGGATGGAGTAAACTTGAAAGTGTAATAGTACTGGCTATTTCTCCCTTACAAGGGAGGTAGCCAAAAAACAAAGTCATAAAATCCACTCCCACCCATTCCATCCCCACATACTCCACTCCCATTCACCCCACCCCCTCCCTCTCATTTTGGCTCCTCCTGGATGATGGGTCATCCTTGCATCTTACATACTGCCCTGGGTCAGAAAAAATGCAGCAAGACACAGCACATCCACAGCAAGGTCACTTCATTTAATCACCGACCCCCCCCCCCCCTCCTTTGTCCCCTCCTGCAAAAACAGAGAAAATGAAGAGAAATCCCTTAGGGCTGCATAAAAATATCATTCACACATACTCTCTCACCCCCATCCCCTACCCACTCCCTTCTATGCATCACAGAATCATCCATACACAACCATTCTCCATTCACCCCTATCCTCTGTCTTCTCCCTTCCTTCCTCAACAGACAATCCCCTCTTTTCCAATGCCCTGTGTACCCCATCTATCCATCTCATCCATGGTCACCCCCTCATGTTCACTCCTTCCAACTCTGCCTTCCACACCTCTTTTACTAATCTTTCTTAACTCATTCTATGTGTCCAAATTATCCCAGTATTATTTCATCAACCCTATCTCCCAGCTCCCTTTCCACTCCGCTCTCTTAACCTCGTTTCTCACTCTATCTAGCCTAGTAAGCCCTACCATACTTCTCAGGCACCTCATCTCAAACACACCAAAACTCAAGTATGCAGCAACACTATGGACACCCAGTACCAAAAAGAATATAAAAAAATTAGAATACAAAGAGCAGCAACAAAACTGGCACTAATTCTTTCCAAAATGACATATGAACAAAGACTGTCCAAATTAGAATTACAGACTCTGGAACAAAGAAGGGAAAGAGACCTAACTATCTATAGAATTATGAAAGGAATGGAAATCTTAGATAGAATGATTTATTGAAATGGGACAATGGAAAAACAGGACACAAAAAGAAACTCAAAATAGTAATTACAGAAGAGATCTGGAGAGAGAGAGAAAAAAAAAAAAAAAAGCTTCCCACACAGAGTGATAGATCCTTGGAACAAATTAGACAAAGAAACAGTGTGTGCAAACACTATTCAAGATTTTAAGAAAAAACTTGATGCTGAAAGATACAAAGACGGGCCACCAAGAGCATAGCTCCCTTCCCGTATAATACATTTAGGTAAATACACATAAACAAAATACCAAAGGGGAAGGAAGTGCAGCGATTGAGCGTCGATCTAGCGATTATGTTGCCAACTTGAAGGAAACAAATAGTTGTTATTGTGCGGGATGTGTAAGCTATGTTTCTCGTGTGAGCGATAAGGTAAAATCCACAATGAAAAAAGAAAAAGTTGAACCAACAAAGAGAGGCCTAGATATAAGTAAGGTAGAATCACCGAGAGGTGTGATTCCCAAGAGAACATGTTTAATTGACACTCCAAGGATAAACCAAGGGTGGGAGAACAACAGTTTTTCAGGTTTCCAAAGAAATAGGAGAAATAGGTAAAGGCTTAGATATAGATAGAGAAGTTAGATATAGAAATGCATTAAGAAATCGTGAAATAAACGAATTATTGGAAGAAATCATAGATATATAATTGGACTACTGAGCTGTACTTAGGGAATTAATTACTTTGTGTAAGAGTAACGAGCAAACAATTAGAGAATTAAGTGACCTTAAGAGTGAAATGATATGCTCAAAGAAAACGAAAGAATGAAAAATGAGGGCAAAAATAAAAATGAAAAATTGAAAAAGATCAAAGAGCAATTACAGGTAGTGACTGGAAGGGTGGAAGAGTCAATTAAAGAAACAGACCTTGAAATAAAAAAAAAATCATGGAAACAAAAACAGGAAAATCAAAAAGTATCCTTTAGAGAAATAGTACCAAAGCAGATTAAGGAAAATACAAAAACAGTTATGAAAGTAATAAAAGAAAAGGAAAATTGGGTGAGAGATACAGTTGACAAAGGTAAATGCATTGTGGTCCATGGTATCCAAGGAAAAAATCATGTGTATAAATACCAGAGAGAAAAGGAGGAAAAAGAAATAGCTAAGGAAATTTTGAAAGAGAGGATGAAGGGCAAAAATTTGACAAAGAAATTGATGAGATTCACAGGATAGGCAAATATTCAAAAGAAAAACAACATAGACCTCTGAAAATAAAACTAAGAACTCAAATGATAGCCGAGGAGGTACTATCGAAAGCGGTTAAATTAGCAAACAGCAAGAAATTCAAACATATATGGATAAAAAAGGAAATAAGTGAAGAAAAAGAGAAAGACAAGGCTCTCAGAATTGAAGCCAATGATAGAAATGAGAGATGAACAGAGATGGAAAAAAAAAAGTTTTTTGGAGAGTACTGGACCTGAGACTGAAAAAATGGTACATCAGAAAAATGGAAACTTAAATAAAAAAAAGAGAAGGAAATATGAAACTAAAAATGGCATACACAAATATTGACGGTATGATATCTGGAATTAATGAACTAAACAACTATGGGAATAGAGAAACCTGATATGGGAATTGTGGAGACAAAACTGAAAGGCCCTCTATCAACAAGTATGGTGGGACAAGGTCTATACAACCACTGGGCAAATAATAGAACCGATAAACAGGGAGGTGTCGTGATATTGACCAAAAATGGTCTAAATGTGACAAAGATAAATGAAGCCAAATATAATGTGGAATTAATTATGATTAAAGTTGTAGATAAAAATATGAAAAGTAGAAAATTTGTAGCAGTGTATGTGCCACCAAAAACACAGGCTTGGTCTGATAGTGATCATTCTAAATTACTGGAAGACACAATGAATGTGCTAAATGAGTTACTGAAAGAGGGTGGTAATATAGTAATTATGGGTGATTTTAATGCATAGAATATAATCTGGGAAGAAGTTGAGCAGTAGTCATCACTCAGGTCAGGTCAACTGGGTAGCTGCTTCATATAGTGATATGGCGAGTGGTTGTGTTAAAGTGTTCTGCGCTGATGAAGTACAATCTCTAAGTAGAATTGAAGCCTTGGAGGATGCTGTAAAGTGCCATAAAGAGGAGAATCAAATTCTCTGCTTGAAGGCCCAAAACACGGAAGACAAACCAAGTTTGGAGCCCGGATGGATAACTGTGAAAAATATGATGTGGAAAGATGGGAAAAAGTCCTCACCAGGCCCGCTTGATTGCAGGAACTTGTTTCAAGCTCTCGAGGGTCTGCAGGAAGAAGAAAGAAATTAAATTCAAGAGAAGGGAAGGGCATACGCTGGATCACTGCCCACAGCTAAGATTTTGGTTGTAGGAGACAGTCAAGTGAGGTACTTAGACAGGGCTTTCTGTGATAAAAATAGGAAACATAGGACACAGGTGTGTTTCCCCAGTGTGGGGATAGGTGATGTTAGAGATAGGATTGAAGAGTGTTTAGTAGGGAAAGGTAGAGACCCAGTTGTTTGCTTAAGTGCCGGAGGCAATGATATAGGTAAGGTAGGGAGTGAGGAATTGTTTGCGCGGTTCCGGGATGCACTAGACAAGATTAGAAATAAGGGAGGTGTTCCTGTTGTGTGTGGAATCCTTCCGAAGCATAGAGTTGGAGGCATGTGGCATTCCAGGGCTATTGCAATGAATTGCAGGCTGGCAAAAACATTGTAAGGCCAATGGATGGGTGTCTGTCAACAACTGGGATTGCTTTTACAGTAAGAATCATCAATATACAAGGGATAGGGTGTACTTGTCACCCAGAGGATTTTAGCTCCTTGCTGAATCCCTTGAGCGAGAAGTAGGCATCCTACAGGTTTTTTTTTCTTCTTTTTTTTGGGGGTAGATTATGTGGGAGTAGGGGGGAAGTATCGGAACATAGTTTAGGCAATAGGAACAGCTCAGACAGGGACTGTGATAAGAATCACCAAGGCAGGTGGAGGGAGGATAAAATTGAAGTTTACTATACAAATAGCAGAAGTGTAATAAAATTGACTTGCTGTGAGGTAAAGCATGTGTAGAGAATTTTGATATAGCTATTACTGAGTCCTGGATCAATATGGCTGATAAACATTTCCTTCTGGAAATCGAAATAGAAAGAAATAATTTTTTCACAACGACAGTGTTGGCAGTAGGGGAGGAGTAGCACTCTTCATTAAAAATACAATAAACTGTATTATCAACAATTTGATTAAGGAAGCAGACAGTACAGAATTTATTTGGGTGGAGATTATAGGCAAGAAAAAGAAAATTATTATTGGCATCCTGTATAGACCTCCTAACCTCAGCATTGAGCAGACTGATCCCCTGATTCATGAAATTCGCAGTGTCCCTGTACAAAAACGTTGTGATCATGGGAGATTTTAATTATAGAAACATTGGGAAATTTTAGTAGGAACAAATTCTTAGATGTGGTGCAGGATAATTTCCTAAAACAAATTATTATTGATCCTATGAGGGGAGAAAATACTCTGGACTTACTTTAAACTGATAACACTGGCCTGCGAAGTTTCAAAGGTAAAGCATCTGATAACTGATTCTAAGGTAATTTGCTATGCAGAATCTAAAAATCACACTCATTTTATTCAATCAGGTCATGTTTTTGAGATACGAGGCGGTAAAAATAATTAAAAACGCCATTTAGTGCTATTTATTCCCTTTAATTTTGGAAAAAAAATTCTTGACAAAAAAAATAATTTTTTCTTGCATAGTTCAGAAGATAAAGAGGATATATTACAGAAAATCTAATCATGGATGAAGGGCCTTTTCAGTGACTTTCTCCTGTGTTGGGCAGCCACCACGTCTCGTTTCAAACACCAACAGAGTCTGCAAGAAAGTTCACATCCCACCGACCTTGGTAGCGTTCTTCCATGACACGAATATCCTGGTGGAAACGTTCTCCCTGTTCCTCACTGAAGTCACCACAGTTCTAAGGGAAATAGTCTAAGTGGGACCGTAGAAAGTGCATTTTGACTGACATGCGAGCCCCTAATTTTTGATAGCTGTTCAAGAGCTCATCGACTTCTTTCTCGTATTCTGCACTTCAGTTATTTCCTAGAAAGTTTCTTATCACTGACTTAAGCGACCACCAAACAGACAGCTCAGGTGCATTCAGTGCATCGTCAAACATTGAGTCCTTCATAAGTTCCCTTATCTGAGGCCCATCAAAGATGCCAGCCTTAAGCTTTTCCAGACTGATCCGAGGAAACTTCTGCTGAAGAAAAGTAAATCCCATGCCGTCCTTGTCCATTGCCTTCACAAAGTTCTTCATCAGTCCCAGTTTGATATGTAAAGGTGGGAGTAAGACCTTGTTTGGTTCAACAAGAGAACGAGCCTGAACATTGTGTGAACCAGGTTCCAAACATTGTCGTGGTGGCCATTCTTGTCTGACAAAATGTTGATCATCAGCCCGACTATCCCACAAACACAAAAAGTATGGATACTTTGTGTACCCACCCTGTAGTCCCAAAACCAATCCAACTACCTTAAGATCTCCACAGATCAACCAACCATGGTCATTGTAGTTCAGAGCAGACAGTAGCTGATCCATGTTGTCATGAGTTTCTTTCATTTGCACCGAATGACCGATTGGAATTGAAGAGTATTTATTTCCGTTGTGAAGGAGGACTGCCTTGAGACTTCTGCTGGAAGAGTCGATGAACAGTCTCCATTCAGTAGCAACATAGTCCAGCCCCATTGATTGAATCAAACCAGCAATGTTGTTGCAGTAAACTAATGACGAGTCCTTCTGGGTTGTGAAGAACTGTCTAAATTCTCTTTCACGCTCTCGGTACCAAAAGAATGTTGTCTCAGGTGCTAGCAAATTTTTCTCACGAAGACGAGAACCCAGAAGCTGTGCTGATTCCTTTGATAGGTTTAGATCCCGTGTCAGGTCATTGAGATCTGCTTGTGTTAGAGGCACTGGCCGGTCATTCTCTTCTGGCATGTATTCTCCACCCTCTGCCCTGTCTAGTGCGTTATCAGATTCCGATTCAGAGCTAGATTTCATTGCAACATCTGGCTCGGGAACGGGCAGGCCTGGACCATGAGGGACTGGTCGTATGGCAGACGGAACATTAGGATACTGAATACAATGCTTGTTCTTGCGGTTGACTCCTTTAAGATTAGTCATGCAGAAAAAGCAGTCTGACACATGATCTTTACCCTCTCTCCAAACCATTGGAACAGTGAATGGCATACTCTTCCTTTTTTTATTTCTCCAATCACGCAAGTTCTCGACACATGTTTTGCAGCTAACATGGGGTGCAAATGGCTTGTCCTGGTCCCCAAGCTTAACTCCAAAGTAAGCATGATATGCCTTCTTCACAAAATCAGTTATATTTGCTAGTCGACGAGGAAGAATCACATTACCACATATGTAGCAGAACCTATCAGGATGATTTGTGCATTTGCGTTCCATTTTCTGTCAATCTAAGATACGTGTCCAAAATAGAAACACAAGAAGCACAGATTCTTGTAAAAAGCACAGATTCTTATAAAATCAGTCACATTGATTGGAGATCACACTTTTCTAAACCATTTTCAGTTTCAGTGTTGTCAATGCAGTTTGTCAATGTAGTCAATGCAGTTTCAGTTTCAGTTTCCTGAAAGAAAACAAAAACATCATTAGGTTTCAGTATCAGTTTCGGGGTGCTACAGTATAATTTTTATGCAAAAAAAAAAAAAATAATAAGAATAGGCTATACCTGCAGCCTCGTTTTCCTTATACTTAGTACTATACAAGGCCCAAAAGTCGCACTTCTCATATCTCGAAAACTAGACCTGATCCAAGGAAACGGATGGCATTTTTGGATTCAGCGCACCAAAAAACCTATGAATCGGATGACAGGTGGTGATGGATATGGAGCTGCCTTGTGTAGGCCGTATGGTCTCTTGCAGCCTCCTCCATTCTTATGTTCTTATGTAAGAAATGATAGTAAAAGGGGGAGAAGAACTTTTGGAGCAACATTCTGCTAGATATGACCATCGAATATACCTTAGTACAATGGGTTAAGGAAAATACTAGATATAGAAACAATGAGGAACTGTCAAAACTAGACTTAATATTAATTTCTGAACCAGATATCGTTAACAAAATGGAGTATAAAACACCAATTGGAAAGAGTGACCATATACTGATAGAGTTTGAATTAAAAGAACAAAACAATGTAAGAAGGAATGATGAACATAGAAAAGGAGGATTAATGTACAACAAAATGGATTTTGTAAAACTAAGAAAAAAAATTCAAACCACAAACTGGATAAATTCTCCAAAGAGGAAACAAAGATGGAAGACAAATGGAACCTATTCAAAGAAAAGTACTAGGAAGGAATTTATAAATATGTACCAAAGAAGAAGCAAAAAGAGATTTATATAAAGTGTAGGTACAACAAAAAGTGCAGTGAGGCTAAAGACAGAAGAGACAAAGCCTGGAAAAGATGGAAAAGAGACAAAAAAACATCCAAATGGCAAACATATAAAACTTAGGAACGAATATGTGAATATATGCAGGAAAGAAAAAAGAAACTATGAAAAAGATATTATAGACAAATTTAAGGATCAACCTAAACTCTTTTACAGATATATACATACATATACCAAAGGCTTTTTCCCCCTTACAAAGGAGGTAGCCAAAAAGAAAAAAGCATAAAAACCATTCCCACCCATTCCATCCCTAATACACTTCACTCCACCCACCCTCCCTTTTATCTTGGCACCTCCTGGATGATGGGTCATCCCTGTATCTTGTCCACTGCTCTGGGTCAGAGGCAGTGTCGCAAGACACAGCACATCCACAGCAAGGCCGCTTCATTAAATCGGTGACCTCCCTCCCCCCTCTCCGTCCCCTCATGCAGAAAAGAAGATGGGGAGAAATCCCTTCGGGCTGTGTCAAATTTTGCTCTCACATACTACCTCACCCCGTATTGCCCCATCCAATCCATCTCATGGATTACAACATCATCCATTTACAACCATTCTCTATTCACCCCTGTCTTCTGTCCTCTCCCGTCCTTCCTCAACAGACATTCCCCTCTTCCCCAAAGCACCTTTCACCCCATCCATCCATCTCATCCTAGGTCACCCCCTCATGTCCATTCCTTCCACATCTGCCTTCCATATCTCTTTTACTAGTCTTTCTTCACTCATTCTTTCCATGTGTCCAAATCATTCCAATACTCTTTCATCCACCCTATCTCCCAATTCCCTTACCACCCCTGTTTTCCTCACCTCCTCATTTCTCACTCAATCCAGCCTAGTAACCCCCATCATACTTCTCAGACACCTCATCTCAAACACATTCGAACTCCTCCTCTCTTCCTCTCTTATGTTCCATGTTTCTGCCCCATACAATGCTGTTGGCACAATCACTCCTTCATACAATCTCTTCTTAGCCTCCATTCCCTAATGTCTATTCCTCATTACATATGTATTACATTACATTATTACATTAGATATGTAAATGATAAATTAAAAGACAAACTCGAAATTGTAAAACTGCATGAAGGAGATAAAGAATATAAAGATGACACAGAAATGGCAGAAGTTATAATCAGACATTTCAGGTCTGTTTTTACAATTGAGAGCTCACAAATTTGGGAAGGTGGACAACAAGAAAGACCACTCTAAAATGAAAGAAATAAAGATAACACAGAAAGAAATGAGAGACCAAATAAAAAACCTAGATGTTAGGAAATTGCATGGACTGGATGGAATTCCAAATTGGATACTGAAAGTGTATAGAGGAACTGACGGACAAATTATACAAGATAATAGTCTTTTAACTCAAAGAAGGAAAGGTACCGCAAGATTAGAAAGATGCAAACATAGTACCAATGAATAAAGGAGGAAACAAAGAAGATACTACAAACTTCAGACCAGTATTCCTTACAAGCACAGTAGCAAAAATATGCAAAAAACTTATCAGAAACAAATGGATCAAACACTTGGAAGAAAATGAAATATTAAACCCTAAACAATTTGGCTTTAGAAGTGGAATATTGTGTACCACAAACTTAATATGCTTTTACTTGAGATAATACAAGAAAGAGATGGACTTGTAGAAGGCATTTGACAAAGTACCACATAAAAAGTTAATAAGAAAAATTGAAAGAATAGGAGGAATACAAGGGAAGCTAGTGGAATGGATAAAGGATTTCTTAAGTAGGAGAAAAATGAGAGTGGTACTTAGAGACAAAAATTCGAACTGGGAAGATGTGATAAGTGGCGTTCCGCAAGGCTCTGTATTGGCTCCTTTAATGTTTGCCATATATATAAATGATATGGATGAGGGAGTGAAGTGTTACATGAACTTCTTTGCTAATGATGCCAAATTACTCAAGAGAGTAAGCACAGAAGAAGATTGCAGATTACTAAAAGAAGACCTGGACAAAATATGGGAATGGAGTCAAAGGTGTGAAATGAACTTTAACATTAAGAAATGTAGTATAATGGAATTTGGAAAAAGCAAAAATAGAATATCAGGTCAATATAAATTTGGTAACAAGGAAGTCAAAAAAGTTGACTCAGAAAGGGACCTGGGAATGATTATCTCCAAGTGACTTGACATCTGATAAACATCCTGGAACTCCACACTTCCCAACCACTCCATCGATTGGACCATTTCCCACTCTAGCATTAAGGTCTCCCAGTACTATTACATTGACATTTCTTCCTAAACCCTCTATGCACTCATTTAAATCTATCCAAAAGGCCTCCCTTTCTTCCATGCTCTTCTCACTGCCCGGCCCATATGCACTTACAAAGACCCACATCTCCTTTCCCAGTTTCACCTTCATCCACATTATCCTTGAGGAAACCTCCTTCCACTCCACTACCCCTTTACCTATCTCCTCACTTACTAGAATAGCCACCCCTTCCCTCCCTCGCCCTCTCTTCACTCCTGATAACCTCCCACTTACACTCCCAAACATACACTCACCCTTCCCTTTCAACTTAGTTTCACTCAAAGCCAACACATCCAACTTTCTTCTCACAAACATACTACCTATCTCTTCCCTTTTACTCTCATCTGTACCACATCCACGCACATTAAAAGACCCAAACCTTAGGGTGCTGGCCCGAGGCCCTCCAGCACCCCTTATGCCTTTCCTTTTCGTTTTAGGAAATTGCCCCTTGGGGCTACAGGGAGAAGGATGCCTAGTCCCTCTCCCCGTCCCTTTCTTCTCGCCTCTTACGATCCAAGTGGGAAACTTGGTGGCAGTATTCTTTTCCCCCACCACATTTATCTTCAACTTCCTTCTTTCACACATCTTCCCAAAACTTTCTTAATCCCTTCTCTGATCCTGCTACAAGCATTGTATCATCAGCAAACGACTGGCTTATCTCCCATTTTTCTCCTTTTTCTTTAACCATCTCCAATCCCCTGCCCAACCCTTGCATTTCTTTCATCACCCCATCCATGTATAAATTGAACAGCCATGGTGACATGACACATCCCTGGCCAAGTCCTGCCTTTACCTCAAACCACTCACTCTCTCCATTTCTAATCCTAACACAAGCTTTACTATTATAAAAAACTCTTGAATGTTCTTGACAGCTTTCCTTATATCCCATATATCTGCAATACCTCTCACAGTGCCTTCCTGTCTACCCTGTCATAATCCTTTTCCAAATCCATAAAGGCCCAAAAAACATCCTTACTCTTTCCTAAAGCTTTCTCACATATCTGCCCTACCACAAAAATCTGATCCACACAACCCCTACATGTCCTAAACCCACACTGTTCCTCACCAATTGCTCCCTGTGTTCCTCCCTAATCCTCTCAATCAAATCCTTCCCATAAGCCTTCCCAACTACACTAAACAGATCCCTTTGAAACTACTACACTCACACTTGTCCCCCTTTCCCTTGTAAAGCAGAGCTTTACATGCAATCCTCCAGTCCCCTGGCACTCTACCTTCTTTTAGACAAACATTAAACAACCTCACCAGCCAGTCAACCATCACTGTACCTCCCTTTTTTAGACTCCCATCTAACTTAGGTGCCTTACCTGCTCTCATAATTTCAGTAACTGCTTTCACCTCATCTTTTCTTATTTCTCCATTTTCCTCATTCATCACTGTCATTTTCTGAGCACATCCCACTGCAACTACCTCTCCCTCCCTATCCTCCTTCACATTTAGCAACTCCCTAAAATACTATGACCATATTCCTCCTACTGCCATCTCTTCCATTATCATTTCTCCAGCACCTTTTACCTTTTCTTCTCTTCTTGATTTGCCTCCTCTTCCTCTCTTAATTTCCTTCAAAACATCTTTTTACTTTATTTTTTTGTTGTCATACTCTTACCTCATTTTACATTTGCTCTCTTTTTTACTTCCTTTATTTTATGCATTACTTTTCTTTTCTTTGTACCTCTCCTATGAGTCTCTCATATTTTGCAACCAAATGGTGAATGCTTGTTTCTTGTCTTCCACAAACTTCTTGGCTTCATCATCCCACCACTCACTACTGTTCATTCTGTTTTCTCCAGTCATGTGATGCATTGGTTGTCAGGGTGAGGGGTGAGATTGTTTGTTTGTATTTGTTTACCTAGTTGTATTTTGCAGGAGAAGAGCTATGCTCATAGAGACCTGCAGTTGTAGCTTTCTGCATCCAGTTCTTTCTTAACCTCTTCAGTACGGGCCAAAATCTCGCGGAGAGCATTAGCTGCCATACGTACGATGTGTCATAATAATACTCGCATCATAAAATATAGTCACCACTTATATTGATCGTTCTCTCTTTCACCCATGAATTTTGGTAATCATAGAAAATGTGATGAAGACAGTTTAGAGAGTATGTCATTACACAGGGGCAACTACAATAAATATAATCAAGATGCCGATATGGTAGCCTCGCGTATCCACTTGCTCCTCATGCCGCCTACATATGTGGCACCGTATGGAAGGGGTTAAAGTCATGTATAGTTTTAGCACTCAGTGTTTTCTCTTTCAATTTATTCCATGTATATATTACTCTGTGTGGAAAGCTGTTCTTTTTCAGATCTTTTCTGTGACTGTCCTTCTTAAGTTTCTTCTTGTGTCCTCTTGTATTTCTTCTGTCCCATTTAAGTAGATCATCCCTATCAAGGATTTCCATCCCTTTCAAGGATTTCCATCCCTTTCATAATTCAATAGATGGTTATTAAATTGCCTCTTTCTCTTCTTTGCTCCAGAGTTAATCAATTTAGTTTGTCCAATCTTTGTTCATATGTCAACTTGCTAAGTGTTGGTGCCATCTTTGTTAACCCCTTCCATACGGTGCCGCACACGTAGGCGTCATGAGGAGCAAGTGGATTCGCGACGCTGCCATATCGGCGTCTTGATTATATTTATTGTAGTCGCCCCTGTGTTTTTACATTCTCCCAAATGCGCCCTGAATCCCATTCTCTGTGGTTTTCAAAATTCGCGGGTGAAAGAGAGAACGATCGATATAAGCGGCGACTATATTTTATGATGCGAATATTATTACGTTACGTCATACGGCTGGCATTGGCTGCTGCCCGCGAGATTTAAGTCCCGTACTGAAGTGGTTAATGCTCTTTGAATTCTTTCTAGTTTCTTTATGTTTTTTATTGTACTGGGTGTCCATAGTGACACTGCATACTCCAATTTTGGTCTTATCAGTGTAACTATTATTCTCTTTACCATTCCCTTCTCCATGCACTCAAAGGCCACTTTCATTGATCTTATTAAGTTGTAGGTTGTGCAAAGTTATTTATGAGTGTTTGCTTGTTGTCTTTTTGGGGGTAAGTTGACCTTTGTTATTGCTGTGTGAGAGCGTTTTGTATTACTGTTGGATAGTGTATTGTAGTTGTGTCATGTATAATTTTCTGGTGTGTGATTGTGTTGACAAATGTTTGCCAATTTAGTGTTTTTTGTTCATATATTTTGTCATTGACCTCAGTGTTTAGTTCTTGTATTTGGTCTGTTGTGCCCTGAGGGATAATTGTGGGTGAATTGTTTGTGTAGTGTTGTTTGATGAGGTCTTGGATTTCTGGCATAACAAATTGTAATATGAGGCGTTCTCTGATTTTGGAGGGGGTGCAAAGAAACGTGATTGGGTGGTGAGATGCTGTTGAATTTTATTTAGGTTTGGGGATTGAGATGATTTTCCTTTGCCTCCAGATGTCGGGTATGGTGTTGCATGAATAGCTGTAGTTTGCAATATTGGTGAGTGCATATTTTCTATGTGGTCCGAGGTGTTTTATCTGGATGTTACATATGTTGTCCGGACTACAAGCAGACAGTGCTTGAGATTATGGATTATATGATTAGTCTGGGGAAGTAGCCTTTGGTACATAGATAGGGGTTCTGACATTAACCAGAAACTAGTACCACTTGGTATGAAAAAGATGAAAGGACAAGTCACCAATTTCAGTGATTCTGCTTTATTGAAGTGATACTGTTAACTGGTAGTGACTTTGGAAGTAAATTTTATTCATAATATTTCAGCCCCCAGGTGATCCATATGGCATTGCAGCAGAGGATCTAGTGCTTGGGCTTCGAAATTGCCTTGCCAGCAGCCCTAATTTTGCCCCATTCTGCATCCCATTGTTAGAGGAGAAGCTTAATTCAGACCTGAAATCAGCCAAATTAGATGCCCTTTATACTTTGGTAAGGAGTTGAATATAATGAATTGTTTGTATAAACTTTTTCTACATGTTTTATTTATTGTGGGTGGGAGTGGATTTTATGCATTTGTTTTTGGCTATCTCCCTTGTAAAGAGAAAAAGCCATTGGTATATGTATGTATAAATATAATGTTGTCAGTAGTTTAGTTTCAATAAGGCTTTGCCATTTATCTATTACACCTCTTTCAAAATAGCTTTCTTACTCTGCAAATTATTTTAATAATTTCTAGTTTGTAAGCATTTTAGTTTTATTGTCTCTACTCTTCTATTTTCCCCAAGCCACATCCCTGACTTTTTTTTTGCAATCTTACACCTTTTATTGAACCAGTCCTGTTTTTGCTTCTTCCTTCCACTAATCTTTGGCACATGTTTGTTTACTCCCAAGTTGTAAAATCAAGAAAGATTTCCTCTTTCCTCATTCCTCCCAGTTTGCTTTTTCATAGAATTTCTTTCATATATACATACATATACCAAAGGCTTTTTCCCCCTTATAGGGGGGGGGGTAATAATTTCTTTCAACCCTAGGTAATTTGTTTTCCCAAATTTGGGTCTCCTTTGCTTTTATGATTCATTCCTGCTCTGTTTCCTCATCCCCCAGCTTAAAGTCAGTTCTTGCATGTTCACTTTTTCCTACAAGACAAAGGCAGTTCAAGGAGTGGATGATGTCTCTTTGGTTAGTAGCAGATCTAATCGTGTGGGAATATCATTTCTTATCCAGACCACTTCCCTTACCTGCAAAGTCATTTTGTCCTCAATTGCTATAATTAACAGGGTATTTCTGTAGAAGTCTGCCTTGTCACTTCCTTCCCATTCCTCCTAGTGTCACTGCAATTAAAATCTCTAATATGGACTAAATTATTTCTTTGTTCAGTAGTTCTCTTTAGAAGAGAATTGTGCCCAATAACATTTCTTGATATTGAACTTCATTCCAAGATCTTGTCTTGGGAAGGGACATATGCCACCATGAAGTCTCTTCTGTTTTGCCCTTTAGTTCTAATTTTCAGGTGGAATGCTTCAGCTTTGCCTTTGCTCAGATTTGTTTTTTCCACCTTTATATTGATATACAGGGATGACCCATCATCCACGAAGAGCCGAGATAAGAGGGAGGGAGGGGGTGGACAGGAGTGTCGTACAGGTAGTTGTCGACTTACAACCGAGTTTGGTTCCGACAGACAGGTCGTAAGCCGATCTGGACGCAAGTCGGTCTTTATATATATACAGTATATATTACCCTTTATATATATTATATATATATATATATATATATATATATATATATATATATATATATATATATATATATATATATATTACCCTTTGAATATTATTTTTGTTACTGTGTTGAGGAAGGAAGGGAGAGGACGGAAGACAGAGGTGAGTGGAGAATGGTTGTATATGGATGATGTTGTGACTGCATGAGGAGGAATGGGCGGGGAAGTGGGGGGTGGGGTAGTATGTGTGAGTAAATTTTGACGCAGCCCGAAGGGATTTCTCCCCGTCCTCGCCTTATATGCAAAGGGGGACGGAGAGGGGGGGTCGCCGATTAAATGAAGCGGCCTCGCTGTGGATGTACTGTGTCTTGCGACACTGCTTCTGACCCAGGGCGGTAGGGCTGGGCGGGATCCGAGTACTGGACCCGAATCCACCGGATCCGACAAGGCAGGAGGGACCCGAGTACCAGATGTTGGTACTCGGATCCGCTGAGACGAGTACAAACGAATACTCAAGGATCTATTTTCCCTGTGGAGCCAAAATTCGTTATGACCACTATCTATACGAAGCATTACATTTATACCATACTTGATATTATCATTAATTAGTTACAAAGTCATATGTTGCAAATGAAATTACAATACAAAATAAACTATTATTTTCGGCTAGCGATACATGGCATACAATTTCAGTATTGCCATCGGCATTTCAAATTCTTCGGAGACTGATTGGCTGATGCGCTGTGACGTCACAGCAGAAGGTATAAATAGTGCCGCGCACTCCACGTGCAAACTTACTTGTACAGCAGTAAATATGTAACAAATATAAATCTGTGTGCATAACTGACGTATTATAGTGGACAAAATACTTCAGCAGTCAGATAGAGATTCCTTGGTGTTCCTCTTGAGTGGGATTCGCCTAGTTGGTGTGGACTCGAGTAGATGTAGCTGTGGCGATTACCAATGCCAGGCAAATACCGCGCGACTGGGATCCGACAGAGGATGTCAGTCGGATCCCGCTCCCAAACGAATCCGTGGACTCGCGCTGCCAGTTCTCCGTGCTGAAGGAAGTACTCGGATCCGGATCCGAATCCGGCGGATCCGCCTGGCCAAGTACTCGGATCCGCGAATACTTAAGAACTCGGATCCTGCCCAGCCCTACAGGGCGGTGGGCAGGGTGCAGGGATGACCCGTCATCCAGGAGGTGCTCAGATGAGAGGAAGGGTGGGAGGGGTGTGGAGTGTATTTAGGGATGAAATGGGTGGGAGTGTTTTTGTGCCTTTCCCTTTTTGGCTACCTCCCTTGGAAGGGGGAAAAAGCCTTGGTATATGTATGTATGTATGTATGTGTATATATATATATATATATATATATATATATATATTATATTATATTTAGCATACTGAAATAATCTTAGCATCTTTGAACTATGTTGTATAGCATTTTTTAACCTTTTTATAATTCTATCTGATTTTCTTTGGGAAACGTAGCCTAGACCTAAGCATACTGAATAAAATCCTATCATCTTTGACCTATGATATTTAATACTGTATTTTTTAACCTTTTTATTATTTTACCATCAGGCTTTCTTTAGGAAATGTATGCATACTGAATAAAATCTTATTATCTTTGAGCTACGTTGTTTAATATCCATTAACTTTTTTATCATTTTTGTTAGGAAACGTAGCCGTGACCTACGCATACTGAATAAAGTCCTGTCATCTTTGACCTACAAATACTTTTTTGTTGGTTAAATTAAAATCATTGCAAGGCAAAATTAGGAAAATTTTATTTCAAAACACATTCTTTTCGTTTACGTACTGTACCGAAAATATTGTTATCGACAACAGACTAGGCATAAACAAAGTTTACTGTTACATTTAATAATCGCAAAACATAAAAATACAAAATGCTGTACCGAACATATTGTTATCGACAACAGACTAGGCATAAAAAAAAAGTTTTACTGTTACATTTTATCAATTGCAAAACATATAAAAATACAAAATGCAAGGCAAAATTAGAACTTTTTTTTATTTCAAAACACATTCTTTTTGTTAACGTACTGTACCGAACATATTGTTATCGACAACAAACTAGCCTAGGCCTAAAAAAAGTTTTACTGTTACATTTTATTAATTGCAAAACTTATAAAAATACAAAATTACAAAATGCAATGCAAAATTAGGAAACATTTTACTTCAAACAAACAAAATGAAAGAATATTTAGCTGGCTGGGATGCTGATGCTGCTGGCAGCCTGCCAAAACTATTGTACTTGTGTCTTGCGGCATGCGGAGTAATTGTACTGCACTGCTAGGCATAACATTGCAATTCTATTACTCTATTAAATGTTAAATATTATTGCACTATCTCGTGGTTGTAAAGTTGATCAGTCGTAAGTCGCATAGGTCGTAAGTCGACGACTACCTGTATGTGGTGATAGAATGGGTGGGAGGGGATTTTATGACTGTTACTTTGTTTATTGGCTACCTCCCTTGTAAGGGGGAAAAAGCCTTTTATATATGTGTTATGTCACTTCTCACAACAACCATTGCACCTCCACTTTTTTCTTTCTTTTTTTCTTCCTCTCCAGAAGGTGTACCTATTGTTTCCCAAATGTAGATAAAAAATTTTAGGGGACTTTGGTGTCTACCAAACACAAAATATCAGGCTCATTTAATCTCAAGTAATCATTTATCATCAACATTACCTTAGGCTATTTTAAGTTTCCTTGTAGTGCTTCCTTTACAATACTGCCTTTACCTTAGGCTACTTTAAGTTTCCTTGTAGTGCTTCCTTTACAATACTGCCTTTCCCCCCTTTTTTTTCACAAAGGAATTACAAAGGAGGGACATGCCAACAGGAGACATTTCTTCTCCAGAAGGTGTACCTTTTGTTCCCCAAATGTAGATAATTTTTTTTAGGGGAGTTTGGTGTCTAGTAAACACAAAATATCAGGCTTGTTTAACCTCAAGTAGTCATTTATCATCAGTCTGGCTGATAGTAAATCTGCAACATTACCTTAGGCTACTTCAAGTTTCCTTGTAGAGCTTCCTTTACAATACTACCTTTCCCCCCCTTTTTTTAACAAAGGATTACAAAGGAGGAGCATGCCAACAGGAGACCTTTTGGTCCATAACTAGGTCATATGCATAAAATTATAATACATACATATACCAAAGGCTTTTTCCCCCTTACACGCGGGGTAGCCAAAAAAGAAAAAGGCTTAGAAATCACTCCCACCCATTTCATTTTCCATATATACCACTCCCCTCCACCCTCCTCCCTCCCTCCTGTCTCCCTACTATCTTGGCACCTCCTGGATGATGGGGTCATCCCTGCATCCTGTCCTAAGAAATAAAAATTATAATGATGAATAGAAATAATGATAATATAGATAATAACAAAATAGATAGGTAAAGTTAAATAATAAACAATTGGGTTAATAATGATAAATGGACAGATACATATACCAAAGGCTTTTTCCCCCATACAAAGGAGGTAGCCAAAAACAAAAGCATAAAAACCACTCCCACCCATTCCCTTCAGGCTGTGTCAATTTATTTCTCACACATACTCCCCCCATCCCCCCCTCATGCATCACAGCATTATCCATACCCAACCATTCTCCATTCACCCCTATCTTCTGTCCTCGTCCGTCCTTTCTCAACAAACATTCCCTTCTTTCCCACTGCCCCTTGTACCCCATCTATCCATCTCATCCTAGGTTGGCCCTTCATGTTCACTCTTTTCACCTCTGCCTTCCACACCTCTTTTACTAATCTCTCTTCATTCATTCTTTCTGTGTGTCCAAACCATCCCAATACTCTTTCATCAACCCTTTCTCCCAACTCCCTTTCCACCCCCGTTCTCCTCTTCACCTCCTTATTTCTTACACTATCCAGCCTATTAACCCCTACCATACTACTCAGGCACCTCATCTCAAACACATTAAAGCTCCTCTCTTCCTTTCTTATGTTCCATGTTTCTGCCCCATACATTGCTGTTGGCACAATCACTCCTTCATACAATCTCCTCTTAGTATCCATTCCCAAATGTCTATCCCTTATTACACTTTTTAATCCCCCAAGGCATTTACTCACTTCTCTCAATCTACATTCTACCTCCACCCCCACTCCTCTCTTTCCTGCCACATTTGCACCCAAGTATCTAAAACTATCCACTTCCTCTAGTCTCTCTTCCTTAATACTCACTTCCAGACTGCTGCCACTTTCTCCCCTTGTACATCTCATCACCTTACTTTTACCCACATTTATCTTCAACTTCCTTCTTTTGCACACCTTCCCAAACTCTGTCACTAACTTCCTCAATCCCTCCTCTGATCCTGCTATAAGTGCAGGGTTGTCAGCAAACAACAACTGACTTATCTCCCACTTTTCTCCATTTTCTTTAACCATCTCCAATCCCAGGGCAACATACCACAATGACAAAGTCCCACCTTTACCTCAAACCACTCACTCTCCATTTCTAATTCTAACACAAGATCTACTCTCATAAATACTCTTGACTGCTCTTAACAGCTTTCCTCCTATCCCGTATATCTGCAATACCTCTCACAGTGCCTTCCTGTCTACCCTGTCATAGCCTTTTCCAAATCCATAAAAGCCCCAAAAAGCATCCTTACCTTTTCCTATCGCTTTCTCACATTATCTTACCTCAAAATTCTGATTGACCAGTCAATCGCAATTGATGGACTACCCCTGTTATATACATACATACATATACCAAAGGCTTTTTTCATCCTTACACAGGGGGTAGCCAAACTGAAAAAGGCATAGAAACCACTCCCACCCATTCCATCCCCTACATATTCCACTCCCTTCCACCCTCCTCCCTCCCTCTCATCTTGGCACCTCCTGGATGACGGGGTCATCCCTGCATCTTGACCACTGCCTTGGAACAGAAGCAGTGTCGCAAGACATAGCACATCCACAGCAAGGCCACTTAATTAATTCGGCGACCCCCCCCCCCACCCCCACCCCCCGTCCCCTCATGCAGAAAAGAAGATGGGGAGAAATCCCTTTGGGCTCCATCAAATTATTTCTCATACATACTTCCTCACTCCCCCATCCCCCACCCACTCCCCCTCATGCATCACAGCATCATCCATACACAACCTTTCTCCATTCACCCCTATCTTCTGTCCTCTTCTGTTCTTCCTCAACAGACATTCCTCTATTTTGTAATGCCCTTTTTACCCCATCCACCTGTCCCATCCTAGGACACCCCTTCATATTCATTCCCTCCACCTCTCTCTTCCACACCTCTTTTACTAATCTTTCTTCACTCATTCTTTCCATATGTCAAAACCATCCTAATACTCTTTCATGAACCCTATCTCCCAACTCCCTTTCTACCCCAGTTCTCCTCCTCACCTCATTTCTCACTCTAGCCTAGTAATCCCTATCATACATCTCAGACATTTCATCTGAAACACATTCAAACTCCTTACTTCCTCTTTTATGTTCAATGTTTCTGCCCCATAAAGTGCTGTTGGTGCGATCACTCTTTCATATAACCTCCTCTTAGCATCCATTCCCAGATGTCTATTTCTCATTAACTTTTTTAATCCATCAGGGCATTTACTTGCTTCTCCCAATCTACATTCTACCTCCACCCCCACTCCTTTTCCTGCCACATTCGCACCCAAGTATCTAAAACTATCCACTTCCTCCAGTCTCTCTCCCTTAATGCTCACTTCCAGTCTGCTCTCACTCTCTCCCCTTGTACATCTCATCACCTTACTTTTCACCACATTTATCTTCAGCTTCCCTCTTTCACACACCTCAAACTCTGTCACTAACTTCCTCAATCCCTCCTCTGATCCTGCTGCAAGTGCAGTGTCATCAGTAAACAACAACTGGCTTATTTCCCACTTTTCTCCATTTTCTTTAACCATCTCCAACCCCTGGATGACGGGGTCATCCCTGCATCTTGACCACTGCCTTGGAACAGAAGCAGTGTCGCAAGACATAGTACATCCACAGCAAGGCCGCTTCATTAATTCGCACCACCCCATCCATGTATAGATTGAACAGCCAAGGCGACAAAACACATCCCTGATGAAGTCCCACCTTTACCTCAAGCCATTCACTCTCTCCATTTCCAATCCTAACACAAGCTCTACTACTGTCATAAAAACTCTTGACTGCTCTTAACAGCCTTCCTCCTATCCCATATATCTGCAGTACCTCCCACAGTGCCTTCCTGTCTACCCTGTTGTAAGCCTTTTCCAGATCCATAAAAGCCCCCAAAAATCTTTGCCCTTTTTCTATAGCTTTCTGACATATCTGTCTTACCACAAAAATCTGATCTACACAACCCCTACCTGTCCTAAAACCACACTGTTCCTCACCAATTACTCCCTCTGTTCCTCTCCTAATCCTCTCAATCAAGACACTCCCATAAGCCTTCCCAACTACACTCAACAAGCTGATCCCTCTGAAACTACTACACTCATACTTGTCCCCCTTTCCCTTGTAAAGAGGAACTATACAGGCATTTCTCCAGGCCTCTGGCACTCTACCCTCTCTTAAACAAACATTGAATAGCCTCACCAGCCAGTCCACCATAACTGTACCTCCTTTCTTCAGACATTCTGCATGGCATCCATCCAACCCAGGTGCCTTACCTCCTCCATTTTCCTCACTCATCACTCTCATTTTCTTAGCGCTTCCCACTGCAACTACCTTTCCCTCCCTATCCTCCTTCACATTTAGCAGCTCCCTTAAATACTCTGCCCACCTTTCTCTCACTGCCTTCTCTTCCATTATCATTTCTACATGTGCACCTTTTACCTTTTCTTCTCTTCTTGATTTGCCTCCTCTTCCTCTTTTAATTTCTTACCAAAACATCTTTTTATTACTTTCAAAAATTTCTGTCATACTCTTACCCCATTTCACATCTGCTCTCCTCTTTGTTTCCTTTATCTTACGCTTAACTTCCATTCTCTTTACTTTATACCTCTCATATGATTCCCTCGTCCTAATTTGTAGCCAATCTATGAAAGCTTGCTTCTTCTCTTCTACACATTACTTTGCTTCCTCATCCCACCACTCACTACCCTTCCTTCTATTTCCTCTTGCCCTCCTTGTTCCACACCATCTTTCCATACCTTATGACTCCCTCCATGAACCATCCCCATTCCTCCACTCCTAGTTCTACTCTATCCTTCACTCCCTCCCACTCCTCTCTCAGCTTCTTCTTATACACCTCCTTTTTCTCATTTAAGCAGTTCACTCTAAGTACCTCCCTACCTTCTGCCGTTTTCCTCTTTCTCCACCTATTCTACACTCTCAATTTACCTTCCACCCGAAAATGATCTGATATTCCCCCACTCTCTCCCATTAGAACATGTACATCCTGAACTCTTCCTACCATACTCCTGGTCACCACTATATAGTCCATTAATGCTCTATCTGCCACCCTTCCATCCACCACCCTGTCCCATGTGTACTTATGCTTGACTTTCTTCCTAAGCAATGTATCTATCATCAACTCTCTTTCAAGACACATCACCATCAATTCTCCTCTACGATTATTACCTGGAACTCCATACTTCCCAATCACTCTGTCTATTGGTTCGTTTCCTACCCTAGCATTAAGGTCTCCCAGTACAACTACAGTGACATTTCTCCCTAATCCCTCTATGCACTCATTTAAATCTACCCAAAAAGCCTCCCTTTCCTCTATGCTCTTCCCACTACCAGGCCCATATGCACTTACAAAAACCTACATCTCCCTTCCCAGTTTCACCTTCATCCACATCAACCTTGAAGAAACCTCCTTCCACTCCACTACACATTTACCTATCTCTTCACTTACTAGTATAGCCACCCCTTCTCTCCCTTGTCCCCTCATCACTACTGAGAACCTCCCAACTACACTCCCAAACTCACACTCACCCCTCCCTTTCATTTTAGTTTCACTCAAAGTCAGCACATCCATCTTTCTTCTCACAAACATTCTGCATATCTCTTCCCTTTTACTCTCATCTGTACCACATCCACGCACATTAAAAGACCCAAACCTTAGGGTACTGGTTGGAAAACTCCTAGACCCTCTTATGCCTTTACTTTTTTTTTTAGGAATGTCCCCAATGGGGCTACAGGTAGCAGGACTCCTAATCCCATCCCCCATCTTGTTTTTTGTCGCCTTTTACGACTCAAGTGGGAAGACTTGGTGGAAGCATTCTTTTCCCCCACCACAGGGTAGGCGAAGAAAGGAAATGAGTATTCAGAGAAATGGTACAGGACAGTAACAAGGGGTTGGGGGACAGCATAATGGAGGGACAGTCGTAGTATAAAAGTGTAATAATTTCTCTATGAACAGAGTTTTCATCTATCATAGACATAATGATGTGTGGCTCTGGTCTGTAGGAGTGCCCCATATAGACCCTAAAGTATCAACTGCATGCTACTTTGCCACAATAACATACAGCCAATACCTCTTTTAATGCTACTTGTATCTCCTATATTGGCATAGCCTTATCATTCTATTCTTTCATCACTCATATTTTCCTGGCATCTCCTCTCACTAGTCAAAGCCTTTGTAAATTAATTATATTTGTTGGGAAATATAGATATTTTATATGCATATATATGTTTGTTTCTGAAAACATGTTTCATTGTAGGCTGCTTGCTGCAAGGTATATTCTGCAGAAGACATTCGGCCCCATGCCCTTGTGTTGCTGGGAGATATTTCAAGAGAAGTAATGGAAGGTTGGAGCAGTCAATTGGAGGAAGCCGGACTTGAAGCACTTACTGCCATGGTTTCAGCTCTTCTCCGTGAACCATCCTCATTCCAGATACAAGATATAGTCAATCAGCTCACCAATACAGTTCTCATGGGTATGTTTATCTGAGAATGGCAAATACCAGCAGAGGAAACATTGAAAGTTAAGCCTCTACTATTGTTAAAGCCTTTTACTCTTCCAAGCATTTTTGGTACTTCAAAAGGCTTGTAAACACAAAATATTGTACCTATAGTACTCTCCATTGGTCTTAGCTGCTCTTATACAAGAACATCCATTATGTGTGGAGCATATTGAAATGACAATGTCAGTTCATTTGTCCTCACATACATTAAGTTTGCAAGATATCAACAATAGATACCTATAAATTATAAAAATTATGGTTTAACAAATTCATTGATAAATGTTCGAGAACTTACAGGTTGCAGTTTTCAACCTGGTTGGGTTCTCAAACAGTGGTGTTTGAAATTAGAAGATTAAAGCCTTTGAGTCTTGAACTTTTGAAGATGTAGCTCCCTTGCCTTGACGTTTCTAGTCAAGACATCTGTTAGGTACCAAAGCTTTGGGTTGTCTGTGATGACTGTTAGTGCAGACTGTTAATTTGGCATGTCTCTTACTACGAGTTCAAAATGCTCAAAAGGCCATGGGTTAATATTGACTTTTTAAGTAAATTCTCAAAAGTTCAATCCCCGATTTATTAAACCTATATTTATTACATAAAAGGAGATTTAACAAGCAAACAAAAGAGGGTAGTTAAATTGTATCATATTTAGAGTTACGATAGGCACGGTTTGAAGCTTTAGGAAGTGCTCCTGATTCAAAAGATGTAAACAACAACACCTTGAGGGAAAGTTTCCTGAACAAAAAGGTAGGCTCTAAGTAAGATTCCCAATAATAAGGAAGACACCTATTTAAATAGGTAACAATTACCACAAAGTGGTAGTCTCACAAGATGGGCATCAGAGAGAATAATTTCCCTACCACCCATCTTCAGAACCTATGAACATTCATTTTCATGTATATGTACAGCAATAAGAGGCTGACACTTAGTATCCAGTCTTTCTCTATTTACTTCATATGCATTTACTCCAACATTGTAGATGAGGTGTCTGAGAAGTATGATGGGGGTTACTAGGTTGGTTAGGGTGAGAAATGAGGAGATGAGGAGGAGAACGGGTAGAAAGGGAGTTGGGAGATAGGGTTGATGAAAGAGTATTAGGATGGTTTGGACACGTAGAAAGAATAAGTAAAGAAAGACTAGTAAAAGAGGTGTGGAAGGCAGAGGTGGAAGGAGTGAACATGAGGGGGTGACCAAGAATGAGATGGATGGATGGGGTAAAGGGGGCATTGGGAAAGAGGGGAATGTCTGTTGAGAAAGGATAAGAGAGGACTGAAGACAGGGGTGATTGGAGAATGGTGTATGGATGATGCTGTGAAGCATGAGGGGGGAGTGTGTGGGGGAATGGGGGTGAGGGAGTATGTGTGATAAACAAATTGATGCAGCCCAAAGGGATTTCTCCCAGTCTTTTCCATTTCTGTAGGAGGGGATGGAAAAGGGGGTTGCCAATTTAATGAAGCAGCCTTGCTGTGGATGTGCTGTCTTGCAACATTGCTTCTGACTCAGGGCAGTGGGCGAGATGCAGGGATCCATCATCCAGGAGGAGCCAAGATAAGAAGGAGGGAAGAGGGTGGATAGAAGTGGAGTATGTGAGGATGGAATGGGTGGGAGTGGTTTGATTATATATGTATGTGAGTTTCAGGAGATAGGTCATCCTTGATTATAATTCCTTGATCCTTTTCTTCCATTGCCATTCTTATTAATACTTTTCCCATTTTGTAGTCCGTCATTTCTAATGGTTTACATTCCTTAGTGTTAGAATTAATTTTCCACACCTAGATCCACTTATATACCTTATCTAGGTCCTCTTCAAACGTTTTACAGTCCTCCCCAGGCCTCACCCTATTCATGATCTTTACATTTTCAGGACATATATCTGCTGACTCATACCCATTCAAATTTTGTAGGAGAAAAACACAGAGTAGAGGATCCCTAGGCCATTCACTATGTCCCATTTTATTGCTTGCAGTGACTTACATGAGGACATGACAGCAGCATTAACCCCCTCCCCCCCATCACCACCACAGTGGGATTTGGAAGAGATTCATAGAAGTAGTAAAGGATAGGTTCAAGGGAACAGTTTAAAGGAGGGACAGCATTAATACAAAAATTTCATCATAACTTTGAGTAGAAATGTTAAACTCAAACATAGACTAATGTGTGGCTCTTGTCTGTAGGGGCAACTGAAAACAGTCCCTAAAGTATTTATTGCATGTTACCATGTAGTCAATACTTTATGGGAAGTTGATTCATATATATATGTATAGCTCAAAGCTTTTCTCATGTTTCCATTTCCTCTCTGTCTTCAAATTTATCATGATGAATAATCATCATATATATACAGTATATATGTATTTATTTTTTTCCCAGACTGTACTTGTCACCTGGCCGCTCCAGAACAGCGCTTAATGTATCCAAGTTGGAGGCTTCTCTGTGCTGTTGTTGTTGCTCATGAAATGCCTGCTGCCATTATTGTTGACAAGGTGAGTTTCTGTATTGCATCCTTTTACCCACTTCACCCCCCCCTTTTTTTTTTTTTACAGGAATTCCATGTGGTAAATAAACCTATGAAATAACCATGTAATAACCTATGAAAGAAGGAAGCTGAAGATTAAATGTGGGCAAAAGTAAGGTGATGAGATGTACAAGGGGAGAGAGTAACAGCAGGCTGGAACTGAGCATTAAGGGTGAAAGACTGGAGGAAGTGGATAGTTTTAGATACTCGTACTTGGGTGCGAATGTGACAGGAAAGGGAGGAGTGGGGGTGGAGGTAGAATGTAGATTGAGAGAAGCGAGTAAATGCCTTGGTGTATTAAAAAGTGTAATGAGAAATAGACATCTGGAAAGGGATGCTAAGAGGAGGTTATATGAAAGAATGATTGTGCCAACAGCATTGTACGGGGCAGAAACATGGAACATATGAGAGGAAGAGAGAAGGAGTTTGAATGTATCTGAGATGAAATGTCTGAGAAGTATGATAGGGGTACTTAGAATATGATAGGGGTTACTAGGCTAGATAGAGTGAGAAATGAGGAGGTGAGGAGGAGAACAGGGGTGGAAAGGGAGCTGGGAGATAGGGTTGATGAAAGAGTATTAGGATGGTTTGGACACATGGAAAGAATGAGTGAAGAAAGATTAGTAAAAGAAAGAAGTGTGGAAGGCAGAGGTGGAAGGAGTGAATATGAGGGGGTGTCCTAGGATGAGATGGATGGATGGGGTGAAAGGGGCATTACAAAAGAGAGGAATGTCTGTGAAGGAAGAATGGGAGAAGACAGAAGATATGGGTGAATGGAGAAGGGTTGTGTATAGATAATGCTGTGATACATGATGGGGAGTGGGTGGGGGATGGGGGGTGAGGAAGTATGAGAAAACATTTGACGCAGCCCGAAGGGATTTCTCCCCGTCTCCTCCTTTTCTGCATGAGGGGATGGAGAGGGGGGTCGCCGAATATATGAAGCAGCTTTGCTGTGGATGTGCTGTGTCTTGTGACACTGCTTGTGACCCAGGGCAGTGGACAGGATGCAGGGATGACCCATCATCCAGGAGGTGCCAAGATAAGAGGGAGGGTGGAGGGGAGTGGAATATATAGGAAATGGAATGGGTGGGAGTGGTTTCTATGCCTTTTTCTTTTTGGTTACCCCCGTGTAAGGGGAAAAAGCCTTTGTTATATGTATGTAATAACCTCAGAACACTATCCAAAAATAATCCTGTATTCATTTGTCTACCAGGGTAAATGCAGTATGACAATATTATTGATTTATTGTTCACACTACATTGCCAAGCTAAATTCGTTTACAAATATTCTTGATTATATCCATACTGTGCCACATCAACACTCATAGCAAAGTACTGTACACTTAATAAATTTAAAAATGGTGATATATTTTCTGAAAGCTGTCTACCTCCTGTAAGAGAAGTGGCCAAGTCAGAAGCATACTCCCGTTATCTGTCTCTCAGTCTCTTACTCTCTCTCTGTCTCAAAAGAAAAAAACCGACCTCTAAAGATCAAATTAAGGTTACAGATGGTAGCAGAGGAAGTATTAGCAAAAGCAGGAAAGTTGGCAAATAGTGAAAACTATAAAAGTATATGGATAAAAAAAAAAAAAAGAATGATGAGGAAAAGGCTTTTACCCCCTTACAAGGGAGGTAGCCAAAAAAGGAAAAGGCATAAAATCATTCCCACCCATTCCATCCCTGAATACACTCCACACCCCTCCACCCTCCCTCTTATCTTAGCACCTCCCGGATGACGGGTCATCCCTGCACCTTGTCCACTGCCCTGGGTCAGAAGCAGTGTCGCAAGACACAGCACATCCCACAGTAAGGCCGTCCCCCCCATGCATAAAAGGAGAAGACGGGGAGAAATCCCTTTGGGCTGCGTCAAATTTTGCTCACACATACTACCTCACCCCCCATCCCCCCGCCCATTCCACCTCATGCATCACAGCATAATCCATATACAACCATTCTCCATTCACCCCTGTCTTCTGTCCTCTCCCATCCTTCCTCAACAGACATTCCCCTCTTCCCCAAAGCCCCCTTCACCCCATCCATCCACCTCATCCGAGGACGTCCCCTCATGTTCACTTCCTCCACATCTGCCTTCCATACCTCTTTTACTAGTCTTTCTTCACTCATTCTTTCCATGTGTCCAAACCATCCTAATACTCTTTCATCAACCCTATCTCCCAACTCTCTTTCCACCCCTGTTCTCCTCCTCACCTCCTCATTTCTCACTCTATCTAGCCTAGTAACCCCCATCATACTTCTCAGACGCCTCATCTCAAACACATTCAAACTTCTTCTCTCTTCCTCTCTTATGTTCCATGTTTCTACCCCATACAGTGTTGTTGGCACAATCACTCCTTCATACAGTCTCCTCTTAGCATCCGTTTCCAAATGACTATTCCTCATTACACTCTTTAATCCACCAAGGCATTTACTCACTTCTCTCAATCTACATTCTACCTCCACCTTCACTCCACCTTTTCCTGCCACATTTGCACCCAAGTATCTAAAACTATCCACTTCCTCCAGTCGCTCTCCCTTAATGCTCACTTCCAGTCTACTGCCCCTTTCACCCCTTGTACATTTCATCACCTTACTTTTGCCCACATTTATCTTTAGCTTTCTTCTATCACATACTCTCCCAAACTCTGTCACCAACTTCCTCAATCCCTCCTCCGATCCTGCCACAAGCGCAGTGTCGTCTGCAAACAACAGCTGGCTCACCTCCCATTTTTCTCCATTTTCTTTAACCATCTCCAATCCCTGACCCACTACCCTTGCATTTACCTCCCGCACTACCCCATCCATGTATAAGTTGAACAGCCAGAGCGACATAACGCATCCTTGACGAAGTCCCACCTTTACCTCAAACCACTCACTCTCTCCATTTCTAATCCTGACACAAGCTCTACTACTCTCATAAAAACTCTTGACAGCTCCTAGAAGCTTTCCTCCTATCCCATATATGTGCATAACCTCCCACAGTACCTTTCTGTCTACCCTATCGTAAGCCTTTTCCAGATCCATAAAAGCCCAAAAAACATCCTTCCCCTTTCCTATAGCTTTCTCACATATCTGTCTTACCACAAAGATCTGATCTACACAACCTCTACCCGTCCTAAATCCACACTGTTCCTCGCCAATTACTCCCTCTGTTCCTCTCCTAATCCTCTCAATCAAGGTCCTCCCATAAGCCTTCCCAACTACACTTAACAAACTAATCCCTCTGAAACTACTACATTTACACTTGTCCCCTTTTCCCTTGTAAAGTCGAACTATACAGGCACTCCTCCAGTCCTCCAGCACTCTACCCTCTCTCCAGCAAACATTAAATAACCTCACCAGAACATAAAAAAGATTATCGACTTTATCCCAAACACCCTGTATGTACCAAAAGAAAAACAGGAAAAGGTGTATATTAACCTCTTCAGTACGGGCCTTAATTCTCGCGGGCAGCAGCCACTGCCAGCCGTACGACGTGTCGTAATAATACTCGCATCATAAAATATAGTCACCGCTTATATTGATCGTTCTCTATTTCACCCGTGAATTTTGATAACCATAGAAAATGTGATTGAAGACAGTTTAGAGAGATGTAAAAACGCAGGGGCAACTACAATAAATATAACCAAGACGCCGATATGGCAGCCTCGCGTATCCACTTGCTCCTCAAGCCGCCTACGTATGCGGCACCGTATGGAAGGGGTTAAGTGCTGGTTTAATAGAGGCTGCAGTGAGGCAAAAGAAGAGATATAGCTTGGAAAAGATGGAAAAAATATAAAACCTTGAAAGTGGCAAATATATGTCAATCTAAGGAATGAATATGTAAAAGTAAGCAGGTAGGAAAAAAGAAACTATGAAAAAGACATAATAGAAAAATGTAAGGACCAACCAAAATTATAGATATGTGAACAGGAAACTAATGAACAAACAGGAAATAGTAAAATTATGCCAAGGGAATATAGAATACACAGAAGATATAGAAATGGCTGAAGTCATGAACAAACACTTCAAGTCTGTGTTCAGGTAGGAAAAAAGAAACTATGAAAAAGACATTATAGAAAAATGTAAGGACCAACCAAAATTATAGATATGTGAACAGGAAACTAATGAACAAACAGGAAATAGTAAAATTATGCCAAGGGAATATAGAATACACAGAAGATATAGAAATGGCTGAAGTCATGAACAAACACTTCAAGTCTGTGTTCACTGGAGAAAATATACAGCATTGGGATGAAAGGAGTGAGAGAAATTATTGTAACAAGAAAAGAAATAATGAAAAGAATCAGATGGAATTGCAAACTGGATACTAAAAGAATGTAAAGATGAACTAATGGACAAAGTATATAAGGTAAAGCTGCTCACTCAAAGAAGGAAAAATACCAGAAGACTAGAAAGATCCCAATATTGTACCAATATATAAAGTGGAAAACAAGACCCAACAAATTACAGACCGGTCTCACTTACACTCGAGAAACAAAAAGTCCTCAAAGTCAAGGACCACCTCAACATGAGAGGCACACAAACACTTGCTGCAGCCACCACAAACACATCACACCCGCTACACTACATAGCAGAACACCCACACACACCAAGAAACATTAAAACTACACCCAAAGACCTTTATTACGCACAGATACTCTCTTCTCTTCCTCCACAACCACCAAATACCAGCCTTTGGAAACATATTCATAATCATATCACTCACCGCTCCATTAACACACTGAAAGACAACACACTGCTGCATGCCAGACCCCCTGATATCCACCCTTCTGAATCCTCTCTCCCACGAAAGGACAGAGTCCACTTGGCCAGACTGCGATGCGGTCACCACCCAGCACTTCTAAGCTACCAGAAGAGGCTGGACGACCGTGTTGTGAACAGCTGCCCAGGATGTAACACTTCACCCCATACCATACAACACATAATGGAAGACTGCATTATACACAATCATGCACGCAAACAACACAACATACACTCTATAAAGGATTTGTGGGAAAACCCAGTTTCGGCTGTGGCCTTCCTTGGGGAGACGGGACTGCTTGGACAGACAGTCTAGGGAACGACAACAACAACAACAACACTCGAGAAAGACCCCCTAAAATGAAAGAAATAAAGGTAATACATAAAAAAATGAGAGACCAAATAAAAAACCTAGATGTTAAGAAATCACATGGACCGGATGGAATTGCAAATTGGATACTGAAATATGTATAGACGAACTGAAGGACAAATTATCAAGATAATAGACTTCTCACTCAAAGAAGGAAAGGTACCGCAAGATTGGAAAGATGCAAACATAGTACCAATATATAAAGGAGGAAACAAAGAAGATTGTACAAACTTCAGACCAGTATCCCTTACAAGCACAGTAGCAAAAATATGCGAAAAAGTTATCAGAAACAAATGGATCAAACACTTGGAAGAGAATAAGTCAAGCATAAGTACACATGGGAGAGGGTGGTGGATGGAAGGGTGGTAGATAGAGCGTTAATGGACTATGTAATGGTAGATAGGAGTATAATAGGAAGAGTTAAGGATGTACATGTGCTAAGGGGAGAGGGTGGGGGAATATCAGATAATTTTTTGGTGGAAGGTAAGTTGAGAGTGGAGGATAGATGGAGAAAGAGGAAAAGGACAAAAGGTAGGGAGGTGGTTAAAGTGAACTCTTTGAATGAAAAGGAAAAGGAGAAGGAGTACAAGAAGAAGCTGAAGGAGGAGTGGGAGGGAGTGAAGGATGGAGTAGAGCTAGGAGTGGAGGAGGGATGGGGATGATTCAAGGAGGGAGTCACAAAGTGTGCAAAGATGGTGTGTGGAACAAGAAGGATGGGAGGAAATAGAAGGAAGGGTAGTGAATGGTGGGATGAGGAAACAAAGAAGGTTGTAGAAGAGAAGAAGCAAGCTTTCACAGATTGGTTACAAAATAAGACGAGGGAGTCATATGAGAGGTATAAAGAAAAGAAAATAGAAATAAAGCACAATGTAAAGGAGGCAAAGAGGAGTGCAGATGTGAAATGGGGTAAGAGTATGACAGAAAATTTTGAAAGTAATAAAGATATGTTTTAGAAAGAGATTAAGAGAGGAAGAGGAGGCGAATCAAGTAGAGAAGAAAAGGTAAAAGGTGCAGATGGAGAGATGATAATGGAAGAGAAGGCAGTAAAGGGAAGATGGGCAGAATATTTTAGGGAGTTGCTAAATATGAAGGAGGATAGGGAGGGAAAGATAGCTGCAGTGGGAAATGCTAAGGAAATGAGAGTTATGAGTGAGGAAAGTGAAGGAGAAATAAGGAAGGATGAAGTGAAGGCAGTTGTTAAGATGATGAAAGCAGGTAAGGCACCTGGTCTGGATGGATGCCATGCAGAATGTTTAAAAAAAGGAGGTACAGTGATGGTGGACTGGCTGGTGAGGTTATTTAATGTTTGCTGGCGAGAGGGTAGAGTGCCGGACGACTGGAGGAGTGCCTGTATAGTTCCTCTTTACAAGGGAAAAGGGGACAAGTGTGAATGTAGTAGTTTCAGAGGGATCAGCTTGTTAACCTCTTCCATACGGTGCCGCCTACGTAGGCAGCATGAGGAGCAAGTGGATACGCGAGGCTGCCATATCGGCGTCTTGATTATATTTATTGTAGTTGTCCCTGCATAACTGACAAACTCTCTAAACTGGCTTCATCACATTTTCTATGGTTATCAAAATTCACGGGTGAAAGAGAGAACGATCGATATAAGCGGTGACTATTTTTTATGATGCGAGTATTATGACGCAACATCGTACGTCTGGCAGCTAATGCTGCCCGCGAGATTTTGGCCCGGAGTGAAGTGGTTAAGTGTATTTGGGAAGGCTTATGGGAGGATCTTGATTGAGAGGCTTAGGAGAGGAACAGAGGGAGTAATTGGTGAGGAACAGTGTGGATTTAGGACGGGTAGAGGTTGTGTGGATCAGATTTTTGTGGTAAGACAGATATGTGAAAAAGCTATAGGAAAGGATAAGGATGTTTTTTGGGATTTTATGGATCTGGAAAAGGCTTACGACAGGGTAGACAGGAAGGCACTGTGGGAGGTTTTGCGGATATACGGGATAGGAGGTAAGCTTCTAGGAGTTGTCAAGAGTTTTTATGAGAGTAGTAGGGCATTTGCCAGGATTAGAAATGGAGAGAGTGAGTGGTTCAAGGTAAAGGTGGGACTTCATCAGGGATGTGTTCTGTCGCCCTTGCTGTTCAACTTATACATGGATGGGGTGGTGCGAGAGGTAAATGCAAAGGTGGTGGGTCAGGGATTGGAGATGGTTAAAGAAAATGGAGAAAAATGGGAGGTGAGCCAGCTGTTGTTTGCGGACGATACTGTGCTTGTGGCAGGATTGAGGAAGTTGGTGACAGTTTGGGAGAGTATGTGATAGAAGAAAGCTAAAGATAAATGTGGGTAAAAGTAAGGTGATGAGATGTACAAGGGGTGAAAGTGGCAGCAGACTGGAAGTGAGCATTAAGGGAGAGCGACTGGAGGAAGTGGATAGTTTTAGATACTTGGGTGCAAATGTGGCAGGAAAAGGTGGAGTGGAGGTGGAGTTAGAATGTAGAATGAGAGAAGCAAGTAAATGCCTTGGTGGATTAAAAAGTGTAATGAGGAATAGACATTTGGGAATGGATGCCAAGAGGAGACTGTATGAAGGAGTGATTGTGCCAACAGCACTGTATGGGGCAGAAACATGGAACATAAGAGAGGAAGAGAGAAGGATTTTGAAAGTGTTAGAGATAAGGTGTCTGAGAAATATGATGGGGGTTACTAGGCTAGATAGAGTGAGAAATGAGGAGGTGAGGAGGAGAACAGGGATGGAAAGGGAGCTGGGAGATAGGGTTGATGAAAGAGTATTAGGATGGTTTGGACACATGGAAAGGATAAGTGAAGAAAGACAAGTAAAAGAGGTATGGAAGACAGATGTGGAGGGAGTGAACATGAAGGGACGTCCTAGGATAAGATGGATGGATGGGGTGAAGGGGGCTTTGGGGAAGAGGGGAATGTCTGTTGAGGAAGGACGGGAGAGGACAGAAGACTGGGGTGAATGGAGAATGGTTTATATGGATGATGTTGTGATGCATGTGGTGGAATGGGCTGGGGGATGGGGGGTGAGGTAGTATGTGTGAGCAAAATTTGACGCAGCCCGATGGGATTTCTCCCCGTCTTCTCCTTTTATGCATGGGGGGACGGAGAAGTGGGGTCGCAGATTTAATGAAGCGGCCTTGCTGTGGATGTACTGTGACTTGCGACACTGCTTCTGACCCAGGGCAGTGGACAAGGTGCAGGGATGACCCGTCGTCCAGGAGGTGCTGAGATATGAGGGAGGGTGGAGGGGAGTGGAGTATATTCAGGGATGGAATGGATGGGAATGACTTTATGGCTTTTTCATTTTGGCCATCTCCCTTGTAAGGGGGAAAAGCCTTGGCATATGTATGTATGAAATAGACATACAGTGGTACCTTGAGATACGAATTTAATTCGTTCTGTAACCATCGTCGTATGTCAAAAAAGTCGTATCTCAAAGCGAATTTTCCCATTTAAAATAATGTAATATGTATTAATGCATTCCAACGATATGAAACCACTCCAAAATACAGTTAAATTACATATAATATAACAATTTGTATATAAATAAACTAGTAATAACACACATAATGATAAAATAACATATTGATGTATGATAAATGTCAATAAAATCAATAAAAAAGAAAGGAGTTTTACTGTACTGTACTTACCATAGTGACAGGTGAGGTGCGGCCTGGAGGAGGAGGAGGAGGGAGGGGTGGCAGGGAATGATTTTATCTCTTTTTATTTATGTACACTTAATAACTAAACAAACACTTAATAAATAAACAAACACAAATGAAAACATTGCTAAACTAATTTATATATATATATTTTTTTTTAGCTTTTATTATTATTATTTTTTTTTTTTCAATTTTGTAATCATCACTTAGGCTAATCATCACTTTCATCACTTTCATGTCGTGCCTTTTTGACCTCACTTTCCTGACTCATCACTTTCAGGTCTGGCCCTTTTGGTCTGACTTTCTGAGACCTTCACAAAGAAATGATCAAGAGAGGTTTGTTTCAGCCTCCTATTTAAAATGTTACGAAAGAATGCGAGACACGTATCATTAAATAAGGCACTCGCTCTCCCTGTACACAATTTCTCGGGGTGTCTTTTTTCTACGAAATCAGACACTTCCTGCCACTTCCCAAGGATATCACGAATTTCACGTGAAGTTAGTTCCTCCACCGGCTCGACCTCCTCACTGCTGAGTTCCTGCATTACCTCCGAGTGGGAAATCATATGCAACTCCTTCAGCTCCTCCGTCATGAGTTCTTCAGCGTGCTCCTCAACGAGTTCAGCAACATCTGCATCGTCTACCTCTAAGCCCATGGAGCGACCAATAGACACTATCTCCTCCTCAACAGATTGCAGTGGTTTGAATCCCTCGAAGTTTCACTCTAGCACTGCATCTGGCCATAGTTTGCGCCAAGCCGAGTTCAATGTTCTTTTAGTAACACCTTGCCATGCAATATCGATAATCTTAAGACAGATCACAATGTTGTAATGTTCTTTCCAAAACGCCCTCAATGTTAGGTTAGTGTTTTCAGTCACTTCGAAGCAACGCTTGAAAAGATGCTTTGTGAAAAGTTTCTTAAAATTAGAGATAACCTGTTGGTCCATCGGCTGGAGGATAGACGAAGTATTGGCTGGCAGATACACAACTTTAATGAATTTGAATTCATCTAAAAGGTCATCCTCAAGGCCAGGAGGGTGAGCGGGAGCATTATCCAATAGAAGGACACACTTAAGTGGTAGACCATTATCGGTTAAGTATTCCTTCACTGAAGGACCGAAAACTATATTCATCCATTCAATAAAAAACTGACGAGTCACCCATGCTTTGCTATTTGCACAGAACTTGTAGTTTTTCTTTGATCACTTTTTTAGCTTTGAAGACCCTTGGGTTTTCTGAATGGTAGACTAGCAATGGTTTCACTTTGAAGTCGCCGTTAGCGTTAGAGCAAAGGGCAAGCGTGAGCCTATCTTTCATAGGCTTGTGTCCGGGCAGCTTCTTTTCTTCTGCCGTGATAAATGTACGCTTAGGCATTTTTTTTCCAAAATAACCCAGTCTCGTCACAATTAAACACTTGATGCGGTAGGTATCCTTTGTCACTAACAAGCTTTTCAAACACCTTCACAAAGTATTCAGCCGCCTTAATATCAGCACTAGAGGCTTCGCCATGATGAATTACTGAATGAATGCCAGTTCTTTTCTTAAAATTGTCAAACCAGCCACGACTGGCTTTGAACTCCTCACAACCTTGCGACGATTCTCCCTCGGTCTCAGCTGCATCACGCTTAAGGTCATTGAAAATGGTGCTAGCCTTCTCACAAATAATACTTTCAGAAACAGAGTCACCAGCAAATTCCTTTTTCTTAATCCATAATAAAAGTAACCGTTCCATTTCATCATGCACATCAGTTCGTAGCTTCGAAATAATGGTGACGCCTTTGGAAGGCTGCAGCTTCTTTATGGCATCCTTCTGCTTGATGATCGTGGATATTGTAGAAGGATTGCGGCCATATTCATTTGCCAAGTTGATGATACGAACACCACGCTCATGCTTCGTTATAATTTCATGCTTATCTTCCATCGATATCATTTTCTTAGGCTTTTTCTTTTCACCACCTTTGTCTTTAGCCTTGGGACCCATAGTTGATAACAAAATAAGGGTATATAATCCAAAATAAAACAAAACACAGGCACAAAACACAACGAATAAGCAAGCATGTGTGAACGAAGCGGCAGCGACAACCAAACTGGGTGGCTGAGTGAACGCACTGCTCCCTAGCGGCGCTCACGGCAATCATCGATTCATATCTCAAATTTTTCGTCGTATGTCAGAACAAAATTGTTAGAAATTTTCATGTCGTATCTCAAAACATTCGTATGTCAGGACAGTCGTATCTCAAGGTTTTAGTGTAATAGAAAAATGTAAGGACCAACCAAAATTATAGATATGTGAACAGTAAACTGATAAACAAACAGGAAATAGTAAAATTATGCCAAGGGAATATAGAATACACAGAAGATATAGAAATGGCTGAAGTCATGAACAAAAAATTCAAGTCTCTGTTCACTTGAGAAAATATACATTATTGGGATGAAAGGAGTGAAGCAAGATCCACCCCCATGAGAGAAATTATTGTAACAAGAAAAGAAATTATGAACCTTGATGTCAGGAAATCAGATGGAATTGCAAACTGGATACTAAAAGAATGTAAAGATGAACTATTAGACAAAGTATATAAGGTAAAGCTGTTCACTCAAAGAAGGAAAAATACCGGAATACTAGAAAAATGCCAATATCATACCAATATATAAAGTGGAAAACAAAGAAGACCCAACAAATTACAGACCGGTCTCCCTTACAAGTACAATAGCCAGAATTTGGGAAAAAGTTATAAAAAATAGGTGGACAAAACATCTGGTGGAGAACAATGTATTAAATCTGAGACAGTTTGGATTTAGACAGGGAAGGTCATGTGCTACAAATTTGATCTGTTTCTATTCAAGACTACTAGATATAATACAAGAAAGGGATGGAAGGGTCATTGTGCTTTCCTTGATTTACAAGAGTTCTACTTGGGAAGAAGTGATTAGTGGTGACCCATAGGGATCAGTATTGGCTCCGATAATGTTTGCCATTTATGTGAATGATATGGATGAGGGTGTAGAATATTACATGAACTTCTTTGCAGATGATGCAAAACTGCTCAGGAAAAGTACTGAAACAGATTGTGAGTCGCTACAGAGAGATCTAAATAAGGTTTGGGAATGGAGTCAGAAGTGGGAAGTGGACTTCATCATAAAGAAATGTAGCATAATGGAATTTGAAAAAAGTAAAAAAAGAATATCAGGACAAGATAAAATTGATACAAAGGAAATAAAGTGGGTTCTGAAAAAGACCTGGGAGTAAATATCACAAGAGACATACACATACATATACCAAAGGCTTTTTCCCCCCTTACACGGGGAGTAGAGCCAAAAAGAAAAAAGGGATAGAAACCACTCCCACCCATTCCATCCCCTACATATTCCACTCCCCTCCACCCTCTTCCCTCTCATCTCATCTTGACACCTCCTGGATGACGGGTCATCCCTGCATCCTGTCCACTTCCCTGGGTTCAGAAGCAGTGTCGCAAGACATGAAAACATGAAAATGGAATTCCTGATATTTGAGCTGAAGTAGTTCTCATGGGATGCAGAAAGTCGCTAGGAGTACAATGCAATTTGAATTATCCATCTAGCTGTCCTAGTTCTCGAGATATTGCATTTTGAAGGGAATTAAATCGGGCCTATTTTGTCCCAGGAAATCGGTCCGAAACGTGTGGTCTGACTAATCGCCGATCAAACGTAAACAATGACGGTTTTTACTAACATGCACAATTTTATATAAAAATTTAGCATATGGATGCACTATTTGACCTATTTTCTTTAAGATGTGTGATTTCCATGTAATTTGATCAAAGAATCACATTTTTATCCTCTGCAAAATTACCCACCACAGCTACGATTACCATCAAATTACATGAAAATCACACATTTTAAAGAAAATAGTTGAAATAATTCAACTATATGCAATCTATTACACTAATAACACAATAGTAACAAACTTAATAGTGTAGTTTGATCCATACCACCAGTGATCATAGATAGCGGGCAGGACGAATCATAGCTGTGGTCCGTAATATTACGGAGGATAAAAATGTAACTTCTCTTTGATCAAATTACATGAAAATCACACATTTTAAAGAAAATAGTTCAAATAATTCAACTATAAGTCTATAATACTAATAACATAATAGTAAGAAACTTAATAGAGTGAAGTTTGATCCATACCACCAGTGATCATAGATAAGATGGCGGGATGGACGTTGACGTTGTTGTTATCCGATAATCCGACCCGATAGAAAAAAAAAAACTAATTAGTACCACCGATTTCTCAGCTCTTCCGTAACACGCTACCTTTATTTTGGTATTAGAATAATACGCGAGACTAGTAATTTTCGTTCATTTTGGTCAGTTGCCAATACACTGAATTTATTTAGCTCATTTTTTACGCTGAAACATAAACCAATTTTCGATTTACTGTTGAATGTAAGCCGCCATGTTTATCTTGTTTTTATGTACTGACATGTAACTGATGATGTAATTGTTTGAAATTTACTACGATCGTAGTAAATACACTCACATAATATTTGTATAAATGAAATTTCCCACGGTATGTAAATTTGGCCGTTTGCATGGCGTGCGCATAAAATGATGCGCTATTGTGCTCGTCATCGACGGTGATGCCTCTGGTGGTGTTTGACCTACCTAACCACTCCCACCCATTCTATCCCCTACATATTCCACTCCCCTCCACCCTCTTCCCTCTCATCTCATCTTGACACCTGGATGATGGGTCATCCCTGCATCCTGTCCACTTCCCTGGGTTCAGAAGCAATGTCGCAAGACACAGCACATCCACACCAAAGCCGATTCATTAAATTGGCGACCCCCACTCTCCATCCCCCCCATGCAGAAAAGGAGAAGATGGGGAGAAATCCCTTTGGGCTGTGTTAAATTTTTCTCATACATACTCCCTCACCCCCCATCCCCCATCCCCCCCCATCCCCCACCCACTTCCCCTCATGCATCACAGCATCATCCATACACAACCCTTCTCCATTCACCCCAATCTTCTGTCCTCTCCCGTCCTTCCTCAATAGACATTACTCTTTTTTGTAATGTTCCTTTTACCCCATCCATCCATCTCATCCTAGGATGCCCCCTCATATTCACTTCCTCCACCTCTGCCTTCCACACCTCTTTTATTAATCTTTCTTCACTCATTCTTTCCATGTGTCCAAACCATCCTAATATCTCCCAACTCCCTTTCCACCCCTGTTCTCCTCCTTACCTCTTCATTTCTCACTCTATCTAGCCTAGTAACCCCTATTATACTTCTGAGACACCTCATCTCAAACACATTCAAACTCCTCTCTTCCTCTCTCATGTTTCATGTTTCTGCCCCGTACAGTGCTGTTGGTACAATCACTCCTTCATATAACCTCCTCTTAGCATCCATTCCCAAATGTCTATTTCTCATCATACTTTTTAATCCACCAAGGCATTTACTCATTACTCTCAATCTACATTCTACCTCCACCCCCACTCCTCCCTTTCCTGCCACATTTGCTCCCAAGTATCTAAAATATCCACTTCCTCCAGTCTCTCACCCTTAATGCTCACTTCCAGCCTGCTGTCACTCTCGCCCCATGTACATCTCATCACTTTACTATTGCCCACATTTATCTTCAGCTTCCTTCTTTCACACACCTTCTCAAACTCTGTCACTAACTTCCTCAATCCTTCCTCTTATCCTCCTACAAGCGCAGTGTCATCAGCAAACAACAACTGGCTTATTTCCCACTTTTCTCCACACGTCCCTGACGAAGTCCCACCTTTACCTCAAACCATTCACTCTCTCCAAGTACATGCATACATACATATACCAACGGCTTTTTCCCCCTTATATGGGGGGTAGCCAAAAAGAAAAAGGCATAGAAACCATTCCTACCCTTTCCATTCCCTATATATTCCACTTCCCTCCACCCTCCTCCCTCCCTCTTATCTTGGCACCTTCTGGATAACGGGTCATCCCTGCATCCTGTCCACTGCCCTGGGTCAGAAGCAGTGTCGCCAGACACAGCACATCCACAGCAAGGCCGCTTCATTAATTCGGCGACCCCCCCCCCCCCTCATGCAGAAAAGAAGACTGGGAGAAATCCCTTCGGGCTGCGTCAAATTTTTTCTCATACATACTTCCTCACCTCCCCATCCCCCACCCACTCCCCCATCATGTATCACAGCATCATCCATACACAACCCTTCTCCATTCACCCCTATCTTCTGTCCTCTCCCATTCTTCCTCAACAGACCTTCCTCTCTTTTGTAATGCCCCTTTCACCCCATCCATCCATCTCATCCTAGGATGGCCCCTCATATTCACTCCTTCCACCTCTGCCTTCCACACCTCTTTTACTAATCTTTCTTCACTCATTCTTTCCATGCATCCAAACCATCCTAGTATTCTTTCATCAACGCTATCTTCCAGCTCCCTTTCTGCCCCTGTTCTCCTCCTCACCTCATTTCTCACTCTATCTAGCCTAGTAACCCCTATTATACTTCTCAGATATTTCATCTCAAATACATTCAAACTCCTTCTCTCTTCCTCTCATATGTTCCATGTTTCTGCCCCATACAGTGCTGTTGGCACAATCACTCCATATAACCTCCTCTTAGCATCCATTCCCAGATGTCTATTTCTCATTACATTTTTTAATCCACCAAAGCATTTACTCGTTTCTCTCAATCTACATTCTACCTCCACCCCCACTCCTCCCTTTCCACATTCGCACCCAAGTATCTAAAACTATCCACTTCCTCCAGTCTCTTTCCCTTAATGCTCACTTCCAGCCTGCTGTCACTCTCTCCCCTTGTACATCTCATCACCTTACTATTGCCCACATTTATCTTCAGCTTCATTCTTTCACACACCTTCTCAAACTCTGTCACTAACTTCCTCAATCCCTCCTCTGATCCTTCTACAAGCGCAGTGTCATCAGCAAACAACAACTGGCATATTTCCCACTTTCTCCATTTTCTTTAACCATCTCCAACCCCTGACCCACTACCCTTGCATTCACCTCTTGCACCACCCCATCCATGTATAGATTGAACAGCCAGGGCGACATAACACATCCCTGACGAAGTCCCACCTTTACCTCAAACCATTCACTTTTTTCCATTTCTAATCCTAACACGAGCTCTACTACTCCCGTAATAACTCTTGACTGCTCTTAACAGCTTTCCTCCTATCTCATATATCTACAGTACCTCCCACAGTGCCTTCTTGTCTACCCTGTTGTAAGCCTTTTCTAGATCCATAAAAGCCCAAAAAAACATCCTTATCCTTTCCTATAGCTTTCTCACATATCTGTGTTACCACAAAAATCTGATCTACACAACCCCAATCTGTCCTAAACCCACACTGTTCCTCACCAATTACTCCCTCTATTCCTCTCCTTATCCTCTCAATCAAGACCCTCCCATAATTCTTCCCAACTACTCTCAACAAGCTGATCCCTCTGAAACTACTACACTCACACTTGTCCCCCTTTCCCTTGTAAAGAGGAACTATACAGGCACTCCTCCAGTCCTCTGGCACTCTTACCCTCTCTTAAACAGACATTAAATAACCTCACCAGCCAGTCTACTATAGTTGTACCTCCTTTCTTCAGACATTCTGCATGGCATCCATCCAACCCAGGTACCTTATCTGCTCTCATCATCTTAACAGCTGCTTTAACTTCATCCTTCCCTATTTCTCCTCCATCTGCAAAGAGATTCATATAACCTTCAACTTCTTCATCCATATCATTTATGTATATGGCAAACATGATTGGAGCCAGCACCGACCCTTGTGGAACACCATTTATAATTTCTTCCCATTTTGAGTATTTGTCTCTAATTACTACCCTCATTTTTCTCCCAGTCAAGAAGTCTTCCATCCATTCTGATAATTTACCTGAGATGCCACCTATTGATTATAATTTTCTAATTAATTTCTTGTGTGGTACTTTGTCAAATGGCTTTTGTATGTCTAGATAGGCACAGTCTGCCCATCCATCCTTCTCTTCTATTATATCTCTTAGTCTCGAGTAGAAGCAGAGCAGGTTTGTTGTATATACCTAGTTGTATTATTATATGGGAAGGGGAGCTATGCTCATGGTGACCCATTTTTGTATCTCGAAGATCAAGTTTGTTCTTAACCCCTTCAATACGGGCCAAAATCTCGCGGGCAGCATCAGCTGCCAGACGTGTGATGTTGCGTCATAATACAGGCGAACCTCGAAAGCCCGGACTAATTGAGGGGAAGGGTGGTCCGGTCATGCCAAACGTCCGGTCATTGAAAATATCGCCCTAACGACCGTAGATTTTCATAGTGGTATACGTATAGGTAATGTATATGGCATAGAAACACATAAGAATAATACTCTAACACTGTATTAATAACAATACTGTAATAATAATGCTATGATACTAATAATTCTGTAATGATAACTGTAATACAGGCATGTAAATGTACTGTATATACAGTGTACTGTACTGTATTTTTTATTACGTACACTGTAAATATTGGAAGGTATGCACGTGGGACAGTGGTGGCGGCCAGGGTTGCGCGTTTTCTACACTGCCGTGTAGAATGGGAGTGTTGCCATACTGGGGCATACATTTTTCTCGGGCGTGTGCAGACTTTCATAGCAAGATATACTTGTCAAACTTTGACAAAATGGTGGTTCTAGTTTTTTATTCTTGAATGTATATAAGGCCCCCATGCCCTAACATATTCAGTAAGATATAAAAATTATTTTTTTATATTACAAGCCCACCGGCTATGCCGGGGGGCTTGGCCTGCAGCGCTGCGCGCCCTGGGCTACGCCCCTTTTTAGGAAAATAAAATATCAAAATTATATTACTTTTTATTTCTTGTCAACATCTAGCTGTTCTCGCAAGTCATCTATATAGGCGCTCTTCTTCTTCTTCTTCGAGTTCTTCTTCGAGTGTTGTCACAGGAGGATAATTTTTATGAATATCGAATTTGAATATTTTCCAAGTAGCTTCGTTAGCATTTACAAATCTTGCTTCTTGATAATTTTCAACCTCGTTTACATCTCCGTTGTTGGAAGTTTTATTGAAAAGAATGCGATCGCAACCCTTGTTCACGTATTTAGTAACATAAGCGATGCATTTGATTGAGTTTGAGCGTTCAACGTTTATTTGAGCATTATACTTCAAACACAAATACGCGTTATATGGCACCACCCATGAATTGTCTATAGTTTTTTTCTCGCCTTTAATTTTTATTTCGAAAGAATTACCTCCTTCTCCAACCGATCTTCTTTTGTATTCTATGTATCCATTGTTTCCAAACAATAAATCATTTCTGCAAGTCTTAGGGAAACCTTTTCCACATTTTTGTGCTCTCGAATGTTTGCCCTGACAACAAAGGTGTGATTCATCGTAGCCTTTACATGGCCCATGAATCATACACTTTGTGACAACATCGTAAAGTCTTGGTTCTTTTTCCTTGTCGGGAATTTCTGCTGAGATCAATTGAGAAACTATATCCGCGGTTACGCGTTCTTCCATCCACAACAATACGTGCACGTGAGGAAGTCCACGTTTTTGCCACTCTATGCTATACAGATATGCTTTAACACGACCAAAAATATGTTTGTGTGTCAAATATTCTATTAGGCTATCAACTTTCAACTTGAATATCCTACTTACTAAATCGGGTTGTAGAAGAGAAGAAGAGAAGAAGCGAGCATTCACAGATTGGTTACAAAAGAGGACAGGGGAGTCATATGAGACGTACAAAGAAAAGAAAAGAGAAGTAAAGCAAAAGGTAAAGGAGGCAAAGAGGAGAGCAGATGTGAAATGGGGTAGGAGTATGACAGAAAATTTTGAAAGTAATAAAAAGATGTTTTGGAAAGAAATTAAGAGAGGAAGAGGAGGCGAATCAAGTAGGGAAGAAAAGGTAAAAGGTACAGATGGAGAGTTGATAATGGAAGAGATGGCAGTAAGGGGAAGATGGGCAGAATATTTTAGGGAGTTGCTGAATGTGAAGGAGGATAGGGAAGGAAAGATAGCTGCAGTGGGAAATGCGAAGAAAATGAGAGTGAGGAGAATGGAGGAGAAATAAGGAAGGATGAGGTGAAGGCAGTTGTAAAGATGATGAAAGTAGGTAAGGCACCTGGTCTGGATGGATGTCATGCAGAATGTCTGAAAAAGGGAGGTTCAGTGATGGTGGACTGGTTGGTGAGGTTATTTAATGTTTGCTGGAGAGAGGGTAGAGTACCGGAGGACTGGAGTAGTGCCTGTATAGTTCCTCTTTACAAGGGAAAAGGGGACAAGTGTGAATGTAGTAATTTCAGAGGGATTAGCCTGTTGAGTGTAGTAGGGAAGGCTTATGGGAGGATCTTAATTGAGAGGATTAGGAGAGGAACAGAAGGAGTAATTGGTGAGGAACAGTGTGGATTTAGGACGGGTAGAGGTTGTGTAGATCAGATCTTTGTGGTAAGACAGATATGTGAGAAAGCTATAGGAAAGGGGAAGGATGTTTTTTGGGCCTTTATGGATCTGGAAAAGGCTTATGATAGGGTAGACAGAAAGGCACTGTGGGAGGTTATGCAGATTTATGGGATAGGAGGAAAGCTTTTGGGAGCTGTTAAGAGTTTTTATGAGAGTAGTAGAGCATGTGTTAGGATTAGAAATGGAGAGAGTGAGTGGTTTGAAGTAAAGGTGGGACTTCGTCAAGGATGCGTTATGTCGCCCTGGCTGTTCAACTTATACATGGATGGGGTGGTGCGAGAGGTGAATGCTAGGGTAGTGAGTCAGGGATTGGAGATGGTTAAAGAAAATGGAGAAAAGTGGGAGGTGAGCCAGCTGTTGTTTGCGGACGACACTGCGCTTGTGGCAGGGTCAGAGGAGGGATTGAGGAAGCTGGTGGCAGAGTTTGGGAGAGTATGTGATAGAAGAAAGCTAAAGATAAATGTGGGTAAAAGTAAGGTGATGAGATGTACAAGGGGTGAAAGTGGCAGTAGACTGGAAGTGAACATTAAGGGAGAGCGACTGGAGGAAGTGGATAGTTTTAGATACTTGGGTGCAAATGTAGCAGGAAAAGGTGGAGTGAAGGTGGAGGTAGAATGTAGATTGAGAGAAGCGAGTAAATGTCTTGGTGGTTTAAAGAGTGTAATGAGGAATAGACATTTGGGAATGGATGCGAAGAGGAGACTGTATGAAGGAGTGATTGTGCCAACAGCACTGTATGGGGCAGAAACGTGGAACATAAGAGAAGAAGAGAGAAGGAGTTTGAATGTGTTTGAGATGAGATGTCTGAGAAGTATGGTGGGGGTTACTAGGCTAGATAGAGTGAGAAATGAGGAGGTGAGGAGGAGAACAGGGGTGAAAAAGGATTTGAGAGATAGGGTTGATGAAAGAATATTAGGATGGTTTGGACACATGGAAAGAATGAGTGAAGAAAGACTAGTAAAAGAGGTATGGAAGGCAGATGTGGAGGGAGTGAACATGAGGGGACGTCCTAGGATGAGGTGGATGGATGGGGTGAAGGGGGCTTTGGGGAAGAGGGGAATGTCTGTTGAGGAAGGAAGGGAGAGGATGGAAGACAGAGGTGAGTGGAGAATGGTTGTATATGGATGATGGGGGGTGGGGTAGTATGTGTGAGTAAATTTTGACGCAGCCCGAAGGGATTTCTCCCCGTCCTCGCCTTATATGCAAAGGGGGACGGAGAGGGGGGGTCGCCGATTAAATGAAGCGGCCTTGCTGTGGATGTACTGTGTCTTGCGACACTGCTTCTGACCCAGGGCGGTGGGCAGGGTGCAGGGATGACCCGTCATCCAGGAGGTGCTCAGATGAGAGGAAGGGTGGGAGGGATGTGGAGTGTATTTAGGGATGAAATGGGTGGGAGTGTTTTTATGCCTTTCCCCTTTTGGCTACCTCCCTTGGAAGAGGGAAAAAGCCTTGGTATATGGATGGATGGACTAAATCGGGGCGGTCACACGATTTTGTTTCAGTGGAACCTGTTTTGTTCATCCCCTCGCATGACTCACTCTAATTTGGATTCATAGTAAAAGTTATGAAATAGTCTGGAGAGCCACAATAAGAGACGTATGCGAGAGCGTCTTGTTGTCGTTGCTTCATGTATCGAGGTCCACCAACAAAGGTGGGAGGCAACACGACTCTTTGTCCAATGTCATTCTTGTTCGTAACGTTCAATATGTCCGCCCTCTCTTTGCGTATTTGATTCTGATGAAGTTCCAGAAACGACAATTTGTTAGATTCAACCTTCACGAAATTGTCTACTGCAAATTGCTGAAACAGCCTTCTATCTTTGGTTATCTAGTTGAAAACGCCTTCTCTTTCCATGTAAAGTGATGAATAAAACATAGCTGGTGAAAGTCTGTTATATTTCCCCTCTTTTTTCCCAGGTTGACATTTTTTGGTCATTTTGTAAGAGTACCCTATGTCGCCGTTGGGAATGAGTAAAGGATTCTGGAATATGTCATAAAAGTAATTGTTATGGTCCAATATTTTGTTAGGAAATTTCGTGTTCTCTGCAGGGGAACTTATTATTATCTGAAGAGGGTCTTTGTCTGGACTCAAATCAACTATCCCTCCAACTTGCGAGGAAGACGTGGGTAAATGGTAAACCCCTTTATGCTCTTTCGTGTTGATGCCTTCGGCTGTTTTTAGCGTTATGGACATTTCAGGAATTTTATCGGTCTTTTTAACGTAATCGTCGATCAATTGTCTTGAAGATTCAACTTCTTTGAGCATGCCCGAGAGACAATATATTGTTAACCACTAAATAATCATACAATTGACTTATTATAGTTTCGTTTTTCGTAACTTCATTTTCCTCTCTTTCTCGACGCTTTTTACTCTCTGTAATTTATCTTTGTGTGGGTAAAAAAAATCGCACATCCTCTGAACACATAACTTTAATTGTTGTTTCTTATCGTGGTAGAAGTAAAGATCCAAAAATGAATTATCAGACTTCCAGAACGGCTTTTCTTTACCAGCAATTAATTCTGGTTTTAGAATTCCGATTTTATGATACACTTTTCCTTGAATCTTGTAACATAACAAACTTTCTTGCTTGTTTTAAAGTGTTCCTGAGGTTTTAAATGACGTAAAGGAAAATAACGTGTTAGATCTGACTAAATTCTTTAGAAAGCGATTCAATAAAGGGGACGTTCCGTTATATAAAGCCTCAAGATCGCCGTTGAGTTTCATCGCTAAAACCATTGGTGTTTGTCCCACGTTACAACATATGGTTCTACGTTCTTTTTTCCATAGTAACACTTGACAAAACTTACATCTGAATGTTCCAATTTCACCGATCGAATGAAGTGGAACCCCTTTCTTATCAGTTTCTCGTAAAGATCCTATGCAAACCGTGTATAACCTCTCTAATGACTCCACAAATATTTGTTTTGTTTTTTATTGAGTTTGTTACGTTGTTCTCGCAAGTCATCTATATAGGCGGTTTGTGCTGATGTTAAACCCCCATTTAAAATACCCCCTTTGGATTTTTTTAATTCCTTTTTTCCCCTAAGCAATAACTTTTTTTTAGCTTGCTATTCTTGTTTCAAAACTTTGCGAACCGTTAAAGCTTTTGCTTTAGCCTCTCTCCGTTTCTTTCTGGCCTCCTTCTTCCTTGTTCATTCCTCTTCCTCGGCTTTTTTACGGTCCTCTTTTTGAATACGAACCATTTCAATTTTCTTTAGTCGTTCTTTCTTGTCTTCAATACGTTTCTTAATCATTAAATCTTTCGCTTCTTGAATTACGTTGACGTTTTCTTCCACTTTCGTGTCAGTGCTTTTACTAATTTGATCTCTTACTTTTTTAATAACATACTTGTTAACTCGATCTATTCGCCTCTGGGCTTTAAAAGTTCTTTCAAGATAATACTTTTGATAATCTGTGTGATCCGATTTACCACCCTTTTTCGTAAAACTTTTGTACCCTGCGAAGTAATGCTTTTCAAACGCACACAAACTCTCTTGTGAAATTTCCCCATCAAATGCTTCGAGAGACTCAAAAATTTCATCGTTATATTTGTAATTTTTATCTTCTTTCAATCTCTTATTAAATGTTAATAGTTTTCGATGGAACAACTTTATTGATTCTCTCACTGAAAATGTATTGGTATTGCCGTATAAATTTGGAAAACTCGAAGCATGTTCACGCCTCAATTCACCCATTCGTTTTTTGTTTTCGTTCAGAAAAGCTTTGGTCAATTTTTTTTTCTGCGTAATCCATTTCCAAAAATGACGATTTCTCTGCACATTTAACCTCGATGACTCGGGCATCTTTAACGCGGATAAAGAAGCGTCCTAAACACAGAACGCGAATATACACTTATGCCCGCCAGGCGACCAGGCGATGTAACCGATTTGCCCCAAGCCTCGCTGGCCGCAGGAAAAGAAAATTTTCGGAAGACAAATATTTTTATTTAGTATAAAAGCTAAAAGAAAGCTGAAACTTTAGCGTAGAATTTTTTTCTACACGGTAAAAACGTATGTTTTGGTGTATAATATTTTATAAGTAACATAATTACCAATAAAAGTCATATTTTGATGTACCATTTATTATTTGATAACTAGTTCTATGATTTTTAAACAAAAGTTTGAGTTTTTGAACATTTTAAACAGCCCGCTGATATGTAGAAAAAATTTCATGTCCTTGTGCAGTTGCCACATGCCGCTATTTTACTACGTTTTGGTACAAAATTCTACGAAACGGCAGCCCTGGTGGCGGCTTGACTGGGCCGGGTTTGAGCACACGTGTACGGCCGTTGCTGCCACCTACCGGACAAATAGGGAACTTTGCTTGAAAAGTCCGCCCTTTGTTCATTTCGACCGGTCATACGAGGGTCCAGGCATTCGGGGTCCGGGCTTTCGAGGTTCGACTGTACTTGCATTATAAAAAATAAAGTCACCGCTGTATTAATCTTTCACCCGTGAATTTTGATAACCATAGCAAATATGATGAAGCCAGTTTACAGAATATGGGGGTCACGCAGGTACAACTACAATAAATGTAATCAAGACACCGACGTCGGCATCCTCACGTACCCACTTGCTCCTCATGACGCCTACGTAGGCATCACCGTATGGAAGGGGTTAAATTGTTGTATTGTGTGTACACACACTATATCTTCATCCAATTTGTTCCATACATCTATCACTCTATGTGGGAAGCTGTTCTTTTTCAGGTCTCTTCCGTAGTTATCCTTTTTGAGTTTCATTGCATGTCCTCTTGTTTTTCCTCTGTCCCATTTTAATAGGTCCTCTCTATCAAGGCATTCTTTTCCTTTCATAATTCTGTAGATGGTTATTAGGTCCCCTCATTCTCTTCTTTGTACTAGGATTGGTAATTCCAGTTCGGCCAGTCTTTGTATGTTAGGTTTGCAAATGTTGGGACCAACTTTGTCGTTGCTCTTTGTATTCTTTCTAAGTCTCTTATATTCTTTTTTGTACTGGGTGACCATATCAGCACTGCATATTCCAGTTTTAGCCTTATCAGTGTTTGTAATATTTTCTTGATCATTTCCTTATCCAGGTATTTAAAGGCCACCTTTATTGATCTCAACAAATTGTATGATCGTTTCTTAGTTTGATGTATGTATGCCATTTGCTCATTTTTTTTTTTTTTTGTCTTTTTTCTATTTTTTCCAGGCTTTGTCTCTTTTATCCTTAGCTTCACTACATTTTTTGTTGTACTAGTTCTTTATGTATATTCTTTCTTCCTTTTGTTGTAGTCCATATTTGATCATACCCTCATTATAAATTTCTTTTAGTATATTCCATTTCTCTTCCATCCTTGTTTCTTCATTTAGGAATTTTTCCCTGTTTGCATTATGAGAATTTTTTAAGTTTCTCAAAATTCATTTTGTTGTACATTGGTCTTCCTATTCTAGGTTTCTCCTTTCTTCTTAGGTCTATTTGCTCTTTTAGTTCCAATTCTATTAGTACATGGTCACTCTTTCCTATTGGTGTTTTGTAATCTATTCTGTCTACAATTTCATGTTCTGACATAAGTATTAAATCCAGTCTCGAAGGTTCCTCATTGTTTCTGTATCTGGTATCCAGGAGGTGCCAAGAGGGTGGAGGGGAGTGGAGTATGTAGAGGATGGAATGGGTTGGTGTAGTTTCTGTGCCTTTTTCTTTTTGGCTACTTACCGTGTAAAGGGGGAAAAAAGCCTTCGGTATATGTTTGTATGTATAATTGATAATCCAGGATTTCCAGTAATTGGGAAGATGGTGGTGGAGAAAGCGTGTTTTGTTCCGACACATCATGCCAACACCAATGTCTTAAATCCTCCTCCTCACTGAAGAGAGAATAGCCATCATCAAATAAACTTGCACTCTCATCTGATGTGTCCAAGCTTCTAATTGAAGCTTCATATTCATTCTCATCTTCTGAGCTCAACATCTGGGCATAATTCATAAAAAAAAGTGAGTGTATGTGCACAAAAGCAATGAGTCTACTTCATTTGACTGATCCCTTATTACTAACAGTTGTATCCCATGGCAGAAGAGACACAGCTACCAGATGTATGATTCACTGAGTATACTCATTGACAGCTGAGAAGGGCCCCAATTCAGTGATTATACTCAACTGTGTCTGTTTTTGAAGCATTATGTTTGGACGAGTTTACTCATTCCACTCTGAAAAAGAAAAATTGGGTGAAGATGAGTTTACTCATCCTTGCCAGGTAAGGGGTTAATTATGATGAGACTGGCAAGTGTTGACTGTCAAGTCAAGCCACTTCTTGTATATCACCATGAAAATCCTTGCAGCTAAGCACAATAATGTGTTGAAAGCTAAACTGCCTACAATGTGGAAGATGAATAGCAATGCATGGGTTATGCAGACATTGTTATGGAGTAGTTGACTGAAGTGTTTGCTCGAACTGTCAAGAAGTACCTTTAGGATAAGGATCTTCCTCTTTAATTTCTCCTCTTAATGGATAATGCTCCTGTGCATCCACTGGATATAGTGGAAGACCTGGATATTGAGTACGACTTCATCAAGGTCAGATTTCTTCCACCTAATTTTACTCCACTACTGCATCACATGGATCAACTGGTGATTTCCAATTTCAAGAAAACATACACCAAGGCACTGTTTTCAGGTCACTAATGACACTGATTTGACCCTTTGAGGTTTTGGCAGGAACACTTCAACATCCTCCACAACATCAATCTCATTGACAAAGCCTGGAATGGATCTGTTGGTGCACATTGCAGTCTGCTTAGGCCAAGTTGTGCCTCAGAGAGAGACTTTGAGGGAGAGCTGTCAAAGTAGTGGATGAAGTCATTTCCATGAACAAAAGTACATGCTTGGGGTATTGGCTGCTTGTTATTGTGGCAAAAGTAGCATGCAGTTGATACTTTAGGGTCTATATGGGGCGCCCCTACGGACCAGAGCCACACATCATTTTGTCTATGATAGAGGAAAACTCTGTTCGTAGAGAAATGATGACACTTTTATACTACGACTGTCCCTCCGTTATGCTGTCCCCCAACCCCTTGTTGCTGTCCTGTACCATTTCTCTGAGTATTCTTTATCTGTGGTGGGGGAATTCCCTATGGTGGGGGAAAAGAATACTGCCACCAAGTATTCCCACTTGGATCGTAAGATGCGAGAAGAAAGGGACGGGGAGTGGGACTAGGCATCCTTCTCCTTGTAGCCCCACAGGGGACATTCCTAAACAAAAAAGAGAAGGCATAAGAGGGTCTGGGAGTTTTCCGACCAGCACCCTAAGGTTTGGGTCTTTTAATGTGTGTGGATGTGATACAGATGAGAGTAAAAGGGAAGAGATAGGTAGTATGTTTGTGAGAAGAAAGATGGATGTGTTGGCTTTGAGTGAAACTAAGTTGAAAGGGAAGGGTGAGTGTAAGTTTGGGAGTGTAAGTGGGAGGTTATCAGGAGTGAGGAGAGGGCGAGGGAGGGAAGGGGTGGCTATTCTAGTAAGTGAAGAGATAGGTAAACGGGTAGTGGAGTGGAAGGAGGTTTCCTCAAGGATAATGTGGATGAAGGTGAAACTGGGAAAGGAGATGTGGGTCTTTGTAAGTGCATATGGGCCTGGCAGTGAGAAGAGTGTAGAAGAAAGGGAGGCTTTTTTGGATAGATTTAAATGAGTGCACAGAGGGTTTAGGAAGAAATGTCAATGTAATAGTACTGGGAGACCTTAATGCTAGGGTAGGAAATGGTCCAATCGATGGAGTGGTTGGGAAATGTGGAGTTCCAGGAAAGAATCGTAGTGGAGAGTTGATGGTGGAAATGTGTCTAGAGAGTTGATGATAGCAAATACAGTGATTCGGAAGAAAGTCAAGCATAAGTACACATGGGAGAGGGTGGTGGAGGGAAGGGTGGTAGATAGAGCGCCAATGGATTATGTAGTGGTAAATAGGATTATGATAGGAAGAGTTAAGGATGTACATGTGCTAAGGGGAGAGGGTGGGGGTATATCAGATAATTTTTTGGTGGAAGGTAAGTTGAGAGTGGAGGATAGATGGAGAAAGAGGAAAGGGACAAAAGGTAGGGAGGTGCTTAGAGTGAACTCTTTGAATGAAAAGGAAAAGGAGGAGTACGGAAAGAAGCTGAGAGAGGAGTGGGAGGGAGTAAAGGATAGAGTAGAGCTGGGTGTGGAGGAGGAATGGGGATGGTTCAAGGAGGGAGTCATAAAGTGTGCAAAGATGGTGTGTGGAACAAGAAGGACAGGTGGAAATAGAAGAAAGGGTAGTGAATGGTGGGATGAGGAAACAAAGAAGGTTGTAGAAGAGAAGAAGCGAGCTTTCACAGATTGGTTACAAAATAAGACGAGGGAGTCATATGAGAGGTACAAAGAAAAGAAAAGAGAAGTAAAGCAAAAGGTAAAGGAGGCAAAGAGGAGAGCAGATGTGAAATGGGGTAAGAGTATGACAGAAAATTTTGAAAGTAATAAAAAGATGTTTTGGAAAGAAATTAAGAGAGGAAGAGGAGGCGAATCAAGTAGAGAAGAAAAGGTAAAAGGTGCAGATGGAGTGATGATAATGGAAGAGAAGGCAGTAAAGGGAAGATGGGCAGAATATTTTTGGGAGTTGCTAAATGTGAAGAAGGATAGGGAGGGAAAGATAGCTGCAGTGGGAAATGCTAAGAAAATGACCATGATGAATGAGGAAAATGGAGGAGAAATAAGGAAGGATAAGGTGAAGCCAGTTGTTAAGATGATGAAAGCAGGTAAGGCACCTGGTCTGGATGGATGCAATGCAGAATGTCTGAAAAAGGGAGGTACAGTGATGGTGGACTGGCTGGTGAGGTTATTTAATGTTTGCTGGAGAGAGGGTAGAGTGCCGGAGGACTGGAGGAGTGCCTGTATAGTTCCTCTTTACAAGGGAAAAGGGGACAAGTGTGAATGTAGTAGTTTCAGAGGGATTAGCTTGTTAAGTGTAGTTGGGAAGGCTTATGGGAGGGTCTTGATTGAGAGGATTAGGAGAGGAACAGAAGGAGTAATTGGCGAGGAACAGTGTGGATTTAGGACAGGTAGAGGTTGTGTAGATCAGATCTTTGTGGTAAGACAGATATGTGAGAAAGCTATAGGAAAGGGGAAGGATGTTTTTTGGGCTTTTATGGATCTGAAAAAGGCTTATGATAGGGTAGACAGAAAGGCACTGTGGGAGGTTATGCAGATATATGGGATAGGAGGAAAGCTACTGGGAGCTGTCAAGAGTTTTTATGAGAGTAGTAGAGCTTGTGTCAGGATTGGAAATGGAGAGAGTGAGTGGTTCGAGGTAAAGGTGGGACTTCATCAAGGATGCGTTATGTCGCCCTGGCTGTTCAACTTATACATGGATGGGGTGGTGTGAGAGGTAAATGCAAGGGTAGTGGGCAAGGGATTGGAGATGGTTAAAGAAAATGGAGAAAAGTGGGAGGTGAGCCAGCTGTTGTTTGCGGACAACACTGCGCTTGTGGCAGGATTGGAGGAGGGATTGAGGAAGTTGGTGACAGTTTGGGAGAGTATGTGATAGAAGAAAGCTAAAGATAAATGTGGGTAAAAGTAAGGTGATGAGATGTACAAGGGGTGAAAGTGGTAGTAGACTGGAAGTGAGAATTAAGGGAGAGCGACTGGAGGAAGTGGATGGTTTTAGATACTTGGGTGCAAATGTGGCAGGAAAAGGTGGAGTGAAGGTGGAGGTAGAATGTAGATTGATAGAAGCAAGTAAATGCCTTGGTGGATTAAAGAGTGTAATGAGGAATAGACATTTGGGAATGGATGCTAAGAGGAGACTGTATGAAGGAGTGATTGTGCCAACAGCACTGTATGGGGCAGAAACATGGAACATAAGGGAGGAAGAGAGAAGGAGTTTGAATGTGTTTGAGATGAGGTGTCTGAGAAGTATGATTGGGGTTACTAGGCTAGATAGAGTGAGAAATGAGGAGGTGAGGAGGAGAACAGGGGTGGAAAAGGAGCTGGGAGATAGGGTTGATGAAAGAATATTAGGATGGTTTGGACACATGGAAAGAATGAGTGAAGAAAGACTAGTAAAAGAGGTATGGAAGGCAGATGTGGAGGGAGTGAACATGAGAGGACATCCTAGGATGAGGTGGATGGATGGGGTGAAGGGGGCTTTAGGGAAGAGGGGAATGTCTGTTGAGGAAGGATGGGAGAGGACGGAAGACAGGGGTGAATGGAGAATGGTTGTATATGGATGATGATGTGATTGCATGAGGTGGAATGGGCCGGGGGGTGGGGGGGTGAGGTAGTATGTGTGAGCAAAATTTGATGCAGCCCGAAGGGATTTCTCCCTGTCCTCTCCTTTTATGCATGGGGGGACGGAGAGGGGGGGTCGCCGATTTAATGAAGCGGCCTTGCTGTGGATGTGCTGTGTCTTGCGACACTGCTTCTGACCCAGGGCAGTGGACAAGGTGCAGGGATGACCCGTCATCCAGGAGGTGCTCAGATAAGAGGGAGGGTGGAGGGGGTGTGGAGTGTATTCAGGGATGGAATGGGTGGAAATGATTTTATGCCTTTTCCTTTTTTGGCTGCCTCCCTTGTAAGGGGGAAAAAGCATTGGTATATGTAAGAAATGACGTAATGGTAGAAGCAAATTTAAGTGAAGCATATCACCTGAAAATTTGAACTAAAAGTTCTGGATAGAAGAGGCCTCATGGTGGAAGAGAACCCATTATGAAAACAAAACCAATATATTTGGGAGCATTGATAGAAGACAAATTGTCACCTGACAGACGTATCAGCAGGATTGTGGGAGAGACATATGGACTGCAGCAGAAGATTAAAGTGGCTTTTCACTATATGGATGAAAAGGTGATGAAAAAACTCATCAAAATTTTAATCTGTTCAAGACTAGAGTGGTATAGTTCGCTCACAGAGTAAAGCAAGATGGAGATAATACAAATGGCAGCAATCAAACTGTACCCCAGCCTGGTAGATAAACCATGTGAGGAAAGATTAAAAGTACTGGGTCTGCCAAATTGAAAGGTTGAAGAGAAACGTGATATGATTACAGTATTCAGGTCACTAAAGGGGATAGATTCCATTGGCAGAAGAAATCTCTTGATTAAGAATGGGAGGGCTTTAAGAGGTCCTGGGAACAAATTAAGAAAGACCATATGTGTAGAGGATATGGAAAAATACAGTTTTCCATATATACTTAGAATAGCTTAGAAGGTGATAAAGCTCAAGCTGTAATGATACATGAATTCAAATCTAAATATGATAATTGGGAATCAAGGATATAGATTAAGTTGGAACTGTATATGAATTTGAGGCTAGGTGTGATAAATTGGAGAGTAGAAGGCAGGAATCAATGAGCATTGCTCCTTTCCTGTATACTACAGTTAGGTAAATATACTGAGTGGGAAATGAATATCAATACTAAGAAATACAATGTACTGGAAATGGGCAATAGTGGCAAAAGACCCTCCTTAAACTATTCCTTGGGGAGAGACCTCATTACAAAAGCAAAAGAGGAGAGACATACAGACTGCTGAAGAAGATTAAAGGCTTTTCACCATATGGATGAAGAGATTATGAAAAAACTCACTGAAACCATCCAAGACCCGAAGAAATATCATTGGTATAGTCCCCCACACTGAGTGAAGGATATAAACAAGATCAAGAGAATATAAAGGGCAGCAACCAAACTGGTCCCCAGCCTGGCAGATACACCATATGAGGAAAGATCAAAGAGAAAGAGGTGATACAATTAAAATATTCAGGTTACTAATAGGGCTAGATTGCATTGACAGAAGAGATCTCTTGATTAAGGATGGAGGCTTTAAGAGGGCATGGGACCAAATTAAGAAAAACCATATCTAAAGAATGTGGCGTGGGGATGGGCGGGGTAGTATGTGTGAGCAAAATTTGACGCAGCCCGAAGGGATTTCACCCCGTCCTCTCCTTTTATGCAATGGAGGGACGGAGAGGGGGGGTCGCTGATTTAATGAAGTGGCCTTGCTGTGGATGTGCTGTGTCTTGCGACACTGCTTCTGACCCAGGGCAGTGGACAAGGTGCAGGGATGACCCGTCATCCAGGAGGTGCTCAGATGGGAGGGAGGGTGGAGGGGTGTGGAGTGTATTCAGGGATGGAATGGGTGGAAATGATTTTATGCCTTTCCCCTTTTGGCTACCTGCCTTGTAAGGGGGGGAAAAGCCTTGGTATATGTATGTATATATATATATATATATATAATATATATATATATATATATATATATATATATATATACATATATACATACATATATGCATACATACATATATACATATACTGTATACATGAGTATATGGAATAGCTTAGGTGGTATAGCACAAGTTGGAACAATACATGAGTTTAAATTTAAATATGATTATTGAAAATCAAGAATATAGATTAAATTGAAATCATATATGTATTAAGTCTAGGTATGAAAAAAATGGAGAGTAGGAGACAGGGCCTAATGAATGTTGCTGCTTTCCTATATACGAAAATTAGATATATATTGTCAGCAAACAAACTGACCTGACTGCTTGTTGTATCCTTCATATCATTGGCATACATGAAGAACATTACTTACACTAATACTGAACCCTACAAGACCCTACATGTATCCTCCCACTAGCCAGACCCATACTTCACTAATGTCCTCATTACTCTGTTTCCCAGAAAAATTTTCATCCACTTCAGCATATAACCCTTAAGACCCATAAGTTCTAAGTACCATTATTTTTATGAGATACCATATTGAATACTTTCTCTAGATCTGAACAGTCTACCAACCATTCCTTTCATGCAGCTCATTGATTACTCTCAAATTATAACTCAGTAAATTGGAAATGCACTTTCTTCCCTGTATCCAAATTAGGACAGTTTCCATGTCCAGCTTCCAGTAGTGGAAGGAGGAGAGCACTTTCCATTTGGCTAAATTCAATGTCTTTCTCTTTATATGTTCACATATGAAGATACTTCAGTTAGGACTGATGAAAGAGTATTGTAATGGTTTGGACACATGGGAAGAATGAGTGAAGAAAGATTAAAAGAGGTGTGGAAAGCAGAGGTGGAAGAAGTGAACTTGAGGGGATGACTGAGGATGAGATAGATGTATAGTGTAAAAGGGGTTTTGAGGAAGAGGGGAATGTCTGTTGAACAAGGAAGGAAAAAGGCAGGAGATAGGAGTGAGTGGAAAATGGTTGTGTATAGATGGTACTATGATGCAAGGAAGAGAGGGGAAGTAGGGAGTGGTTATGTGATAATATTTTGATGCAGCCTGAAGGGATTTCTTCGTCTTCTCTATTTTTCTGCATGAGGGGATGGAGAGGGGGGGTCACCAACTGAGTGAAGCAGCCTTGCTGTGGATGTATTGTCTCACTGCATTGCTTCTGACCCAGGGCAGTGGGCAGGAGACAGGAATGACCCTTCATCCATGAGGGGCTAAGATGTGAGGGAGGAAAGGGTAGTGGAATGGATGTGAATGGGTACTTGCATTTTGACTTTGTTATCTCCCATATAAGGGGGGAAAAGCCCATGGTATATAGCTAGACAGATAGTAGTTAATGAACTCCCATAGTAGAAGTCTGGGTGAAATGTTGGTTTACAAAATTAATATATTATTTCATCCAAAAGAGTAAGTTGTGATAAATACATCATGTATTATTGCTATCTAGTGTTTTATACTAGTGTTCATAGAGTGTAGTGTGCAATATTTTATTTACTCATTTAATATTACTCCCTGATATAGGTGCTGCCACTGCTTGCAAGTCAGTTTATGACCAAGACAGGAGATACAGCAAGGAAGAACACAATTGATATCCTGGCCAGACTCATGAACAAAGCTTCAAGGTTCCCAGGTCTTTCAGAAGGTTAGTATATTTATGATCAGTGATATTGCTGATTATGAAGTATTGGATGTGTTTCAAGGAGGAAATATTAAAGTGTATAGAAATAGTGTGTAGGGTGAAGAGAATGAATGGAATTAGAAGAAAAGGTAGCGAATGGTGGAATGAAGAGATTAGTGCATTTGTGATGGTGGCATACATATGATGAACATTTACCAAAAAGAAATGAAGAAGCATTTAAGAGGTATAAAGTAAAGGTGGTGGAAGCAAAGTGCAAGGCAGAGGAAGTCCAGAAAAGTGTTGACAGGTTTATTTAATTTATCTAATTTATCTAACTGTACTCAGGGTCACATCTCTTTTTCTCCAGTGATGCCTAGGAACATGACTACATGCCTAGTTTATGGGTTTTGGCTTGGACTAGGTGTTTGAATGAGGATTTTGAAAGAAACGAAAGAATGTTTTGGAAAAAATAGTGCAAAGAGGAGAGTCAGAAAGAGGAATAAGATAACAGATAGACTTGTTAATGGAAGAGAGTGCTGTAAAAAGACTAGTAAGTCTTTGACTATGGTCTTACAGGATACTAGGAGGATGATCATTGAGTGAGGAGAGTGATTAGGCTAAGACAAAAGAGGTGAGCATATAGAATTGAAATAAATGAAAGCTAAAAAGGCACCTGGATCGGATGAATACCATGTGTAATGTCTAATAGAGAAGTAGCATCTGGTAAGATTGTTGATTATGTAATTAAAGGAAGGAAGTGTTCAAGTGGATTAGTTCATCAGTAGTCCCATTACACATAAGGAAAGAAGAAAAGTATGAATCTAATAGTTTTAGAGAGATGTCTGTTGAATATGATTGTTATTGTTCCCTAGACTCTCTGGCTGAACAGTCCTGTCTCCCTGAGGAATGTGGCTTGAATAGGGTTTTCCCACAAATCTCTTTTTGAGTGTATACTGCGTTGTTGGCATATGTGATTGTGTACAATGCAGTCTTCCATAATGTGTTGTATAGGCTAAGTGTTGCATCTTGGACAGTTATTTGCAATGCAGTCCTCACCAATTACTCTCTCTGTTCCTCTCCTAATCCCCTCAATCAAGATCCTCCCATAAGCCTTCCCAACTACACTTAACAAGCTAATCCCTCTGAAACTACTACACTCACACTTGTCCCCTTTTCCCTTGTAAAGTGGAACTATACAGGCACTCCTCCAGTCCTCCGGCACTCTACCCTCTCTCCAGCAAACATTAAATAACCTCACCAGTCTGGGGTATTGGCCCCAGTCTGGGGTATTGGCTGCATGTTATTGTGGCAAAGTAGCATGCAGTTGATACTTTAGGGTCTATATGGGGCGCCCCTACAGACCAGAGCCACACGTCATTTTGTCTGTGATAAAGGAAAACTGTTCATAGAGAAATGATGACACTTTTATACTTCAACTGTCCCTCCGTTATGCTGTCACCCAACCCCTTGTTACTGTCCTTTACAATTTTTCTGAATATTCGTTTCCTTTTTCGCCTACCTACCCTGTGGTGGGGGCAAAAGAATACTGCCACCAAGTATTTCCACTTGGATCGTAAGAGGCAAGAAAAAAGGGACAGGGATTGGGACCAGGTATCCTTCTCCCTGTAGCCCCACAAGGGACATTCCTAAAAAAAGTAAAAAAAAACTAAGTTGTAGAAGTGCAATATTATTTGGAAGAAATGAAGAAGAAAATTTACGTTTAATTCACTCCATACTGATATTACGTGGTACTTGACTAAGTAGGATGAAAGAGGCTTGGGGCCTACAGATGAGTGACTTACAATTGTACAGTGATGAAAAGAAAGTGAAGAAAGTTGAAAGTGAATGAAGAAACAGTTGACAGAATTATAACCAGTAATTAAGGAGAGAAGCGAACTGGAAGTGATGGTGGCAACAGAGTTAACAAATAGTGTTTGCACACACAGTTTCCTTATCTAATTTATTCCATGTATCCACCTCTATGTGGGAAGCTATTCTTTTTCAGATCTCTTCTGTAATTATCCCTTTTGAGTTTCTTTTCATGACCTCTTGTTTTTCTGTTGTCTCATTTTAATAAATCATCTCTATCTAGGATTTCCATTCCTTTCATGATTCTATAAATAGTCTGTAGATTTCTTTCTCTTCTTTGTTCCAGAGTTAGCAGTTCTAATTTGGACAATCTTTGTTTCTATGTTAATTTGGAGAGTTTGTGCTATCTTTGTTGTTGCTCTTTGTGATATGATATGGTTTAATGTCACACACTCCCCCCTATCGGGAGGCTAGGACGGTGCCCCTCACAGAGGGCTTTGTAGCGTAGAATTTAATGAACCATGCCCTTGGTTCAACTTCGCTGGTGGCAGGATTCAAACCCCCCTCACTTCGACCTTCGCCACAAGGAACAACGCCCTAATGTTGCTGCGTAATTCAGTTTTAGTCTTATTAGTGTAACTAATATTTTTTTTATCATTTCCTCATCCAGATAGTCAAATGCCACTTTCATGGACCTTAATAGGTTGAAGGTTTCTCCAATTATTTTACTGATATGTTTGTCCGGTGACATATCTTTGCTGATTATTACTCCAAGGTCTGTTTCTGAGTTCACTTTTTTACTTCTTCACCAATTTTATAATTTCTCAATATTCTATTTTTACTTTTTCCAAACTCCATTCTACTACACTTTTTGATATTGAAGTTTACTTCCCACTTTTGACTCCATTTCCAGATTTTGTCTAGGTATATCTGCAATGATTCAAAATCTTCCTCTGTACTTACTTTTAGTATTTTTGTGTCATCTGCGAAGAAGTTCATATAACATTCCACTCCTTCATCCATGTCATTTATATATATGGCAAACATGATTGGAGCCAGTACTGAATCTTGCGGGACACCACTTATCATTTCTTCCCGATTCGAGTACTTGTCTCTAATTACTACCCTCATTTTCCTATCGAGAAGTCTTCCATCCATTCTAATAATTTTGCTTTGATGCCACCTATTGATTCTATTTTTCTTATTAGTTTTTTTGTGTGGTATTTTATCAAATGCTTTTTGTAGGTCTAGAAAAGTAAAGTCCGCCCATCCATCCCTTTCTTGTATTATTTCTATTAATCTCAAATAGAAGCAGATCAGGTATGTTGTACATGACCTTCCTTGTCTAAATCCAAATTGATTTGGATTTAGTATATTTTTTTTCTTCCAGATGTTTAACCCATCTACTTTTGATAACTTTTTCACATACTTTTGCTATTGTACTTGTTAGAACTTGGAGTGGAGGAGGAATGGGGATGGTTCAAGGAGGGAGTCACAAGGTGTGCAAAGATGGTGTGTGGAACAAGAAGGGCGGGAGGAAATAGAAGGAAGGGATGTGAGTGGAGGGATGAGGAAACAAAGAAGGTTGGAGAAGAGAAGAGAACTTCCACAGATGGGTTACAAAATAGGACAAGGGAGTCATATGAGAGGTACAGAGAAAAGAGAAGAGAAGTAAAGCACAAGATAAATGAGGCAAAGAGGAGAGCAGATGTGAAGTGGGGTAAGAGTATGACAGAAAATTTTGAAAGTAATAAAAAGATGTTTTGGAAAGAAATTAAGAGAGGAAGAGGAAGTGAATCAAGTAGAGAATTATGTTGTTTCTGACGAGTATGCTATTCACCATTTTCTGCTTCAATTATTATTGACATTCATGCATTTTGGAGGGGTTGTTTGTTTCTTTGAAATGTATATGTTTGACATGTTTTACTGATACCATTTTAACAGTTTTTGCAAGTGTAGTTTAAATATTTAGCTTCTTATATATGATGATTTTCCAAGTATATATTAGCAAGCCCTGTGAGAGGGTAGTAGAAATAATTGGTTGGGACGACCAAGGGTACCTGCCGAGCCCTGTAAGAGGCTGGTAGATTAAAGTAGACAAGTAGGTAGATAGAGGGGTAGGTGGCGAGAAATTCATTTTACGACTTAGATGTTGCAGAATTGCATAATCTCACTCACTGCCTAATATTTGTAAACACATGCTAGGGTATCGATATTGGTGCTGATGTTATGAATTGTTAACACTAAAGTCACTTCGCTTCATGACAAGATTGTTTGTAGAAGCAGTATTGCTTGAGACAGTGTAACAGTCTTTCTGATTGGAGAAAAGGGTGGAGGAGGAGAGAAATTATTGGTGCATGGAAGTAAAGTCACGCCCTTAAAGGGTGGCACTTATTTGTAATGGTCAAAGTTATTGGATAAATTAAATGGTGATGTCAAAGTAGACTTGGCTTGGTGAGTGTAATAAGGATCCCAAGTGGGAGTCCTCTGGTGTACTTACTCAAACTAAGTTGTAGAATTGTAATATTATTCAGTTACAAAATAGGATGAGGGAGTCATATGAGAGGTACAAAGAAAAGAGAAGAGAATTAAAGTATAAGATAAAGGAGGCAAAGAGGAGAGTAGATGTGAAATGGCATAAAAGTATGACAGAAAATTTTGAAAAAAGGAAGAGAGGCGAATCAAGTAAAAAAAAACCCGTAAAAGGTGCAGATAGAGAGATGATAATGGAAGAGAAGGCAGTAAGAGCAGGATGGGCAGAGTATTTTAGGGAGCAGTACTAAAAAGAACATAAGGAAGATGGCCTCAACACTATCAAAAATGTCTTATGAAGAAAGGTTGTCAAAACTAGAATTACTGCTGACTCTGGAACAAAGAAGAGAAAGAGGTGACTTGTTGACCATCTGCAGAATTATGAGAGGGGTGGAAATCCTTGATATAGATGACTTGCTAAATTGGGATATGGGAAACACAAGAGGACATGGAAGGAAACTCAAAAAGGACAAGTATAGAAGAGACCTGAAAAAAAAACCCAGTTTTTCCCACAGAGTGGTGTATGGAACATACTAGACAAAACAATAGTGTGTGTAAAAACATTACAAGAACTTAATAGCAAATTAGATATTTTGAGATACAGAAATGGGATACCACAAGCGTAGCTCCCCTTCCTGTAAGATACATACATACATATACCAAGGCTTTTTCCTCCTTACAAGGGAGGTAGCCAAAAAGAAAAAGGCATAAAACCATTCCCACCCATTCCATCCCTAAATACACTCCACCTCCCTCCACCCTCCCTCTTATTTTAGCACCTCCTGGACAATGGGTCATCCCTGCACCTTGTCCACTGCCCTGGGTCAGAGGCAGTGTCGCAAGACACAGCACATCCACAGCAAGGCCACTTCATTAAATCGGCAACCCCCCCTCTCCGTCCCCCCATGCAGAAAAGGAGAAGACGGGGAGAAATCCCATCGGGCTGCATCAAATTTTTCTCTAACATACTACCTCACCCCCCATCCCCCCACCCATTCCACCTCATGTATCACAGTATCATCCATATACAACCATTCTCCATTCACCCCTGTCTTCTGTCCTCTCCGTCCTTCCTCAACAGACATTCCCCTCTTCCCCAAAACCCCCTTCACCACATCCATCCATCTCATAGGTCACCCCCTCATGTTCATTCCCTCCACATCTGCCTTCCATACCTCTTTTACTAGTCTTTCGTCACTCATTCTTTCCATGTGTCCAAACCATCCTAATACTCTTTCATCAACCCTATCTCCCAACTCCCTGATAACATAAGCAACATCCACCTAAAACACATTGGACCACAAGGTATACACGCACTCACAAACATTGCAAACTACAGCTATTCACACAACACTATACCCGACATCTGGAAGCATGGTAAAATAATCACCATTCCAAAACCGAACAAAGACCCAACAATCCCAACATCGCACCGCCCAATCACACTTCTCTGCACCCCCTCTAAAGTCATTGAACGCCTAATACTTAAACTTGTCACACCATATATTCCCCTTGCTGACTCACAACATGGTTTTAGGCCACTACACTCCACAAACACTCTTCTGACAAACCTCACACAAAGAATTTTAGATGGCATCAATTCAGATAGGCCCTACCACAGAACACTTCTTATAACATTGGACATTAGTAAAGCTTTTGATGCTATCCCCCGCCACAACCTAACAAATAAAATATATAACACAGACATGCACAATAACACCAAAAGATGGCTGGCCAATTATCTGGCAGGCAGGAATGCTCATGTGTCATATAATGGCCAATCATCGCACATCAGAAACATTAAGAACGGAGTACCACAGGGCTCAGTTCTATCCCCCACATTATTTAATCTATACATGCATGACTTACCCACACCAGACACCTCAGAAATACAAATCTCTTCCTACGCAGACGACATAACAATCACATGCACACATCGTAACACAGACAAAGCTGCAGAAATAATCCAGCCTTATCTTGACACACTCAACACATGGTTCATCACAAACAGACTCAAAATAGCTCCAACCAAATCTACAGCAACACTTCTCACCAACTGGACAAAAGAACACAAATACATACCTCATCTCTACATCAACAACACTCTAATACCACACACAAACACACCGAAAATTCTTGGTGTAACATACGATACATCCATGTCTTTCAAACAACACCTCACAAACATAAAAAACAAATGCACACCTAGACTTAACGCACTTAAGTCAATCACTGGAACAACATTTGGACAAAACAAAGAAACTAACATAACAATATACAAACAATGCATACGCTCAGTGATGAATTATGCGAGTCCTGCATGGGCTCCTAATCTCAGTGAGACACACCACAACACCCTTCAAATCATACAAAACAAAGCCCTAAAAACAATTACAGGCTGCACAAATACAACACCTACAGACCATTTACACCATGAAACAAAAGTCCTCAAAGTCAAGGACCACCTCGACATGAGAGGCACACAAACACTTGCTGCAGCCACCACAAACACATCACACCTGCTACACTACATAGCAGAACACCCACACACACCAAGAAACATTAAAACTACACCCAAAGACCTTTATTACGCACAGATACTCTCTTCTCTTCCTCCACAACCACCAAATACCAGCCTCCGGAAACATATTCATAATCATATCACTCACCGCTCCATTAACACACTGAAAGACAACACACTGCTGCATGCCAGACCCCCTAATATCCACCCTTCTGAATCCTCTCTCCCACGAAAGGACAGAGTCCACTTGGTCAGACTGCGATGCGGTCACCACCCAGCACTTCTAAGCTACCAGAAGAGGCTGGACGACCGTGTTGTGAACAGCTGCCCAGGATGTAACACTTCACCCCATACCATACAACACATAATGGAAGACTGCATTATACACAATCATGCACGCAAACAACACAACATACACTCTATAAAGGATTTGTGGGAAAACCCAGTTTCGGCTGTGGCCTTCCTTGGGGAGACGGGACTGCTTGGACAGACAGTCTAGGGAACGGCAACAACAACAACAACAACTCCCTTACCACCCCTGTTCTCCTTACCTCCTCATTTCTCACTCTATCCAGCCATCATACTTCTCAGACACCTCATCTCAAACACATTCAAACTCCTTCTCTCTTCCTCTCTTATGTTCCATGTTTCTGCCCCATACAGTGCTGTTGGCACAATCACTCCTTCATACAGTCTCCTCTTAGCATCCATTCCCAAATGTCTATTCCTCATTACACTTATTAATCCACCAAGGCATTTACTCACTTCTCTCAATCTACATTCCTTCCACCCTTTCCTGCCACATTCGCACCCAAGTATCTAAAACTGTCCACTTCCTCCAGTCGCTCTCCCTTAATGATCACTTCCAGTCTACTGCCACTTTCACCCCTTGTACATATCATCACCTTACTTTTACCCACATTTATCTTCAACTTTCTTCTTTCACACACTCTCCCAATCTCTGTCACCAACTTCCTCAATCCCTCCTCCAATCCTGCCACAAGCGCAGTGTCGTCCGCAAACAACAGCTGACTCACCTCCCACTTTTCCATTTTCTTTAACCATCTCCAACCCCTGACCCACCACCCTTGCATTTACCTCTCGCACCACCCCATCCATGTGTAAGTTGAACAGTCAGGGTGACATAACACATCCCTGACGAAGTCCCACCTTTACCACGAACCACTCACTATCTCCATTTCTAATCCTAACACATGCTCTACTATTGTAAAAACTCTTGACAGCACCTAGAAGCTTTCCTCCTATCCCATGTATCTGCAAAACCTCCCACAGTGCCTTTCTGTCTACCCTGTCGTAAGCCTTTTCCAGGTCCAGACATAAAGGCCCAAAAAACATCCTTCCCCATTCCTATAGGCTTCTCACATATCTGTCTTACCACAAAAATCTGATCTACACAACCTCTACATGTCCTAAATCTACACAGTTCCTCACCAATTACTCCCTCTGTTCCTCTCCTAATCCTCTCAATCAAGATCCTCCCATAAGCCTTCCCAACTACACCTAACAAGATAATCCCTCTGAAACTACTACATTCACACTTGTCCCCTTTTCCCTTGTAAAGTGGAACTATACAGGCACTCCTCCAGTCCTCTGGCACTCTACCCTCTCTCCAGCAAACATTAAATAACCTCACCAGCCAGTCCACCATCACTGTACCTCCTTTTTTTAAACATTCTGCATGGCATTCATCCAGACCAGGTGCCTTTCCTGCAGCTAAGGAAATACATTTTCACCCATTAATTCCAAGCCTCAGCCTCTCTCTCTCTCTCTCTCTCTCTCTCTCTCTCTCTCTCTCTCTCTCTCTCTCTCTCTCATATTTGTGGATGTCATTGTGCAACCAGGAATGGTTAGAGATGCCTGTGAAGGTCTATATTGTGTATATTGTTACTGGGCCTAGATGTTTCAGGACGAAGACCCACACAACAATAAAATCAGAAAGAGTTGGCCAGAATTTTTTCTGGGGTATTGGCTGCATGTTATTGTGGCAAAGTAGCATGCAGTTGATACTTTAGGTTTTATATTGGGTGCCCCTATGGACCAGAGCCACACATCATTTTGTCTGTGATAGAGGAAAACTCTATGCATAGAGAAATGATGACAATTTTATTCTACAACTATCCCTCCGTTATGCTGTCCCCAACCCCTTGTTACTGTCCTGTACCATTTCTCTGAATATTCATTTCCTGTTTTCACCGACCCTGTGGTGGGGGAAGAGAATGCTACCACCAAGTCTTTCCACTTGAGACGTAAAAGGCGACAAAAAAAGGGACGGGGATGGGATTAGGAGTCCTACTACCTGTGCCCCCAAAAGGGGACATTCCTAAAATAAGAAGAAAAGGCATAAGATGGTCTGGGAGTTTTCCAACCAGTACCCTAAGGATGTGGTACAGATGACAGATGAGAGTAAAAGGGAAGAGATAGGTAGTATGTTTGTGAGAAGAAAGAGATGTGCTGACTTTGAGTGAAACTAAAATGAAAGGAAAGGGCAACTGTGAGTTTGGGATTGTAGCTGGGAGGTACTCAGGAGTGAAGAGGGGACAAGGGAGAGAAGGGGTGGCTATACTAGTAAGTGAAGAGATAAGTAAGTGGGTAGTGGAGTGGAAGGAGGTTTCTTCAAGGTTGATGTGGATGAAGGTGAAGCTGGGAAGGGAGATGTGGGTTTTTGTAAGTGTGTATGGACCTGGTAGTGAGAAGAGCATAGAGGAAAGGGAGGCTTTTTGGGTAGATATAAATGAGTGCATAGAGGGATTAGGGAGAAATGTCAATGTAGTTGTATTGGGAGACCTTAACCCCTTCGTTACCGACCCATCAACCTTACGTAAACAAACGTTTCAAACCGTCCCACGAATGTCTGGAGCCTTATGTTTGTAAACACAGACACTTGCCACCCAGTGGGTAGAAATAACCCAGAAAATGAGGCCTTGAGAGCCCTCAATACACAAAGCTTATAACTGTGACACGTGCGTGTCACGGGGAGCACGCTCGGTTCCTGGCGGGTGCACACAGCCGTGACACGCAGGTGTCACAAAACACACATACGGTACTCAAGGGGTTAATGCTAGGGTAGGAAATGAACCAATAGACGGAGTGATTGGGAAGTATGGGGTTGCAGGTAAAAATCGTACTGGAGAAATGATGGTGGAGATGTGTCTTGAAAGAGAGTTGATGATAGCAAATACAGTGTTTAGGAAGAAATTCAAGCATAAGTACACATGGGAGAGGGTGGTAGATGGGTGGCAGATAGAGCGTTAATGGACTATATAGTGGTGACCAGGAGTATGGTAGGAAGAGTTAAGGGGGTACGCAACACCTGGGGGGGTGAATTTGGTCAAGATATGGCATTTTTCAAAACTGTGTTCAAAATGTTCGTATACCACTTAGAAATAAATCCCGACAAATAATTTTCCAGCCGCGCGCAATTTAAAGGTCCTGGGTGAGGATTAAAGGGACAGATTTAAAGGCGCAACCCACACTAGAAGGAGGCGTGCCACTTAGGACCTTCAGGCACAGCGAATAACGTTGAAATTTGATTGAATTTACACTCGCCCAGTGTATCAACGGCCAATACGATTGTGGAGGGGAAGGGAGGAAGGTGGAGGGAGAATATTTCGTAAACTTTGTGCGAAACTAAGCGTTAGTTACCGGCTAGCTCTGAAAAGGGAAGTACGCATGTCTCATGAGCTCTCATTGCAATCTATTACTTTAGCTAGTACATATTACTCTTTAGTACAGTCATCATGGGTAGCAAAAAGAACAAAAGAACATCACAATGACAAAAAACAGCAGTTAAAGATGGCAAGCAGTCAAAGACGACTAAAGATCTCACCACCTCTCACTCCACCACCGCCCTCACCTGCACCTCTGTGACGGTGACAGAGGTAAAGGACAACATTAGACTAAACAATTCAAAGAGGAAGATTAAATCCAAAGAAGAAAGCAAGAGGAAAAAGATCAAGGCTATACAGGAAGAAGAAAGAAGAAGGGACATAATATGATGCTGGAGGGGGTGCCCTACCAACATAGATTGGCGAGGGGAATCTGATGAGGAAAGAGAAGGCGCCCACTACTGGAAAATAAACCTCTTTCCAATGATTTAGATACCCTGAAGACCCCCAGCAGAGAGGTTTCATATGAAGAAACCGCCAAAGGTGCAAAAAAGCAAATTATATGATGTCGTCTGTGCGTCGTCACTACTGTGACATACTTATACTTTAGTTTTTCAGTATTTAAAGTACTTATAATTAAAATATGTTGATAATTTTTACTGTACTTATTATATAATAAGAATTAAGCCATGAAAAACTCAGTCAAATTGGTGAAACTATAAGCAAGTTACAGATATATTCATATTTCAAGTTGCCATATCTCCGTTCGATATTTTTCTACTTTTTTTTAATCATAAAAAATCTAATATACATTAGATTTAGATGAAACTTACAGGGAATATTACTTTTAGTAACTGCTAGGGCCGATCGTTCGAATATTTTGAATAGGATGAAAGAGTTCGGAGTAATAATGGAAACAAAGGCAAAAAAATTGTATTTTTCACGATTTTTGCCAGCCATTAAAATTGAAATGCCTGTATGCAAAAGTATAAAGGAAATTGTTCAATTACTCAATGACCGGCCCTAGGTGTGCCTACTGACTAATCATAGCCAAAATATAAAACAAATTGGTCCACGTATTATGGTGCTGTGCACTTTTAAATGTTGCTACTGGTATATGTACATATGTACATGTGTACATGTGTACATACATCATTCTGCTTCACCTAAAATGTAGGCAATATGGATACCTATTTACCTGAGAAGTTTCAGCTCTTTACTCTAAATATTTTAGAAAATGACCTCCAGGTGTCGCGTACCCCCTTAACCCCTTCCATACGGTGCCGCACACGTAGGCGTCATGGACTTAGATCTCGGTGGCAGCAGCCAATGCCAGCCGTACGACGTGTCGTAATAATACTCGCATCATAAAATATAGTCACCGCTTATATCGATCGTTCTCTCTTCACCCGTGAATTTTGATAACCATAGAAAATGCAATTACAAAAGAATTAGAAAGAATGTCATTATGGAGGGGCGACTACAATAAATATAATCAAGACGCCGATATGGCAGCCTCGCGAATACACTCGCTCCCCATGACGCCTACGTGTGCGGCACCGTATGGAAGGGGTTAAGGATGTAGATGTTCTAAGGGGAGAGAGTGGGGGAATATCAGATCATTTTATGGTGGAAGATAAATTGAGAGTGGAGAAAGAGGAAAAGGGCAGAAGGTAGGGAGGTACTTAGAGTGAACTGCTTAACCCCTTCAATACGGGCCACATCGCACGTCTGGCAGCTAATGCTGCCAGACGTGTGATGTTGCGTCATAATACTTGCATTATAAAAAATAAAGTCACTGCTCTATCACTTGTTCTCTTTCACCTGTGAATTTTGATAACCATAGAAAATATGATGAAGCCAGTTTACAGAGTATGGGGGTCACGCAGGTACGACTACAATAAATATAAGATGCCGACGTCGGCATCCTCGTGTACCCACTTGCTCCTCATGATGCCTATGCAGGCATCACCGTATGGTAGGGGTTAAATGAGGAAAAAAAGGAGAGCGAGTATAAGAAGAAGCTGAAAGAGGAGTGGGAGGGAGTAAAGGATAGAGTAGAACTAGGAGAGGAGGAGGAATGGGGATGGTTCAAGGAGGGAGTCATAAGGTGTGCAAAGGTGGTGTGTGGAACAAGGATGGCGGGAGGAAATAGAAGGAAGGGTAGTAAGTGGTGGAATGAGGAAGCAAAGAAATGTGTAGAAGAGAAGAAGTAGGCATTCATAGATTGGCTACAAATTAGGACGAGGGAATCATATGAGAGGTACAAAGTAAAGAGAAGGGAAGTTAAGCATAAGATAAAGGAAGCAAAGAAGAGAGCAGATGTGAAATGGGGTAAGAGTATGACAAAATTTGAAAGCAATAAAAAGATGTTTTGGAAGGAATTTAAAGAGAAAAAGGAGACAAATCAAGTAGAGAAGAAAAAGTAAAAGGTGCAGATGGAGAGATGATAATGAAAAAGAAGGCAGAGGAAGGTGGGCAGAGTATTTAAGGGAGTTGCTAAATGTGCAGGAGGATAGGGAGGGAAAGGTAGTGGCAGTGGGAAGCACTAAGAAAATGAGAATGATGAGTGAGGAAAATGGAGGAGAAATAGGGAAGGATGAAGTGAAAGCAGCTGTTAAGATGATGAGAGCAGGTAAGGCACCTGATCTGGATGGATGCCATGCAGAATGTCTGAAGAAAGGAGGTACAGTTGTGGTGGACTGGTTGGTGTGGTTATTTAATGTTTGTTTAAGAGAGGAGTGCCTGTATAGTTCAGCTTTACAAGGGAAAGGGGGACAAGTGTGAGTGTAGTAGTTTCAGATGGATCAGCTTGTTAAGTGTAGTTGGGAAGGCATATGGGAGGGTCTTGATTGAGAGGATTGAGAGAGGAACAGAGGGAGTAATTGGTGAGGAACAGTGTGGTTTTAGGACAGGTAGGGGATGTATAGATCAGATTTTTGGGTAAGACAGATATGTGAGAAAGCTATAGGAAAAGGTAAGGATGTTTTTTGGGCTTTTATGGATCTGGAAAAGGCTTATGACAGGGTAGACAGGAAAAGGCTTATGACAGGGTAGACAGGAAGGCACTGTGGGAGGTACTGCAGATATATGGGATAGGAGGAAAGCTGTTAAGAGCAGTCAAGAGTTTTTATGAGAGAGAAAAGGTAAAAGGTACAGATGGAGAGATGATAATGGAAGAGATGGCAGTGAGGGGAAGATGGGCAGAATATTTTAGGGAGTTGCTGAATGTGAAGGAGGATAGGGAAGGAAAGATAGCTGCAGTGGGAAATGCGAAGAAAATGAGAGTGATGAGTGAGGAGAATGGAGGAGAAATAAGGAAGGATGAGGTGAAGGCAGTTGTAAAGATGATGAAAGCAGGTAAGGCACCTGGTCTGGATGGATGCCATGAAGAATGTCTGAAAAAGGGAGGTTCAGTGATGGTGGACTGGTTGGTGAGGTTATTTAATGTTTGCTGGAGAGAGGGTAGAGTACCGGAGGACTGGAGTAGTGCCTGTATAGTTCCTCTTTACAAGGGAAAAGGGGACAAGTGTGAATGTAGTAATTTCAGAGTGTAGTAGGGAAGGCTTATGGGAGGATCTTAATTGAGAGGATTAGGAGAGGAACAGAAGGAGTAATTGGTGAGGAACAGTGTGGATTTAGGACGGGTAGAGGTTGTGTAGATCAGATCTTTGTGGTAAGACAGATATGTGAGAAAGCTATAGGAAAGGGGAAGGATGTCTTTTGGGCTTTTATGGATCTGGAAAAGGCTTATGATAGGGTAGACAGAAAGGCACTGTGGGAGGTTATGCAGATTTATGGGATAGGAGGAAAGCTTTTGGGAGCTGTCAAGAGTTTTTATGAGAGTAGTAGAGCATGTGTTAGGATTAGAAATGGAGAGAGTGAGTGGTTTGAAGTAAAGGTGGGACTTTGTCAAGGATGCGTTATGTCGCCCTGGCTGTTCAACTTATACATGGATGGGGTGGTGCGAGAGGTGAATGCTAGGGTAGTGAGTCAGGGATTGGAGATGGTTAAAGAAAATGGAGAAAAGTGGGAGGTGAGCCAGCTGTTGTTTGCGGACGACACTGCGCTTGTGGCAGGGTCAGAGGAGGGATTGAGGAAGCTGGTGGCAGAGTTTGGGAGAGTATGTGATAGAAGAAAGTTAAAGATAAATGTGGGTAAAAGTAAGGTGATGAGATGTACAAGGGGTGAAAGTGGCAGTAGACTGGAAGTGATCATTAAGGGAGAGCGAATGGAGGAAGTGGATAGTTTTAGATACTTGGGTGCAAATGTAGCAGGAAAAGGTGGAGTGAAGGTGGAGGTAGAATGTAGATTGAGAGAAGCGAGTAAATGCCTTGGTGGTTTAAAGAGTGTAATGAGGAATAGACATTTGGGAATGGATGCGAAGAGGAGACTGTATGAAGGAGTGATTGTGCCAACAGCACTGTATGGGGCAGAAACGTGGAACATAAGAGAAGAAGAGAGAAGGAGTTTGAATGTGTTTGAGATGAGGTGTCTGAGAAGTATGGTGGGGGTTACTAGGCTGGATAGAGTGAGAAATGAGGAGGTGAGGAGGAGAACAGGGGTGAAAAAGGATTTGAGAGATAGGGTTGATGAAAGAATATTAGGATGGTTTGGACACATGGAAAGAATGAGTGAAGAAAGACTAGTAAAAGAGGTATGGAAGGCAGATGTGGAGGGAGTGAACATGAGGGGACGTCCTAGGATGAGGTGTATGGATGGGGTGAAGGGGGCTTTGGGGAAGAGGGGAATGTCTGTTGAGGAAGGAAGGGAGAGGATGGAAGACAGAGGTGAGTGGAGAATGGTTGTATATGGATGATGTTGTGACTGCATGAGGAGGAATGGGCGGGGGGGTGGGGTAGTATGTGTGAGTAAATTTTGACGCAGCCCGAAGGGATTTCTCCCCGTCCTCGCCTTATATGCAAAGGGGGACGTAGAGGGGTGTCGCCGATTAAATGAAGCGGCCTTGCTGTGGATGTACTGTGTCGTGCGACACTGCTTCTGACCCAGGGCGGTGGGCAGGGTGCAGGGATGACCCGTCATCCAGGAGGTGCTCAGATGAGAGGAAGGGTGGGAGGGATGTGGAGTGTATTTAGGGATGAAATGGGTGGGAGTGTTTTTATGCCTTTCCCTTTTTGGCTACCTCCCTTGGAAGGGGGAAAAAGCCTTGGTATATGTATGTATGTATGTATGTAGTAGAGCTTGTGTTAGGATTAGAAATGGAGAGAGTGAATGGTTTGACGTAAAGGTGGGACTTCGTCAGGGATGTGTTATGTCACCCTGGCTGTTCAATCTTTACATGGATGGGATGGTGCAAGAGGTGAATGCAAGGGTAGTGGGTCAGGGGTTGGAGATGGTTAAAGAAGATGGAGAAAAGTGGGAGGTGAGCCAGCTGTTGTTTGCTGATGACACTGTTTGTAGCAGGATCAGAGGAGGGATTGAGGAAGTTAGTGACAGAGTTTGAGAAGGTGTGTGAAAGAAGGAAGCTGAAGATAAATGTGGGTAAAAGTAAGGTGATGAGATGTACAAGGGGAGAGAGTGACAGCAGACTGGAAGTGAGCATTAAGGGTGAAAGACTGGAGAGGGTGGATAGTTTTAGATACTTGGGTGCAAATGTGGCAGGAAAGGGAGAAATGGGGATGGAGGTAGAATGTAGATTGAGAGAAGCGAGTAAATGCCTTGGTGGATTGAAGAGTGTAATGAGAAATAGACATCTGGGAATGGATGCTAAGAGGAGGTTATATGAAGGAGTGATTGTGCCAACAGCATTGTACGGGGCAGAAACATGGAACATAAGAGAGGAAGAGAGAAGGAGTTTGAATGTGTTTGAGATGAGGTGTCTGAGAAGTATGATAGGGGTTACTAGACTGGATAGAGTGAGAAATTAGGAGGTGAGGAGGAGAACAGGGGTGGAAAGGGAACTGGGAGATAGGGTTGATGAAAGAGTATTAGGATGGTTTGGACACATGTAAAGAATGAGTGAAGAAAGATTAGTAAAATAAGTGTGGAAGGCAGAGGTGGAATGAGTGAATATGAGGGGCCGTCCTAGGATGAGATGGATGGATGGGGTGAAAAGGGGCATTACAAAAGAGAGGAATGTCTGTAGAGGAAGGACGGGAGAGGACAGAAGATAGGGGTAAATGAAGAGGGGTTGTGTATAGATGATGCTGTGATGCATGAGGGGGAGTGGGTGGGGGATGGGGGGTGAGGAAGTATGTATGAGAAAAAAAATTTGATGCAGCCTGAAAGGATTTCTACCCGTCTTCTCCTTATATGAAGCGGCCTTGCTGTGGATGTGCTGTGTCTTGCGACACTGCCTCTGACCCAGGGCAGTGGACAGGATGCAGGGATTACCCGTCATCCAGGAGGTGCTAAGATAAGAGGGAGGGAGGAGGGTGGAGGGGAGTAGAATATATAGGAAATGGAATGGGTGGGAGTGGTTTCTATGCCTTTTTCTTTTTGGCTACCCCCTGTGTAGGGGGAAAAAGCCTTTGGTATATGTATGTATATATGTATGTATATGTTTCTTGTTTTAATTTATATATATATATATTTTTTTTTTTATAGGAGAAGGATCACTTGCCAGTCATCAGGAAGTTTGCTGGAAAGCCTTTCAAACAGGTCTTGAAACAGTGTCCATTCCTGTTCAGGAAGCAACAGTTAGTGCTTTAACTATTGCTCTCCCAGCCCTTAGGGAAGATCTTTGCTTAGAGGTTACAAATGTGCTCATGGATCAGCTTCTTACTACCGACAGAAATTCATTAAGGTATGGAGGAGTACAGTGTTTAAGTTGTATTATGACATACAGTTAAATTTTTCACTCAAATGATATTCCCTAAGACGAATTACATCAGGCACCAGCTGATTTTAACACTTTGCAGTCTGGGGTATTGGCTGCATGTAATTTTATGGTGAAACTCTGCTCAGTAGCATGCAGTTGATATTTTAGGGTCTATATAGGGTGCCCCTATGGACCAGAGTCATACATCATTTTGTCTGTTAGAGGAAATATCTACTCATAGAGAAATTACATTACTTTATTGTACTGCGACTGTCCCTCCAATATGCTATCCCCCCACTCTTAATACTGTCCTGTACCACTTCTCTGAATATATACAGTGGAACCTTGCTTAATGAGCATAATTCGTTCCTGAATCTTACTCAATGTGAAACATTCATTAAGCAAAAACAATTTTTCCCATAAGAATCAATGTAAAATATGATAATGCATCCCATGCTTAAGAAAAATACCCCAAAATAATTTGTAATAATATTGAAATAATTTATTTAGTTATTAACACATAAAAAGATTATGATGTATGGTAAATGAACTTGGAAAAGAATAAATAATTAGTAAAATAAAAATAAATACAAATACTATTGGAATTTATATATTAAAAAAAAAAAAAAAAAAAAAAAGTTCCTGGCGCAAGGGAGACAGAGACAAGGGGTAGGATTATTGAGGTGAAGAAGGAGAATCTTCCATCAAGGGAGATTCCTCTTCACTCTCAACTGACTTACTAGCTTTAAATCTTTTAGAAACATTTGCACAATTGGCAGTTTCTTTAGAATCCTTTTTCATTAGAAAGCTGTCTCGAGACATTTGCTTTTGTCTAAGCTTAAAAATTTGTTGAAAATGTGATACATCATTATTATTAAGTAAATTTGTAGTATGCATAGCCACTGCCTTATTAGGGTGATACTTCTCAATGTATGATGAAACAGTTTCCCATGCTTAAAGCATCTCCATTATTGCACTGGAAGATTGTTGCTCTGTTGAGGCTGTTATCTCCTCCTCTGATGAAATGTCCTCCTCAACTTCTTGCTGTAAAACAGAATGCAAATCTTCAGTGGTCAGCTCCTGCCTATGCTCCTCCACAAGCTTGTCGATGTCATTGTTATCCATCTCCAGCCCCATGGTCTTGGCAAAAGACACAATTTTGTCAACTACAGGCTCCACAGGCACCGACTCAAACCCCTCAAAGTCGTATTCGACATTGCTGTCCAGCCAAGGCTTCATCCAAACTGAAATAAGAGTTCTCTTGGTGACTCCTCACATGTCCTTTCGAATCTTGAGGCAGGCAACAATGTGGAAGTGGTCTTTCCAAAACTCTTTTGAGAGTGAGGTTGGTCCCCTCAGTCACCTCAAAACAACAATCGAATAGTGCTTTAGTGTAGAGCTTCTTAAAGTTTGAGATGACCTGCTAGTCCATGGGTTGGAGTAAAGGAATGATGCTGGGAGGCAGGAACTGGATCATAATGAATTGAAATTCATCAAGGAGGTCATCTTCTAGACCTGGAGGATGGGCAGGAATGTTGTCCATCACAAGCAAGGCATGAAGTGGCAGATTTATCTCAAACAAATATTTTTTCACACAAGGTGATGTGGGTCTTTGTAAGCACATATGGGCCTGGTAGTGAGAAGAGTGTAGAGGAAAGGGAGGCTTTTTGGATGGCTTTAAATGAGTATATAGATAGTTTTGGGAGAAATGTCAATGTAGTGGTATTGGGAGATCTTGGTGCTAGAGTAGGGGATGAACCAATAGACCGAGTGGTTGGGAAGTGTGCCAGGTAAAAAATGTAATGGAGAGTCAATGGTGGAGATTTGGTTAGAGAGTTAATGATAGCACAGTGTTTAGGAAAAAAGTTAAACACAAGTACACATGGGATAGGGTGATGGATGGAAAGGTGGTTGATAAAGCATTAATGGACTATGTAGTGGTATCCAGAAGGAGAATAGGAAGAGTTTTGGATGTCCATGTTCTTAGGGGAGAGAGTGGGGGAATAATAGATATTTTTTGATGGAAGGTAAGTTGAGAGTGGAGGGTATATGCACAAAGAGGAAAAGGACAGAAGGTATGGAGGTGCTTATAGTAAACTGTTTAAATGGATGGGGTGGTGCAAGAGGTAAATGCAAGGGTAATAAAAATGGGATTGGAGATGATTAAAGAAAATGGAGAGAATTGGGAGATAAGCTAGTTGTTTGCTGACGACACTGTGCTTGTAGTAAGATCAGAGAAGGGATTGAGGAAGTTAGTGATAGAGGGTGTGTGAAAGAAGGAAGTTGATGATAAATGTTAAAAGGTGATGAGATGTACAAGGGGAGAAAGTAGCATGTGCATATGTATGCACGTACTCATCTAGATGTAGGTAGAAAGGAGACTGCGTCTTTCTAGAAGTTCTCCAACATGGCTCAGTGTCGCTACATGTGTCCGGCCTTGTGACACACTCTCTCTTCGGTTTTCACGTAGAACTGGATCTCCGAACTGTAAGGGGAGACAGAAGGAGTGTGTGCCTAGGTGAAGGTGTTGACCTTTCCTAGGTGGCAATGGTGTTAATCATAGACAGATAAGAGATAATTTCCATGGCATGATGTGGATGAGAATGAATGAGATTTATTGGTTGGAAATAGATGCCTGAATTTTTGGGCCAAGCAAGACTTGCCACAATTCTATTTCTTAGGCTATAATAGGGTGTAGGGATCGGTGGAGTGGTAGAGGTGTTTGTGTCTAATGTTTCGGTCGTGTCTGGTGGTTGTGTAAGAGGTATATTCTCCAGGTCAAGTCCTCTGGAAACTTGTTTGATGTTGTCCAAGTGTAAAATAGCCTCTGTGAGTTCTCATAAGTGGATAGCTTTTATCTTATTATGAGGTAGGGTTTCAATGACGCGGATAGGTCCAAGGAATTTGGGAGAAAGTTTTGATGTGGGTTGGTGTTGTACACAATGTCACTTACAGAAATAGTGCAATCTCTAGAGTGAGCATTTGCCAGTCTTAGCATATTAGATTTTGAGAGAGTCAATGACTCGTGTACTCTCTTGAAAATAGAATTGAAGTTTGTCAATGCAACTTTTATGTAGTCGTTAAAATCATACACGGGGGGGGGGATTCTGACATGAGGTCATATGGCATTTTCTTATCTTACCCGAATAATACAAAATGGGTGGATTCTGAAATAGGTCTATTGATTGCACTGTTTATGCAAGGTTGTATCATAGGTGTGTGTTCATCCCAAGATGAGCATATGTCTGTGGCAAGGTACCTTAATGTGTTTAAAATCTTCCAATTTGAACTAGGATGGTATGGTGTGGTGTTACATTTGGTAATGTTCAAATGTTTGCAGATGTTGGTGAGAATGTCATTGTTGAATTCAGGGCCGTTGTCTGAGATGAGTGTTTTTGGTGTGGTGTAGGGGCAGATGACATTGTGGATGATGGTTTGTGCAACACTTTTGGCTGTCTTGTCCGCTAAAGGAAAGAGAATGCAAAAATGTGAGAAATGGTTGATGCAGATGAAGAGGTATTGGTTCCCATTTGAGGTGAGCGGTAGTTTGAGTAAATCAATGGCAATGATTTCAAAGGGTCTAGAAGGTGTTGGATAGTTGTGTATAGGTACATGACCGCTAATGTGACCTTTATGAGAGATGCACAAGTGACATGTGTGTATGTCTTTGTGCATGGTGGGCCTAAAGTATTTCAATCTGGCTTGCGATAAACATTTCTCCTTACCATAATGTCCTGCTATCAGAGAATCGTGAAGAAATTGCAGTACTTCTGGAACAAGTTCCGCAGGAACGACCAGTTGTGTAACCTTGCGGTTTGGTTCGTTTTTGTTTGTGAACAATGTGGTGTGGTAGAGAACCTGGTCTATGATCGAGCAATTGTCTATGTTGGGAGGAAAGTCATCTGTATTGGTAGTGTCACCTGAGATGTGATAATGATTCTTCTCCATAGGGGGTCTGTTGTTTGAGCAGCGATGATGTGCTCTTGTGTAATGTCAAGTGGCTGCCGTATGGTTGCTATGTGTCTACTAAGGGCATCGGCTACTGTGTTTGCATAATCCTGGACGTAGTGGAATGTAGGCATGAATTCCTGTATAGTGAGGAACCATCTGGTGAGTTTTCCAGTGAGGTTCTTTCCTATGAAAAGGTGGAGAATGGGTTGATGGTCTGTGTATACGTGTATTTCATAGCCAAGTATGATATCTTTAAAGTGTTTGAGGGCATATATGACAGCAAGAGCTTCGATTTCAGTTACAGAGTAGTTTTGTTCTTGCTTGTTTAACGCGCGGCTAGCGTATGCTATCGGTATAAGTTTTGACTCATGCTGTTGCATAAGTACTGCACTGAGTACTTTGTAGGAAGCATGTGTACAGTGTGTGAAAGGTTTTGAGAAATTTAGAAATGCAAGGACAGGGGCTGTTGTGAGAGCGTGTTTTAAGTGGTGGAAAGCTGTGTGGTGTTCAGGCGTCCAGTTAAAGGATGTATCCTTTTTGAGAAGGGCTGTTAATGGGGCTGCAATTTGAGCATAGCCCTCAATGAAACACATGTAGAAGCCTGATAAACCCAAGAATGACTTGACGTGTTCGGTGGAGGTAGGGCGGGGAAAGTCTATTGCAGCCTTAAGAGTCCCAAAAGGTGATGACACCTTGAGAGTTGATGACGTGTACTAGGAAATGTGTTTCCTTTTTGAGGAAGGAACACTTCTTGAGTTTTAGTTTGAGACCTGCCGCAGCTAGCCTTGAGAAGACAGTTTCAAGTGTGGAAAGGTGTTCTGTGAGTGACTTGGAGGCAATGATTATATCGTCCAAGTAAGTGAAAACTGTTTTCCCTATGAGTCCTTCTAGGACCTTGTACATCAATCTAGAAAACATGGAGGGAGCAGAGACGAGTCCCATGGCCAGTCTTTTGAAGTGGTAGTGGCCCGTGTTGGTACTAAAGGCTGTTAGTGGCTTTGAGTCATCATCGAGAGGTATTTGGAAATACCCCAACATGAGGTCGAGAGTGGAAAAAACAGTGTTGTGTTCACCTGTATGTGTTCACCTGTATGTGTTCACCTGTTGTGTTCACCTGTATGTATGAGCAAAATTTGATGCAGCCCGAAGGGATTTCTCCCTGTCTTCTCCTTTTATGCATGGGGGGACGGAGAGGGGGGGGGTCGCCGATTTAATGAAGCGGCCTTGCTGTGGATGTGCTGTGTCTTGCGACACTGCTTCTGACCCAGGGCAGTGGACAAGGTGCAGGGATGACCCATCATCCAGGAGGCGCTAAGATAAGAGGGAAGGTGGAGGGGTGTGGAGTGTATTCAGGGATGGAATGGGTGGGAATGATTTTATGCCTTTTCCTTTTTGGCTACCTCCCTTGTAAGGGGGAAAAAGCCTTGGTATATGTATTTACCTAGTTGTATTTTGCGGGAAGAGGAGCTATGCTCGTGGTGTCCCACCATTGTATCTTGCAGTGTCTAGTTTGCTTTTAAACTCATGAATGGTTTTTGCGCATACTATTTCATTATCCAGTTTGTTCCAAGTGTCCAAAACTCTATGTGGAAAACTGTTTTTCTTCAGTTCTCTTCCATAGCTATGTTTTTTTTTTATTTTCTTTCCATGTCCTTTTGTGTTTCTCTTGTCCCAGATAAGTAGGTCCTCTCTATCAAGTATCTCTGTGCCTTTCATGATTCTGTAGATGGTCAATAGATCACCTCTCTCTCTTCTCTGCTCCAGTGTCGGTAATTCCAGTTTAGCCAATCTCTCCTCGTATGATAGGTTTGCAAGTGCAGGTGCCATTTTTGTAGCTGCTCTTTGGATTCTTTCTATTTTCTTTATATTCTTTTTGGTACTGGGGGACCACAATGTCGCCGCATACTCTAATCTAGGCCTTATCAATGTAACCAATATTTTTTTTATCATGTCTTCGTCCAAGTATGTAAATGCCACTTTTAGTGATCTTAGCAAGTTGTAAGTCTCCCCGACAATTTTGTTAATCTGTATATCATAGGACAAGTCGTTCGTGATAATTACACCCAAGTCTTTTTCGGATCCTACTTTCTTTACTTCCTTGGTTCCAATTGTATATTTTCCTGATATTCTGTTTTTGCTTTTTCCAAACTCCATTATGCTACACTTCTTAGTATTAAAGTCCACTTCCCATTTCTGACTCCAGTTCCATACCCCATTTAGGTCTTCTTGCAGTGCTTCACAGTCCTCATCAGTTTCTACTTTCCTTAACAGTTTGGAGTCGTCAGCAAAGAAGCTCATGTAACAGTTCACGTCCTCGTCCATGTCATTCATATAGATAGCAAACATTATTGGTGCCAGTACAGATCCTTGCGGTACTCCACTGATCACCTCTTTCCAATCTGAATATTTTTCTCTGAGCACTACTCTCATCTTTCTACCAGTCAGGAAGTCCTCCATCCATTTTAGTAGGTTCCCTTGTATTCCTCCTATGTGTTCCAGTTTTTTTTAGTAATAATGCACAATCAGCCCATACATTTCTTTCTTGCACTATGTCTATTAGCCTTGAGTAGAAACATTAAGTGTGTGGAGCATGATCTTCCTTGTCTGAACCTGAATTGTCTTGGGTTTAATATGTTGTCTTCCAGATGTTTTACCCATCTGTTTTTGATTATTTTCTCACAAATTTTGGCTATAGTGCTTGTTAGTGATACTGGCCTATAGTTGGTGGGTTCTTCCTTGTTTCCTCCTTTATATATTGGTACAATGTTAGCATTTTTCCAGTCATTAGGTATCTTTCCTTCTTTGGTGGGGGAAAAGAATACTGCCATCAAGCATTTCCACTTGGATCGTAAGAGGCGAGAAGAAAGGGACGGGGATTGGGACTAGGCATCCTTCTCCTTGTAGCCCCACAGGGCACATTCCTAAAAGTAAAAGCAAAGGCATAAGAGGGTCTGGAAGTTCTCGGACCAGCACCCTAAGGTGTGGGTCTTTTAATGTGCGTGGATGTGGTACAGATGAGAGTAAAAGGGAAGAGATAGGTAGTATGTTTGTGAGAAGAAAGATGGATGTGTTGGCTTTGAGTGAAACTAAGCTGAAAGGGAAGGGCGATTGTAAGTTTGGGAGTGCAAGTGGGAGGTTATCAGGAGTGAAGAGAGGGCGAGGGAGGGAAGGGGTGGCTATACTAGTAAGTGAATAGATAGGTAAACGTGTAGTGGAGTGGAAGGAGGTTTCCTCAAGGATAATGTGGATGAAGGTGAAACTGGAAAAGGAGATGTGGGGTTTTGTAAGTGCATATGGGCCTGGCAGTGAGAAGAGTGTAGAAGAAAGGGAGGCCTTTTGGATAGATTTAAATGAGTGCATAGAGGGTTTAGGGAGAAATGTAAATGTAATAGTATTGGGAGACCTTAATGCTAGGGTAGGAAATGATCCAATTGATGGAGTGGTTGGGAAATGTGGAGTTCCAGGAAAAAATCGTAGTGGAGAGTTGATGGTGGAAATGTGTCTAGAGAGTTGATGATAGCAAATACAGTGTTTCGGAAGAAAGTCAAGCATAAGTACACATGGGAGAGGGTGGTGGATGGAAGGGTGGTAGATAGAGCTTTAATGGACTATGTAGTGGTAAATAGGATTATGATAGGAAGAGTTAAGGATGTACATGTGCTAAGGGGAGAGGGTGGGGGATATCAGATAATTTTCTGGTGGAAGGTAAGTTGAGAGTGGAGGACAAATGGAGAAAGAGGAAAGGGACAAAAGGTAGGGAGGTGCTTAGAGTGAACTCTTTAAATGAAGAGGAAAAGGAGAAGGAGTACAAGAAGAAGCTGAAGGAGGAGTGGGAGGGAGTGAAGGATAGAGTAGAGGTAGGTGTGGAGGAGGAATGGGGATGGTTCAAGGAGGGAGTCACAAAGTGTGCAAAGATGGTGTGTGGAACAAGAAGGACAGGAGAAAATAGAAGGAAGGGTAGTGAATGGTGGGATGAGTAAATGAAGAAGGTTGTAGAAGAGAAGAAGGGAGCTTTCACAGATTGGTTACAAAATAGGATGAGGGAGTCATATGAGACGTACAAAGAAAAGAAAAGAAAAGAAAAGAGAAGTAAAGAAAAAGGTAAAGGAGGCAAAGAGGAGAGCAGATGTAAAATGGGGTAAGAGTATGACAGAAATTTTTTAAAGTAATAAAAAGATGTTTTGGAAAGAAATTAAGAGAGGAAGAGGACGCGAATCAAGTAGAGAAGAAAAGGTAAAAGGTGCATATGGAGAGATGATAATAGAGGAGAAGGCAGTACGGGGAAGATGGGCAGAATATTTTAGGGAGTTGCTAAATGTGAAGGAGGATAGGGAGGGAAAGATAGCTGCAGTGGGAAATGCTAAGAAAATGAGAGTAATGAGTGAGGAAAATGGAGGAGAAATAAGGAAGGATGAAGTGAAGGCAGTTGTTAAGATGATGAAAGCAGGTGAGGCACCTGATCTGGATGGATGCCATGCAGAATGTCTTAAAAAAGGAGGTACAGTGATGGTGGAATGGTTGGTGAGGTTATTTAATGTTTGCTGGAGAGAAGGTGGAGTGCCGGAGGACTGGAGGAGTGCTTGTATAGTTACTCTTTACAAGGGAAAGGGGGACAAGTGTGAATGTAGTAGTTTCAGAGGGATTAGCTTGTTAAGTATAGTAGGGAAGGCTTATGGGAGGATCTTGATTGAGAGGATTAGGAGAGGAACAGAGGGAGTAATTGGTGAGGAACAGTGTGGGTTTAGGACAGGAAGAGGTTGTGTAGATCAGATCTTTGTGGTAAGACAGATATGTGAGAGAGCTATAGGAAATGGGAAGGATGTTTTTTGGGCCTTTATGGATCTGGAAAAGGCTTACGACAGGGTGGACAGAAAGGCACTGTAGGAGATTATGCGGATATACGGGATAGGAGGAAAGCTTTTGGGAGCTGTCAAGACTTTTTATGAGAGTAGTAGAGTTTGTGTCAGGATTAGAAATGGAGAGAGAGAGTGGTTCGAGGTAAAGGTGGGACTTCGTCAGGGATGCGTTATGTCACCCTGGCTGTTCAACTTATACATGGACGGGGTAGTGCAAGAGGTAAATGCAAGGGTAGTGGGTTAGGGATTGGAGATGGTTAAAGAAAATGGAGAAAAGTGGGAGGTGAGCCAGCTATTGTTTGCTGATGACACTGCGCTTGTGGCAGGATCGGAGAAGGGATTGAGGAAGCTGGTGACAGAGTTTGGGAGAGTATGTGATAGAAGAAAGCTGAAGATAAATGTGGGTAAAAGTGAGGTGGTGGGATGTACAAGGGGTGAAAGTGGCAGTAATCTGGAAGTGAGCATTAAGGGAGAGCGACTGGAGGAAGTGGATAGTTTTAGATACTTGGGTGCAAATGTGGCAGGAAAAGGTGGAGTAAAGGTGGAGGTAGAATGTAGAGTAAGAGAAGCGAGTAAATGCCTTGGTGGATTAAAAAGTGTAATGAGGAATAGACATTTGGGAATGGATGCTAAGAGGAGACTGTATGAAGGAGTGATTGTGCCAACAGCACTGTATGGAGCAGAAACATGGAACATAAGAGAAGAAGAGAGAAGGAGTTTGAATGTGTTTGAGATGAGGTGTCTGAGAAGTATGATGGGGGTTACTAGGCTAGATAGAGTGAGAAGTGAGGAGGTGAGGAGGAGAACAGGGGTGGAAAGGGAGCTGGGAGATAGGGTTGATGAAAGAGTATTAGGATGGTTTGGGCACATGGAAAGAATGAGTGAAGAAAGACTAGTAAAGGAGGTATGGAAGGCAGATGTGGAGGGAGTGAACATGAGGGGACGTCCTAGGATGAGATGGATGGATGGGGTGAAGGGGGCTTTGGGGAAGAGGGAAATGTCTGTTGAGGAAGGACGGGTGAGGACAGAAGACAGGGGTGAATGGAGAAGGGTTGTATATGGAAGATGTTGTGATGCATGAGGTGGAATGGACGGGGGGATGGGGGGGGTGAGGTAGTGTGTGTGAGCAAAATTTTGACGCAGCCCGAAGGGATTTCTCCCTGTCCTCTCCTTTATATGGGGGGACGGAGAGGGGGGGGTCGCCGATTTAATGAAGCGGTCTTGCTGTGGATGTGCTGTGTCTTGCGATGTGGATGTGCTGTGTCTTGCGACACTGCTTCTGACCCAGGGCAGTGGACAGGGTGTGGGGATGACCCGTCATCTAGGAGGTGCTAAGATGGGAGGGAGGGTGGAGGGGTGTGGAGTGTTTTCAGGGATGGAATGGGTGGGAATGATTTTATGCCTTTTCCTTTTTGGCTGCCTCCCTAGTAAGGGGGGAAAAGCCTTGGTATATGTATGTATGTATTTATTATGATGTGTATTTTGTCTGTTAGTTCTTCTTTGCATTCCTTTAGAATCCAATTTGCAATACCATCCGGGCCATGTGATTTTCTGACGTCCAGTTTTGATAGATGTTTTGATATTTCTTTTTGTGATGTGAACTCACTCATGTAGGGAGATTGCTTGTTATTATCTATATCCCAATTTTGTATTTTCTTTCTGGTGAAGAAAGATTTAAAGTGGTTGTTCATGACTTCGGCCATCTCTAATTCTTCTGTGTATTCTATATTTCCTTGGCGTAATTTCACCATTTCCTGTTTGTTTTTAACCCCTTCCATACGGTGCCGCACACGTAGGCGTCATGAGGAGCAAGTGGATTCGCGACGCTGCCATATCGGCGTCTTGATTATATTTATTGTAGTCGCCCCTGTGTTTTGACATTCTCCCTAATCTGCTCTTAGTCCCATTCTCTGTGGTTTTCAAAATTCACGGGTGAAAGAGAGAACAATTGATATAAGCCGTGACTATATTTTATGAGGCGAGTATTATTACAACACGTCGTACGGCTGGCATTGGCTGCTGCCCGCGAGATTTAAGTCCTGTAGTGAAGTGGTTAAGTTTGCCATTCACATACCGATAGAATATGTATGTATGTGTTCACCTATAGAGTATAATGTGTCTTGCAAATGAGGTATAGGATATCTTTCAGGAATAGTGAGTTTATTGAGCTCACGAAAGTCTACAACAGGGCAGAAAGAGCCATCGTGTTTTGGAACAATGAAGAGGGGGAAATTCCAAGGGGACAAACTTGGTTCTATAATGTCTTGGGCGAGCATGTCTGCCATAATGTTGTCAACAATGTTGCATTTGCTATGTGGCAGTCGGTATGCTGGCATATACAGTGGTTTAGCATGCTGTCAAAGGGGTATGTGATGTTCTATTATGTTTGTGAGACCTAGTAGTTCGCCTGGAAGTGCAATGGCGTGCCTGTATGTGTTCATGAGCATAAGTCTATGTTGTTTATGTGAGCTGCCTGGATGGGTTGCTGCATGTTCTGTTCTCCGGTGGTTTGTGTGTTCCATTGTCCCGTGTTGATGGTGCATACGTTAGGGATCTTGTCCTGGTCGATTATGTGTACTGGAGCTAAGTATATGGTAAAATCACAAATGTTTGTGCCTTTGTTAAGGTGGAGAGGTGCATTTGTGTTGTTCGCCACTATGATGGTTGTATGCGCTTTGTTTGATGTGTTTGTTATGGCGGATAGGAGAGAAACACCAAATACGCAGCAAGTGTCCGCGATGCAGAGGACATCTGAGTTTGGAAAACACGAACTTGGAGCTTTGTGTACTTGTGTGGATATAGTGTTTTGTCTCTGATTACGACTGCATGAGTTTTTGTGAGAGTGTGAGAGATTTGTGAGACGGTTGTGTATTCTGAGGTGAGCTCAGGGATGTATGTGGAGACATTGTGTTTCTTTTGTCGGGGAGCCAACTTTGACCTATGTGCTGACAGTCTACGTCTGTTATGTGTGTGTGTTGAGGTACCTGGGCGAGTGGTGGTAGTAGGTGTGTCTGGTGCATGTGTCACTTGTGTGTTTGTTTCATCTGTTGGTGCATGCTGTTGCTCGGCCATGTAAATGTTTGTGACGTGTGTTTGGTGTGTGGGTATGTGTGTTTGTTGTTTTCAGAGCAGGTATGAAGTGGTTATGATAAACAATACCATGTTTAGCAGGGTAGATGGTTATGTGATTGTCTTGCATCCATGTCATCCCTATAAGAATGTCTGCAGGAAATACAACTTCAGCTACATATATTGTCATGGCAATGGGAGGGCAATTTCCATGTAGGGGGTGTCTAAGTCGATCTTGCCAATGATGTGGAAAGGAATACCGTCTACATTTGCTAATGTGATGTCTGTGAGTTCTAGAATCGTGAACCTACAGTGTCTGAACCTAAACTGGTCGAAAGCAAGTTTTGACATGACGTTTACGGGAGAGCCCGTGTCCAGAAAGAGTACTTGTTGGATGTTGTTGACAGTGGCTTGAAGTGTCATAGAAGATGGGGATTGTTGAGAAGCTGTCATCGTGAGTACCGGTAGGAGGTGGGGTGACTGGGTCTCGTGAGGTCATGTATGTGTGTCACTGTGAGATGATAGTCATATCATGTTTTGTTTGTTCGTGTTCCCGCTAGTTGAGTGTTGGGGAGACACGTATGAAGTCTGGTTTTGTGATTTTAGAAAACGACATTGGTTTGTGTCATGGAAAGATGGGCCGTGGTATTGGCAGAAGGTTGTCGGTTTTCTGTAATAACACCTGCTTGTGCTATGTCCCGGTTTGTTGCAGATTGTGCAAAAGAAGGGTGTTCTTGAGAGGGATTGCTGTCATGATTGTGTGCATGACATTTGTCTACCTCAGGTGTAGTTTACTTGTGAGATTTGTGCTACTGTGGATGTCTGTGTGATGGGGATGTTTTGTTGTTGGATCTGTGTTTTTGCTGTGGTCTTGTCTGAAAACTTTCTAGAAAAGTCTACGAGTGTTGAGTCTGGAGAGAAGGATATGGTGACTGTTTTCTGCAGTGTTTCTGGGTGAAGTTGTGCATCAGTCTGAGGTAACCGAAGAGTGAGAGTATGTTATCTAAGGACATTTTGTCATTTTTAACCCAGGGAGAGGATGTGAGTGCAGCTTTGAGCTCCTGTTTGAAATCACTTGCGATCTTGACTGTTCGTTCCTTGGTGTTGTTAGGTCTTTGGTGTTAAAGGTCTTTGCGAGTGTGTATAGGGGAGAGAGAGAGCCTAAGTGTTCAAATTCTGTGAATAATTTCTTGAGCTGTTTTACGAACTGGTCGTATGTTTGTGTTTGAATGAAGGGATCTGATTGTACAATGTCACTGGCTAAGGTGTTATTGAAATCAATGCGTGATTTGAGAACCGCTATCTTTGTTTTGTCATCCTTGACTTGTGTACACTGTATTTCTGAATTTATGTCATCTAACGTGTGAATGGCTATGTTATGTCCGTCAAATTTCGGAAGAGTGTGATCGTGTTTAATGAGTGTGAGTAAATTTGTAGCAGATTGTTGGTTTTCTGAGTGGTTGACTGTGGAATCTGTGTTATTTTCATTGGTGGTTGCCATCTTGGAACAAGTGTTGTAGGAGTATGAGGTTTTTGGTTGGGGATTTGTCATGCACACTTTTGTCCTTTAAAATGAAAAAAATCACTTGAAAAAATAAGGCTTGAAAAAAATATGAAAAAAATCACATAAATTCCTTCACTTTGGGAACTCGCACTACTGATGGAACTAAGCTTTAGCCCAAAAATTGAGGTATCTACTTACAGACCAATGGATTTGATGCGATGGTGAAGTGGTCTCGCAGATGTGGGTGAATAGACCGATGGATTTGGTGCGATGGTGCAGTGTGATCTGGAAAATATGGAGAGAATAAGTACAGGCAGGTTGAGATAGGTATGGGTAGTTTGTTGTAGACTTTCAGTTGTTTGTATGTGCTGAACCGAATGGCAGCAGTGGGGAGCGATACTTCTGTTGGAGAAAGGTGGAGGCGATGTCCCACGTAGAGCAATGGGTGTAGGTGGGTCGAGGAAACTGACGGCGTCCTTCGTTGTGGGATTTTGTCCAAGAGCGCTGGAAGTTAGGCTCAGAGGCAGGGGTGGTCCTGGGGGTTGTGTTGTCTCCAGCTGTTGGTTCGCTGTTGCTGGGCGAGTTGATAGATTCTCTCCAACGGTAGTGGTGCTGGGGTTGAGACTAAGTTGCATGTAGTCGTGGAGGAACATCCTGGAACGTAGCTAGTGTTCGGCATCATGGTGGAGGGGATTTTGTTCAGTTGCACTGGGTTGAGTTCACAGCGAAGTGGATGAGCTTTTGTCTCATTGTAGGCGCAGTTGTAGCTACTCTGAAATGATGCTTGAATTGTTCTTCATATCCTGCTACTGTTACCAGATAAGTGTTCTTTGGATCCCACCGCTGATTCACCAGATATGTTGGATGGTGTGTTCACAACATATGGTTAGCGTCTGAGTGGTAGCGGCTTCTCTGGAGGCGTGGAAACAAGCGAGCGATTTCTTCTCTTTATTATCTCCCGCACTCCGAAGAGGAACAGTTCATTATATATATCAGTCCGGCAAGGTTGCCGACAAGGGAAAAATATTTACATGGTCGCTGTTTCCAGCGAGACTAGACATCGAAATTATTTTATTTTACATACAGGGATAACAGAGAATGATGCTACATCACTTATATCATTTATATGTGTTCGACTGTGGACTGGTGCGAAAAATAACCTTGTGGAAATTTATTGTCGAAATGGCAATATCTCTATTGGCAGGAATCAAGGTTTGATGACAGCTGTGCACATCCGAGGTCATAACCCCAATAATTTGGAGTCTCAGGACAATAGACTTGACTGCGACGCTTGACTCTTGGTGTCCGTCAGGTCTTGACTACCATCTTACTCCGTTGTGGTGCGAGCATGTGCATATCCGGAGATGTCCCAAGAGAATGGAAGCTAGCTAATGTTACTCCCATATTCAAAAAAGGTGACAAAAAGAAGCCAAATAACTATAGGCCTATGAGTTTGACTTCAATCGTAGGAAAAATAATGGAAGCTATCATCAGAGATGCTATCGAATATCATTTAGAAAGTAACCCATTTGATAAATGATAGGCAGCATGGTTTCAGATGGAAACGTTCTTGCGTGACTAATTTACTTGAATTCTACAACACAGTTATCTTGAATTATGACAAAAGAAACATTATAGATTTAATATATCTAGACTTTGCAAAAGCTTTTGATACCGTCCCACACGAAAGACTACTTACCAAATTAGCTTTACATGGAATAAGTGGTAGCCTATTAAGTTGGACTAGTAATTGGTTGAATGGTTGAAAACAGAGAGTTGTTTTAAATGGAAAAACTTCTAGATGGAAAAATGTTACAAGTGGAGTTCCTCAGGGTTTCGTTCTTGGGCCACTTCTATTCATAGTATATATAAATTATATAGACCATGGACTAAAAACTACTGTTTCCAAATTTGCCGATGATACAAAACTGTGCGGAATGGCAAATGATCACTTAAACCAATTAGATATTCAAGAAGATTTAAATAGATTACAACAATGGTCTGAAAAGTGGCTAATGAAATTTAACACAAGTAAATGCAAGGTAATGCACATAGGTAAAAATAACAGTAAGTACGATTACAAGTTATTTGGAAATTCGTTAACAAAAGTGGATAGTGAAAAAGATCTCGGCATAATTATCAGTAACGACCTCAAATCATCCAAGCAGTGTATTTCAGCCTCTGAGAAAGCAGATAAGATTCTAGGACTGATTGCGCAATCTTTTGATTTCAAAAGTCCATCACTCATTAACAAGCTATATAAATCGTTAGTTCGTCCACATTTGGAATATGCTGTTTCCGTATGGTCACCGAATCTCATTAAAGACATTGACAGACTGGAAAAAGTACAATGGCGAGCCACAAAACTGATTCCAAATATCAAAAATAAATCAAACGAAAATTGACTAAAACATATGAATCTGTTTTCCCTAAAAAAGCGTAGACTCAGAGGTGACTTGATACAGGTCTTTAAAATTCTAAAGAGAATTGACAACATCAAAAGTGACAAAATTTTCATATTGAATGAGAATCAGACAAACAATGGTCTCAAACTGTCCGGAAATAGATTCAATTTGGAAGTAGGTAGAAACAACTTTGCCAATCGTGTAGTTAATGAATGGAATAAACTTCCTGCACAGGTAGTGCAATGTACCCAGTTCAGTTCAAAGCTTTAAGAATCATTTAGATAAACACCTAAGCAAGATGCTTTAATGATTATAATTTATTTTAAATTTTTGTTTTGTTATCATTTGTCTGTTTGATTTTCATTTATTATTAGTTATATGTCAATTTATTATTATTTATTATTTACCTGTTTGTTTATTATCTAACTATACCTATGCATTTATGTATTTTATTTGTTATTTACATTATTATAGTTTTTATTTATTTTATTATTATTATGATTTTTTTCGCATCCGACCTAGATATGGACCAAAAGGTCTCCTGTCGGCATGCTCCGCCTTTGTAATCCTTTACGTATGTACGTACTTGTCTAGATGTAGGTAGAAAGGAGACTGCGTCATTCTAGAAGTTCAAGAAGTTCTCCAACATTTGTACATTATACTCACGTTTGAGCTCTATTAATTCATCCAAAATGTTATTAATATCTATTTCTCATTATATTTCTGTACATGGGTTCTCTATCCATTTCTAACCCTCTATGCATAATATTTCCTTTCTCTTCAAACCCCCCCAAAAAACTCTTTCAAACCTTTGGTATTCCCTTGCTGTTTGAGAAAGACATGTCTTTTTACGAATGACACCAAGTGGAGTCTCTATTCTGCTTTCTTCTAAGCATCTTTTTGCTGGTTCTTTGTCTTCCGTAGTTCCTTTGCTTCTTTCCATTTTTTATAAAAAAAAAAAAAATAAAATAAAATAAAATAAATGGAGATACAGAGATGTTTACATTCTGATCACATTGAATACATTACACCCTTCACTATATCTTTGTAAACGACTAGGCCTGCTTTCAAATTCGTTCGTTTGTGAATCGCTAAATAGTGGGTTCAGAGCGTTTGTTCCGGTACGTCTTGCTTCGACCATGGTTGTGTTTGAGATGAGGTGCCTGAGAAGTATTATAGGGGTTACTAAGCTGGATAGAGTGAGAAATGAGGAGGTAAGGAGAACAGGGGTGAAAAGGGAGTTAGGAGATAGGGTCAATGAGAGAGTATTGGGATGGTTTGGACACATGGAAAGAATGAGTGAAGAACAATAAGTAAAAGAGGTGTGGAAGGCAGAGGTGGAAGGACACGAGGGGGCAACCTAGGATGAGATGGATGGATGGGGTAAAAGGGGCATTGGGAAAGGGGTGAATGGAGAATGGTTATGTATGGATGATGCTGTGATGCATGAGGGGGATAGGGGGTGAGGGAGTATGCTGTGGATGTGCTGTGTCTTGTGACACTGCTTCTGACCCAGGGCAGTGGGAGAGATGCAGGGATGACCTGTCATCCAGGAGGAGCCAAGATAAGAGGGAGGGAAGGGGGTGGATGTGACTGGAGTATATAGGGGATGGAATGGGTGGGAGTGTTTTTTTGCTACCTCTCTTGTAAGGGGGAAAAAGCCTTTGGTATGCGCATGTACTTTTCATGATGATCCAGGCATTTTCTGTAGGACTCAGGTCAAGTGAAATGCCTAGCCACTCCAAAACACTGATATTATTGCCCTCTAGGAAATTTTTCATTACTTTTGACTTATGGGCAGGGACATCATGCATAAAAAAAAATTGCATTTGTGAATGTCTCAAAACTGGAGGATGTGCTCCCTTAGCACCTCCTCTATATAATTAATTCCTTTCATTGTTATGTTCTTAGGAAGGAAGTATAGTCTACCTCTGCCCTTATCTCCATTAAAAGAACCCCATACTATAACTCTGTCAGGGTGCTTAACTGTCTTCACTGTGTACTGAAGGTCATAACAGGACTCGTTACTTGGACAATAGACAAGCTTGGAGCAGCCCCTGACCAGCCTAAAAGTGCTTTCATCACTAAACATCACTTTCTGCCAATGGTCTGAGGTCCAATCTTTGCACCTGTTGCAGAACTGTAACTGTTTCTTCTTCATGGCTTCAGTTAGCATGGGTTTCTTGGCAGCATGATAAGTAGGCATTTTCAGGTCCTTCTGCAGGCACTGAATGGTTTGTACTGAGATGTCTTTCAGGAGTTCAGGATATTTTCCTTTGATTACAGCAGTTATGGCATGATCTGATATTGCTTTTCTTTTGAGGATCTTGTCTGTGCAAGTAGTAGTCCTTTTAGGGGCCCCAGAGCCCAGCTTCCTGGGTAATAGGGTGCCAGGTGGTGCCAATGCAGCAGCTTATTTGAGGTGGTAAATTGCCATCTTCGTGACTTTCAAATCTGTAGCTCTGTGTATTACAGACAAGCCTTGTTCTAATAAGGTGAGGGCACAGGTCTTCTCTTCCGTTGATAATGATCAACCCATTCTGACCTCTTGGAGCAATAATATAGAGAGGCAGATTTGGTTACCGAGTGCAAAAGGTGGCTCTGAGGAGCAGTGTCAATTAGATCCTTTCTCACCAAGCCTACATAGCTCACTGAAGCATGGTGTGTTCAGGGAATATGCAGCAAGGACTAGTATGCAGCATTATCACTAGCTCCACCTACTTTTACTATGGCAGAAGTGCAAGTGAAATCTCTGCACCAAATCTTGTGTATAGATTTTTCACAGTGAAAATGTATAGATTTTTATTTTGTGGGCACTGTAGATATAGATGAACATATAGTGGGTGTCTTGAGGCATTGATTCAAAATTACCACAATCCATATAATTGACTCAATGATAGAGTAGGAAATTAGCCAGTAGATGTAGTACGGAGGTTTGGGGTGTTATATTAGAATTATAGTGGGGATGTGTTTAGAAAGGGAGTTGATGATAGCAGGCACATTATTTAAGTCTTTGAATGCAGTTGTATACATAGAGGTACATTGCATATTTATGTGGAATTATTAAATACCATAGCATATTAATGTGACGTTTTTTATTTATTTATTCATTATCAATATATATAATTTTTTTTTTTCAGGGATAGCATCACTAAATTCCTAGTGGCCCTATGTTCTGAGAATCAGTCTGCTGTTAATGACTGTGTCGTGCCTCGGTTTCTTACTCTTCTACAAAACAGTTGAGTTCTTTTCTTAGTATGATATTTGAAATATGATGCTATTGTTACCTCAAATTTGTAATGGACACTTCTTGTTTTGGATTTCATTAAAAGATAATAATAATCTATCTACTGAAGGCTTTTTTCCCCCCATACAAGGAAGGTAGCCAAGGCAAAAGGTATATACCTACTCTCACCCATCCCACTCCCATCCACCACACTTTCCTCCCTCTCATCATAGCTCCTTGTGGATGAAGTGGTCATTCCTGTATCCTGCCCACTACTGTGGGTCAGAAGCAATACAGCAAGAAACAGTACATCCATAACAAAACCCTTTTACTTAATTGGTGACCACCCTCTCTCTCCCCTCACGTGGAAAATAGAGAAGACAGGGTGATCCCTTTGGGTTGTTTCAAAATGTTGTTCACAATTAACCACTCCCACCCCCTCCTATTTTTGCATCACAGTATCATCTATACAAAGAGCAGCAACAAAATTGGCACCTACACTGTCAAATCTGACATACGAACAAAGATTGGAGAAATTACATCTGTCAACACTGGAACAGAGAAGAGAAAGGTGATTTGTTGACCATTTACAGAATTATGAAAGGGATGGAAATTCTTGATAGAGACAACTTATTAAAGTGGGACAGAAGAGAAATAAGAGGACACGAAAAGAAACTAAAGAAGGACAGTTACAGAAGAGACCTGAAAAAGAATAGCTTTCCACATAGAGTGATTGATGTCTGGAACAAACTAAACAGAGAAACAGTGAGTGCCAAAAATATACATGATTTTAAGAATAAACTGGATGCGGAGAGATATGAAAACGGGTCACAACGAGCAAAGCTCTCATCCCGTAAAATACAACTAGGTAAATACACAGCCATTCTCCACTCTTCTTCCTTCCTTGCTCAACAGACCTTCCCATCTTGCTCAATACCCCTTTCATCCCATCCATCCATCTCATTCTTGGTTGTTTCCTAAAGTTCACTCCTTCAACCTCTGCCTTCCACACCTCTTTCACTGATCTCTCTTCTCTCATTCTTTCCATGTGCCCAAACCTTCTCAATACTCTTTCATCAGCCCTATCTGCCATCTCCTTTTCCATGCCCACTGTCATCCTCATCTCATTTCTCATTCTATTCAGCCTTGTAACCCCTACCATGCTTCTCAGATATTTCATCTCAAACATGTTTAAACTTCTCTCTTCCTCTCTTAAATTCCAAGTCTCTACCCCATATAGTGTCATCTGCACAATCACCCCTTCATATAATCAATCTCCTCTTTGTATTCTTTCCCAGCTGCCCATTTTTCATGACACTCTTTAATCCTCCAATGGAGTTTCTTGCTTCTGTCATTGTACAGTTTATCTCCACCTCCATTCCCTTTTCCTGTCACATGCAACCTCAAATTCCTAAAGCTATCCAGTTCCTCCAGTCTTTCTCCTTTAAGATTGAATTCCAACTCTCTACCATCCTTTCCCCATGTATATCTCGTCACCTTTAATCCACATTTACCTCCAACTTTTTCCTATTGCATACCTTCCCAAACTCTATCATTAAATGTCTGAATCCCCCCTCTGACCTTGTCACAAGTGCAACATCATCAACAAACGACAACTGGGTCACCTCCCACTTTTCTCCATTTTCTTTAACCATCTCCAGTCCCCTGCTCATGACCCTCACATTTGCCTCCCCCACCACACCATCCTGTACACATTGAACAGCTATGGTGACATGACACATCCCTGATGCAGCCCCACCTTTATCTCAAACCACTCACTCTCTCCATTTATATTTCTAACACAGTCTCTAATAAATAAAAACTCTTGACTGCCTTTAATATCTTTCCCCTAATCCCATATATTTGTAAAACCTACTACAGTGCCTTCCTGTCTACCCTGTTATAAGCCTTTACCAAATTCATAAAGGCCCAAAAAACATCCTTACATTTCCTAAAGCTTTCTCACATATCTGCCTTACCACTTTTGTTGAGCAGCAATCAAAGCAGGATGTATTGAGAATACGGTCCGGACTGCTATCTAGTGATTCGCTGACGAATGATTTTGGGTTATACTGGCCCAGGATTGGCGAATGGCTTCCTCGAGCTTGGGCACAGAGCTCGTATCTTTACCCTGCAGGTCTTGTTTAATGTGGTTCCACAGGTTTTCTATTGGGTTTATGTCAGGACTATTGCCTGCCCAGTCTGCTATGTACGGTATATGACAGTCTTTAAGCCACTGAGTAACACTACGAGCAGTGTGGGCTGGGGCGTGATCTTGTTGAAAGATGTTAGCACCTGAGCTATTAAAAGAATCCTCCAGGTGGTCATTTAAGAGTTCATAATAAACATATTGGTTCACTTTTACATTTTTCAGAAGTACAACAAAGCTCCCAAGTCCTCTTCCACTAAAACTTCCCCATACCATGAGAGAATCAGGGTGTTTCACTGTTTGTTGAACATACTGGGAATCAAGAGGGTCAGTGTTTTTTGCAGACAGAGGCCGACGTCGGCATCATCGAGTACCCACTTGCTCCTCATGCCGCCTAGGTAGGCGTCACTGTATGTAAGTGGTTAACAGCTCAGGTGCTAACATCTTTCAACAAGATCACGCCCCAGCCCACACTGCTCGTAGTGTTACTCAGTGGCTTAAAGACTGTCATATACCTTTATATAGCAGACTGGCCAGGCAATAGTCCTAACATAAACCCAATAGAAAACCTGTGGAACCACATTAAACAAGACCTGCAGGGTAAAGATACGAGCTCTGTGCCCAAGCTCGAGGAAGCCATTCGCCAATCCTGGGCCAGTATAACCCCTGCACATCTTGCCAAGTATGCCACTTCCATTCCAAACCGCCTTCATGAGATCATTGCACTTAAAGGCCACCCATCAAAGTACTAGAGGTACGAAGTGAGCTTTTGTTTATTGATTTATGACTCATTCATTCTCCTCATCACTCATTTTCACTAACTGTTTGTACTTTCTTGTTGAGCACTGTACAACCATTCTCCATTCACCCCTGTCCTCTCCCTTCCCTCCTCAACAGACATTCCCCTCTTCCCCAAAGCCCCCTTTACCCTATCCATCCATCTCATCCTAGGACACTCCCTCCACATCTGCCTTCCATACCTCTTTTACTAGTCTTTCTTCACTCATTCTTTCCATGTGTCCAAACCATCCTAATATTCTTTCATCAACCCTATCTCCCAACTCCCTTACCACCCCTGTTCTCCTCCTCACTTCCTCATTTCTCACTCTATCTAGCCTAGTAACCCCCATCATACTTCTCAGACACCTCATCTCAAACACATTCAAACTCCTTCTCTCTTCCTCTCTTTATGTTCCATGTTTCTGCCTCATACAGTGCTGTTGGCACAATTATTCCTTCATACATATAAGAAATAGGGAAATCAATGATTTGTTAGATGAAATAAACTCAAAAATGAAATACAAATGTATATACAAAGAAGTAGCCCTATTAAGAAAGGCCATTGAAGAAAATAACAGTGAAATAGATGAGTTGATAATGGAAATAAATAGGATAAAGGGAGAAAATAAAAGATTGAAAAATGAAGAAATGAATAGGAATGAAGCATTAAAGAAAGAGATGAAGGATCAAATACAGGCAGTGACTGAGAGAGGGGAAGAAAAGATAAAAAAAAAATGACTTCTAAGAAATAAACAGTGGAAGGTAGAACAGGAAAGTAAAAAATTATCTTTTAAGGAAATAGTGGAACAGCAGGTCAAAGAGAATGATAAGGAAATGGTAATCCAAGTGATTAAAGAGAAAGGTAATTTGGTTAGGGATACAGTGGACAAAAAAAGATGCATTGTAATCTATGGTATTAAAGAACAGCATGATGTTCCTAGGTAACAGAGAGAAAAACAGGAAAAAGAGATCGCTAAAGAAATTCTGAAAGAGATTCAAGAGGAGGGACAAAGTTTAGATAAAGAAGTTGAAGAAACTTATAGAATAGGTAGATACTCAAAAGAAAAACAATATAGGCCATTAAAAGTAAAACTTAGGTCACAAATGATTGCAGAGGAAGTACTATCTAGAACAGCAAAACTAGCAAGCAGTGAACAACACAAAAATGTATGGATTAAAAAAGAAATGAGTGATGAAAAAGAAAAGGAGCTTAGAAATGAAGCGAATGACAAATATGAAAAAAGAACAGACTGATTTTTTCTTTTTTTTCAAGTGGTGGACCTGAGGCTGAGAAAGTAGTATATCAGGACAAAAGGAAACAAAGCAGACAGAAAAAGACAAGAAAGAAAAAAATTAAAATTAGGCTATACCAACATAGATGGAATGATCTTAGGACTGAATGAACTAAATGACTATCTGGCATTAGAAAAACTGGACATAATGGGAATAGAAACCAAACTAAAAGGTAATCTACCACCAAATACTGTGAGACAAGGTCTATACAACTGTTGGATGAAGAATAGAAAGGAAAAACAGGAAGGGGGAGTATTATTTTTGACCAGGAAAGACTTAAATGTGACAAAGTAAACAGAAAGAAAAAATAATTTAGAATGAATTATGATAAAAGTTGAAAGCAACCACATGAAAAGTAGAAAATTGTAGTAGTGTATGTACCCCCCAAAACAGTCCTGGACAGAACAGGATCATTCCAAATTGTTGGAAGATACTAAGTATGAACTGACTGATATGTTGAAGGAAAGAGGAAATACAGTAATTATGGGTGAATTTAGCTTAAAAGAAATATGTTGGGAAGAAATGACAGTAAAGGGTGGAGAAGATATGGGGCAGCATGCTACTTGATATGACCATTGAATACACAATGACTCGGTGGATAAAGGAAAATACCAGACACAGAAACAATGAGGAACCATTGAGACTGGATTTAATAGTTACGTCAGAACCTGAAATTGTAGACAGATTACAAAACACCAGTGGGAAAGAGTGACCAAGTACTAATAGAATTATAATTTAAAGAGGAAATAGACCTAAGAAGAAATGAGAAACATAGAATAGGAAGACCAATGTACAACAAAACGAATTTTGAGAAACTTAAAAAATACTTTCGTAATCCAAACTGGGAAAAATTCCTAAAGAAACAAGGATGGAAGAGAAATGGAATATACTAAAAGAAATTTATAATGAGGGAGTGAACGAATATGTACCACAACAAAAGCAAGAAAGAGTATACATAAAGAACTGGGACAACAAAAAATGTAGTGAAGCTAAGGATAAAAGACAAAAAAACAAGCAAATGGCAAACATACATCAAACTAAGAAATGATTATGTAAAAATACACAGAGAAGAAAAGAGAAACTATGAAAAAGAAGTAATAGAAAATTGCAAGGAACAACCTAAACTATTTTACAGATATGTGAATGGTAAACTAAAAAAACAAAACAAGAAATAGAAAAGCTGTGCCAGGGAAGTTATGAATATACAGAAGAACAAGAAATGGCAGAAATTATGAGCAATCATTTCAAATCAGTATTCACAATTGAGAACTTGCCTTACTGTGAGTGAATAGAGAGACAGAAATCCCCCCAATGAAGGAAATAAATGTAACAAAGAAGGAAATCAGTGACCAAATAAAAAACCTTGATGTCAGAAAATCGCATGGTCCAGATGGAATTGCAAATTGGATACTGAAAGAATGCGTAGAGGAGTGAACAGATAAAATATACAGTATAATCAAATGCTTGCTCAAAGAAGGAAAGGTACCACAAGACTGGAAAAATGCAATTATACCAATACATAAAGGAGGAAACAAGGAAAATCCATCTAACTAGAGACTGGTCTCCCTAACAAGCACAGTAGCAAAAATATGTGAAAAAGTGGTCAAAAGAAAATTGGTTAAACACCTGGAAGAAGAAACTATACTGAACTCAAATCAATTTGGATTTAGACAAGGAATATCATGTACAACAAGCCTGATCTGCTTCTATTCTTTTGACAATATAAAAACCTATTTGAAATTGAATACGAAAAACAATCCGGACGTTTCAAACATTCTTGATTCTCGTTGCGGGGCTGATAGTCAGAAGTGGGGCAAGGAGGATACGCGTACCTTGGGTCAGGTCTGGGTCAAAGAGAGAAATACGCTTACCTTAGGTCAGGTCTGGGTCAAAGAGAGTGATGCACGTGCCTTGGGTCAGGTCGATTCGGGGCGACGGCCCAAAAATCAGGTCAGTACTTTGGATGAGATGTATAGCAATCTGGCAGATCTAATTATTAATGCACAAAACACATTTATCCCCCTAAAGTCAATACGAAAAAATAGTAATACTCCCAAATGGATGACGGACAGATTGAAACATGAGATCGGAATTAAAAGAGGACTTTACGTAAAAATAAAAAACGGGGAATCACACCTTAGATCAAGATATAACGAAATGGCAAAGCTGGTTAAAAGGAATACACGTTCAGCGAAACGTAATTATGAAATCAAGGTTGCCAGTCAAGCAAAATCCAACCCAAAGGGTTTCTTTCACCTCTATAGAACAAAAAATAAAGAAAGAATAGGACCAATTAAAAACGACGAAAATGTCATGATAGAATCGGAAGAAAAAATGAGTGAGGAGTTTAACAATTATTTTCTATCGGTGTTTACTAATGAGAGGTTAGATAAAGTACCTGACTGCGATCCGATTTTCAGAGGGGATGAAGAAAATAGCCTAACTAATATCAGCATTAGTAAAGAAGAAGTTATCAAGCAGATTGACAGACTTAAAGCTACAAAATCTCCGGGTCCGGACAAAATTTTTCCAAGAATGCTTAAAGAGTGTAAATTTGAAATCTGCGACCAGTTAACTGAAATATTCAATAAATCGGTAGACACTGGTTCTGTTCCAACTGCTTGGAGGCAGGCAAACGTTGTTCCTGTTTTTAAGAAGGGAGATAGATCGACCATATGCAACTACAGGCCAATCAGTTTGACATCGGTTATAGGAAAAATGCTTGAATCAATAATAGTAAATAGACTCAGAGAACACATTGAAGGGCATAATTTAATTCGTGATTCACAGCATGGTTTCTCCAAAGGTAAGTCATGCGTGACTAATCTTCTATCCTTTTACACTAAGGTATATAAGGCGTCAGACAACAATGAAAATTACGATGTTATTTACCTTGACTTTAGCAAAGCGTTCGACAAAGTGCCACACCAGAGACTACTAAATAAAATCAAAGCCCATGGCATAGGAGGAAAAGTGTTAGAATGGATTAGAGCTTGGATTAGTAACAGAAAACAGCGGGTCACCATAAATGGAATAAAATCTAGGTGGGGCAATGTTACTAGCGGGGTCCCCCAGGGCTCGGTTTTGGGTCCCTTATTGTTCATTATGTATATAAACGACTTAGACGATGGGTTAAATAGTGATGTTAGTAAGTTTGCGGACGACACTAAAATAGGACGCCTAATTAGGTCAGGAGAAGACGCCCAGATTCTGCAGGATGATCTTAATAAACTGTTAACATGGTCGGTGAAATGGCAAATGAACTTCAATATCTCTAAATGTAGCGTGTTAAACGTAGGGCTACACAACCCCGAAAATAGATACAACTTAGATGACACGGTTTTTAGAAAAATCTGAGTGCGAGAGGGACTTGGGAGTTCTGGTGAGTCCGGACCTTAAAACCAGGAAGCAGTGCATTAGCGCCAGAAATAAAGCAAACAGGGCATTAGGCTTCATTGCTAGGACGGTAACAAATAGAAGTGCAGAGGTAATTATTAAACTCTATCTAGCGATAGTTAGACCCATCCTTGACTATGCGGTACAGTTTTGGTCCCCGTCCTACAAAATGGACATAAATTCACTAGAATCAGTACAGAGAAGAATGACCAAAATGATACAAGGACTCGGAAATTTGCCTTACGAAGAGAGGCTTAGGCACCTAAACTTACACTCTCTGGAAAGACGCAGAGTGCGGGGTGATCTAATAGAAGTGTTCAAGTGGATCAAAGGCTATAACAAGGGTGATGCAAACAAGGTCATCATAATAAAACAACAGGGCAGGACTCGCAGTAATGGGTATAAACTGGACAAATTTAGATTTAAGAAGGAAATAGGCAAGAATTGGTTTACAAATAGGGTGGTTGATGAATGGAATAAACTTAGTAACCACGTAGTAAGCGCTGAAACTATCAGTTGTTTTAAAAAACGATTAGACAACTTTATGGATGGGGACGACAGGTGGTGATGGATACGGAGCTGCCTAGTGTAGGCCTTATGGTCTTTTGCAGTCTCCTTTATTTCTTATGTTCTTATGTTCTTATTCGAGACTGATAGAAATAATACAAGAGAGGGATGGATGGGCAGACTGTGCCTATCTAGACCTACAAAAAGCACTTGATAAGGTACCACACAAGAAATTAATAAGAAAAATGGAATCAATAGGTGGCATCGGAGGTAAATTATTAGAATGGATGGAGGACTTCCTGACTGGGAGAAAAATGAGGGTAGTAATTAGAGACAAATACTCAAAGTGAAAAGAAATAAGTGGTGTCTCACAGGGGTCAGTACTGGCTCCAATCATGTTTGCCATATATATAAATGACATGGATGAAGGAGTTGAATATTATATGAATTTCTTCGCAGATGATGCAAAAATACTAAAAAGAAGAACAGAGGACTGTGAATCATAAAAGACCTGAACAAAATCTGGAAATGGACTCAAAAGTGGGAAGTGAACTTTGATATCAAGAAATTTAGTATAATGGAGTTTGGAGAAAGTAAAAGCAGAATATGAAAAAAAAATGATAAAATTAGTGTAGAAGAAATAAAAAAAGTGAACTCTGAAAGAGACCTTGGAGTAATAATCAGCAAAGATATGACACCGGATAAACATATCAACAAAAGAGTCGGAGAAACCCTCAACCTATTAAGCCCAATCACACTTCTCTGCACCCCCTCTAAAGTCATTGAACGCCTAATACTTAAACTTGTCACACCATATATTCCCCTTGCTGACTCACAACACGGTTTTAGGCCACTACACTCCACAAACACTCTTCTGACAAACCTCACACAAAGAATTTTAGATGGCATCAATTCAGATAGGCCCCACCACAGAACACTTCTTATAACATTGGACATTAGTAAAGCTTTTGATGCTATCCCCCGCCACAACCTAACAAATAAAATATATAACACAGACATGCACAATAACACCAAAAGATGGCTGGCCAATTATCTGGCAGGCAGGAATGCTCATGTGTCATATAATGGCCAATCATCGCACATCAGAAACATTAAGAATGGAGTACCACAGGGCTCAGTTCTATCCCCCACATTATTTAATCTATACATGCATGACTTACCCACGCCAGACACCTCAGAAATACAAATCTCTTCCTACGCAGACGACATAACAATCACATGCACACATCGTAACACAGACAAAGCTGCAGAAATAATCCAGCCTTACCTTGACACACTCAACACATGGTTCATCACAAACAGACTCAAAATAGCTCCAACCAAATCTACAGCAACACTTCTCACCAACTGGACAAAAGAACACAAATACATACCTCATCTCTACATTAACAACACTCTAATACCACACACAAACACACCGAAAATTCTTGGTGTAACATACGATACATCCATGTCTTTCAAACAACACCTCACAAACATAAAAAACAAATGCACACCTAGACTTAACGCACTTAAGTCAATCACTGGAACAACATTTGGACAAAACAAAGAAACTAATATAACAATATACAAACAATGCATACGCTCAGTGATGAATTATGCGAGTCCTGCATGGGCTCCTAATCTCAGTGAGACACACCACAACACCCTTCAAATCATACAAAACAAAGCCCTAAAAACAATTACAGGCTGCACAAATACATCACCTACAGACCATTTACACCATGAAACAAAAGTCCTCAAAGTCAAGGACCACCTCGACATGAGAGGCACACAAACACTTGCTGCAGCCACCACAAACACATCACACCCGCTACACTACATAGCAGAACACCCACACACACCAAGAAACATTAAAACTACACCCAAAGACCTTTATTACTCACAGATACTCTCTTCTCTTCCTCCACAACCACCAAAAACCAGCCTCCGGAAACATATTCATAATCATATCACTCACCGCTCCATTAACACACTGAAAGACAACACACTGCTGCATGCCAGACCCCCTGATATCCACCCTTCTGAATCCTCTCTCCCACGTAAGGACAGAGTCCACTTGGCCAGACTGCGATGCGGTCACCACCCAGCACTTCTAAGCTACCAGAAGAGGCTGGACGACCGTGTTGTGAACAGCTGCCCAGGATGTAACACTTCACCCCATACCATACAACACATAATGGAAGACTGCATTATACACAATCATGCACGCAAACAACACAACATACACTCTATAAAGGATTTGTGGGAAAACCCAGTTTCGGCTGTGGCCTTCCTTGGGGAGACGGGACTGCTCGGACAGACAGTCTAGGGAATGACAACAACAACAACAACAACAACCTATTAAGGTCAATGAAAGTGGCATTTCACTATTTGGATGAAGAAATGATTAAAAAAAATATTAGTTAGATTAGTAAGACCAAAACTGGAATATGCAATGACACTGTGGACACCTAGTATTAACCTCTTCAGTACGGGCCGAAATCTTGCGGGCAGAATTAGCTGCCAGACATACGATGTGTCGTAATAATACTTGCATCATAAAATATAGTCACCGCTTATATCGATCGTTCTCTCTTTCACCCGTGAATTTTGATAACCATAGAAAATGTGATGACAGTTTAGAGAGTATGTCATTACGCAGGGGCAACTACAATAAATATAATCAAAACGCCGATATGGCAGCCTCGCGTATCCACTTGCTCCTCATGCTGCCTACGTATGCGGCACCGTATGGAAGGGGTTAAGAAGAATATAAGGAGATTAGAAAGAATACAGAGAGTAACGACAAAGTTGGCATCATCTCTTTCCAAATTAGCATACAAACAAAGATTATCCAAATTAGAACTACCAACACTGGAGCAGAGAAGAGAAAGAGGTGATCTACTGACTATAGAATCATGAAAGGAATGGAAATCTTTGATAGGAATGATTCTCTAAAAAATGACAATGGAAAAATGAGAGGTCATGAAAAGAAACTCAAGAAGGATAACTATAGAAGACATCTGAAAAAAAAAAAATGGCTTCCCACACATAGTACTGGATATCTGGAATAACTTAAAGAAACAGTGTGTGCAAACACTCTTCAAGATTTTAAGAAAAAACTTGATGCTGAAAGATACAAAGATGGGTCACCACGAGCATAGCTCCCTTCCCGTATAATACAACTAGGTAAATACAAAAATCTGATCCACACAACCCCTATCTTTCCTAAACCTATACTGCTCCTCACCAATTAGTCCCTCTGTTCCTCTCCTAATCCTCTCAATTGAAACCCTCCCATAAGCCTTCCCAACTACACTCAACAAACTTCTCCCTTTAAAACTTCTACAGTCACATTTATCTCCTTTTTCCTTGTAAAGCAGAACTACACAGGCATTCCTCCAGTCCTCTGGCACTATCCCTTCCCCTAATTACACATCAACCTCACTAGCCAGTCCACTATTACTCTACCTCCCCTTTTCAAACACTCTGTATGACAACCAAATAACCTAGGTGCCTCACCTGCTATTATAATATTCAAAACTGCTTGTACCTTATCTTTTCTTATTTCTCCATTCTCTTCTCACATTACTATTTTCTTAGTGCCTTCCACTGCTACCACCACTTCCTCCCTATCCTCCTTCACATTCAACAGCTTTTTCCCCCTTACAAGGGAGGTAGCCAAAAAGGGAAAGGCATAAAATAATTTCCACCCATTCCATCCCTGAATACACTCCACACCCCTCCACCCTCCCTCCCATCTGAGCACCTCCTGGATGACGGGTCATCCCTGCACCTTGTCCACTGCCCTGGGTCAGAAGCAGTGTCGCAAGACACAGCACATCCACAGCAAGGCCGCTTCATTAAATCGGCGACCCCCCCTCTCTGTCCCCCCATTGCATAAAAGGAGAAGATGGGGAGAAATCCCTTCAGGCTGCGTCAAATTTTGCTCACACTTACTGCCTCACCCCCACCCCCCTGCCCATTCCACCTCATGCAATCACAACATCATCCATATACAACCATTCTCCATTCACCCCTGTCTTCTGTCCTCTCCCGTCCTTCCTCAACAGACATTCCCCTCTTCCCCAAAGCCCCCTTCACCCCATCCATCCACCTCATCCTAGGACATCCCCTCATGTTCACTCCCTCCACATCTGCCTTCCATACCTCTTTTACTAGTCTTTCTTCACTCATTCTTTCCATGTGTCCAAACCATCCTAATACTCTTTCATCAACCCCATCTCCCAGCTCCTTTTCCACCCCTGTTCTCCTCCTCACCTCCTCATTTTTCACTCTATCTAGCCTAGTTACCCCCATCATACTTCTCAGACACCTCATCTCAAACACATTCAAACTCCTTCTCTCTTCCTCCCTTATGTTCCATGTTTCTGCCCCATACAGTGCTGTTGGCACAATCACTCCTTCATACAGTCTCCTCTTAGCATCCATTCCCAAATGTCTATTCCTCATTACACTCTTTAATCCACCAATGCATTTACTTGCTTCTCTCAATCTACATTCTACCTCCACCTTCACTCCACCCTTTCCTGCCACATTTGCACCCAAGTATCTAAAACTATCCACTTCCTCCAGTCACTCTCCCTTAATGCTCACTTCCAGTCTACTGCCACTTTCACCCCTTGTACATCTCCTCACCTTACTTTTACCCACATTTATCTTCAGCTTTCTTCTATCACATACTCTCCCAAACTCTGTCACCAACTTCCTCAATCCCTCCTCCGATCCTGCCACAAACGCAGTGTCGTCCGCAAACAACAGCTGGCTCACCTCCCACTTTTCTCCATTTTCTTTAACCATCTCCAATCCCTTGCCCACTACCCTTGCATTTACCTCTCGCACCACCCCATCCATGTATAAGTTGAACAGCCAGGGCGACATAACGCATCCCTGACGAAGTCCCACTACCTCGAACCACTCACTCTCCATTTCCAATCCTGACACAAGCTCTACTACTCTCATAAAAACTCTTGACAGCTCCCAGAAGCTTTCCTCCTATCCCGTATATCTGCATAACCTCCCACAGTGCCTTTCTGTCTACCCTATCGTAAGCCTGTTCCAGATCCATAAAAGCCAAAAAAAATCCTTCCCCTCTCCTATAGCTTTCTCGCATATCTGTCTTACCACAAAGATCTGATCTACACAACCTCTACCCATCCTAAATCCACACTGTTCCTCACCAATTACTCCTGTTCCTCTCCTAATCCTCTCAATCAAGATCCTCCCATTAGCCTTCCCAACTACACTTAACAAGCTAATCCCTCTGAAACTACTACATTCACACTTGTCCCCTTTTCCCTTGTAAAGAGGAACTATATAGGCACTCCTCCAGTCCTCCGGCACTCTACCCTCTCTCCAGCAAACATTAAATAACCTCACCAGCCAGTCCACTATCACTGTACCTCCCTTTTTCAGACATTCTGCATGGCATCCATCCAGACCAGGTGCCTTACCTGCTTTCATCATCTTTACAACTGCCTTCACCTCATCCTTCCTTATTTCTCCTCCATTCTCCTCACTCATCACTCTCATTTTCTTAGCATTTCCCACTGCAGCTATCTTTCCTTCCCTATCCTCCTTCACATTTAGCAACTCCCTAAAATATTCTGCCCATCTTCCCCTTACTGCCTTCTCTTCCATTATCATCTCTCCATCTGCACCTTTTACCTTTTCTTCTCTACTTGATTCGCCTCCTCTTCCTCTCTTAATTTCTTTCCAAAACCTCTTTTTATTACTTTCAAAATTTTCTGTCATACTCTTACCCCATTTCACATCTGCTCTCCTCTTTGCAACCTTTACCTTTTTCCCCCACCCTGTGGTGGGGGGAAAAGAATACTGCCACCAAGTTTTTCCACTTGGGTCGTAAGAGGCGAGAAGAAAGGGACGGGGAGTGGGACTAGGCATCCTTCTCCTTGTAGCCCCACAGGGCACATTCCTAAACAAAAAAGAGAAGGCATAAGGGAGTCTGGGAGTTCTCGGACCAGCACCCTAAGGTGTGGGTCTTTTAATGTGCGTGGATGTGGTACAGATGAGAGTAAAAGGGAAGAGATAGGTAGTATGTTTGTGAGAAGAAAGATGGATGTGTTGGCTTTGAGTGAAACTAAGTTGAAAGGGAAGGGTGAGTGTAAGTTTGGGAGTGTAAGTGGGAGGTTATCAGGAGTGAAGAGAGGGCGAGGGAGGGAAGGGAAGACTATTCTAGTGAGTGAAGAGATAGGTAAACGGGTAGTGGAGTGGAAGGAGGTTTCCTCAAGGATAATGTGGATGAAGGTGAAACTGGGAAAGGAGATGTGGGTCTTTGTAAGTGCATATGGGCCTGGCAGTGAGAAGAGTGTAGAAGAAAGGGAGGCCTTTTGGATAGATTTAAATGAGTGCATAGAGGATTTAGGAAGAAATGTCAATGAAATAGTACTGGGAGACCTTAATGCTAGGTTAGGAAATGGTCCAATCGATGGAGTGGTTGGGAAATGTGGAGTTCCAGGAAAGAATCGTAGTGGAGAGTTGATGGTGGAAATGTGTCTAGAAAGAGAGTTGATGATAGCAAATACAGTGTTTCGGAAGAAAGTCAAGCATAAGTACACATGGGAGAGGGTGGTGGATGGAAGGGTGGTAGATAGAGCGCTAATGGATTATGTAGTGGTAAATCGGACTATGATAGGAAGAGTTAAGGATGTACATGTGCTAAGGGGAGAGGGTGGGGGAATATCAGATCATTTTTTGGTGGAAGGTAAGTTGAGAGTGGAGGATAGATGGAGAAAGAGGAAAGGGACAAAAGGTAGGGAGGTTCTTAGAGTGAACTCTTTGAATGAAAAGGAAAAGGAGAAGGAGTACGGAAAGAAGCTGAAGGAGGAGTGGGAGGGAGTAAAGGATAGGGTAGAGCTAGGTGTGGAGGAGGAATGGGGATGGTTCAAGGAGGGAGTCATAAAGTGTGCAAGGATGGTGTGTGGAACAAGAAGGACAGGGGGAAATAGAAGAAAGGGTAGTGAATGGTGGGATGAGGAAACAAAGAAGGTTGTAGAAGAGAAGAAGCGAGCTTTCACAGATTGGTTACAAAATACGACGAGGGAGTCATATGAGAGGTACAAAGAAAAGAAAAGAAGTAAAGCAAAAAGCAAAAGGGACAACTAATACTTTAAGTAAATTCTCAAAGTTCCCAATATGTTAATCAAAATTACAACATAGGTTTAATAAAAATAAAGAGGGAGGGGAGTTTAATAGTATCTTAATTAAAATTACAATAGTGTGGTACGGAATTTCAGGAAAGGTTCCCAATTCGAAATTAAACAAGCCTTCGGGAAAGCGCCGTAACTCAAGGTAAACAATGCATTTCCCGTAACAACAATTACCACAACTCAACTTTAACTACAAATAGAAATGTAACAAAGATAAAAAGATAAAACATAAACAACCATAAACAACAAACTCACCCTACAACAATGGAATTGTCAAGGCTTGAGAGCTAATTACGAATCTTTAAAAATATTAATAAAGGAAAATTTTCCCAGTTGCATCTCGTTACAAGAAATAATGCTTGGACAAAATAGAATATGCCCCAAAGAATATCTCTTTTATCGTAATGATCATCAAACAGATGAAGGAAGACATGGTGGAAGTGCACTACTGATAAGACTAAATGTTATATACACAAAAATTCCTTTACAAACAAACTTACAAGCTGTAGCTATACAAATATTTACAAAAAAGAAATATACGGTTTGTTCAATCTACCTGCTTCCAGACAATATAAATAACCAAAATCTCAAGACCTTGACAACCTGATTAATCAACTTCCTCGTGTAGAGAGCAATCCTGGGCCCACCACAAAATACACATGCCCAACATGCTCTAAACCCATTACTTCGAGCAGACAGACAAAGGGCTCAGTTTAGTGAAATATGTGCAAAAACTGGGCCCACCTCACTTGTACAACACTTGCTGACACAAACCAATACACAAACACTTGGACATGTTCTACCTGCCCTCCAGTAACCCCACTCCCACCTCCCCAACCACAGCCAGCACCCTTACCTACTCCCAATTTCCCTTTGCCCTTACCCCTGATCAGTACTCCCCTTCCTTTGTCCCCGATCTCTCCTTTCCCCCCCTCTAACCCAGATCCTACACCTTCCCCATTACCACCCCAACCTCAACCCCAAACGGCAACATACAACACATACAAAACACACAACATCAACATATTACAACACAACATTGACAGTATTAACACGAAAAAACATGAACTTGAACACTTTCTTAAACAACACAACATACACATTGCGATTATACAAGAAACAAAACTAAGACACTCACACAAAACACCATCATTTCATAATTACACCACCATCAGACAAGACCGGACCAACGGCAATGGCGGTGGACTCATCACCCTGATCCATCACTCCATCTGTTTTGTGGACACAAGTGCCACAACCAAAATTCTCCTCCCTACCACAGATAACACAACAGAAATCCGATCCATTCGAATCCGCACAGGCAACAAATCAACACTGACAATAGTTAACATGTACATTCCCCCACAATCATCCCCCACAGTTCCAAACACCTTCAGGCCCCAATTTAGCCAACTAGCCTCAATCCCCAACCTGATCATGGGTGGTGACTTCAACGCCAAGTCGTCTGCCTGATATGTCAACAACCCTGACACAGACAGAGGGCTTGATATACAGACTCAGTTTGACACATTGACTATCATGAACAACACACATAATCATACACATATCCCACACCAAGCCCTCTACACTCCCTCCTTTCCTGATATCTCCTTCTGCTCCCCCTGCCTAACCCCAACAACATCATGGAGAGTGGTCGGAACCCTTGGTTCTGACCACCTTCCAATCATCATCACCACCAAAACGAGATGCACCCCAGTTGGCCACAGACACACATACACCAATTACAAGAGAGCTAACTGGGAAGCTTTTACTAAAGAGACAGAACAACATTTTGAAACACTTAACAGTACACCAATCACAAACATAAACAATGCTGTGCACACTTTCAATACAATCATACAAAACGCAGACAAGAGATACATCCCTAGAGGCAACAGAAAATCACACAACCCCAACTTCACACCAGAAATCCAAGACCTCATCAGACAGCGTGACACACTTAAACACGATACCCCCACACCTATCCCTCAAAACATAGCAGACCAAATACAAACACTAAACACTGTGATTGCTAATAAAATACACGAACAAAAAACACAAAATTGGCAAAACTTTATCAATGCACTTGATCACAAAACAAACACCAGCAAATTGTACAAAACACTCAACAGCGTTACACTATCCAACAGTAACACTACACGCTCTCACGCAGCAATAATCACAACAACAGATAATCTACCCTCAAACAGACAACAAGCAAACGCACTCATACATCATTTTGCACAGACAAGCCATCTCACTTCTCACCCTGACGACCGACGCACCATTCGACGTAAGAAAGACTTCCCCACAGACTCAGACTATACACCCTTCATAGACAGTCAGACAAAACTCATAATACATAGTCTCAAGCACTCATCTGCCTGTGGCCCTGATAACATAAGCAACATCCACCTAAAACACATTGGACCACAAGGTATACACGCACTCACAAACATTGCAAACTACAGCTATTCACACAACACTATACCCGACATCTGGAAGCATGGTAAAATAATCACCATTCCAAAACTGAACAAAGACCCAACAATCCCAACATTGCACCGCCCAATCACACTTCTCTGCACCCCCTCTAAAGTCATTGAACACCTAATACTTCAACTTGTCACACCACATATTCCCCTTGCTGACTCACAACACGGTTTTAGGCCACTACACTCCACAAACACTCTTCTGATAAACCTCACACAAAGAATTTTAGATGGCATCAATTCAGATAGGCCCCACCACAGAACACTTCCCATAACATTAGACATTAGTAAAGCTTTTGATGCTATCCCCCGCCACAACCTAACAAATAAAATATATAACACAGACATGCACAATAACACCAAAAGATGGCTGGCCAATTATCTTGCAGGTAGGAATCTTACATGTCATATAATGGCCAATCATCGCACATCAGAAACATTAAGAATGGAGTACCACAGGGCTCAGTTCTATCCCCCACACTATTTAATCTATACATGCATGACTTACCCACACCAGACACCTCAGAAATACAAATCTCTTCCTACGCAGACGACATAACAATTACATGCACACATCGTAACACAGACAAAGCTGCAGAAATAATCCAGCCATACCTTGATACACTCAACACATGGTTCATCACAGACTCAAAATAGCTCCAACCAAATCTACAGCAACACTTCTCACCAACTGGACAATAGAACACAAATACATACCTCATCTCTACATCAACAACACTCTAATACCACACACAAACACACCGAAAATTCTTGGTGTAACATACGATACATCCATGTCTTTCAAACAACACATCACAAACATAAAAAACAAATGCACACCTAGACTTAACACACTTCAGTCAATCACTGGAACGACATTTGGACAAAACAAAGAAACTAATATAACAATATACAAACAATGCATACGCTCAGTGTTGAATTATGCGAGTCCTGCATGGGCTCCTAATCTCAGTGAGACACACCACAACACCCTTCAAATCATACAAAACAAAGCCCTAAAAAAACAATTACAGGCTGCACAAATACAACACCAACAGACCATTTACACCATGAAACAAAAGTCCTCAAAGTCAAGGACCACCTCGACATGAGAGGCACACAAACACTTGCCGCAGCCACCACAAACACATCACACCTGCTACACTACATAGCAGAACACCCACACACACCAAGAAACATTAAAACAACACCCAAAGACCTTTATTACGCACAAATACTCTCTTCTCTTCCTCCACAACCACCAAATACCAGCCTCCGGAAACATATTCATAATCATATCACCCACCGCTCCATTAACACACTGAAAGACAACACACTGCTGCATGCCAGACCCCCTAATATCCACCCTTCTGAATCCTCTCTCCCACGAAAGGACAGAGTCCACTTGGCCAGACTGCGGTGCGGCCACCACCCAGCACTTCTAAGCTACCAGAAGAGGCTGGATGACCGCATTGTGAACAGCTGCCCAGGATGTAACACTTCACCCCATACCCTACAACATATAATGGAAGACTGCATTATACACAATCATGCACGCAAACAACACAGCATACACTCTATAAAGGATTTGTGGGAAAACCCAGTTTCGGCTGTGGCATTCCTTGGGGAGACGGGACTGCTCGGACAGACAGTCTAGGGAACGACAACAACAACTTCCTCGTCCATTTTTACTCCTCGGAGATTTTAATAGTAGACATCCAATGTACATACATACATATACCAAGGCTTTTTCCCCCTTACAAGGAAGGTAGCCAAAAAGGAAAAGGCATAAAATCATTCCCACCCATTCCATCCCTGAATACACTCCACACCCTTCCACCCTCCCTCTTATCTTAGCACCTCCTGGATGACGGGTCATCCCTGCACCTTGTCCACTGCCCTGGGTCAGAAGCAGTGTTGCAAGACACAGCACATCCACAGCAAGGCCGCTTCATTAAATCGGTGACCCCCCCCCCTCTCCGTCCCCCCATGCATAAAAGGAGAAGATGGGGAGAAATCCCTTCGGGCTGCGTCAAATTTTGCTCACGCATACTACCTCACCCCCCATCCCCCCCGCCCATTCCACCTCATGCATCACAACATCATCCATATACAACCATTCTCCATTCACCCCTGTCTTCTGTCCTCTCCCGTCCTTCCTCAAGAGACATTCCCCTCTTCCCCAAAGCCCCCTTCACCCCATCCATCCACCTCATCCTAGGACGTCCCCTCATGTTCACTCCCTCCACATCTGCCTTCCATACCTCTTTTACCAGTCTTTCTTCACTCTTTCCATGTGTCCAAACCATCCTAATACTCTTTCATCATCCCTATCTCCCAACTCTCTTTCCACCCCCGTTCTTCTCCTCACCTCCTCATTTCTCACTCTAGCCTAGTAACCCCATCATACTTCTCAGACACCTCATCTCAAACAAATTCAAACTCCTTCTCTCTTCCTCTCTTAAGTTCCATGTTTCTGCCCCATACAGTACTGTTGGCACAATCACTCTTTCATATAGTCTCCTCTTAGCATCCATTCCCAAATGTCTATTCCTCATTACACTCTTTAATCCACCAAGGCATTTACTCGCTTCTCTCAACCTACTTTCTACCTACACCTTCACACCACCTTTTCCTGCCACATTTGCACCCAAGTATCTAAAACTATCCACTTCCTCCAGTCACTCTCCCTTAATGCTCACTTCCAGTCTACTGCCACTTTCACCCCTTGTACATCTCATCACCTTACTTTTACCCACATTTATCTTTAGCTTTCTTCTATCACATACTCTCCCAAACTCTGTTACCAACTTCCTCAATCCCTCCTCCGATCCTGCCACAAGCGCAGTGTCGTCAGCAAACAACAGCTGGCTCACCTCCCACTTTTCTCCGTTTTCTTTAACCATCTCCAATCCCTGACCCACTACCCTTGCATTTACCTCTCTCACTACCCCATCCATGTATAAGTTGAACAGCCAGGGCGACATAACGCATCCTTGACGAAGTCCCACCTTTACCTCGAACCACTCACTCTCTCCATTTCTAATCCTGACACAAGCTCTACTCTCATAAAAACTCTTGACAGCTCCTAGAAGCTTTCCTCCTATCCCATATATGTGCATAACCTCCCACAGTGCCTTTCTGTCTACCCAATCGTAAGCCTGTTCCAGATCAATAAAAGCCCAAAAACATCCCCTTTCCTATAGCTTTCTCACATATTTGTTTTACCACAAAGATCTGATCTACACAACCTCTACCTGTCCTAAATCCACACTGTTCCTCACCAATTACTCCTTCTGTTCCTCTCCTAATCCTCTCAATCAAGATCCTCCCATAAGCCTTCCCAACTACGCTTAACAAGCTAATCCCTCTGAAACTACTACATTCACACTTGTCCCCTTTTCCCTTGTAAAGTGGAACTGTACAGGCACTCCTCCAGTCCTCCGGCACTCTACCCTCTCTCCAGCAAACATTAAATAACCTCACCAGCCAGTCCACCATCACTGTACCTCCTTTTTTTTTTTGACATTCTGCATGGCATCTATCAAGACCAGGTGCCTTACCTGCTTTCATCATCTTAACAACTGCCTTCACTTCATCCATCCTTATTTCTCCTCCATTTTCCTTACTCATCACGGTCAATTTCTTAGCATTTCCCACTGCAACTATCTTTCCCTCCCTATCCTCCTTCACATTTAGCAACTCCCTAAAATATTCTGCCCATCTTCCCCTTACTGCCTTCTCTTCCATTATCATCTCTCCATCTGCACCTTTTACCTTTTCTTCTCTACTTGATTCGCCTCCTCTTCATCCCTTAATTTCTTTCCAAACCTCTTTTTATTACTTTCAAAATTTTCTGTCATACTCTTACCCCACTTCACATCTGCTCTCCTCTTTGCCTCCTGTACTTTTTGCTTTCCTTTTCTTTTTCTTTGTACCTCTCATATGCCCTCGTCCTATTTTGTAACCAATCTGTGAAAGCTCGCTTCTTCTCTTCTACAACCTTCTTTGTTTCCTCATCCCACTATTCACTACCCTTCCTTCTATTTCCTCCCATCCTTCTTGTTCCACACACCATCTTTGCACACTTTGTGACTCCCTCCTTGAACCATCCCCATTCCTCCTCCACACCTACCTCTACTCTATCCTTTACTCCCTCCCACTCCTCCTTCAGCTTCTTGTACTCCTCCTTTTCCTTTTCATTTAAAGAGTTCACTCTAAGCACCTCCCTACCTTTTGCCCTTTCGTCTTTCTCCATCTATCCTCTACTCTCAACTTACCTTCCACCAAAAAATTATCTGATATTCCCCCACCCTCTCCCCTTAGCACATGTACATCCTTAACTCTTCCTATCATAGTCGTATTTACCACTACATAATCCATCAACGCTCAATCTACCACCCTTCCCTCCACCACCCTCTGCCATGTATACTTATGCTTGACTTTCTTCTGAAACACTGTATTTGCTATCATCAACTCTCTTTCTAGACACATTTCCACCATCAACTCTCCACTACGATTCTTTCCTGGAACTCCACATTTCCCAACCACTCCATCAATTGGACCATTTCCTACCCTAGCATTAAGGTTTCCCAGTACTATTACATTGACATTTCTCCCTAAATCCTCTATGCACTCATTTGAATCTATCCAAAAGGCCTCCCTTTCTTCTACACTCTTCTCACTGCCAGGCCCATATGCACTTACAAAGACCCACATCTCCTTTCCCAGTTTCACCTTCATCCACATTATCCTAAAGGAAACCTCCTTCCACTCCACTACACGTTTACCTATCTCTTCACTTACTAGAATAGCCACCCCTTCCCTCCCTCACCCTCTCTTCACTCCTGATAACCTCCCACTTACACTCCCAAACTTACACTCACCCTCTCCTTTCAACTTAGTTTCACTCAAAGCCAACACATCCATCTTTCTTCTCACAAACATACTACCTATCTCTTCCCTTTTACTCTCATCTGTACCACATCCACGCACATTAAAAGACCCACACCTTAGGGTGCTGGTCCGAAAACTCCCAGATCCTCTTATGCCTTTACTTTTTCGTTTAGGAATGTCCCCTGTGGGGCTACAAGGAGAAGGATGCCTAGTCCCACTTCCTGTCCCTTTCTTCTCGCATCTTACGATCCAAGTGGAAATACTTGGTGGCAGTATTCTTTTCCCCCACCACAGGGAATTCCCCCACAGCAGAAAATGAATACTCAGAGAAATGGTACAGGACAGCAGCAAGGGGTTGTGGGACAGCATAACAGAGGGACAGTCGTAGTATAAAAGTGTCATCATTTCTCTATGAAGAGTTTTCCTCTATCATAGACAAAATGATGTGTGGCTCTGGATCGTAGGGGTGCCCCATATAGACCCTAAAGTATCAACTGCATGCTACTTTGCCACAATAACAAGCAGCCATAAAACCAAATCCTAGGGGAAATTTGATTTTTTCTTACATTGAAGAAAAAGAACTTGGTATTATGAATACAGGAGCACCTACTCACTTCCATATTCAAACTGAAACACTTACTTCTATCGACTTATCTATCTGTTCACCTGATTGCTATTTGGATTTCTCTTGGGAAACCATGGACGACTGTTTAGGAAGTGACCATTTTCCAATCAACATTAATATAGTAAACAAAATAGCTGTACCAAGGTCTCCACGATGGATGATAGATAAGGCAAACTGGGCTCTTTACATCTTTAACCTTTATAGAAACTGATGCCAAAAACTTCCCCACAGTGGATGAAGCTCTAGATATCTTGAACAAGGTTTTTATGAGTGCTAGTGACAAATCAGTTCCTAGCACTAATGGGCAATTTAGCAGAAAACCTGTCCCCTGGTGGAATACCCAGTGCCATTTAACCTCTTCAGTATGGGCCAAAATCTCGCGGGCAGCATTAGCTGCCAGACGTACGATGTGTCGTAATAATACTCACATCATAAAATAAAGTCACCGCTTATATCGATCGTTCTCTCTTTCACCCGTGAATTTTGATAACCATAGAAAATGTGATGAAGACAGTTTAGAGAGTATGTCATTACGCAGGGGCAACTACAATAAATATAATCAAGACGCCGATATGGCAGCCTCGCGTATCCACTTGCTCCTCATACCGCCTACGTATGCGGCACCGTATGGAAGGGGTTAACACAAAGCAATGAGAGCTGCATTCACCCGCTATTGATGACATCCTTGTCAATTCTATTTGATTTGTAATAAACAAGCAAGAGCTAGATTACGATATCAGGTAAAACAGGCTAAGCACCAATCCTGGATAAACTATGTTTCTAAAATAAACTGGAGAACTAGCCTCATGAAAGTTTGGACTAAAGTAAGAAAAATATCTGGAAAATGCATCCCTACATCATCACCAGTCATACAACTTAATAATCAAACACTTCATAGCCCAGATTACGTAAGTGAAGTCTTTGCAGACAATTTCGCAAATATCTCTTCAAAAAATCCTTCATCTATGTATTTTCAACATCGTATTCAAGAGGAAAATAATGAATTAGAATTTAGAACAACAAAAAATGAATCTTATAACCTGCCATTCAGCATGAAAGAACTCCTATCTGCCTTATCTTCATGTAACGACTCCTCTCCGGGCAATGATGAAATAACTTACTCTATGATTAAGCACCTCACTGTGGAGACTAAATTTTTTTTACTAGGTATAATGAATAGAATATGGAAATAAAAGTCATTCCCTAATATCTGGAACATAGCAATAATATTGGCTTTCTTAAAACCAGGAAAAGATGATAAAATCATGACCAACTATCGTGCTATAGCACTCACATCATGTACAACCACTCCTCGTTTAACGACCTACTCAGTTAACGACAACGCGGAGTTACGACGGGCTTTATGACAGACCAAAATTCGTTTAACGTAAATCTCCCGAAGTTACGACGTCGTGTACGATAATCAAGTTGGCTGAGGCAAATTTGTATGATGTTTTAAATGAACTTGTACGGTGGATATTAGCTGTGAGGTAAAGTGTTCTGAAGCTTAGGTCTACATTACCATCCTGCAAGCTGCAAAAACTACCTGGAGTACAGTATATACCGGTATTGGTAAATTTTTAGTTTCGACCATGGCAATAGAAAATTAATTATTAATTTTGTAAATTATAATGTATCAACGTAATATGCAATTTTGTGAGCGGAAATAAAAAACAAAAAAGTGCTAAAACAGATTTCGTAAGTAACGAAGTCATGTCGGACGAATGGTACACCATGTTTGTTATGATGGATGCCGACGTCGAAGAAATGAAAGGATGATAGATTCGTCTAACCTAAACTAAACTAACCTAACCTGTGTTTAATAAATCATTACCTGCAAATTAAATGTTATCCGGCTCGTCCTCGTTGTCGTCGTCGTGAGAGACGTTCGCGGGCTTTTCAACCACTCTCTCAGCTTGCAGGGTATACAAAGTTCTTGCAGCTTGAAGGAATGCATGTATCTCCGCACCATAACATTACTTCAAGAAAATATACCTGGTGAGGTAGTCGGAAGTACCGAGGCCATCAATTGACAGACGACAAGATGGCGTCCCGATCCTATGCTACCGACTTCGTTCATTAGCATATTTGCTTGTAGCAAGGTATTTTTTACTTTCATTTCCGCCCACAAAATTGCATATTATGTTGATACATTTTAATTTACAAAATTAATAATTAATTTTCTATTGCTATATTGCGCCCATGGTCGAAACTAAAAAAATACCCCGGTATTTAATATGGAATGTCAGCATACGCGGATTTGGTCATATACGGTAATTTCAGGTACCTAACCACGGTAAATAAATGGTAAATAAAGCTTTAATGTACTGTATAAAAGAGGGAAAATACACGAAAATAAAGATACATGTATTGCTGGACATTGTACATACAGTACATGTACGTATATGTATACACTTTCGCTTAACGACCAATTCGGTTAACGGCGGCGCACTGGTCCCAATTGTCGTCGTTAAACGAGGAGTGGTTGTATATGTAAATTGATGGAGAAAATGGTATTTGGAGAAAAATTGACTTTTTAACCCCACACAGAGTGGATTTCATAAGATGCGATCATGCACAGATGCATTGATAAGATTGGAGACATCAATTTGCTAATAAGAAACACCACATGTCTTCTTTGATATAGAAAAAGCTTATGACACCACTTGGAGATTTGGCATCTTGAAAGTTATTCACGAAATCGGACTTAGAGGAGAACTTCCCATTTTTATTAAATCTTTTCTCAACAACCGAAGGTTCAAGGTCAAAATTGGTAATACAATTTCCTCAGTTCATGTTCAAGAAGAAGGAGTGCCACAGGGCAGTGTTTTGAGTGTAACACTGTTTACATTATCAATAGATGGTATAAGCTCTATAATCCCATGTGAAGTAATGCATACCCTATTTGCTGATGACTTGTCCATCTCTTTTGCAGCTTCACGAATGGTAATTGCTGAAAGAATGATACAATTAACTATTAATAGAATAGCAGATTGGGCTTCGAAATGTGGACTCAAGTTCTCAGCTTCAAAAACAGTAGTGATGCATTTTTGCCGAATAAGAGGTCTGCATCCTGATCCTGACTTATATTTATATGGACAAAGAATATCTTGCAAAGATGAAACACGGTTCTTGGGACTGATTCTTGATAAAACATTAACTTGGATCGCACACATTAAGAATCTAAAGGTAAAATGCTCACAAGCTCCTACATACATATACCATACATATACCAAGGCTTTTTCCCCCTTACAAGGGAGGTAGCCAAAAAGGGAAAGGCATAAAATCATTCCCACCCATTTCATCCCTGAATACACTCCACACCCCTCCCACCCTCCCTCTTATCTGAGCACCTCCTGGATGACGGGTCATCCCTGCACCCTGCCCACTGCCCTGGGTCAGAAGCAGTGTCGCAAGACACAGCACATCCACAGCAAGGCCGCTTCATTAAATTGGCGACCCCCCCTCTCTGTCCCCCCATTGCATAAAAGGAGAAGACGGGGAGAAATCCCTTCGGGCTGCGTCAACTTTTGCTCACACATACATATATATAAGCATATATATATATTAAATATATGATGGTATATGCAATCACAACATCATCCATATGCAACCATTCTCCAGTCACCCCTGTCTTCTGTCCTCTCCCGTCCTTCCTCAACAGAGATTCCCCTCTTCCCCAAAGCCCCCTTCACCCCATCCATCCACCTCATCCTAGGACGTCCCCTCATGTTCACTCCCTCCACATCTGCCTTCCATGTGTCCAAACCATCCTAATACTCTTTCATCAACCCTATCTCCCAACTCCTTTTCCACCCCTGTTCTCCTCCTCACCTCCTCATTTCTCACTCTATCTAGCAGGGCTGCGGAGTCGGATGGTATAAGGTCCGACTCCGACTCCGACTCCTTTGATTCCTCCGACTCCGACTCCCGACTCCTTAACTCCTTGACCCCTATGTGGAAATCTATTCTGCAGATCCATATACCAGCCTCCCACACCTATTCAGCAAGCATTTTATGAATATTTTTCATGTATATTATTTTTTACGTGAAACATTCACTTGTATGATATATATACTCACATATACACTCAACCAGCTTTATATATGTATATGCACACAAGCACGTATATTCATATAAGCATATATATATTAAATATATAATGGTATTATTTATGCTCATGATCATCTACCAGCTTTCAGATCTGTCATGGCAGAGTTGCCACTTCAAGCTAGATATTTTCTTTTTCCTTTGTGCCCCCCTCCCCCACCCAAAAAAAATCATCTGTTATTTCATTTGTCCAATCTCATAAACCTTCTATAACAATGTTAGGAAAAAATGTGACAAATCATGATGAGGAAAGGTTAATGGAGGATGCCCTACCTAGTACTTACTGCAGAATTAATTTCACCATGTTATCATAAAAACCAGGAATCAGTTCAGGAAAGAGACAACCTTCCCCTGTGCACACTGTTCATATCTGCTGTTGTTCCTCCCCTTTTCAGTCATCATCAAATGCTGTGACATATGCTCTAATGTCATTCCTATCTGGCCTCTGAGACTGGTCAAAGTTTATCTCAGGGCACTTCCATTGACTTTTACATACATGAAGACGTACGTGCATAGTGCATACAAAGTGGATATATACTATTGTCTACACTGTCATGTACGTGTGTACATGATGGAGTTCTAGATGTTTACATAATTTGAATTAGACTGTCAACAAAGGTAAAGTAGCTAGTTTAAATTATTTAAAGATAAAAATCATCTCTGTCACTTGACAGTTGACAAATTATTCAGGAATTTGAATTAATAATTATATTCATTGAGTATTTATTAAAAATAGAAATACATTCCACTGGCTATAACTCCCATAGTATAGAATGAATGAAATATTAATACAAACTACATTCTGGAAACTTCTATAAATGGTACATATCCTGTAACTAGCTATAAAACTATTCTATACTGGACGGTTATAAAATTTTCTCAACACAAAACGTATCAAATTTTTTAGATTTTTTAAACTTGGAATAATGAGACCTGCTTTCTATTTGCACAATAGCAACAAATTATTTCACAGTGCACATCTATAGACAGTATTTTACAGCTATTGTTGGCTTGCCAATTACTGTAATGGTAAAAATTCAGACAAAGCTTTCAAGAATATAACAAAATATATGTACTGTACCTTGAATACACCCGTAATATTATGTTATTAATAACTAGGTTAAAAATTGAATCTATAAAAATTTCTTATAATAAAATATTTCATATGTTCCTTGAATCTACCAGTATTATTACGTTAATAACGAGGTTAAAGCTAAAATCTATACAAATTTCTTATTTGTAAACATTAGAAAAATAGGCTTTATTCATAATTATAAAACTTATAGACTACTCAATTGAAATTTGCAAATAAAAAAAAATAGTAGTTTGTACTTTATATAAGTAGGGTAAACTGATATCTTAATGTGATGAAATGGCTGGTTAGATTAGCCTATGAGAAATATAGGTTAGAGTCCTAGACTACCCTATGAATAGAGGCAGCCTATAGTCTAGGAAAAACAAATTCGACCCTACAATTTATGGTAAAAAGAAAGGTAAATGTGGATTATAAGGTTACGTTCGTAAAGAGCTGGAGTCCAGGAGCCATGATATCGGAAAAATTTCGAAACACTGGACTCAGAGTAACAGAATTTATTACCGACGTTTCGAACCCTGTCCGGGGTTCGTCCTCAGGACGTCCCTGAGGATGAACCCCGGACAGGGTTCGAAACGTCGGTAATAAATTCTGTTACTCTGAGTCCAGTGTTTCGAAATTTTTCCGATATCATTATAAGGTTATTATGGGATTATCTTTTTCTTTTCTTTTTTTAAATAAAAATATGAAAAAATAAATAAAAATAAAACAATAAAAATAATTAAAAGAATAAAAAAAAGATATATATATATTTTTTCATTAATTCATTAGTTTTATTTTTTTTCTTCTTTATTTCTATCTATTTATTATTTTTTTAAAGAACCCGATAAACAACATGTACCAAAAGAAATAGGTTTTATCTGTATATATATATATATATATATATATATATATATACACATACAGTATATATATATATATATATATATATATATATATATATATATATATATATATATATACTGTATATACACACTCTTCATCAAAGTTTTAAAAATAATACAAACTGCTAATGATTCGCTAGGTTAGCCTATCTCATAATCAGCATTTATCATACAACAGGAAGGACCTTACAATTGGCCTAGGCTACATCACTGGGAAAAGTAGGAAACTTTGGCAAAGTAATCTAAATTGTTCTTGTATCCAATGCTTATTGTTGACCAATTCCTACAAAAAAAAAAGAAAAAAAAAAAATAGCCAAATCATGCAAACTGTATATCTTGTATGTAATGTTTAAGGTCCGGTAGTCACTCAATAGGCTACTATCAATAGTAGGGTTTTACAGACTATTCCGTATATCAATATATCAATATTTGTCTTTACCAAGGTCACATTACACATGTACAAGATTTGGCCTAAATATTTTCTTTTTACTAGTATTAAGAGATTAAAAGAGGAAGGGAAGTTGATTCAAGTAGGGAAGAAAAGGTAAAAGGCAAAGATGAAAAGATGATAATGGAAGAGGAAGCGATAAGGGGTAGATGGGCAGAATATTTTAGGGAACTGTTGAATGTAAAGAAGGATAGAGAGGGAATGGTGATAGCAGTGGGAGGTGCAAAGAAAATGACAGTGATGGGTGAGGAAAATGAGGGAAAAATAAGAAAAGATGAGGTGGAAGTAGCGATTAAAATGATGAGAGTAGGTAAGGCACCTGGGTTAGATGGGTGTCATGCGGAGTGTCTGAAGAAGGGAGGTAAAGTAATAGTAGACTGGTTAGTGAGGTTGTTTAATGTGTGTCTAAGGGGGAGTAGAGTACCAGAGGACTGGAGGAGTGCATGTATAGTTCCGCTTTTCAAAGGAAAAAGGAACAAGTGTGAATGTAGTAGTTTCAGAGGGATCAGTTTGTTGAGTGTAGTTGGGATGGCGTATGGGAGGGCTATAACTGAGAGAATTAGGAGAGGACCAGAGGAAGTAATTGGTGAAGAGCAGTGTGGGTTTAGGAGAGGTAGGGGCTGTGTGGATCAGATTTTTGTGATAAGACAGATTTGTGAGAAAGCTGTAGGAAAGGGTAAGGATGTCTTTTGGGCCTTTATGAATTTGTAAAAGGCTTATGATAGGGTAAACAGGTACTGGGGGAAAGCTGTTAAGAGCAGTCAAGAGTTTTTATGAGAGTAGTAGAGCCTGTGTTAGAATCAGAAATGGAGAGAGTGAATGGTTTGAGGTAAAGGAGGGACTACATCAGGGATGTGTCATGTCACCATGGCTGTTCAATGTGTATATGGATGGGGTGGTACGGGAGGTAAATGCAAGAGAAATGGGCAGGGGACTGGAGTTGGTTGTGGAAAATGGAGAAAAGTGTGAGGTAAGTCAGTTGTTGTTTGCTGATGACACTGCACTTGTGGCAGGGTCAGAGGAGGCATTGGGAGAGTTAGTGACTGAGTTTGGGAGGGTGTGTGATAGGAGAAAGTTGAAGGTGAATGTGGGTAAAAATAAAGTGATGAGGTGTACAAGAGGAGAGGATGGTGGAGAGTTGGAAGTAAGTCTTAAAGGGGAGAGGCTGGAGGAAGTGGATATTTTTAGGTACTTGGGGTCATATGTGGCTGCAAAGGGAGGAGTAGAGGTAGAGGTAAGCTGTAGATTGAGAGAAGCAAACAAATGCCTTGGGGGATTTAAAAAGTAATGAGAAATAGACATTTGGGAATTAATGCAAAGAGAAGATTGTATGAAGGGGTGATTGTGCCGACAGTCTGATGAAAGACTATTAGGATGGTTTGGACACATGGAAAGAATGGATGAAGGAAGACTGGTGAAAGGGGTATGGAAGGCAGAGATGGAGGGAGTGAATTTGAGAGGACGACCGAGGATGAGATGGATGGATGGGGTGACAGGGGCGTTGAGCAAGAGGGGAATGTCTGTGGAGCAGGGAAGGGAGGTGGCAGAAGATAAGGATGAGTGGAGAAGGGCTGTGTATAGATGATACTGTGATGAAAGGGATGGGAGGATGGGGGAGTTTGGGGAGTGGGAAAGTGTGAATGATACTTTGACGCAGCCCGAAGGGACTTCTCCCCGTCCTCCGTTTTCTATGTGAGGGAACGGAGAGAGGGGGGTCGCCAATTAAGTGAAGCGGCCTTGCTGTGGATGTGCTGTGTCCTGCATTGCTTCTGACCCAGGGTGGTGGGCGGGATGCAGGGATGACCCGTCGTTCACGAGGAGCTAAGATGTGAGGGTGGAAGGGATGATGGGTGGGAGTGGGTTTATGCCTTTTGACTTGGCTACCTCCCTGATAAGGGGGAAAAAGCCTTTTGTATATAGATAGATAGAATTATGGTTATGGGTTAAAGCATAAATATGTGGTACACTTAGGCCTAATTTGTAATTGTCTTTATAGCATAATCAGTTTTGAATTAGATTAAAATGGTTCGTGATTTTCTTTACTCTGATTTCTATTTTTCATTGCTTCACTTGTAGGCCTATTGTATTCACTAGTAACCATGATCAGTAGCCTGTTTCTATTTCGTATATTTCAAACCACCAAATTTCTTTGATAAATGTATGATTTTCATATTTTGAAGTAGCTTTATCATAATCTAGCATATTTCTATTAAAGGAAAATGTGATAAAACTACCGAAAATGAAGTAAAAGAAAATTCACTGGGAGACACTGCTTCAGGCTGAATCTGCAGCTGTTTGTTTACATTAGTTAATACTAGTAGCACACAATGCCATCACATGGTGGCAGCACGAATTGATGTTTATTTATGTTGAAGTAAAAGCATTGCAGTATAGTACAAAACATTATATATATATATATATATATATATATATATATATATATATATATATATATATATATATATATATACAGTCGAACCTCGAAAGCCCGGACTAATTGGGGGGAAGGGCGGTCCGGTCATCGAAAATGTCGCCCTAACACCCGTAGATTTTCGTAGCGGTATGGGTATAGGTAATGTATGATATGGCATAGAAACACAGAAGAATAATACTCTAACACTGTAATAATAATACTGTGATAATAATAATTTAATACTAATAATTCTGTAATAATAACTGTAATACAGGCATGTAAATGTACTGTACATACAGTGTACTGTACTGTATTTTTTAATACGTACACTGTAAATATCGGAAGGTATGCACGCGGGACAGTGGTGGCGGCCAGGGTTGCCGCGTTTTCTACATTGCCGTGTAGAATGGGAGTGTTGCCATACCGGGGCATACATTTTTCTCGGGCGTGTGCAGACTTTCATAGCAAAATATACTTGTCAAACTTTGACAAAATGTTGGTTCTAGTTTTTTTTTTTTTATTCTTGAATGTATATAAGGTCCCCATGCCCTAACATATTCAGTAAGATATATATTTTTTTATATTATTATCGCTAAAATAAAGCTGAAACTTTAGCGTAGAATTTTTTTTCTACACCGTAAAAACGTATCTTTTGGGGATATGATATTTTATAAGTAACACAATTACCAATAAAAGTCATATTTTGATGTGCCATTTATTTGATAACTAGTTCTATGATTTTTAAACAAAAGTTTGAGTTTTTGAATGTTTTTAACAGCCAGCTGATATGTAGAAAAAAATTCCTCATGTCCTTGTGCAGTTGCCACATGCCGCTATTTTACTATGTTTTGGTACAAAATTCTACGAAATGGCAGCCCTGGTGCTAAAAGAAAGCTGAAACTTTAGCGTAGATTTTTTTTTCTACACCGTAAAACATATCTTTTGGGGTATAATATTTTATGAGTAACACAATTACCAATAAAAGTCATATTTTGATGTACCATTTATTATTTGATAACCAGTTCTATGATTTTTTAACAAAAGTTTGAGTTTTTGAATGTTTTTAACAACCAGCTATGTAGAAAAAAATTCCTCATATCCTTGTGCAGTTGCCACATGCCGCTATTTTACTAAGTTTTGGTACAAAATTCTACGAAACGGCAGCCCTGGTGGCGGCTTGACTGGGCCGGGTTTGAGTACGCGTGTACGGCCATCGCTGCCACCTACCGGACAAATAGGGAACTTTGCTTGAAAAGTCTGCCCTTTGTTCATTTCGACCGGTCATACCAGGGTCCGGGCATTCGGGGTCTGGGCTTTCGAGGTTCGACTGTATATATATATATATATATATACAGACGCTCCTCAAGTTACGTTTTAGGTTCCGAACGGCCGAATGTAACGTGAAAATGAACGTAAGTTGTTACTGTACTATACATCCATAAATTCTATTACCGTATGTTATAAAACACCTTATAAAACACCCCTAAATCATTAATTATAAACATAACATTGTAAAATAATAACATTAATTTCAAATAAATTAAATTCAAGCAACATAAATTGAGATGGTGGAGAAGGAGGAGGAGGAGGCAAGGCACGTTCAGTCTGTCGTTTGTGCCATGTAAACAATGAACGCAGCGTCATGCGTAAGTATCATTTGAACAACGGAGAGCGCGCTAAACTAAAAATTTCACTTTTTTTTTTTTTTTTTTACAATTTTTTTTACAGTCAGTTCAAACGTAAAATCGGAAAAATGTAAAACGAATTAACGTAAGCAGAGGAGCGTCTGTATATATATATATATATATATATATATATACACAGTATATACAGGTAGTCGTCGACTTACGACTGAGTTCGGTTCCGACAGACAGGTCGTAAGTCGATCTGGACGCAAGTCGGATTTTATATATATACAGTATATATTACCCTTTATATATTATTTTTGTTACTGTATATATGTTTTGTATATTATATTTAACATACTGAAATAATCTTAGCATCTTTGAACTATGTTGTATAGTATTTTTAACCTTTTTATAATTTTATCTGATTTTCTTTAGGAAATGTAGCTTAGGCCTAAGCATACTGAATAAAAACCTATCATCTTTGACCTATGATATTAGATACTGTATTTTTCAACATTTTTATTATTTTACCACCAGACTTTCTTTAGGAAACGTATGCATACTGAATAAAATCGTATTATCTTTGAGCTACATTCTTTAATATTCATTAACTTTTTATAATTTTCGTTAGGAAACGCAGCCTAGGCCTACGCATACTGAATAAAGTCCTGTCATCTTTGACCTACAAATACTTTTTTGTTTAATAAAATTAAAATCATTGCAAGGCACAATAAGGAAAATTTCTATTTCAAAACACATTCTTTTCGTTTACGTACTATACCGAAAATATCGACAACAGACCATAAACAAAGTTTACTGTTACATTTTATTAATCGCAAAACATAAAAATACAAAATGCTGTACCGAACATATTGTTATCAACAACAGACTAAGCATAAAAAAGTTTTACTGTTACATTTTATTAATTGCAAAACATATAAAAATACGAAATGTAAGGTAAAATTTTATTTCAAAACATTCTTTTCGTTTATGTACTGTACCAAACATATTGTTATCGACAACAAACTAGCCTAGGCATAAAAAAAAGTTTTACTGTTACATTTTATTAATTGCAAAATATATAAAAATACAAAATGCAATGCAAAATTAGGAAACATTTTACTTCAAACAAACAAAATGAAAGAATATTTAGCTGGCTGAAATGCTGACGCTGCTGGCAGCCTGCCAAAATTGTCATACTTGCGTCTCGTGGCATGCAAAGTAATTGTACTGCACTGCCAGGCATAACATTGCAATTCTATTACTCTATAAAATGTTAAATATTATTGCACTATCTCGTGGTCGTAAATCGCATAGGTCGTAAGTCGATGACTACCTGTATATAGTTTCACTCTCCTTACAGGAAACAACTACAAATACATGACCACAAACACTTTTACCCAGACTGACAACGATAGCTTGTCAGTATTGTGTATTTTTCTTTTTTTTTTTTTTTTTACTATTGATGGATTGTTTTTTGTTTCCATCTGGAGAGACCACTTAGTGTACATATACAGTGGCCGCGAAAAGTTTGGGCGCAAAATTATAGGCGCCCCAACTTTCCCCTAAACTCAAAACATGCGAAAAATACAACTTTCCACCCAAACTTTTCGCTATTTTTCAATGCTAGCGTTTGTACCCGTATTTAGCCGAGACAATACACACTATTTGGCAACTCTGTTTAGGCGCACTCGATGTCACATGGAGTCACTTTCTAAACATCTCTCACGGAGAGTAGTCTTTTTTTGGCGGTGGTCTCTGTTTTTGTGCCTTGATATCTCCGTAATGGGAAGTGGTAAAGAGCTGGAAAGAGACACAGTTGTTACAATCATAACCCTCTATAAGGAGGGTTATAAGTGTAAAGATATTGCTACTCGTGTGGGAATTGGAGTGCGTCAAGTGCAAAAGTGGACCAAGAAATTTCGAGACGAAGGAGGTGACATCATTCGTACTCCAAAGCATCGCTCTGGTCGGCCAAGGAAGATATCAAATCGTACTTCTAAGGTTCTAACTGCCTCCTAATAACCGTAGGAGGCAGTTAGAACCGTAGAAGTACAATTTGATATCTTCCTTGGCCGACCAGAGCGATGCTTTGGAGTACGAATGATGTCACTTCCTTCGTCTCGAAATTTCTTGGTCCACTTTTGCACTTGACGCACTCCAATTCCCACACGAGTAGCAATATCTTTACACTTATAACCCTCATTATAGAGGGTTATGATTGTAACAACTGTGTCTCTTTCCAGCTCTTTACCACTTCCCATTACGGAGATATCAAGGCACAAAAACAGAGACCACCGCCAAAAAAAGACTACTCTCCGTGAGAGATGTTTAGAAAGTGACTCCATGTGACATCGAGTGCGCCTAAACAGAGTTGCCAAATAGTGTGTATTGTCTCGGCTAAATACGGGTACAAACGCTAGCATTGGAAAATAGCGAAAAGTTTGGGTGGAAAGTTGTATTTTTCGCATGTTTTGTGTTTAGGGGAAAGTTGGGGCGCCTATAATTTTGCGCCCAAACTTTTCGCGGCTACTGTACACTGCACACACTCACTATTGCCTCCAAAAATAAAAGCAAAACCATACAAAAACTGCTAAATTGTGCAACTGGTAAAACCAAACAGGGAAACCATGTTAAAAAGATAATTTTATTGGACTTAATGAGTCGGAGTCGGATAAAAAATTGCGACTCTGACTCCGACTCCTAGTACTCTTAGAAATCCGACTCCAACTCCAGCTAAAACCTCCGACTCCCTCCGACTCCGACTCCACAGCCCTGCCATCTAGCCTAGTAACCCCCACCATACTTCTCAGACACCTCATCTCAAACACATTCAAACTCCTCTCTTCTTCTCTTATGTTCCATGTTTCTGCCCCATACAGTGCTGTTGGCACAATGACTCCTTCATACAGTCTCCTCTTAGCATCCATTCCCAAATGTCTATTCCTCATTACACTCTTTAATCCACCAAGGCATTTACTCACTTCTCTCAATCTACATTCTACCTCCACCTTCACTCCACCTTTTCCTGCCACATTTGCACCCAAGTATCTAAAACTATCCACTTCCTTTGCCACAAGCTCTTAATTTAATAAATGTACTCTCTCACACCTCATGGGGAGCCGACAGGAAACATATGATGATCCTCTATAAAATACTAGTTGCCTCTAAACTGGCTTATGGATGTGAATTGTATTCATCGGCAAAAAAAAACGGCGCTATAATGAATTCCATACATAATACTGGAGTAAGATTAGCCTTAGGAGCTTTTAAATAATCCCCAATACCCAATTTGTTGGTGGATGCAAGTGAATTGCCTCTGGACCTGTACCGCCAGTCACTACTGGTTCGATACTGGCATAGAATCCAGAGAATTCCTAAATCTCTTGTATGTGAAGTTGTTTCTAATGAAAAATACTATAAATTTTATCTTGATCATCCCAGACTCCCTAAGCCTTTTGGATATTGAGTTTCAAATTTTTTTGAGGAATTAGAGATCCCAAAAATTAACATTTTACCAGTTAAGTACTCAACGGTACCCCCATGGAAGCTTCCATCTATAGATTTTTGTAAATATGTATTCAGTTCAAAGAAAGAAATGTCCACAGAGATGATGCGACTAACCTTCCTAGAACACATGGAAATTCATGAAGAATCCTTTCCAATTTTTACTGATGGCTCCAAGGCCAGTTCAGGCCCTTGATTTGGAGTTGTCTTTCCAAGTCTTACTCAAAGTGTAAGTTTACCTAAACAGGCCTCCATCTTTACAGCAGAATTGTATGCAATCTTAACTGCACTCAAAGAAATTATGATGCACAACGGAAATAGTTTTGTAATTTACAGTGACTCAGAAAGTGTACTACAGGCAATAGTTCACATTAACTCAAATCACCCACTGGTAATAGAAATATCAGAATGATTGTATTTATAGAAAAAAGAGGGAAAACATAAAGTTCTGTTGGGTTCCTGCCCATGTAGGAGTTAGTGGGAACGAGAAAGTGGATGCCATAGCAAAACATGCAGCTAGAGTTACTCCCAGGAACAGCCTCACTCTACCAGTCAGAGATATTTATCCTGTCATTCAGTAAAGACTCCAGGAAGTCTGGAACTTTAACTGGGAACTAGAAGACCAGAAAATGAAGGACATAGCTATCACCTCTCGCCCTTGGAAATATTCAGATTTACCTAGAGAAAAAGAAGTTATATGCAGATTAAGAATTGGTCACACTAGACTGATGCACAGCTTCCTAATGAACAGAGTACCTCAACCATTTTGTAATGATTGCATTGTCCCATTGACAATCAAACATATTTTAGTAGAATGCCCAAGTCTAATGGCAGATGTACTCTGATTAAGATTTTAGGAGCTGAATGTGATATTGATCCCCTTTTTAATTTTATTAAAGAAATTTGCATTCTTGATAAGATTTAGAATGCCAAGTTTTAAATTTTATTGATATATTTTCTTAATCAACTTTAATGCAGCATTAGTTAAAACCTTTTAAATACAGTGTATCAGTTCAAATGATAACTAATTTATAAGTTAAATATAAAAGTTTGAATATATATCTGTTAAAATGTTCATTGTTTTAAAATATATATTTCTAAGGTATAATACCTACTCTCTATAACAATTAGAAATAAAAATATTTTTTATCTAATTAATAGTGGCATCAATGACCATAGATGTTCTGATGCCAAATAATCCCCAATAAATAATAATAAATAAAACCACGAACTAAAATCTATTGTTTCCAAATTTGCTGATGATACAAAACTGTGCGGAATGGCAAATGATCACTTAAACTAATTAGATATTTAAGATTTAGACAAATCACAGCAATGGTCTGAAAAGTGGCTAATGAACTTTAACACAACTAAATACAAGGTAATGCACATAGGTAAAAAGAACAGTAAGTATGATTACAAGTTACCAGGAAATTCATTAAAAGTGGATTGTGAAAAGGATCTCAGCATAATTATCAGTAACAATTTCAAATTATGCAAGCAGTGTATTTCAGCTTCTGAGAAAGGAAATAAGATTCTAGGACTGATTGCATGATCTTTTGACTTCAAAATACCATCTCTAATTAACAAGCATTATAAATCATTAGTTCGTCCACATTTGGAATATGCTGTTTCTGTATGGTCACTGAATCTCATTAAAGACATTGAATGGAAAAAGTACAATGGCAAGCCACAAAACGGATTCCAAATATAAAAAATAAATCATACAAAAATTGACAAACATATGAATCTGTTTTCCCTAAAAAAAAAAAAAGCGTAGACTCAGAGGTGACTTATACAGGTTTTTAAGACTCTAAAGGGAATTGACAACATCAGAAGTGACAAAATTTTAATACTGAATGAGAATCTGACAAGAAACAATGGTCTCAAACTGTCAGGAATTAGATTTAATTTGGAAGTGGGTAGAAACAACTTCGCCAACTGTGTAGTTAATAAATGGAATCATTTAGATAAACACCTAAGCAAGATGCTGTAATGACTGTCATTTATATTATATTATTTGTTTATTTGTTTTATCATGTCTTTTTATTATTATTTACTTGATTCTAATTTATTATTAGTTATATGTCAAATTATTATTATTTACTATTTACCTGTTTGTTTATTAATTAACTGTACTTATGTATTTACAGTGGACAGGGTGTAGGGATGACCCGTCATCTAGGAGGTGCTAAGATAGGAGGGAGGGAGGAGGGGAGTGGAGTGTTTTCGGGGATGGAATGGGTGGGAATGATTTTATGCCTTGTCCTTTGTGACTACCTCCCTGATAAGGGGAAAAAAGCCTTGGTATATGTATGTATGTATGTATGTATTTATTTTATTATTATTATGTAGATGATTATATTCATATTTATTTTCTTATCATTATTATAATTGTTTTTGCATCCAACCTAGTTACGGACCAAAAGGTCTGCTGTTGGTATGCTCCTCCTTTGTAATCCTTTGTAATCCTTTGTAATTACACTTTTTAATCTTTGAAGGTATTTATTCACTTCTTTCAATCTACATTTCACCTCCACTCCTCCCTTTCCTGCCACATTTGCACCCAAGCATCTAAAACTATCCACTTCCTCCAGTTTCTCTTCCTTGATACTTACTTCTAGTCTTCTGCCACTTTCTCCCCTTGTACATCTCATCACCTTATTTTTACCCACATTTATCTTCAACTTCCTTCTTTCACACACCTTCTCAAACTCTGTCATTAATTTCCTCAATCCCTCCCCTGATCCTGCTACAAGCTCAGTGTCGTCAGCAAAGAGCAGCTGGTATATATCCCATTTTTCTCCAATTTCTTTAACCATCTCCCATCCCTGACCCATTACCCTTGCATTTACCTCTCACACCACCCCATCCATGTATAAATTGAACGGCCAAGGCAGCATAAAATGTCCCTGATGAAGTCCCACCTTAACCTCAAACCACTCACTCTCTCCATTTCTGATTCTAATTCAAGTTGTACTATTGTCATAAAAACTCTTGACTGCTTTTAAAAGTTTTCCTCTATCCTTTACTTCCTCCCACTCCTCTCTCAGCTTCTTCTTATACTCATTCTCCTTTTTTTTTTTTTCTCATTTAAGCAGTTCACTCTAAGTACCTCCCTACCTTCTGCCGTTTTCCTCTTTCTCCACCTATTCTCCACTCTCAATTTGCCTTCCACCAGAAAATGTTGTGATATTCCCCCACTCTCTCCCCTTAGGACATGTACATCCTTAACCCCTTGAGTACCGGATGTGTGTTTTGTGACACTTGCATGTCACGGCTGAGTGCACCCGCCAGGAACCGAGCGTGCTCCCCGTGACACGCACGTGTCACAGTTATAAGCTGTGTGTATTGAGGGCTCTCAAGGCCTCGGTTTCTGGGTTATTTCTACCCACGTGGTGGCAAGTGTCTGTGTTTACAAACATAAGGCTCCAGCCATTCGTGGGACGGTTTGAAACATTTGTTTATGTAAGGTTGATGGCTCGGTAACGAAGGGGTTAACTCATCCTACCATACTCCTGGTCACCACTGGTCACCACTCCTGGTCACCACTATTGTGTATGGATAATGCTGTGATGCATGAGGGGGAGTGGGTGGGGGATGGGGGTGAGGAAGTATGTATGAGAAAAAATTTGACACAGCCCGAAGGGATTTCTCCCCATCTTCTTCTTTTCTGCATGAGGGGATGGAGAGGGGGGTCGCCGAATTTATGAAGCAGCCTTGCTGTGGATGTGCTGTGTCTTTCGATACTGCCTCTGACCCAGGGCAGTGGACAGGATGCAGGGATGACCTGTCATCCAGGTGCCAAGATAAGGTAGAGGGAGGAGGGTGGAGGGGAGTGGAATATATAGGAAATGGAATGGGTGGGAGTGGTTTCTTTGCCTTTTTCTTTTTTGCTACCCCCAGTGTAAGGGGAAAAAGCCTTTGGTATATGTATGCATGTATGTAGAAAGAATTCAAAGAGCAGTGACAAAGATGGCACCAGCACTTTCAAAATTGACATATGAACAAAGATTGTCCAAACTGGAACTACCAACAGTGGAACAAAGAAAAGAAAGAGGAGATCTACTGGCCATATACAGAATTATGAAAGGGATGGAAGTCCTTGACATAGAAGATTTGATAAAGTGGGATAAAAGAAAAACAAGAGGACATGAATTTTTTTTTAAAAAGTATAGTTATAGAAGAGATATGAAAAAGAATAGTTTCCCACACAGTGGTAGATGTCTGGAACAAGTTGGATGAGGCAAGTGTGTGCAAAAACTACACTAGAATTTAAAAACAAACTAGATCCTAAAAGATACAAAGACGAGTCACTACAAGCATAGCTCCCTTCCTGTATAATACAACTATGTAAATAGGTTAATGTAGTGACAATGGATAAAGAAAAAATACAACTCATGATGTCACTGCAGAATTGGTGATGCCATGTGTAGGTTTTGGGAGAATGACTTAAGCAGATGACAATTTGGGAATAGGATCAATGATTTCAATTTGCAAAAAATAAAAAACAAGAGTTGTGTAATTCATATAGCTATTAATGAGCTTGTGATGTACTAAAAACTAATTCAGGTAAATTTAGTCTCCTTTTCTTTACAAAGTGGCTGCTCCAAATTTTACATACATATACCAAAGGTTTATTCCCCCTTACACAGGGGGGGTAGCCAAAAAGAAAAAAGCATAGAAGCCACTCCCACCCATTCCATCCCCTACATACTCCACTCCCCTCCACCCTCCTCCCTCTCATCTTGGCACCTCCACTCCCCTCCACCCTCCTCCCTCCCTCTCATCTTGGCACCTCCTGGATGACAGGTCATCCCTGCATCCTGTCCACTGCCCTGGGTCAGAAGCAGTGTTGTAAGACACAGCACATCCACAGCAAGGCCACTTCATTAATTCAGTGACCCCCCCCTCTCTGTCCCCTCATGAAGAAAAGGAGAAGACGGTGAGAAATCCCTTCGGGCTGCATCAAATTTTTTCTCATACATACTTCCTCACCCCCTATTCCCCACCCACTCCACCCCCTCATGCATCACCACATCATCCATACACAACCCTTCTCCATTCACCCCTATCTTCTGTCTTCTCCTGTCCTTCCTCAATAGACATTCCTCTTTTTCACAATGCCCCTTTTACCCCATCCATCCATCTCATCCTAGGATGCCCCCTCATATTCACTCCTTCCACCTCTGCTTTCCTCACCTCTTTTAATAATTTTTCTTCACTCATTCTTTCCATGGTTACAAACCATCCTAGTACTCTTTCATCAACCCTACCTCCCAACTCCCTTTCCACCCCTTTTCTCCTCACCTCATTTATCTAGCCTAGTAACCCATATCATACTTCTCAGACATTTCATCTCAGACACATTCAAGCTCCTTGTCTCTTCCTCTCTTATGTTCCATGTTTGTGCCCCATACAGTGCTGTCAGCACAATCACTCCTTCGTATAACCTCCTCTTATCATCCATTCCCAGATGTCTATTTCTCATTACACTTTTTAATCCACCAAGGCATTTACTCGCTTCGCTCCATCTACATTCTACCTCCACCTCCACTCCACCCTTTCCTGCCAGATTCGCACCCAAGTATCTGAAACTATCCACTTCCTCTAGTCTCTCTCCCTTTATGCTCACTTCCAGCCTACTGTCACTCTCTCCCCTTGTACATCTCATCACCTTACTTTTTCCCACATTTATCTTCAACTTCCTTCTTTCACACACCTTCCCAAACTCTCACTAACTTCTTCAATCCCTCCTCTGATCCTGCTACAAGCACAGTGTCATCAGCAAACAACAACTGTCTTATCTCCCACTTCTCTCCATTTTCTTTAACCACCTCTAACCCCTGACCCAGTACCCTTGCATTCACCTCTCGCACCACCCCATCTATGTATAGATTGAACAGCCAGGGCGACATAACACATCCCTGATGAAGTCCCACCTTTACCTCAAACCATTTACTCTCTCCATTTCTAATCCTAACACAAGCTCTACTACTTTCATAAAAACTCTTGACTGCTCTTAACAGCTCCTATCCCATATATCTGCAATACCTCCCACAGTGCCTTCCTGTCTACCCTGTCATAAGCCTTTTTCAATTCCATAAAAGCCCAAAAAATATCCTTACCTTTTCCTATAGCTTTCTAACATATCTGTCTTACCACAAAAACCTGATCTACGCAACCTCTACCTGTCCTAAAACCACACTATTCCTCACCAATTACTCCCTCTGTTCCTATCCTAATCCTCTCAGTCAAGACCCTCCCATAAGCCTTCCCAACTACACTCAACAAGCTGATCCCTCTCAAACTACTACACTTACACTTTTCCCCCTTTCCCTTGTAAAGTGGAACTATGCAGGCACTCCTCCAGTCCTCCATCACTCCACCCTCTCTTAAACAAACATTAAATAACCTCACCAGCCAGTCCACCATAACTGTACCTCCTTTCTTCAGACATTCCGCATGGCATCCATCCAACCCAGGTGCCTTACCTGCTCTCATCATGTTAACAGCTGCTTTTACTTCATCTTTCCCTATTTCTCCTCCATTTTCCTCACTCATCACTCTCATTTTCTTAGCACTTCCCACTGGAAATACCTTTCCCTCCCTATCCTCCTTCATATTTAGCAGCTCCCTAAAATACTCTGCCCACCTTCCTCTCACTGTCTTCTCTTCCATTATCATCTCTCCATCTGCACCTTTTACTTTTTCTTCTCTACTTGATTCACCTTCTCTTCCTCTTTTAACTTCCCTTCTCTTTACTTTGTACCTCTCATACGATTCCCACGTCCAAATTTGTGTAGCCAATCTATGAAAGCTTGCTTCTTCTCTTCTACACCCTTCTTTGCTTCCTCATTCCACCGCTCACTACCCTTCCTTCTATTTCCTCCCACCCTCCTTGTTCCACACACCCTCTTTGCACACCTTGTGACTCCCTCCTTGAACCATCCCCATTCCATCTCCACTCTAAATTTTAAGTTACAATGTTAGTAGGTCATACATATTTGTGCATGATTTTTTTCTTTACTCCTCTGCAATAGAGTGTATACCAAAGGGATTAATAAAACAGCTTAGTAGTAGGAAGAATTAAAGGAAAATTGGTACCCACTATAGAATACTGTAAACATTTCTTTCCTCACTAAACTTTTCATATTAGTATTATTATTAATACTTAATTAAAGAAATTATATTTGCTTTATTTAACTATTTACAGATGACTCCAAAGTTAGCAAAAAACAAATATTTGAGACATTAGCCTTCCTACCTTGTGGGGTAGCAGTTTTGTCCAAGGTAGTTGGAGCCCTGTGGACCTATGCAGAAAACACCCTGATAATCAGTGAGCCAGACTGCGTTGGTTCATTACAATGCATCAGTAAGGTACACAGATATTTTATTTTTTTACCAAGGATTGATACTTTCACAAATTTTGAATGAAAGAAAAATGTACTTTTTCATTGAAAAACATATATGAAGAAGAATGATTGTTTACATAATATTCTAGGGATTAAGATGTATGAGAGATACCCAATTGGTCTTAACTTACACTTAACATGACTGCTTGGTCAGGATGTAAATACAAAACAAAACATGGTCTCAGACCACCACAACAACATGTGATTCACCCAGTCACAGGAGTGTTACTAGAAACTACATTTCTCCCCTTTTGATAAACACACAATTTATAGTTCACCTATCAGGTGGTCTACAGATGTGACTGGAACATTGTATCTCATTTGTCTGTACTGAACAATCTTGGTTATTACTTAGAAGGTTTTCTCTTGGAGGTTCTATATTAGTATTATCTTCAGTCACAGGTGAATACAACATTGAATTACTAGTAACATCTACTCTAACTGAAAAGTTATGGAAGTATCAATTGAGTGATTACTCTTAGGTTGGCCAAAATCACCTACAAATCTAGGCATAATTTGATCTGCATGTCTTTTCCAAATGATATTTCCCAAACTTTGAACCTTCACCTTATAATTTCTTGAACCAAGCACTTCATCAATCTTTCCTTCCACCCATGGAGAACCTTTACCAGAATTGCGAACAAACACCATATCATTCAGTCCATACAAGGGCACTTCCTTCTTAAACACTTCATTATTCAATCTACTGGAAAATTTGTCCTGCACTCTGACAGCTTCTACAGTTCCATTGAAAACTCTGTTAAATATTAACTCCACTGGAGTTGAAGAATTGATGGTTCTTGGTTCTTCAGTAATTATATATAGGCCATGGGGCAAAATTAGTATCTTGTCAATTCGTGGTGACTCTCAAAGGGCAACTTAATTTCTTTTTTTTATTTCAGAGAAAAGGTCATTTTCAAGTAAATTTAAAAAAGTTCCCACTTCAAAAGTTGCTCCAAAGTTTTTTATTAGCCCTTTTTAATCATACCATTAAGGCTTAGTTTAGCTTGTGGATAGTGGACAGCAACACTGTACTGTCTTAGTTTCCATTTTAAACAACAATAGGAGGCTCATGACACATTAGCCAATCATATTGCTAGGATTTCCAAGATGGCAGCTCCCATTGATTGCTGCATTCACATTGTCTCTGAAGAAAAAAGTGCTGTTTTACCTATTTCTGAGAACTGTTTGACAAAAGTTAAGGAGTGTACTAAGAAATGGAAACATCTAGATCAGGGGTTGAAAGGGGGTCAGTAGATTTCTAGGGGGTCGATATCGATCCCCAGGGGTCAATAAAACCATCCAAGGGGTTGAAAGGGGGTCAGTAGATTGCTATGGGGTCGAAAGGCAGTCTTTAAAATTAAATGGTTAGCATGAAATGATCCTGTTCTCTTCCTGTACTGAAAGAGTGAGAATAATCAACCAACCAATATCTAAACTTAAAGAAAAACCATGTCATTTCATCCCCCACACTATTTAATCTATACATGCATGACTTACCCACACCAGACAACTCAGAAATACAAATCTCTTCCTACGCAGACGACATAACAATCACATGCACACATCGTAACACAGACAAAGCTGCAGAAATAATCCAGCCATACCTTGATACACTCAACACATGGTTCATCACAAACAGACTCAAAATAGCTCCAACCAAATCTATAGCAACACTTCTCACCAACTGGACAATAGAACACAAATACATACCTCATCTCTACATCAACAACACTCTAATACCACACACAAACACACCGAAAATTCTTGGTGTAACATACGATACATCCATGTCTTTCAAACAACACATCACAAACATAAAAAACAAATGCACACCTAGACTTAACGCACTTAAGTCAATCACTGGAACGACATTTGGACAAAACAAAGAAACTAATATAACAATATACAAACAATGCATATGCTCAGTGTTGAATTATGCGAGTCCTGCATGGGCTCCTAATCTCAGTGAGACACACCACAACACCCTTCAAATCATACAAAACAAAGCCCTAAAAACAATTACAGGCTGCACAAATACAACACCAACAGACCATTTACACCATGAAACAAAAGTCCTCAAAGTCAAAGACCACCTCGACATGAGAGGCACACAAATACTTGCCGCAGCCACCACAAACATCACACCCGCTACACTACATAGCAGAACACCCACACACACCAAGAAACATTAAAACAACACCCAAAGACCTTTATTACGCACAAATACTCTCTTCTCTTCCTCCACAACCACTAAATACCAGCCTCCGGAAACATATTCATAATCATATCACTCACCGCTCCATTAACACACTGAAAGACAACACACTGCTGCATGCCAGACCCCCTGATATCCACCCTTCTGAATCCTCTCTCCCACGAAAGGACAGAGTCCACTTGGCCAGACTGCGGTGTGGCCACCACCCAGCACTTCTAAGCTACCAGAAGAGGCTGGATGACCGCATTGTGAATAGCTGCCCAGGATGTAACACTTCACCCCATACCATACAACACATAATGGAAGACTGCATTATACACAATCATGCATGCAAACAACACAACATACACTCTATAAAGGATTTGTTGGAAAACCCAGTTTCGGCTGTAGCATTCCTTGGGGAGATGGGACTGCTCGGACAGACAGTCTAGGGAATGACAACAACAACAACAACAACAACTCTGGGTCAAAAATCCTCCCCATTCTGTTCATGTAGTGAGAATCTCACATACACACAACCACATTGTGAATGAACATCAAGATGACAAGCTTGTGTAATATTATTGGCTTGAATATTACTTATAGCAATATAATAAAGAATATATGATATAGATATTTATTCTTATGTTTATGTATATGTGAATGTGTCTGTATCATTATTGGAACGCCGTTGCCTTGATGAATGTTGTCATTTAGCCCTTTTATAACGGATCAAAATGATGATAATAACACTATTGATAACTAGAATTATAATAATAACAATAATAAAAATAATAATAGTAATAATAACAATAATAATAAGGATAATAACTATAATAATAATATTATTAGTATTAATAACAACAACACCAATAATAATAATAAACTGACATAATTCGTGAATTAATAGTTTGGGGGTCTATAGAAAATCTTAACCCCTTCCATACGGTGCCGCACACGTAGGCGTCATGGGGAGCGAGTGTATTCGCGAGGCTGCCATATCGGCGTCTTGATTATATTTATTGTAGTCGCCCCTCCATAATGACATTCTTTCCAATTCTTTTGTAGTCGCATTTTCTATGGTTATCAAAATTCACGGGTGAAGAGAGAACGATCGATATAAGCGGTGACTATATTTTATGATGCGAGTATTATTACGACACGTCGTACGGCTGGCATTGGCTGCTGCCACCGAGATCTAAGTCCATGACGCCTACGTGTGCGGCACCGTATGGAAGGGGTTAAACCTTACTAGGGGGTCAATGAGCTTAAAAGTTTGGGAACCTCTGATCTAGATGGTATACAACGTGCTGTTGCTGAGAATTTGTCAGAAACTTTTGAAGCGTGTGCGAACTTAGATGGACTTGGGTACCATATACAGTGCTACAGGAGGTTCACTGATAAGACCAAGATAGAAAGGGTTATCAAATGTTGCGCAAAACTGAATAACACCATCCCTGATGATGTCACTGCAACTCCACCTCAAAAAAGTACTAGGCTGAGCTTAACTCCTTCATGTTCTGCTGGCCTGAAACAACTGTCGGTATCAAGAAGAAATCTCCATGTGCTGCCAGAGCAGTGTATAATTTGCAAAGGGGAGAAATATGTCAAAGTTGCCCTTTCAAGAACCCGACGATGGGAAGCCCTGTCCAGATGTGAATATGAATCAGGTAATTTAAACATAGACCCACAAAACAGGCCTGAATGAGACCTTGTTGTGATAACCAAGCCGGGAAACTTCCAACCAACCACAGGATGGATATTTGCTAGGTTTTATTTGGACAATTCTACTGTATACTTTATTCATTCAAAATTGGAACTGTTATTAAGTGACAGTTATATTCAATATTATTAATTTTACAAATAACGTTTGTATATGTAGATTCAGAGATTTTTGTGTCCCACATGGAAAATTAAGGGACAAGAAAACGTAATTGGCAGCTTCACCTTGCTACACTGAAACATGTTCTTCCATGGTTTTTTGCTTATGACTATTCAAGATATCTACCTGCATATATTTCAGAAATGGAAAACCTTGGAAATACCAACCCTGAAATTGAAAAAAAGCTTCATGAATGGTGAATTTGTTGTCCAGAGGCAGGACAGATACGGGTTTTCCTCTGTTTTATGTATATACCTAATTGTAATATACGAGAAGGGAGCTATGCTCATGGTGACCTGTCTTTGTATCTCTCTGCATCAAGATTTATCTTAAAATCTTGTATAGTGTTTGCACATACTGTTTTGTTGTCTAATTTGTTCCATGTATTTATCGCTCTGTGTGGGAAGCTGTTCCTTTTCAAGTTTTTTCCATAACTGTCCTTTTCAGTTTTTTTCCGTGTCCTCTCGTTTTACCGTTGTCCCACATTAACAAGTCGTTCCTGTCTAAAACTTCCATTCCTTTCATTATTCTGAAGATAGTCAGCAAATCTCCTCTTTCTCTTCTTTGTTCCAAAGTTGGTGGATTCATTTTGGACAGTCTTTGGTCATATGTTAGTTCGGCGAGAGTCGGTGCTAGTTTGGTTGTCGCTCTTTGTATTCTTTCTAGTTTCTTAATATTCTTTTTAGTACTGGGTGTCTAAAGTGATGCTGCATACTCAAGTTTTGGTCTTAGTGTAGTTAGTATTTTCTTTATTATTTCTTCATCCAAATAAGCAAATGCCACTTTGATTGACCTCAATAAGTTGTAGGTTTCTCCGAATATTTTATTTATATGCTTATCTGGTTTCATGTCCTTTCCAATCACCACTCCAAGATCTTTTTCCGAGTTTGCTTTTTTTACTTTCACTTCCCCAATTCTGTAATCTTTTGATATTTTGTTCTTACTCTTTCCAAATTCCATTATACTGCATTTCTTTATATTAAATTTTACTTCCCACTTTTGAGTCCAATTCCAGATCGTGTCCCGATCTTATTGCAATGAGTTGCAGTCCTCTTCCATTTTTACCTTCTTTAGTAATTTTGCATCATCTGCAAAAAAATTCATATAGCACTCCACACCTTCATTCATGTCATTAATGTATACGGGGAACATGATTGGGGCCAGTACTGATCCTTGCAGGACACCACTTTTTACTTCTTCCCAGTTGGAGAATTTTTCTCTAATTACAACTCTCATTTTCCTCCCAATCAGGAAGTCTTTCATCCATTCCAATAATTTTCCTCTGATGCTACCTTTTGACTCTATCTTTATAAGTTTACTATGTGGTACCTTATCGAATGCCTTTTGCAGGTCCAGAAAAGCACAGTCCGCCCACCCATCTCTTTCTTGTATTATGTTTATTAATCTTGAGTAGAAGCAGATCAAATTTGTTGTACATGTCTGAATCTTGAGTAGAAGCAGATCAAATTTGTTGTACATGTCTGATTCTTGAGTAGAAGCAGATCAAATTTGTTGTACATGTCTGAATCCAAATTGATTTGGATTCGGTATAGATTTTTCTTCCAGGTATTTAACCCATCTGTTTTTGACAATTCTTTCACAAATTTTTGCTATTGTGCTTGTTAGTGAGACTGGTCTGTAGTTAGATGGATCTTCCTTATCACCTCCCTTATAAATTGGTACAATGTTTGCCTTCTTCCAGTCCAATGGCACTTTTCCTTCTTTAAGTGAGAATTTAATTATATATTTTGTCAGTTAATTCTTCCATACATTCTTTCAGTATCCAGTTTGCAATTCTGTCTGGGCCATGTGATTTTCTGACATCAAGAGTTTTAATTTGGTCACTGATTTCTTTTTGTGTTATGATTATTTCTTTCATTGCTGGGGATAATTCTCTCTCTTTTTCTACACAGTTAGGCAAGTTTTCTATTGTGAATACTGATCTGAAGTGGTTGTTCATAATTTCAGCCATTTCCAGTTCTTCTGTATATTCCTTTTTGTCTTGGCGCAGCTGTTCTATTTCTTGTTTGTTTTTCAGTTTTCCATTTACATACTTGTAAAGTAGTTTGGGTTCTTCTTTACATTTATCTATTATCTTTTTTTCGTAGTTTCTCTTTTCATCTCTGCGTATTCGTTTCTTAGTTTGATGTAAGTTTGCCATTTGCTTGGTTTCTTATCTCTTTTCCATTTTTTCTAAGCTTTGTCTCTTTTTTCCTTAGTTTCACTACATCTTTTGTTGTACCAGCTTTTTATGTATGTTTTTTCTATTTTTTGTTGTGGTACATGTTTGTTCACTCCATTATAAATTTCTTTTAGTATGTTCCATTTTTCTTCTATCCCTGTATCTTCGTTTTGGAATTTTTCCCAGTTTGCATTGCGAAAGAATGTTTTAAGCTTCTCAAAGTTTGTTCTGTTATACATAGGTCTTCCTATTCTATGTTTATCATTTTTGCTTTGATCCATTTGTTCTTTCAATTCCATTTCTATTAGAATGTGGTCACTTTTTCCTATCGGAGTTTTGTAATAATTTTTTTTTATAATCTCAGGTTCTGTCGTAAGTATTAAGTCTAATTTTGAGGGTTCTTCATTTCCTCTATATCTAGTATTTTCTCTATTCCACTGAGTCATTGTGTATTCAATGGTCAAGTCAAGTAGGACATTGCCCCAGTGTTCCTGTCCCCCTTTCACTGTCATTTCTTCCCAACATATTTCTTTTGAATTAAAGTCACCCATGGCCATTGAGCAAACAGTTAACAGAAACTCTAAAACCAAAGGTGGTATGAAAGGCCTTACACTGAATAAGGGAGCTGTGAACAGATGGTTGCTAAGCCATCACCAACGTGCTGCAATAGCCAAGGAATGCCAAAATATGGCTGGGAGGGGAGAAACTGAGAGGGGAAGAAAAGACCTGGATGAATCTAGAATTCAGAAAGATGAAAGTGTCATCGGAAATATTGTCTCAACTGTTGAATCAATGGTTAATCCATTTGAATTCTTAGGGGATGATCTGATCAATATTTGTTCTGGCAATGTAGCACCAGATAATGTGAGGGCTGACCTTGAGAGTGCCTATGGCAAAGGTGTCATCGCTGCAAAAGATTTTGAAGAGTCAAGACTGAAAGCAGAGCCTGAAAAACTTTTTGAGCCAATTAAATCAAACAAACTGAAGACCTTTGCCACAGTTTTGAAAACCTCAAAAACAAAGGTTCAGTCTGTGACTGTTTTACTTAAGGCAAGCAATGAAATGTTCAATCGCCTTCTAATCATTGGCAAAAGCAAGGAGGTTGATTTGAAGAATCTCTTGGGTTATTCCCTGACACCAGTGCCATTGTCCTTAGGAAATAGTAATGGTACCATTTGCAAAACAAGCAAATCAAACTTGATGCACAAGTTGGAGAAAGGGGCTCAATGTGTGCCAGAGGTACCTTCGGGGTCAGCTTTGATTATTGATGGAATGACCTTCATTCAGCAAGCACAGAACATCCATGTCACATTTGGTCAGTTGGCAGACAAGCTTTTGCGTGAATTAGTTGGCATGACCATAAAGTATGGATGCAGTAGGGTGGATTTTGTATGTGATTGCTATCCCTCACACAGCATAAAAAACTATAAATGTGAACGAAGGGCAATCAGTGGCACCCAGGTAGTTAAAATCAGCAGGCCTGAGCAGAAAATGCCAAAGCAATTGAAAAAGATCTTGTCTGAGGGGTCCAATAAGGAAAATCTAATTGAACTTCTTTATGAAAGTTGGGTGAAATGTGATCCTCAGGTTTTGGGTCACATTGCACCTGTGATATCACACAAGGATCAGTGTCACTCAGTGTCTGTGGAGGATGCCAAGTTAGTTGTGAATGAAGTACCTGACCTTTTCTCAGACCATGAGGAAGCTGACACCAGATTACTGTTACATGCAGGTCATGCTGCCAGGGACAGCACAACTGTTGTTATCAAGAGTCCAGACACAGATGTCTTTGTGCTGTCACTGACAGCACAACTGTTGTTATCAAGAGTCCAGACACAGATGTCTTTGTGCTGTCACTGACAGCAGCTCATGAAATTCCAGCCTCTGGCTTGCTTTTCCTCATTGGTTCTGTAGATAACCATCGAATCATAAATATCTCCAAGCTTGCCAAAACACTCAGGAGAGAAAAGTGCAGAGCACTAATTGGCTTCCACTCATTCACTGGGTGTGACTCTGTGAGTGCATTCAAAGGAAAGGGCAAACCCCTGGACCTGATGATGAAGTCAGATGACTTTGTTAATTTATTTGCTCAACTGGGCACAGAGTGGGAGACTCCAGAATCTGTTTTGCCAACCATTGAGAAATTTGTTTGCTCAATGTATGGCCAGAAACAATGTTCACAGGTGAATGTTGCCAGGTATAATCTGTTCCGGCTAACATGTAGATCAGAATCTTAGTTGCTGCATCCAAATCAGGATTGCCTCCTACACCATGTTAAAAGGGCCAACTATCAGGCAGCCATTCATCATAGGGCCCTTCTGCCATATATCAATGCTCCATCTCCAGATGGTCATGGGTGGAAGATTGAGGGTGACACTTTTCTTTGACTGGATGTCAGGTGACCCAGCTCCACCCAGCGTACTGAAAACAGTGCACTGCAAATGCCAGAAGGGTGGTTGTAAGGGTGCATGCTCTTGCAGCAAAATGAATTTACCATGCATTGACTTGTGCAGATGTCTACCTGAGATTTGTACCAACAGGAAATTAGAAAGAACACATCTGATTCAGAATCAGATAATGATGAATGAGGATATGGTGATTTTGGCACACCATAATTTTGTCCAGGGACATTTTCAAAGAGAATACCCATGAGTTATCATATTATGATGTCCACCTTGCTTCAAAGTCTGTGGAATTTGAAAGTTTGTTAGTCATAGTATACCAAGGTCGGTACTAGGAAAATTCACTGTATCATTCCTAACATCACCACTAGGGGGCAACCTTTTACTTCCCTATTACATAATTTTATATCAGCTGTAATAACATATCTTCAGTTACTTTAAAATGTTAAATAAAATGTTATACATTGCTTCTATATCATTCTTGCTTGTTTTTAAGGCGTTTTCACTATTTACTAACATGGTGTTAATTAGCAGCTAATTACTAATTAAGGAGCAACTTTTTTTGCGGGAACTTTGCATTTTCTGGCAGTCCTGACTACTACAGACCTAACTCGAGTAGTATTCTCTTGCCCCTTGAAAGTCACCACAAACTCAAAAACTAAGCCCCATACCGATTTTGCCCCATGGCCTTATAGAAATCTACATACTTTGGTATGCATATCTCTGTTCTGAAACTTTTCTAATCCTTCTTTGAATGTTCTCACTATTAACCCCTTCCATACGGTGCCGCACACGTAGGCGTCATGAGGAGCAAGTGGATTCGCGACGCTGCCATATCGGCGTCTTGATTATATTTATTGTAGTCGCCCCTGTGTTTTTACATTCTCCCAAATGCGCCCTGAATCCCATTCTCTGTGGTTTTCAAAATTCGCGGGTGAAAGAGAGAACGATCGATATAAGCGGTGACTATATTTTATGATGCGAATATTATTACGTTATGTCATACGGCTGGCATTGGCTGCTGCCCGCGAGATTTAAGTCCCGTACTGAAGTGGTTAATCCATTCCTTCATTATATATTTCCATCAAAATCATCCATTTTTCTTCCACTTGTGTCTCTTCATTATAGAATTTTTCTAACTTGCATCTTGAAAAAAGTCCATTTTATTATACATCAGTCTTCTGTTTCTGTATTCCTCATTTCTCTATATATTTCCTCCTCTAGTTCAAACTCTATTAATATGTAATCACTCTTCCCAAGTGGTGTCTTGTATTCAATATTATCCATAATTTCAGGTTCTGATGTAAATATTAAATCTAGTCTCGACAGTTCTTCATTACTTCTATATCTGGTATTTTCTTTTACCCATTGTGTCATTGTATGTTCTATAGTCATGTCAGGTAATACATTTCCATATAGATCCTCCCCACCTTTCACTGTCATCTCTTTCCAACAGATTTCTTTGTAGTTAAAGTCTCATAATTACCAGGTTTCCTCCATCCTTCAGCATCTCATTTAATGAATGCCTTGTATCATCTAATATTTTAGAATACTCGCTCTCTTTCCAAGACCCTGTTTTTTTGAGGCACATAAATCACCACAAACTTTCTACTTCTCATGTCACTATTTTCAACTTTCATCATGATCATTTCCACACTGTTTTTAGCCTCTGTAACCTTCATCACATTTAAGATTTTCTTGGCCAAAAACATGACACCATCCTGTTTGTCATCTCTATTTTTAATCCAGTGATTATATGATCCATGTCCAACACCATTTGGTGGTAGTGGACCCCTTAATTTTGTCTCCACAACTCTCATTATCTCTGGTTTTTCTTCTGACAGGAAATCATTTATTTAATTTAATCCTGAGAGCAATCTGTCTATGTTAGTATAAGCCCCTTTTATTTTTTTCCTTCTCCATCTTGTTTTCTGTTCCTTTCATTTCCCTTACCTGAATACATCATTTTCTCAGCCTCATGCGTAATACTCACCAATGGATCTCCTGTTTTTCAATTTTCATTCTTTTTAATTATTTTTCTTTAGCTTCACCTCTTAGTGTCTTCTCTCTCCTCAACATTCATTTATCTTTTTAACCATATATTTTGATAGTATTAACTTTTTGCTAACTTTCCTGATTTTGCTAATATGTCTTCTACCACTTGTGGCCTTAATTTTATCTTTAGAGGTCATTTTCTTTATTATATTGTTCGTATTCTATACATTTCATCTATTTCCTCTTTTATTTCTTGATCTCCATCTTGTACTTCTTTTAGGATTATTCTTGCTATTTCTTTCTCTTCTTTCTCTCTCAATTTGGTTTTTCTTTGATTACTTGAATAATTGTGTCTTTTGCATTCTCCTGCATTTGTTGTACTATTTCTTTAAAAGCTATCTTTTTCAGTTTCTTGGTTTTCTTCACATTCTTTTATAATCTTTAGCAAATTCTATTCTCCTAAATTGTTCTAAATTTTTTCAAACATTGCCTGTATTTTACCACTGTTGGTGGTATCTTTGTTTTTCATCCTTTCATTTTCACATTTTACCTCTGTTCTTTTTTTTAATTCACTAAGCTCAATATCTATTTCACCATTCCTTATCTTCAAATAACACACCTCTTTGTTTACTCTGAGGTATTCCTTTCTTAGATTCATAATATCTTTCTTTAGATCTATGATTTCTTTATCCCATAAACTCATGCTAAATTCATCTCGTTTTCTATATCTATGATTCAACTCAATTTTTTTCTCTCATACCAAATCCAGAAAAAGATTCATCACTTATTTTTTGGAATTGCCTTGGAGTTTCAAGGCCTCTGTTTACATTAAGCTTCGGTTTTGTGCCACAAGAGGACTTCGCATACAGGAACGGAGCAACACTTGTTGGGTCCTGTCTTCTATTCTCTCATTTTTTTCTTTATTATACCTAGACTCAAATTCATGTACATTTCCAATTTAAGCTATATCCTTTATTTCCAATTTATCATGGCCGTTCAGTGTGTACATGGATGGGGTGATGTGGGAGGTAAAGACAAGGGTAATGGGCAGGGAACTGGAAATTGTGTAAGAAAATGGAGAAAAGTGGGAGATGAGCCAGTTGTTTACGACACTGTTCTTGTGGCAGGGTCAGAGGAGGGATTAAGGGAGTTAGTGACTGAGTTTGGAAAGATATGTGATAGGAGAAAGCTGAAGGTTAATGTGGGTAAAAGCAAGGTGATGAGATGTACAAGGGTAGAGGATGCTTGTGAGTTGGAAGTAAGTCTACAAGGAAAGAGGCTGGAGGAAGTGGATAGCTTTAAGTATTTGGGGTCGCATGTAGCAGGAAAGGGAGGAATGGAGGTGGAGGTAAATTGTAGATTGAGAGAAAGTAAATGCCTTAGGGGATTGAAAAGTGTTATGAGAAATAGGCACCTGGGAATGGATACTAAAAGGAGATTATGTGAAGGGGTGATCGTGTCAACACCATTGTATGGGGCAGAGACTTGGAATTTTAGAGAGGCAAGAGTAGAAAAGTTAAAATGTGTTTGAGAGGAAATGTCAGGAAAGTATGGTAGGGGTTACTAGGTTGGATAGAGTGAAAGACAAAGTGGCAAGGAGTAGAGTGGGAGGGGAAAATGAGATGACAGGGTTGATGAAAGATTATTGGGATGGTTTGGACACATGGAAAGAATGAGTGATAAAAGATTAGTAAAAGAGGTGTGGAAGGCAGAGGTGGAGGGAGTGAACATGAGGGGACTACCAAGGATGAGATGTATAGATGGAGTGAAGAAAGTGTTGAGAAAAAGGGGAATGTTGAGCAAGGAATGGAAAAGGCAGGAGATAGGGATGAGTGAAGGACTTGTAGTTGTATTTTATGGGACAAGAGCTATGCTCGTAGTGACCCGCTTTTGTATCTCTCCACATCCAGTTTGTTCTTAAAATCTTGTATAGTTTTGGCACTCACTGTTTCCCTGTTTAGTTTGTTCCAGATATCAATCACTCTATGTGGGAAGCTATTCTTTTTCAAACCTCTTCTGTAACTGTCCTTCTTTAGCTTCTCCTGTCCTCTTGTTTCTCTTCTGTCCCATTTTAATATGTCATCTCTATCAAGAACTTCCATCCCTTTCATAATTTTGTAGATAGTTAGCAAATAGCCTCTTTCTCTTCTCTGTTCCAATGTTGAAAGATGTAATTTATCCAGTCTTTTGTTCGCATGTCAAATTTGATAGTGTAGGTGCCATTTATGTCGCTGCTATTTGAATTCTTTCTAATTTCTTTTTTTTTTTTTTTTTTTTTACTAGGTGCCCATAGTGTCGCAGCATACTCCAATTTAGGTCTCATCAGTGTAATTAATATTTTCTTTTAAAAGTCTCTCCAACTAGTTTGTTGACATGTTTATCAGGTGACAAGTCACCTGAAATAATTACTCATAGGTCCCTTTCTGAATTGACTTTTTTGACTTCCTTGGTAATTTTATATTGACCCGATATTCTATTTTTGCTTTTTCCAAATTCCATTATACTGCATTTCTTAATATTAAAGTTCATTTCACACTGACTCCATTTCCATATTTTGTCTAGGTCTTCTTGTAGCAATCTGCAGTCTTCTTCTGTGCTTACTCTCTTAAGGGGGTACGCGACACCTGGGGGGGTGAATTTGGTCAAGATATGGCATTTTTCAAAACTGTGTTCAAAATGTTCGTATACCACTTAGAAATAAATGTCAATGTAGTTGTATTGGGAGACCTTAACCCCTTCGTTACCGACCCATCAACCTTACGTAAACAAACGTTTCAAACCGTCCCACGAATGTCTGGAGCCTTATGTTTGTAAACACAGACACTTGCCACCCAGTGGGTAGAAATAACCCAGAAAATGAGGCCTTGAGAGCCCTCAATACATAAAGCTTATAACTGTGACACGTGCGTGTCACGGGGAGCACGCTCGGTTCCTGGCGGGTGCACACAGCCGTGACACGCAGGTGTCACAAAACACACATACGGTACTCAAGGGGTTAATGCTAGGGTAGGAAATGAACCAATAGACGGAGTGATTGGGAAGTATGGGGTTGCAGGTAAAAATCGTACTGGAGAAATGATGGTGGAGATGTGTCTTGAAAGAGAGTTGATGATAGCAAATACAGTGTTTAGGAAGAAATTCAAGCATAAGTACACATGGGAGAGGGTGGTAGATGGGTGGCAGATAGAGCGTTAATGGACTATATAGTGGTGACCAGGAGTATGGTAGGAAGAGTTAAGGGGGTACGCAACACCTGGGGGGGTGAATTTGGTCAAGATATGGCATTTTTCAAAACTGTGTTCAAAATGTTCGTATACCACTTAGAAATAAATCCCGACAAATAATTTTCCAGCCGCGCGCAATTTAAAGGTCCTGGGTGAGGATTAAAGGGACAGATTTAAAGGCGCAACCCACACTAGAAGGAGGCGTGCCACTTAGGACCTTCAGGCACAGCGAATAACGTTGAAATTTGATTGAATTTACACTCGCCCAGTGTATCAACGGCCAATACGATTGTGGAGGGGAAGGGAGGAAGGTGGAGGGAGAATATTTCGTAAACTTTGTGCGAAACTAAGCGTTAGTTACCGGCTAGCTCTGAAAAGGGAAGTACGCATGTCTCATGAGCTCTCATTGCAATCTATTACTTTAGCTAGTACATATTACTCTTTAGTACAGTCATCATGGGTAGCAAAAAGAACAAAAGAACATCACAATGACAAAAAACAGCAGTTAAAGATGGCAAGCAGTCAAAGACGACTAAAGATCTCACCACCTCTCACTCCACCACCGCCCTCACCTGCACCTCTGTGACGGTGACAGAGGTAAAGGACAACATTAGAATAAACAATTCAAAGAGGAAGATTAAATCCAAAGAAGAAAGCAAGAGGAAAAAGATCAAGGCTATACAGGAAGAAGAAAGAAGAAGGGACATAATATGATGCTGGAGGGGGTGCCCTACCAACATAGATTGGCGAGGGGAATCTGATGAGGAAAGAGAAGGCGCCCACTACTGGAAAATAAACCTCTTTCCAATGATTTAGATACCCTGAAGACCCCCAGCAGAGAGGTTTCATATGAAGAAACCGCCAAAGGTGCAAAAAAGCAAATTATATGATGTTGTCGTCTGTGCGTCGTCACTACTGTGACATACTTATACTTTAGTTTTTCAGTATTTAAAGTACTTATAATTAAAATATGTTGATAATTTTTACTGTACTTACTTATTATATAATAAGAATTAAGCCATGAAAAACTCAGTCAAATTGGTGAAACTATAAGCAAGTTACAGATATATTCATATTTCAAGTTGCCATATCTCCGTTCGATATTTTTCTACTTTTTTTTTTAATCATAAAAAATCTAATATACATTAGATTTAAATGAAACTTACAGGGAATATTACTTTTAGTAACTGCTAGGGCTGATCGTTCGAATATTTTGAATAGGATGAAAGAGTTCGGAGTAATAATGGAAACGAGCAAAAAAATTGTATTTTTCACGATTTTTGCCAGCCATTAAAATTGAAATGCCTGTATGCAAAAGTATAAAGGAAATTGTTCAATTACTCAATGACCAGCCCTAGGTGTGCCTACTGACTAATCATAGCCAAAATATAAAACAAATTGGTCCACGTATTATGGTGCTGTGCACTTTTAAATGTCGCTACTGGTGTACGTACATGTGTACATATGTACATGTGTACATACATCATTCTGCTTCACCTAAAATGTAGGCAATATGGATACCTATTTACCTGAGAAGTTTCAGCTCTTTACTCTAAATATTTTAGAAAATGACCTCCAGGTGTCGCGTACCCCCTTAAGTAGTTTGACATCATTAGCAAAGAAGTTCATGTAACCTTTCACTCCTTCATCCATATCATTTATATATATGGCAAACATTAAAGGAGCCAATACAGAGCCCTGAGGGATGCCACTTATCATATCTTCCCAGTTCGAGTTCATGTCCACTCTCATTTGCCCCCACTCAAGAAATCTTTCATCCATTCCAGTAGCTTACCTTGTATTCCTCTTTTATATATTGGTACGATGTTTGCATTTTTCTAATCTTGGAGTACCTTTCCTTCTTTGAGTGAGAAATCTATTATCTTGTATAATTTGTCCGTTAGTTCATCTATACACTCTTTCATTATCCAATTTGCAATTCCATCTGGTCCATGTGATTTCCTAATATCTAGGTTTTTATTTGGTCTCTTAATTCTTAAAATGCGCATCGGGTTATAATGCGCACCCATGCACTTCGTTTTCTCAGTACACAGATAGCGCGCACCGACGTATAACGTGTGTGCCCGATCGCATTTGTCTATAACGCAGTTTTACCTTGGTATTTATATCACGTGAACGAGGTTACATGGAGAAGTATTTTTCATTGGCTAGAGCCACCGCTGGGAAATCTGTTGATTTGTCACTAAATTAAGTGTCAGTTTAGGCATCAATCACGACACAACTAAGAAAAAATCGGAACTTCATGTACCGGTATATGACTATGTTGTGCGTTGGTCCCTTATTACTTTGTAGCTTAAATAGTTTGTAGGAAATATGATCTAAAAAAAGTTTATTGAAAGTAAAATATACAGAAAAAAATCAGGATTTTTTACAGAAAATGTTCATTTTATATCTGAATACTGAAACAAACTACAGACTGTTTCGTTTTAGCTTTGAACCTGCAATGAAAGTGGTGAAATAGGACAGTCTCTCATCGAGGTGACGTTTAGTTAATATAACTCCCGAAAGAGGGTGTTGTAGTCAGGTGTTTGACACGAGTTTATGAACAGCCGCAACGGAATTTGTACCATACCTAAAGTGAAGCAACAAAGCCACCATAAAAATTCAAACTAGGATGCTGTGAACATGGGCAAATATCATGAATATTGATCATGTTTCATCGTGTTTAGACCTATTTAAACATGAAAAATAAGATTCGATAGATACCTACCTATACCAAATATTTATATACGGTAGCCCATGCTGGCGTATTCTTTCATGTCACCATGGCTGTTCTTGTTCTCACGGAACGTCACGGAGAAGTGTGCCTCCCGACTTTGTGACGGCCAACATCGTCACGTTGTTGTGAAAAAAATTACACACACAGCCGCAGAATTTTTATCGTAGGCCGTAGATAATGCGCACCACCGGATAACGTGCAACCCCCATTTTTAGGCCCTTCCAACGGAAAAAAGTCGCGCACTATACGCCGGAAAATACGGTACCTTTATTTCTTTCATTTTGGGGGATCTTTCCCACTGTCTATCTTCCCAAATTTGTAAGCTCTCAATTGTAAAAACAGACCTGATATGTCTGATCATAACTCCCACCATTTGTATGTCATCTATATATTCTTTATATCCACCCATTTTCACTATTTCATGTTTGTCTTTTAATTTATCATGTACATATCTGTAAAAGAGTTTAGGTTGATCCCAGCATTTGTTTATTATACCTTTTTTGTAGTTTCTTCTTTTTTTTTCCTGTGTATATTCACATATTCATTCCTAAGTTTTATATATGTTTGCCATTTGGATTTTTTTTTTTTTCCTCCATCTTTTCCAGGCTTTATTTCTTTTATCTTTAGCCTCACTGCACCTTTTGCACCAACACTTTATATAAATCTCTTTTTGCTTCTTTGGTACATATCAATTCTTTCCTTATACTTTTCTTTAAATATGTTCCATCTGTCTTCCATCTTTGTTTCCTCTTTGGAAAATTTATCCAAGTTAGAATTTTGACTTTTTTTTCCTTCTAAGTTTTACAAAGTCTGTTTTGTTGTACATTAATCTTCCTTCTCTATGTTTTTCTAGCTCCACCTTCACTCTACCTTTTCCTGCCACATTTCCACCTAAGTATCTAAACCTATCCACTTCCTCCAGTTGCTCTCCCTTAATACTCACTTCCAGTCTACTGCCACTTTCACCCCTTGTACATCTCATCACCTTACTTTTACCCACATTTATCTTTAGCTTTCTTCTGTCACACTCTCCCAAACTCTGTCACCAACTTCCTCAATCCCACCTCCGATCCTGCCACAAGCGCAGTGTCATCCGCAAACAACAGCTGGCTCACCTCCCACTTTTCTCCATTTTCTTTAACCATCTCCAATCCCTGACCCACTACCCTTGCATTTACCTCTTGCACTACCCTATCCATGTATAAGTTGAACAGCCAGGGCGACATAACGCATCCTTGACAAAGTCCCACCTTTACCTCGAACCACTCACTCTCTCCATTTCTAATCCTGACACAAGCTCTACTACTCATAAAAACTCTTGACAGCTCCTAGAAGCTTTCCTCCTATCCCATATATCTGCATAACCTCCCACAGTGCCTTAGGAAAAGGTGGAATGAAGGTGGAGATAGAATGTAGATTGAGAGAAGCGAGTAAATGCCTTGGTGGATTAAAAAGTGTAATGAGGAATAGACATTTGGGAATGGATGCTAAGAGGAGACTGTATGAAGGAGTGATTGTGCCAACAGCACTGTATGGGGCAGAAACATGGAACATAAGAGAGGAAGAGAGAAGGAGTTTGAATGTGTTTGGGATGAGGTGTCTGAGAAGTATGATGGGGGTTACTAGGCTAGATAGAGTGAGAAATGAGGAGGTGAGGAGGAGAACAGGGGTGGAAAAGGAGCTGGGAGATAGGGTTGATGAAAGAGTAATAGGATGGTTTGGACACATGGAAAGAATGAGTGAAGAAAGACTAGTAAAAGAGGTATGGAAGGCAGATGTGGAGGGAGTGAACATGCGGGGATGTCCTAGGATGAGGTGGATGGATGGGGTGAAGGGGGCTTTGGGGAAGAGGGGAATCTCTGTTGAGGAAGGACGGGAGAGGACAGAAGACAGGGGTGAATGGAGAATGGTTGTATATGGATGATGTTATGATGCATGAGGTGGAATGGGTGGGGGGAGGATGGGGGGTGAGGTAGTATGTGTGAGCAAAATTTGATGTGGCCTGAAGGGATTTCTCCCCATCTTCTCCTTTTATGCATGTGGGGACGGAGAGGGGGGGTCGCCGGTTTAATGAAGAGACCTTGCTGTGGATGTGCTGTGTCTTGCGACACTGCTTCTGACCCAGGGCAGTGGACAAGGTGCAGGGATGACCCGTCATCCAGGAGGTGCTAAGATAAGAGGGAAAGTGGAGGGGTGTGGAGTGTATTCAGGGATGGAATGAGTGGGAATGATTTTATGCCTTTTCCTTTTTGGCTACCTCCCTTGTAAGGGGGAAAAAGCCTTGGTATATGTATGTATGTATGCTCTATGTTTTTCATTTCTTCTCGTGTCGTTTTGTTCTTTTAATTCAAACTCTGTTATTATATGGTCACTCTTCCCAGTTGGTGTCTTATACTCCATTTTGTTCATGATATCAGGCTCAGAAGTGAATATTAAGTCTAGTTTCGACGGTTTTTCATTGTTTCTATATCTAGTATTTCCCTTAACCCATTGTGTTAAGCTATATTCGTTAGTCAAATCCAGTAGCATGTTGCTCCAAAGTTCTTCTCCCCCTTTTACTGTCATTTCTTCCCAGACTTTGTGTTAAAGTCACCCATAATTACTATGTTACCACCCTCTTTCAGTAACTCAATTAGAGCATTCTTTGTGTCTTCCAGTAATTTGGAATGATCACTATCAGACCAGGCCTGTGTTTTTGGGGGCACATATACTACTACAAATTTTCTACTTTTCATATTCTTATTTACAACTTTAATCATAATTAATTCCACATTATATTTGCCTTCATTTGTCTTTGTCACATTTAAACCCTTTTTGGTCAATATCATGACTCCTCCTCCCTGTTTATCCATTCTGTTTTTTACCCAATGGTTGTATAGACCTTGTCCCACCATACTTGTTGATAGAGGACCTTTCAGTTTTGTCTCCACAATTCCCATTATGTCAGGTTTCTCTATTTCCAGATAGTCGTTTAATTAATTAATTCCAAAAATCATACCCTCCATATTTGTGTAAGCCACTTTTAGTTTCATATTTTCTTCTCTTTTTTTTATTTACATTTCCATTTTTCTGATGTACAATGCATAGATACTGTTATGCAAGGAAGGAAGAGATGGGAGATTGGGTCGTAGGGGATGCTTATGCATGATATTTTGATGCACCCAGAAGGGATTTCTCCCCATCTTCTCTTTTTCTGCATGAGGGGATGGAGAGAGGGGGTTGCCAGTTAAGTGAAATGGTCTTGCAATGGATGTACCATGACTTGCTGCATTGCATTTGACCCAGGGCAGTTGCCAGATGCAGTGATGACCAGTCATCCCTGAGGAGCTGAGGTGGGAGGGATAGAAAAGGTGGTGGATATGAGTGAAATGGGTGGGAATAGGTACGTACCTCAGACTTAGCTACCACCCTTGTAAGGGGAAAAAGCTCTTGGTATTTACTGTAGATATAGATTTGAAGTTGTTTGTTGTTTAGCTTGAGTTCTATCACTTCCTAAGCTATTCCAAGTTTATGTGCATCTGTATGGAAAACACTGTTTCTTTATATCCTTTAGAAATGTGGTCTTAATTTGCTCCCGTGACCTCTTAAAGCCCTCCTATCTTTAATCAGGCGATCTCCTCTGTTAGTGCAATCTGTCCCCTTTAGTGACCTGAATACTGTAATCATATCACCTCTTTCTCATTGATCTTTCAAAGTTGGCAGACCCAGTGGTTTTAGTCTTCACTTGTATGGTTTATCTGTCAGGCTGGGGACCAGTTTGGTGTGTATTTACTTACCTAGTTGTATTTTATGGGAAGGGGAGCTATGCTCGTGATGACCCATTTTTGTATCTCACAAGATCAAGTTTGTTCTTAAATTCTTGTATTGTGTTTCTGCATCTGGGGTATTGGCTGCATGTTGTTGTGGTAAAGTAGCATTCAGTTGATATTTTAGGGTCTATATGGGGCTCCCCTATGGACCAGAGCCACACATCATTTTGTTTGTGATGGAGGAGGAGGACTCTGTGCACAGAGAAATGATGACACTTATATTATACTGCTACTGTCTCTCCGTTGTGCTGTCTCCCAACCCCTTGTTGCTATGCTGTACCATTTCTCTGAATATTCATTTCCTTGTTTTGCCTACCCTGTGGTAGAGACAGAATGCTGCCACCAAGTATTCCCACTTAAATCGTAAGAGGTGAGAAAAATGGGGCGGGGATTAGGACTAGGCATCCTTCTCCCTGTAGCCCCACAGGGGACATTCCTAAAAAAGTAAAGGCATAAGAGGGTCTGGGAGTTTTCCAACAAGTACCCTAAGGTTTGGGTCTTTTAATGTGTGTGGATGTGATACAGATGAGAGTAAAAGGGAAGAGATAGGTAGTATGTTTGTGAGAAGAAGATGGATGTGTTGGCCTTGAGTGAAATTAAGTTGAGAGGGAGGGGCAAGTGTGAGTTTGGGAGTGTAGTTGGAAGGTTCTCAGGAGTGAAAAGAGGGCGAGGGAGAGAAGTTGTGGCTATACCTGTAAGTGAAGAGATAGGTAAATGTGTAGTGGAGTGGAAGGAGTGTTCAAGGTTAATGTGGATGAAGGTGAAACTGGGAAAGGAAATGTGGGTTTTTGTAAATGCATATGGGCCTAGTAGTGAGGAGAGTGTAGAAGAAAGGGAGGCTTTTTTGGATAGATTTGAATGAGTGTATAGAGGGAGTAGGGAGAAACATCAATGTAGTAGTGTGAGAACCTGATTCTCATGATCTCGCCATGCCCTGCCTGACCTCGTCACAACCTAGCTTAAAAGCCTTATCAGAAAAATATATGTATGGGCATCACATGACGGCCCTTATAAAAAACGAACAAATATATCACATGAATGAAAAGACCTGGTGTATTCAGCTGAGCCAGCCCATGTTGTGTAGTGACTGTAGCTATTGGCCAAAAGTTTGTTATGGCTGTAGCCTTAGCCAATCATGGAAAAACCAAGATGAACTGTATGGCCTTAGAGGGAGGTGCTTAATAATTACCGAGGTGTCCTTAAATTGTAAAGACAGAAAGAAAGTCAATCGTTAGGCAGCTGCTCTGAGCATCAGGTCAAGGTAAGTAGTCTAATTTTCCACTCCCATACACAATATACACGTTCTAGCACTCAAAATAAACAAAGATACTTGGACCACTGGTTTGTTCTCTTACCTAGCGATACTTAAGTTCTCTCTCTCTCTGGGGGTCATATCCCTTACTCTCTGGGGGAGCGTAACAGTAGTATTGGGAGACCTTAATGCTAGGGTAGGAAATGAACCAATAGATGGAGTGGTTGGGAATGTGGAATTCCAGTGAAGAATCTCAGAATAGAGTTGATGGTGGAGATGTATCTAGAGAGTTGATGATAGCAAATACAGTGTTTCAGAAGAAAGTCAAGCATAAATACACATGGGATAGGGTGGTGGATGGAAGGATGGTAGATAGAGCATTATTGGACTATGTAGTGGTAGATAGGAGTATAATAGGAAGAGTTAAGAATGTACATGTTCTAAGGGGAGAGAGTGGGGGAATATCAGATCCTTTTTTGGTGGAAGGTAAGTTGAGAGTGGAGGATAGATGTAGAAAGAGGAAAAGGACAAAAGGTAGGGAGGTGCTTAAAGTGAACTGCTTAAATGAGAAAGAAAAAGAGAAGGAGTACAAGAAGAAGCTGAGAGAGGAGTGGGAGGGAGTGAAGGATAGAGTAGAACTAAGAGTGGAGGAGGAATGGGGATGGTTTAAGGAGGGAGTCACAAGGTGTGCAAAGATGGTATGTGGAACAAGAAGGACAGGAGAAAATAGAAGGAAGGGTAGTGAATGGTGGGATGAGGAAACAAAGAAAGTTGTAAGAGAAAAGAAGCGAGCTTTCACAGATTGGTTACAAAATAGGACGAGGGAGTCATATGAGAGGTACAAAGAAAAGAGAAGTAAAGCATAAGATAAAGGAGGCAAAGAGGAGAACAGATGTGAAATGGGGTAAGAGTATGACAGAAAATTTTGAAAGTAATAAAATTATGTGTTGGAAAGAAATTGAGAGAGGAAGAGGAGGTGAATCAAGTAGAGAAGAAATGGTAAAAGGTGCAGGTGGAGAGATGATAATGGAAGAGAAGGCAGTAAGAGGAAGATGGGCAGAGTATTTTAGGGAGTTGCTAAATATGAAAGAGGATAGGGAGGGAAAGGTGTATGGTAGTGTAGCTGAGCGGGTGTGAGGCTGACTAAAACACTGGTATGTGTTGGCTCTGCTTTATTATATAAACTGCTCATATGTTTTCGGAGGCAGACTACAGGAGAGTGGAATGTGGCAAGATGGGGCAAGCTTGTATTTACTCTTTGTTGGAGCAACCTTACTCTTGGAGCTAGCACGCCGTGACTGGCTTCGTGGCCTGCTTAGGTAAGGATGTTTTTTGGGCTTTTATGGATCTGGAAAAGGCTTATGACAGAGTAAACACGAAGGCACTGTGGGAGGTATTGCAGATATACAGGATAGGAGGAAAGCTTCTAGGAGCTGTGAAGAGTTTTTATGAGAGTAGTAGAGCATGTGTCAGGATTAGGAGTGGAGAGAGTGAGTGGTTTGAGGTAAAGGTGGGACTTCATCAGGGATGTGTTATGTCACCCTGGCTGTTCAATTTCTACATGGATGGGGTGGTGCGAGAGGTGAATGCAAGGGTGGTAGGTCAGGGATTGGAGATTGTTAAAGAAAATGGAGAAAAGTGGGAGGTGAGCCAGCTGTTGTTTGTGGACGACTTTGCACTTGTAGCAGGATCAGAGGAGAGATTGAGGAAGGTAGTGAAAGAGTTTGGGAGAGTGTGTGAAAGAAGAAAGTTGAAGATAAATGTGGGTAAAAGTAAGGCGATTAGATATACAAGGTGTGAAAGTGGTAGCAGACTGGAAGTGAATAATAAGGGAGAGAGACTGGAGGAAGTGGATATTTTTAGATACTTGGGTGTGAATGTAGCAGGAAAGGGAAGAGTGGAGGTGTAGGTAGAGTGTAGATTGAGAGAAGCGAGTAAATGCCTTGGTGGATTAAAAAGTGTAATGAGAAATAGACATCTGGGAATGGATGCTAAGAGGAGATTGTATGAAGAAGTGATTGTGCCAACAGCACTGTATGGGGCAGAGACGTGGAATATGAGAGAAGGAGTTTGAATGTATTTACCGAGTTGTATTTTACGGGACGAGAACTATGCTCGTAGTGACCCGTTTTCATATCTCTCCACATCCAGTTTATTCTTAAAAAATTTGTATAGTTTTGGCACTCACTGTATCTCCATTTAGTTTGTTCCAGACATCAATCAATCTATGTGGGAAGTTATTCTTTTTCAAATCTCTTCTGTAACTGTCCTTCTTTAGCTTCTTTTCATGGCCTCTTGTTTCTCTTCTGTCCCATTTCAATAAGTCGTCTCTATCAAGAATTTCCATCCCTTTCATAATTGTGTAAATGGTCAACAAATCACCTCTTTCTCTTCTTTGTTCTAGTGTTGATAGATGTAATTTATCCAATCTTTGTTCGTATGTCAGATTTGACAGTGTAGGTGCCATTTTTGTTGCTGCTGTTTGAATTCTTTCTGATTTTCATATCTTTTTTTTTTGTGCTAGGTGCCCAGTGTTGCAGCATATTCTAGTTGAGGTCTTATTAGTGCAACCAATATTTTCTTTACCATTTCTTCATCCATGTAGTCGAAGGTCACTTTCATTGATCTTAATAAGTTAAAAGTCTCCAACTAATTTATTGACATGTTTATCAGGTGTCAAGTCACTTAAGATAATCACTCCCAGGTCCCTTTCTGAGTCGACTTTTTTGACTTCCTTGTTACCCATTATATATTGACCCAATATTCTATTTTTGCTTTTTTCCAAATTCCATTATACTACATTTTTTAATGTTAACCACTTCCATACGGTGACGCCTACGTAAGGCGTCATAAGAAGCAAGTGGGTACGCGATGATGCCGATGTCGGCGTCTTGATTATATTTATTGTAGTCATACCTGCGTGACCCTCATTCTCGCTAAACTGGCTTCATCATATTTTCTATGGTTATCAAAATTCACGGGTGAAAGAGAACGAGCGATTGAGCAGTGACTTTATTTTTTATAATGCGATTATTATGACGCACGTCTGGCAGCTAATGCTGCCAGACGTGCGATGTGCCCCAGAGTGAAGGGGTTAAAGTTCATTTCACACCTCTGACTCCATTCCCATATTTTGTCCAGGTCCTCTTGTAGCGATCTGCAATCTTCTGTGCTTACTCTCTTGAGTAATTTGGCATCGTCAGCAAAGAAGTTTATGTAACACTTCGCTCCCTCATCCATATCATTTATATATATGGCAAACATTAAAGGAGCCAAAACAAAGCCTTGCGGGACCCCACTTATCACATCTTTCCAGTTGAAATTTTTGTCTCTAAGAACCACTCTCATTTTTCTCCCATTTAAGAAATCCTTCATCCATCCCAGTAGCTTACCTTGTATTCCTCCTATTCTTTCAATTTTTCTTATTAACTTTTTATGTGGTACTTTGTCAAAAGCTTTCTGCAAATCCCAGAAGGCGCAATCTGCCAAGCCATCTCTTTCTTGTATTATCTCAATTAATCTCGAGAAAAAGCATATTAAGTTTGTGGCACACAATCTTCCACTTCTAAAACCAAATTGTTTAGGGTTTAATATTTCATTTTCTTCCAAGTGTTTGATCCATTTGTTTCTGATTACTTTTTTGCATATTTTTGCTACTGTGTAAGGGATACCGGTCTGAAGTTTGTAGTATCTTCGTTGTTTCCTCCTTTATATACACTCACTATCCTAGTTACGACCTAGATCGGTTCCGACCAACCGGTCGTAAGTCGAAACGGTCGTAACTCGGACCGTATACATTCGAGGTGTATACTCAAGGACATATGATGCAGAGCGTAAATCCAGCTCAAATGTCTCGTTTGTGGCCTCATTGTAGAACATTCTCAGTGCAAAATATCCAATACTCTTTGATTGTTATACTAAATAATAAAATAATAATAATAAATTAATAGGATAGGGTAAAGAAAGAAAATATATTACACAGGATTCTTATTAGAGATCGAAAATACAAATTAACACAAAGATACAAAATATAAAAAATAGAAAATAGGCATGTAAAAAACAAAAAAATTAAAATCCACTTTTTGGTTGCACGTCATCTACACTTTCTTCGTGCGTACGGTCGAGGGAAAGATCAGGCAGTAGGTCTGGTGAGGCACCATGGGGGATCCATTGGTATCCGCTGGTCGAGGCATAATTAATAAAAAAAGGTTGAAGTAATAAAGGATTAATAACATTTAAAATAATTCCCTCAAATGTACATGAAAACAAGTACTGTACAAGATTCGCTTCTATGCACTGGGCTCAATCGTCGCCTCCCATGCGAAAACGTTTGGTCTCTCTTCATAAGAAAAGAATGATAATCATAGCATAATGTTATTTCATCAAATAAATATTTTATGCATGGAATAGTACAGTGAGATATATTGTATTATTGAATATAAGATATTATACTTCAGAACTCCAGGAATATCATAGACTTGGGTTAAAGCTATTTGTATCCATGTTCGTACACTACAGCTTTTGACTTTCGACCAATAGAGAACTCGAACCAGAATGAAAAGTACGAATGCAGGACTACTGTAAACCGACTCTCTGTCTTGGCTTTCGGGGAAGCATGTATCACCGATCTGGCAAAACTGCTCTTTCTGACCATTCCCACCTGCCCTGATTATCGGTGGGAAATGGGAATCGAAATACGGTATAATATCAATTCCAGTAAAATTATGGTAGATGGTAGACACACACTAAATTATGGTAGAAGTACTATAATTATGGCAGACAGCGCAACCTTGGTGAGATGCTGTGCTGCCGTAACTGTCGTACGGGATGCTGGACGCCACGTGCAAACGTACGGTAAACCAGTAAACTCATAATATGTGCATGTAGGCATCTGCTGAATGTGGTCGTAAGTACGGGTGGACGTAAGTCACACAGGTCGTAACTCGGATAGTGAGTGTATTGATACTATGCATCTTTCCAATCTTGCAGTACCTTTCCTTCTTTGAGTGAAAAGTCTATTATCTTGTATAATTTGTCCTTCAGTTCGTCTATACACTCTTTCAGTATCCAATTTGCAAATTCCATCCAGTCCATGTGATTTCCTAACATCTAGGTTTTTTATTTGGTCTCTTATTTCTTTCTGTATTACCTTTATTTCTTTCATTTTAGGGGGTCTTTCTTGTCCATCTTCCCAAATTTGTGAGTTCTCAACTGTAAAAATAGACCTGAAATGTCTGATCATAACTTCTGCCATTTCTGTGTCATCTATATATTCTTTATCTCCATGCAGTTTTACAATTTTGTATTAGTCTTTTAATTTATCGTTTACATATCTGTAAAAGAGTTTAGGTTGATCCTTACATTTGTCTATAATATCTTTTTCATAGTTTCTTTTTTCTTTCCTGTGTATAATCACATATTTGTTCCTAAGTTTTATATATATTTGCCATTTGGATGTTTTTTTTTTTTGTCTGTTTTCCATCATTTTCCCTGTGGTGGGGGAAAATAATACTGCCACCAAGTAATTCCACTTGGATCGTAAGAGGTGAGAAGAAAGGGACGGGGATTGGGACTAGACATCCTACTCCTTGTAGCCCCACAGGGGACATTCCTAAAAGAAAAAGCAAAGGCATAAGAGGGTCTGGGAGTTTTCCGACCAGTGCCCTAAGGTTTGGGTCTTTTAATGTGCGTGGATGTGGTACAGATGAGAGTAAAAGGGAAGAGATAGGTAGTATGTTTGTGAGAAGAAAGGTGGATGTGTTGGCTTTGAGTGAAACTAAGTTGAAAGGGAAGGGTGAGTGTAAGTTTGGGAGTGTAAGTGGGAGGTTATCAGGAGTGAAGAGAGGGCAAGGGAGGGAAGGGGTGGCTATACTAGTAAGTGAAGAGATAGGTAAATGTGTAGTGGAGTGGAAGGAGGTTTCCTCAAGGATAATGTGGACGAAGGTGAAACTGGGAAAGGAGATGTGGGTTTTTGTAAATGCATATGGGCCTGGCAGTGAGAAGAGCGTAGAAGAAAGGGAGGCTTTTTTGGATAGATTTAAATGAGTGCATAGAGGATTTAGGGAGAAATATCAGTGTAATAGTACTGGGAGACCTTAATGCTAGGGTAGGAAATGGTCCAATTGATGGAGTGGTTGGGAAATGTGGAGTTCCAGGAAAAAATCGTAGTGGAGAGTTGATGGTGGAAATGTGTCTAGAGAGTTGATGATAGCAAATACAGTTTTTCGGAAGAAAGTCAAGCATAAGTACACATGGGAGAGGGTGGTGGATGGAAGGGTGGTAGATAGAGTGTTAATGGACTATGTAGTGGTAAATAGGATTATGATAGGAAGAGTTAAGGATGTACATGAGCTAAGGGGAGAGGGTGGGGGAATATCAGATAATTTTTTGGTGGAAGGTAAGTTGAGAGTGGAGGATAGATGGAGGAAGAGGAAAGGGACAAAAGGTAGGGAGGTGCTTAGAGTGAACTCTTTAAATGAAAAGGAAAAGGAGGAGTACAAGAAGAAGCTGAAGGAGGAGTGGGAGGGAGTGAAGGATAGAGTAGAGGTAGGTGTGGAGGAGGAATGGGGATGGTTCAAGGAGGGAGTCACAAAGTGTGCAAAGATGGTGTGTGGAATAAGGACAGGAGGAAATAGAAGAAAGGGTAGTGAATGGTGGGATGAGGAAACAAGGAAGGTTGTAGAAGAGAAGAAGCGAGCTTTCACAGATTGGTTACAAAATAGGACGAGGGAGTCATATGAGAAGTACAAAGAAAAGAAAAGAGAAGTAAAGCAAAAGGTAAAGGAGGCAAAGAGGAGAGCAGATGTGAAATGGGGTAAAAGTATGACAGAATTTTGAAAATAATATAAAGATGTTTTGGAAAGAAATTAAGAGAGGAAGAGGAGGCAAATCAAGTAGAGAAGAAAAGGTAAAAGTTGCAGATGGAGAGATGATAATGGAAGAGAAGGCAGTAAGGGGAAGATGGGCAGAATATTTTAGGGAGTTGCTAAATGTGAAAGAGGATAGGGAGGGAAAGATAGCTACAGTGGGAAATGCAAAGAAAATGTGAGTGATGAGTGAGGAAAATGGAGGAGAAATAAGGAAGGATGAAGTGAAGGCAGTTGTTAAGATGATGAGAGCAGGTAAGGCACCTGGTCTGGATGGATGCCATGCAGAATGTCTAAAAAAAAAAGGAGGTACAGTGATGGTGTACTGGCTGGTGGTTATTTAATGTTTGCTGGAGAGAGGGTAGAGTGCCGGAGGACTGGAGGAGTGCCTGTATAGTTCCACTTTACAAGGGAAAAGGGGACAAATGAGAATGTAGTAGTTTCAGAGGGATTAGCTTGTTGAGTGTAGTTGGGAAGGCTTATGGGAGGATCTTGATTGAAAGGATTAGGAGAGGAATAGAGGGAGTAATTGGTGAGGAACAGTGTGGATTTAGGATGGGTAGAGGTTGTGTAGATCAGATTTTTGTGGTAAGACAGATATGTGAGAAAGCTATAGGAAAGGGTAAGGATGTTTTTTTGGGCCTTTATGGACCTGGAAAAGGCTTAAGATAGGGTAGACAGAAAGGCACTGTGGGAGGTTTTGCGGATATACGGGATAGGAGGAAAGCTTCTAGGAGCTGTGAAGATTTTTTATGAGAGTAGTAGAGCTTGTGTCAGGATTAGAAATGGAAAGAGTGAGTGGTTCGAGGTAAAGGTGGGACTACATCAAGGATGTGTTATGTCGCCCTGGCTGTTCAACTTATACATGGATGGGGTAGTGCATGAGGTAAATGCAAGGGTAGTGGGTCAGGGATTGGAGATGGGTAAAGAAAATGGAGAAAAGTGGGAGGTGAGCCAGCTGTTGTTTGCGGACGACACTGCGCTTGTGGCAGGATCAGAGGAGGGATTGAGGAAGTTGGTGACAGAGTTTGGGAGAGTGTGTGATAGAAGAAAGCTGAAGATATATGTGGGTAAAAGTAAGGTGATGAGATGTACAAGGGGTGAAAGTGGCAGTAGTCTGGAAGTGAGTATTAAGGGAGAGCGACTGGAGGAAATGGATAGTTTTAGATACTTGGGTGCAAACGTGGCAGGAAAAGGTGGAGTGAAGGTGGAGGTAGAATGTAGATTGAGAGAAGCAAGTAAATGCCTTGGTGGACTAAAGAGTATAATGAGGAATAGACATTTGGGAATGTATGCTAAGAGGAGACTATATGAAGGAGCGATTGTGCCAACAGCACTATATGGGGCAGAAACATGGAACATAAGAGAAGAAGAGAGAAGGAGTTTGAATGTGTTTGAGATGAGGTGTCTGAGAAATATGATGGGGGTTACTAGGTTGGACAGAGTGAGAAATGAGGTGAGGAGGAGAACAGGGGTGGAAAGAGAGTTGGGAGATAGGGTTCATGAAAGAGCATTAGGATGATTTGGACACATTGATGACCCATGATCCAGGAGGTGCTAAGATGAGAGGGAGGGTGGAGGGGTGTGGAGTGTATTCAGGGATGAAATGGGTGGGAATGATTTTATGCCTTTTCCTTTTTGGCTACCTCCCTTGTAAGGGGGAAAAAGCCGTGGTATATGTATGTATGTATGTTAAAATCTTTTCCTGGCTTTGTCTCTTCTGTCTTTAGCCTCACTACACCTTTTTTTGTTCCAACACTTTATATGAATCTCTTTTCGCTTCTTTGGTATATATTTATCAATTCTTTCCTTGTATTTTTCTTTGAATATGTTCCATTTGTCTTCCATCTTTGTTTCCTCTTTGGAGAATTTTCTTAGTTTTACAAAATCAGTTTTGTTGTACATTAATCTTCCATCTCTATGTTTATCATTCCTTCTTACCTTGTTTCGTTCTTTTAATTCAAACTCTATTAATATATGAGGTGTCTGAGAAGTATGATAAGGGTTACTATGCTGGATAGAGTGAGAAATAAGGAGGTGAGGAGGAGAACGGGGGTGGAAAGGGATTTGGAAGATCGGGTGGGTGAAAGAGTATTGGAATGGTTTGGACACATGGAAAGAATGACTTAAGAAAGACTAGTAAAAGAGGTGTGGAAGGAGTGAACATGAGGGGTCGACCTAGGATGAGATGGATGGATATGGTAAAAGGGGCTTTGGGGAAGAGGGGAATGTCTGTTGAGGAAGGGCGGGAGAGGACAGAAGACAGGGGCGAATGGAGAATGGTAGTATATGGATGATGTGATCCACGAGGTGGAATGGGTGGGGGATGGGGTGGGGTAAGGTAGTATGTGTGAGAAAATTTTGACGCAGCTCGAAGGGCTTTTTCTCCGTCTTCTTTTCTGCATGAGGGGATGGAGAGTGGGTTCGCCTATTTAATGAAGTGGCCTTGTTGTGGATGTGCTGTGTCTTGTGACACTGCTTCTGACCCAGGTCAGTGGACAAGGTGCAGGGATGACCCATCATCCAGAAGGTGCCAAGATATGAGGGTGGAGGGGAGTGGAGTGTATTCAGAGATGGAATGGGTGGGAGTGGTTTTTATGCCTTTTTCTTTTGGCTTCCTCCCTTATAAGGGGGAAAAAAGCCTTTGGTATATGTATGTATGTATGTATTGTGTTAACACACACTTTTTTCGTCCAATTTATTCCATATATATCAATCATTCTGTGTGGGAAGCAGGTCTTTTTCAGGTCTCTTCTGTAGTTTTCCTTTTTGAGTTTCATTGCATGTCATCTTGTTTTTCCTCTGTCCTTCTTTATTAAGTCCTCTCTATCAAGGTGTTCTTTTCCTTTCATAATTCTGTAGATGGTTAGTAGGTCCCCTTGTTCTCTTCTTTGTTCCAGGGTCGGCAATTCCTGTTTGGCCAGTCTTTGTTCATATGTCAGGTTTGAAAGTGTTGTGGCCATCTTTGTCATTGCTCTTTGTATTCTTTCTAATTTTCTTATATTCTTTTTTGTACTGAGTGACCATATCAGCACTGTGTATTCCAGTTTTGGCCTTATTTGTTTGTAATATTTTCTTAATCATTTCCTTATCCAGGTATAAAGGCCACCTTTATTGATCTCAACAAATTGTATGTTTCTCCGACTATTTCATTTATATGTTTATCTGGTGACATGTCTTTGGTGATGATTACTCCTAGGTCCCTTTCAGAATTTACTTTCTTTATTTCTTTTCCGTCAATTTTATACTGTCCTGATATTCTGTTCTTGCCATTCCCAAATTCAATTATACTGCATTTCTTGATGTTGAATTCTACTTCCCAATTCTTGATCCACTCTGAGACTTTGTTCAGATCACTCTGTAATGAGTCACAGTCTATTTTGGAGTTTATTCTCTTTAATAACTTTCCATCATTCACAAAGAAGTTCATGTAACATTCAATACTTTTGTCCATGTCATTTACATATATAGCAAACATTATCGGAGCCAGCACTGACCCCTGTGGGACTCCACTACTCGTTTCTACCCATTTTGAATATTTGTCTCTGAGCACCACTCTCATTTTTCTTCCATATAGGTAGTCCTCCATCCAATTCAATAGTTTTCCATGTATGCCTCCTATTGTTTCCAGTTTATATAGCAATTTTCTGTGTGGTACCTCATCAAATGCCTTTTGTAGGTCCAGGAAGGCACAGTCTGCCCAGCCATCACTTTCTTGCAATATATCTATCAATCTTGAATTCATCTTTTCGATATTACAAAACCAAGTGAAAACTGGCCTTACAGTGAAGGCAAAGAATTTTAGAGAAATAAATAGAATCAGGAGGCTGAGTGAGATACACAACTGAGAAAGTGGCTCCTGTGTCAATGGTCCACCCTTTGAAACAGCCAAGAAATTCATCAGAACCATCAATAACTCAAGTGCAAAAATTGAGTAGTAGTATTGAAGGAGAAAATAACAGCACTGGTTCTAATGTTGCAAAAGAGTTTCCTCTCATGAAACGAAAGTATCACACAACAAAATCTGCTGCCAAGCTGGTATCAAAAGTGTCCTTGTTAACAAGGAAAGCATCAAATGTTCTTCAAAACTTGGCTGAAGAAGGAATAGATGTCCCCATACCATTACAAGTGGGAATTTGGCATCGAGTGGTCAAGGATGCAGAAAGAGTCAAGAACTGGCTGAAAGAAATTATTAGTGAAGAGGAATTTTGCTTGCATTTTGATGAGAAGAGAATTGACAATAAAGAATATCAAGTGGTCTGTGTAAAGAATTCTGCCAGAACCCTTCACCCCGGCATTTTGGCTTGCGAAGGCAGATCAGCTGAGGACATCTTTATCCCACTGCAAGCCCTACTAGATGAATACAATGCATGGAGAATTGTCAAAATGATTATTTCCAACACCACAGCAGTCAGTACAGTCCATCAAAGTGATGTTGTAGACTTCAAAAACAAAGACAGTTCTGACAAAAGAGACTAGAAGAGCCTCCATGTATTGGGTGCCAACATCATATTCTTGACTTGGTTCTACAGCACGTCATGGATTCCTTTTATGCAACAAAATCACAGTCACCCAGCATCAACTATTATTTTATTGATGATATTTTGGCAGGCTATGAGAACTTACAAAAAAGCTATTCTGGTATAGAAATGATGCCAACACGAGAAAACCCTGGATTGATAAATGATTTCAGGTTTCTTTTTGAGCTCTGTGAAGCATGTAAGTACTACCACATTAAAGAATCCAGAGAGTAACTACAAAGATGGCTCCAACACTTTCAAAACTGTCATATGAGGGGAGATGGTCAAAACTGAAATTACTGACTCTGGAATGAAGACGAGAAGGAGGGAACTTGCTAACCATTTATAGAATCATGAAAGGCATGGAAGTCCTTGGTAGAGAAGTCGTACTAATTTGAGATGAGAAATACAAGGGGACATGAAAAGAAACTCAAAAAGGACAGTTATAGAAGAGACCTAAAAAAACAGCTTTCCACACAGAGTAGTGGATGTCTGGAACAAATTGGATGAAACTATAGTGTGTGTAAAAAACTATACACGAATTTAACAACACAAGTCATATTCTCAATTTTTGCCAGGTCATCCCCAGACATTTTGCTTTCCTGTGGCTACATTTTTTTGTCTAGACTAATGATTTTTTACAAACTTAAACACAAAACTATTATGCACCCCAGATTTAGTTTTCATATAAATTGATACATTACATTTTTCATTTAAAAAAAGAAAAGAAAATCTAATATTTTTAACCTAGGCATAGAAAACTATTCAAAGGAAAAGAACCTCCTTTGTATGAGAGTTTTAAAAGACACCAAAAGGAATAATACTGCATATTCTCATTTGTGTATGACAAATAGTATGTTCACACAATAAAAGGAATCAAAGTTTTTTTTTTTTTTTTAAGATAAAAAAAATCACAGATCCTACAAGATTCAGAAAAAAGGAATTTGAATATGCGGTTTTGAAGAGATTTCTTTTCTGGTTTTTATGCCACAAGAATTTTTAAAATCAGAGATATAAACATTTTAACCTTTAATTTTGAGTTTTGAAAAAAGTGCATTTTTATGTTCAGGTACTATGCACAGTATAGTAATACTTTTTTTTTTTTAGAGCAATACTACTGTGATTTATTCCTTACTTTACACCTGATAATGTTCAAGAGGTCAGATTTTCAAGGAAGGTCATTCAGGTCACTTATAGGGAAGGTGTGTGAGGTCAACCATGTTGAAATAGGCACCTGGTTCCCTTTTGTCTTTTATATTACATAAATGAATGCAGATGTATGTGTAATACAAATCCTGTGGCCATATCTATCACAAATCCTGCACCAATGTGAGAAGAATGGCCACATGTGAGCCATGTCCCATCTTATCCAACAGTAATTTCAAACTTTCCATCATTTGGGTGCACTGTAGCATGCCTGGAGACTTCTTCAGCCACAGCTTCATGCACAATTTTTGTTGTTGCCCAAAAAACTCTTTCATGGCACCATACAGAATGTTTGCATACTTCATAAATACAGTCTGTGACATGGCATGTGTGCCAAAGAGAGCTGACAGCCTGGATAGGCCTGCTCTTCCATAGCCATTACTGAGGCTGTGAAACAACACACTATTGCCTTCAGTAATTTTGCCAAGATTAGATTTCCGTGGCTCACTGTGACACATCAACACATTGCACTTGTTGCACTTCACTAGCACTTCACATTTTTTTTTTTTTTTTTTTTTTTTTTTTACATTTGTGAATGCTATCTCACCACATGCATCACATATCTTTCCCTTCAAAAGTTCTTTCAGTCTCCTAATGGAGATGAGTACACCTATCCCCCAGCTATCGCGCATACTTGAAAAGCTGACACAATTTCCATATCATGCATCAAATTGGCTGCTATCGTGCGCCTCTAGCCCAAATTTTCATATCGTGCAGCGTGCGGCTGGTATCACGCGCCCCCGTGACGTCACAGGCGGCGGCCATCTTTGTTGGCTTGAGCTGCACGCTGATTGGTCGAGGGTTTGTTTACATGTACAGGCCACCACACTGCTTGTACACGGTGCGCTGTGTGTGAGTGTTGGCACGTGATAGCTACAACATTTTTTGTAGAAGTGACTTGTTACTTGTTCTCAGGCCCCACTCCGTGAATAAATGAGTACTACAGTACAGTACATACAGTATTCAATTTCTTTTTGAACACTTCTGGAAAAATGTGACCCAAAAGACAATTCATCATGCATGGCAAAATGTATTGGAGGGTTTGCTGGATGACCTGACCAATGCGGGAGGGTGGAAGGTGAGCCACAGTCAGCGAAGGCCGAGGCAGAGGCAGCTGCACAAGAGGCCAGCCAAGTTCCTGGAGGTGGTTTTGAGGACACAAGAGAGGGTGAAATCCTGGAAATGATGCAGCCAGCCCCTGTTACAGTTGCTGACATCATAGAAGAGGACAAGGATGAGGAGAGAGGAGAACATCAGGAGGAGGAGGGTCAGGTAACCACGCGTGCGGGACTCACCATAGCCGGCGTCAAGGAACTGATAGACTGGGGCATCAGGATGTGGCACCTCTTTGAGCAAGATAGCTCCATCAACAGTGAAGCAAGATGTTCGCTCATTATTAGAGCACTAGAAGGTTACAATGAACAGTATTATACCCACATCAATGCCCTGCAGCAACGCCAGATCACAAAATTCTTACACTGGCTCGCCAAGACACAACCAGCCAACCCACAACCAGGACCATCACAAGAGGAGGATTCTGGGGGTGATGTTGATTATTTTGAGGGTTTTGAGACTCCTGCAGCCATAGATGACTTCCTTGACGAGATACAACGTCGAGTGGGTGGTCAGTAACAAGCCACCCCAGCCTCAGAACTCCTCTAACCCACCCAAGCCCCTCATCACCCTCAAAAAGGTAAAATAAATGTCTATGAAATGTCTATTTTTCATTTTATAGCCTTGATGTGTTTATTGTATTACAACACTGGATTGTATGTTTAAGCAATTTTGTTAAGAAAGGTGAAAACAGTGAAGATAAAGGAGAAATAAAGGTGAAGTTGGAGGAAAATATTTGGTCTGGGTACCAATTATAATTATTACCATTAGTTCTGCTATCGCGTTTTCAGCTATTGCATGGCTTTAGCGGCACCAATTAGGCGCGATAGTAAAGGGATGCATGTACAAGGGCATTATTGTCATCCAAATCTCCCCCATCACTCAGCTATTCCACACATGAGATACTAGAAGTGCTGGGTTGAGGTGCCAATTCGTCACTTTGTTCCTTCTTTACCCCAACGTGCCTTGATTCTATTCTTGGCAAACTCACTCCATGCCACAGTCTTGTTTTTAAGTTTTCCCATTGTTTATGTAACAAGAAAAATGCACTAAATAATAACAGAGTGCAAAAAACACAAAAACACTTGTGCGAAAATGAACCGTGCATGCACTCGCACTAGGAAAACTTATACCACTTTTTTTTTTTCTACACATGTTTCTCGCTCTGAGTATAAGTGGTGTTGGTGGAAAAGATATCGTACAATACCATACATACATATATCCATGAAAAAAATTGAATAAAAATGATGCAGAAGATATAAGATAAGTCAACAGTATAAATGTAAACAGAGTTAAATCCCCACCACGTGGGGTAGTAGACATTTAAACTTTTAAATGCCAAAACAATTTTCTAGCATCTGGCAGAGTGGTGCATGATGTCCCCACATCCCTCACAATGTCACATGCTGATTTTATTTTATTTTATTTATTTATTTTTTTTTTCCAACCAAAAAAACAATTTTTGTTGTTAAGAGCAAACTAAACATTGCAAAATACAAAGACTGGACACCATGAGCATAGCTCCCCTTCCTGTAAGATACAACTAGGTAAAATACAAATAGGTATATACATGGAGGGAAAATGGCCTCATATGAAATGGCAAAAGCTGCCCTCCCATCATAGCGCCAAGTGGAATTCACTGGCAATCTTTGGTTTTATTGTTTTTCTCTCTTTCTCTCTCTCTCTCTCTCTCTCTCTCTCTCTCTCTCTCTCCAGAAATGGAGAGATCAGCTGAAAGCTACTTGTGACATGGTTTTAAAATCAACACTAAAAGACACAATGAGCTGTGTGCTGTATCTCTAAATTGAAATGTCCTAAGGCTTTAAAAAAAATTTCTACCTACTGGATAAAGGAAAGGTCAGTGCTTGATGTGCCTTGGTCAAATATGGTGGTTGAGTAAGCTGTGAAGCTGATGGAAGAGCTTCACAGCACTTGCAGTACTGACAAATATCTCAACAGCAAGTTTATAAGAGTAACTCACAAACTTAAAAGCATTTTTAAAGTTTATATTCATTTGCAAATAAATGCTTTTGTAAATGGCAGAATTTTCATTGATACTTCAGCCTAATACAAAATCTCCATAGGTGCAGGAAATGTTTCACAATTTGACAAAAAGAAAGGCATTTTTGTGAGTTTTAGGCAAAAGTTCTTTTGCCACAACAGGCTTTTAAATATGAAAAAGTCATTTCCCCACTGAACACTGTAATCATATCAGCTCTTTCTCTTTGGTCTTTCAAAGTTGCCAGACCCAGCACTTTAAGTCTTTTCTCATATGGTGTGTGTGTATTTACCTAATTATAGTGTACAGGAAAGGAGTAAGGCTTATTGGGTCCTATATACTATTCTCTAAATTATTTTCATTATACCTAGCCTCAAACTCATGTATTGTTCCAACTTAATCTACACCCTTGATTTCCAGTTATTGTATTTAGATTTGAACTTGTGCATTGTTTCAGGTTGGGCTATATCACCTAAGCTATTACAAGTATTTATGTATCTGTATGGAAAACTGTATTTCTTCACATCCTTTAGACATGTGGTCTTTCTTAATCTCTTCAATACAAGTCAGATTCTCGCAGGAATCATCACCTGCCTGATGTACAAAAATTCAATGATTCATCTCATGTACTTGCTCTATGAAATATAAAATTACAGCTGTATTACTTGATTTCTTTCACTCTGAATATTAACCTCTTCAATACAAGTCAAATTCTCATGGACAGCATCAACTGCCTGATGTATAATGATTCAATGATGGATCACAATCATCTCATTATAATATATAAAGTTACAGCTGTATTACTCATTCTCTTTCACTCTGGATATAAATAACTGTGGAAAATATGATTAAGCCAATTCACAGAATATGGGGTCACTCAGCTACAACTACAAAATATAATCAAGATGCCAACACTGGTATCCTCTTATACCCACTCATGCCACATGTTGCCAATGTAGGCATCATTGTATGGAAGGGGTTAACCACAGAAAATGTGATCAAACCAGATCACATAATATGGAGATCACTCAGCTACAACTCTTATACCCACTCATGCCACATGTTGCCAATGTAGGCATCATTGTATGGAAGGGGTTAACCACAGAAAATGTGATCAAACCAGATCACATAATATGGAGATCACTCAGCTACAACTACAAAATAAATATAACCAAGAGTCCAATACACCAGTTCAGGCATCCTCATATACATACATACATACATATACCAAGGCTTTTTCCCCCTTACAAGGGAGGTAGCCAAAAAGGAAAAGGCATAAAATCATTCCCACCCATTCCATCCCTAAATACACTCCACATCCTTCCACCCTCCCTCTTCCCTCTTATCTTAGCACCTCCTGGATGACGGGTCATCCCTGCACCTTGTCCACTGACCTGGGTCAGAAGCAGTGTCACAAGACACAGCACATCCACAGCAAGGCCGCTTCATTAAATCGGTGACCCCCCCTCTCCGTCCCCCCATTGCATAAAAGGAGAAGACGGGGAGAAATTCCTTCGGGCTGCGTCAAATTTTGCTCACACATACTACCTCACCCCCCATCCCCCCGCCCATTCCACCTCATGCATCACAACATCATCCATATACAACCATTCTCCATTCACCCCTGTCTTCTGTCCTCTCCCATCCTTCCTCAACAGACATTCCCTTCCTCCCCAAAGCCCCCTTCACCCCATCCATCCACCTCATCCTAGGACATCCCCTCATGTTCACTCCCTCCACATCTGCCTTCCATACCTCTTTTACTAGTCTTTCTTCACTCATTCTTTCCATGTGTCCAAACCATCCTAATACTCTTTCATCAACCCTATCTCCCAACTCCCTTTCCACTCCTGTTTTCCTCCTCACCTCCTCATTTCTCACTCTATCTAGCCTAGTAACCCCCATCATACTTCTCAGAAACCTCATCTCAAACACATTCAAACTCCTTCTCTCTTCCTATCTTATGTTCCATGTTTCTGCCCCATACAGTGCTGTTGGCACAATCACTCCTTCATATAGTCTCCTCTTAGCATCCATTCCCAAATGTCTATTCCTCATTATACTCTTTAATCCACCAAGGCATTTACTCGCTTCTCTCAATCTACATTCTACCTCCACCTTCACTCCACCTTTTCGTGCCACATTTGCACCCAAGTATCTAAAAATATCCACTTCCTCCAGTCGCTCTCCCTTAATTCTCACTTCCAGTCTACTGCCACTTTCACCCCTTGTACATCTCATCACCTTACTTTTACCCACATTTATCTTTAGCTTTCTTCTATCACATACTCTCCCAAACTCTGTTACCAACTTCCTCAATCCCTCCTCCAATCCTGCCACAAGCGCAGTGTCGTCCGCAAACAACAGCTGGCTCACCTCCCATTTTTCTCCATTTTCTTTAACCATCTCCAATCCATGACCCACTACCCTTGCATTTACCTCTCGCACTACCCCATCCATGTATAAGTTGAACAGCCAGGGCGACATAACGCATCCTTGACGAAGTCCCACCTTTACCTCGAACCACTCACTCTCTCCATTTCTAATCCTGACACAAGCTCTACTACTCTCATAAAAACTCTTGACAGCTCCCAGAAGCTTCCCTATTATCCCGTCTATCTGCATAACCTCCCACAGTGCCTTTCTGTCTACCCTATCGTAAGCCTTTTCCAGATCCATAAAAGCCCCAAAAAATCCTTCCCCTTTCCTATAGCTTTCTCACATATCTGTCTTACCACAAAGATCTGATCTATACAACCTCTACCTGTCCTAAATCCACACTGTTCCTCACCAATTACTCCCTCTGTTCCTCTCCTAATCCTCTCAATCAAGATCCTCCCATAAGCCTTCCCAACTACACTTAACAAGCTAATTCCTCTGAAACTACAACATTCACACTTTTCCCCTTTTCCCTTGTTAAGAGGAACTATACAGGCACTCCTCCAGTCCTCCGGCACTCTACCCTCTCTCCAGCAAACATTAAATAACCTCACCAGCCAGTCCACCATCACTGTACCTCCTTTTTTTAGACATTTTGCATGGCATCCATCCAGACCAGGTGCCTTACCTGTTTTCATCATCTTAACAACTGCCTTCACTTCATCCTTCCTTATTTCTCCTCCATTTTCCTCACTCATCACAGTCATTTTCTTAGCATTTCCCACTGCAGCTATCTTTCCCTCCCTATCTTTCACATTTAGCAACTCCCTAAAATATTCTGCCCATCTTCCCCTTACTGCCTTCTCCTCCATTATCATCTCTCCATCTGCACCTTTTACCTTTTCTTCTCTACTTGATTCGCCTCCTTTTTCTCTCTTAATTTCTTTCCAAAACCTCTTTTTATCACTTTCAAAATTTTCTGTCATACTCTTACCCCATTTCACATCTGCTCTCCTCTTTGCCTCCTTTACCTTTTGCCTTACTTCTCTTCTCTTTTCTTTGTACCTCTCATATGACTCCCTCATCCTATTTTGTAACCAATCTGTGAAAGCTCGCTTCTTCTCTTCTACAACCTTCTTTGTTTCCTCATTCCACCATTCACTACCCATCCTTCTATTTCCTCCTGTCCTTCTTGTTCCACACACCATCCTTGCACACTTTGTGACTCTCCTTGAACCATCCCCATCCTCATATACCCACTGGAATTACCAACCCTGGAACAAAGAAGAGAAAGAGGAAATCAATTGGCCATTTAGAGAATCGTGAAAGACATGCAAGTCCTTGACAGAGAAGACCTATTAAAATGGGATTGAAGATAAACAAGGGACATGAAAAGAAACTCCAAAAGGACAGTTATAGAAGATATTTGTAGAAAATGGCTTTCTGCACAGAGTGGTGGATGTCTGTAACAAATTGGACAAAACCATAGTGTGTGCAAACACCATACAAGAATTTAAGAACAAACTAGATGTTGCGATGTGGAGGATATTAGAGAAGATGCACAATGTATCAAAACAGAATTGGACATCTTTATAGAAAGAGGTCCTGTTGATGGATAATAGTATGACCTTTTGATTGCAGTGTTTGAGAGACATGTTGCATCGGTGGAAGATTTAGAGGGCATTTGGAGCTGCTTCCCAACCAGAAGGGAATGAAATAGTAGATAGGCATCACAGGATTTGTTATGCCTATTGCTGAGAGGAGAGAAATCTCTCCCATTGAGGCATTATATTGGTACAATAGTACACCAAGAGCTGGACAAAATGAGTTGTCTGTGCCGCAATACTCTGTGTAAACCTATGATTGGAGATACCCATTGGTGAACCTTGGGAGGGTGGATGATGGCCTGTCAATTAAAATGGGTGAGGAGGTTTGGGAAAAACCACCAGCTGCACATTGTACCACTCAGTGGAACAGGGTGATTGTTACCCAAGTGAATTAATTTGGAAAATAATATATCTGTCAACGGTGTTCCAAGGCGTGTTAGATCTCTGTCCAGTCGTGTGTCCATTGTCCACTTTTGAAGATGCAAGTGATGATTCGAGCGAGAAATTGTGTCCTAAAGAACATGTGGAGCCATTGGTTGTTGTTGTTGTTGTTGTCGTTGTCGTTCCCTAGACCAGTGGTTCCCAACCCCAGGGTTGCGACCCAAACTAGGGTCGCGAGGGTGTTTTTGAGGGTCGCCAGAGGGTCTTTTCTAACTTTTTTTTCATTCAAGTTTCAAATGTATTTAAATTCATTGTGCTAGTAAATATAAACTGAACTATAAAAACGAAAGTTTATAAACATTATGCAAGTACGTAGAAATATAACATGAAATGGTTGAATTTATTATTACAATTAGGGTCGCGACTCCAGGCTAAGAGTGGATTTAGGGTCGCAGCCAAAAAAAGGTTGGGAAACACTGCCCTAGACTGTCTGTCCGAGCAGTCCCGTCTCCCCAAGGAATGCCACAGCCGAAACTGTGTTTTCCCACAAATCCTTTATAGAGTGTATGTTGTGTTGTTTGTGTGCATGATTGTGTATAATGCAGTCTTCCATTATGTGTTGTATGGTATGGGGTGAAGTGTTACATCCTGGGCAGCTGTTCACAATGCAGTCATCCAGCCTCTTCTGGTAGCTTAGAAGTGCTGGGTGGTGGCCGCACCACAGTCTGGTGGTTGATAAGAGTAATTGAGAGGATCTTCAGCATCCTTGAGGGGATATGAAACTGCCTGTTTGGATGGCTTATTATGTCACGGAGTAGGTAAAATTTTGGGTGGATTAATTTTGACATCTAATTTGAGGTACAGTGGAGACTCAATACTTGAACTCAATTTGATCCAAATGGCTGTTTGAGTATCAAAAAGTTTGACCACCGATGCCTATACATACATATACCAAAGGCTTTTTCCCCCTTACATGGGGGGTAGCCAAAAAGAAAAAAGGCATAGAAACCACTCCCACCCATTCCATCCCCTCCACCTTCCTCCCTCCCCTTCATCTTGGCACCTCCTGGATGACAGGTCATCCCTGCATCCTGTCCACTGCCCTGGGTCAGAAGCAGTGTTGCAAGACACAGCACATCCACATCAAGGCTGCTTCATTAATTTGGTGACCCCCCCCATCTCCATCCCCTTGTGCAGAAAAGGAGAAGATGGGGATAAATCCCTTTGGGCTGCATCAAATTATACCTATAAATCAGGTAATTCATTCTAGCCTTAGCAAAACCTTAAGTTTACAAAAATTTCAATATAATTTTTTTTATAATTTTGATTTGTACTTACTGTAAGTGAAGGCTGGTGATGGATAATGTAGAAGAAGAGGGAGAAGGGTGGGGAGGAGGAGGGAGGTTAGTTGTTGGAGGACAAGTCACTATCCATGAAAACGTCTGGTAACTCGTCTCCTGGTGTGATTCCTGTGAACCCACTAGTGGAGGGCTGCAGCTCACTAGTACTTGCATTCTCACTAGATTACTTTTTCAATAATAATCTGTCTAATGTGATCTGCCTTTACCTTTTTTCAAAATGTCTCTGAAATGTTGCATAAAATTTTCATCAGACTGGTTTATGTTTCTGTCCACTCCCACAAATATTTCTTGATCTCTGCAGTGGAGACTCTTTCCTTGCTGTTTCCCTCCTCCTCCCCTGAAGACAGCTCTTCACTTACCTCCTGCAGCTGTTCCTGGTGAAGTTGACACAGCTCATCAGTGGTGAAATCTTCAGAGTGTGCTTGCACCAGCTTCTCCACATCATCACTGTCCACCTCAATGCCTATGGTTCTCCCCAGAGACACAATGTCCTCCACCACAGCAGAATCCAGGACTGAAGGCTCGAATCCCTCAAAATCCTGGGCTATCAAACAGGTTGGCCACAGATTTTTTCCATCTGCCTTTCATTTATCCACATCAACAAATTTTCCATTTTTTCCACTAGTCGCTTAAGTTGTTTTTTCACACCCATCGCCGCATCAGCTCCCTTAATGGCCTCCTTGTTCTTCAGTATGGTGGCTACTATAGATTTTGCCATACAATACTCAGCTGCAAGATTGGTGATCCTTGCTCCTTTCTTATATTTATCAATAATCTCCATTTTCTGTTCAATGGTCATCACTACACTATTCCTTTGGTCTTATTTTCACCACTATTAAATCTCTTTGGTGTCAATGTAAGTTTCTAAATGAAAAACCCCAAACAGAACGCAGGAGAATGTTATTGTTCTGACAACCGTGGTGGGACAACTGGCAGTGGCAGTGAGGGAGAGGCCAGGAGCCTTTGTTTATAATCGTGTGTGGACATTCAAGTACAAGACATTCGAGTATTGAGTCTTCACTGTAATTTATTTATTTATTCATTTTTAGTCGTGTTGTTTTATAGGTGATTAGTTGCTTGTGATCTGAAGATCATCTGGGTATGTGGTGTGTTTGGCTTAAAATTGCACGTTGGTGTTAGTGGCAGAGCCCATTCTCTTTGGTAGTTGCTACAGTGCCTTCCATTTTCTTTGTTGGTCATTTCCTCAGTGATAGCAGGGAAGGAAGCAGTCACTTGGGATTGTGCGCTCTTGGAGAAAGGATAGGTTGCCTGTTGCTGTTGTTCTGTTGTAGGGGCTCCTTCCAGTGTTAATCCTTGTGTTTAAAGTGGAATTTCATCAGTTGGGAGAGCAGTAGAAAGGGCAAACTTCTTCATTAGGTGAGTCCATTCAACTTACAGTTGGTGTGAGTAAGCCTTAGAGGGTGAGCCACCTAAGTAATTTTATTTTGTATCTAAATTTCTCTGGGGTGAGAAAATGTACTTTTGGCTTGTTGAACATCATATGCTCAAAATCAGAAGGCATTCAGTTATCAGTTCACTAATCTATGGCATTATCTTTCACCCTCTGATTTCTTGTTATGTAAGGACATAATTGAAAATTTTCTGAACTTCGATGTTCTCCACAGATTGTAGAATGCAGTGTAAATGATCAAGAATGTCTCCAGTTTCTGGTAGAGGAATGGCAAGGTGTGAGGAAAATCTTAACCTTAGGAATAACTGCAGTCCTTGCACAACAGAGTACATCTACTCCAGTCCTGCATCATCTGGCAGCAATTTGTCGTAACCTCATTGGAAAACTATGGTAGGTGACAAGAAAACTATAAAATATTGGTTTTCTTGAACCACTTTGTGATAATGATGCCATTTACTGATTTCAGCTAATGTGTAATCGGGAGATACCCACAAATTACAGTGTGAAAGAGGAAAATCCATATCCCATACACTCATCAGATTTCTAACATGTTCCCTTTTAAACTCTTGAATTTGATGACACTTGTATATTTGGCTTCCTGATTATATTTATTTTGTAATTGTAACTGAGTGAACCCTGTATTCTGTGAACAGGTTTGATAATATTTTCTGTGACATTATACTTATTTAGGTTGGAAGAGAATGAAGATAACAGCAGTAACTTTATTTTGTAATGCACGTATTGTGATGCATCATCGTACATATGGCAACCTGATATGGACGTGAATATTTGACTCATATTGATTAGGTTAAATTGTGTTCAGATTTCATCTTATGACTCCTAGAATTAGTCCCATTTCATCTCTAATGAAGGGATCAGTGGCAGATACCTGCTTGGGGTTGTCTGACAAGATGAAGTACAGAGCTCCACATTTTTAAAACCCATTAACCCTCCTCAGCTCTATCAAGAAGTGCAGCTTTGAAGGGCTGATATTTGGTTTTGACATTATACTTATTCAGGTTGAAAGAGAATGAAGATAAAAGCAGTAACTTTATTTTGTAATGCACTTGGATCGTAAGAGGCGAGAAGAAAGGGACGGGGAGAGGGACTAGGCATCCTTCTCCCTGTAGCCCCAAGGGGCAAATTCCTAAAAATCAAAGGAAAGGCATAAGGGGTGCTGGAGGGCCTCGGGCCAGCACCCTAAGGTTTGGGTCTTTTAATGTGCGTGGATGTGGTACAGATGAGAGTAAAAGGGAAGAGATAGGTAGTATGTTTGTGAGAAGAAAGTTGGATGTGTTGGCTTTGAGTGAAACTAAGTTGAAAGGGAAGGGTGAGTGTAAGTTTGGGAGTGTAAGTGGGAGGTTATCAGGAGTGAAGAGAGGGCGAGGGAGGGAAGGGGTGGCTATTCTAGTAAGTGAGGAGATAGGTAAAGGGGTAGTGGAGTGGAAGGAGGTTTCCTCAAGGATAATGTGGATGAAGGTGAAACGGGGAAAGGAGATGTGGGTCTTTGTAAGTGCATATGGGCCGGGCAGTGAGAAGAACATGGAAGAAAGGGAGGCCTTTTGGATAGATTTAAATGAGTGCCTAGAGGGTTTAGGAAGAAATGTCAATGTAATAGTACTGGGAGACCTTAATGCTAGGGTGGGAAATGGTCCAATCGATGGAGTGGTTGGGAAGTGTGGAGTTCCAGGAAAGAATCGTAGTGGAGAGTTGATGGTGGAAATGTGTCTAGAAAGAGAGTTGATGATAGCAAATACAGTGTTTCGGAAGAAAGTCAAGCATAAGTACACATGGGAGAGGGTGGTGGAGGGAAGGGTGGTAGATAGAGCGCTAATGGATTATGTAGTGGTAAATAGGATTATGATAGGAAGAGTTAAGGATGTACATGTGCTAAGGGGAGAGGGTGGGGGGAATATCAGATCATTTTTTGGTGGAAGGTAAGCTGAGAGTGGAGGATAGATGGAGAAGGAGGAAAGGGACAAAAGGTAGGGAGGTTCTTAGAGTGAACTCCTTGAATGAAAAGGAAAAGGAGAAGGAGTATGAAAAGAAGCTGAAGGAGGAGTGGGAGGGAGTAAAGGATAGAGCAGAGATGGGTGTGTAGGAGGAATGGGGATGGTTCAAGGAGGGAGTCTTAAAGTGTGCAAGGATGGTGTGTGGAACAAGAAGGACAGGGGGAAATAGAAGAAAGGGTAGTGAATGGTGGGATGAGGAAACAAAGAAGGCTGTAGAAGAGAAGAAGCGAGCATTCACAGATTGGTTACAAAAGAGGACAGGGGAGTCATATGAGACGTACAAAGAAAAGAAAAGAGAAGTAAAGCAAAAGGTAAAGGAGGCAAAGAGGAGAGCAGATGTGAAATGGGGTAGGAGTATGACAGAAAATTTTGAAAGTAATAAAAAGATGTTTTGGAAAGAAATTAAGAGAGGAAGAGGAGGCGAATCAAGTAGGGAAGAAAAGGTAAAAGGTACAGATGGAGAGTTGATAATGGAAGAGATGGCAGTGAGGGGAAGATGGGCAGAATATTTTAGGGAGTTGCTGAATGTGAAGGAGGATAGGGAAGGAAAGATAGCTGCAGTGGGAAATGTGAAGAAAATGAGAGTGATGAGTGAGGAGAATGGAGGAGAAATAAGGAAGGATGAGGTGAAGGCAGCTGTAAAGATGATGAAAGCAGGTAAGGCACCTGGTCTGGATGGATGTCATGCAGAATGTCTGAAAAAGGGAGGTGCAGTGATGGTGGACTGGTTGGTGAGGTTATTTAATGTTTGCTGGAGAGAGGGTAGAGTACCGGAGGACTGGAGTAGTGCCTGTATAGTTCCTCTTTACAAGGGAAAAGGGGACAAGTGTGAATGTAGTAATTTCAGAGGGATTAGCCTGTTGAGTGTAGTAGGGAAGGCTTATGGGAGGATCTTAATTGAGAGGATTAGGAGAGGAACAGAGGGAGTAATTGGTGAGGAACAGTGTGGATTTAGGACGGGTAGAGGTTGTGTAGATCAGATCTTTGTGGTAAGACAGATATGTGAGAAAGCTATAGGAAAGGGGAAGGATGCTTTTTGGGCTTTCATGGATCTGGAAAAGGCTTATGATAGGGTAGACAGAAAGGCACTGTGGGAGGTTATGCAGATTTATGGGATAGGAGGAAAGCTTTTGGGAGCTGTCAAGAGTTTTTATGAGAGTAGTAGAGCATGTGTTAGGATTAGAAATGGAGAGAGTGAGTGGTTTGAAGTAAAGGTGGGACTTCGTCAAGGATGCGTTATGTTGCCCTGGCTGTTCAACTTATACATGGATGGGGTGGTGCGAGAGGTGAATGCTAGGGTAATGAGTCAGGGATTGGAGATGGTTAAAGAAAATGGAGAAAAGTGGGAGGTGAGCCAGCTGTTGTTTGCGGACGACACTGCGCTTGTGGCAGGGTCAGAGGAGGGATTGAGGAAGCTGGTGGCAGAGTTTGGGAGAGTATGTGATAGAAGAAAGCTAAAGATAAATGTGGGTAAAAGTAAGGTGATGAGATGTACAAGGGGGTGAAAGTGGCAGTAGACTGGAAGTGAACATTAAGGGAGAGCGACTGGAGGAAGTGGATATTTTTAGATACTTGGGTGCAAGTGTAGCAGGAAAAGGTGGAGTGAAGGTGGAGGTAGAATGTAGATTGAGAGAAGCGAGTAAATGCCTTGGTGGATTAAAGAGTGTAATGAGGAATAGACATTTGGGAATGGATGCGAAGAGGAGACTGTATGAAGGAGTGATTGTGCCAACAGCACTGTATGGGGCAGAAATGTGGAACATAAGAGAAGAAGAGAGAAGGAGTTTGAATGTGTTTGAGATGAGGTGTCTGAGAAGTATGGTGGGGGTTACTAGGCTAGATAGAGTGAGAAATGAGGAGGTGAGGAGGAGAACAGGGGTGAAAAAGGAGCTGGGAGATAGGGTTGATGAAAGAATATTAGGATGGTTTGGACACATGGAAAGAATGAGTGAAGAAAGACTAGTAAAAGAGGTATGGAAGGCAGATGTGGAGGGAGTGAACATGAGGGGACGTCCTAGGATGAGGTGGATGGATGGGGTGAAGGGGGCTTTGGGGAAGAGGGGAATGTCTGTTGAGGAAGGAAGGGAGAGGACGGAAGACAGAGGTGAGTGAAGAATGGTTGTATATGGATGATGTTGTGACTGCATGAGGAGGAATGGGCGGGGAAGTGGGGTAGTATGTGTGAGTAAATTTTGACGCAGCCCGAAGGGATTTCTCCCCGTCCTCGCCTTATATGCAAAGGGGGACGGAGAGGGGGGGTCGCCGATTAAATGAAGCGGCCTTGCTGTGGATGTACTGTGTCTTGCGACACTGCTTCTGACCCAGGGCGGTGGGCAGGGTGCAGGGATGACCCGTCATCCAGGAGGTGCTCAGATGAGAGGAAGGGTGGGAGGGGTGTGGAGTGTATTTAGGGATGAAATGGGTGGGAGTGTTTTTATGCCTTTCCCTTTTTGGCTACCTCCCTTGGAAGGGGGGAAAAAGCCTTGGTATATGTATGTATGTATGTACGTATTGTGATGCATCATCATACATTAGGCTACCTGGTATGCACATGAATATTTGATGGTTAAGAAATTAATTGTTACATTGATAAGACCGAAATTAGAATATGCTATATCAATGTGGGCACCTAGCACAAAGAAAAACACAAGGAAATTAGAAAGAATCCAAAGAGCAGCAACAAAGATGGCACCCACACTATCAAATTTGACATATGAACAAAGATTGGAAAAATTACAGCTGTCAACATTAGAGCAGAGAAGGGAAAGAGGCGACTTGTTGACCATTTTCAGAATTATGAAGGGGATGGAAGTTTTTGATAGAGATGACCTATTAAAATGGGACAAAAGAGAAGAGGACATGCAAAGAAATTAAAGAAAGACAGTTACAGAAGAGACCTGAAAAAGAACAGTTTCCCGCACAGAGTGATTGATGCCTGGAATGGGCTGAACAGTGAATCAGTAAATGCCAGAACTATACACAAGTTTAAAACTAAACTAGACGTGGAGAGGTACGAAAACGGATCACAACGAGCATAGCTCCCATCCTGTAAAATACAACTAGGTAAATACATAGGTTTGTAAGTGGGCACTACAGCAAAAGGTGTAACAGTTGGCCAGTATAGCTATGCCAGTCTACTCACACCACTGAGTTTGGGATGTTGCAGGTTGGCAGCTAAGTCCAATGAACTGTCAGACAATGAGAAGAATGAAATCAGTGCTCTGATTGGTCAGCTGAGCTGGATAACTACACAAATGAAACCTGATATTGCCTTTGATGTGTGTAAAGTGAGCAGACATTGTAAAAATGCCACAGTGGCTGATGCTGTGAGACTCAGTAAGATTATCAGTTGAGTTGTGGATAATTATTTTTGCTTGCTTTTTAGAAAGCTGTCAGCTGTGGAGGACTGTATAATTGAGTGCTTCTCAGATGCTTCCTTTGGGAACCTTCTGATGGTGGCTCACAGGGAGGATTTATGATTTTTCTTAAGGATGGAGAATGAAGAAGATACCCAATTTATTGGCAATCAAGGAAATTGCACAAAGTGGTGAAATCAACATTCTGCTGAGACCCTGGTGCTCATTGAGTGCACTGAGGCTGCTTCCTATCTTGGATGGATCAGCAGGGGAAATTGTCAAATGCCAGACCTTAGCTGTATGCTGCTTGGTTAACAACAAGAGTTTGGTGGAGGCCTTGAATTCTTCTCATAGTTGAGGATTGTCATCTTCACATCAACATTGCACTGCTGAAGGATATGTTGTTGCATGGTGAGACTAACTCTTTCTTGAGTTGGAACCTCGGAGCAACTTGCCGACTGCCTTACTAAGAAAGGGGCCTTGGCCCAGCATATGCGAGGCCCTCTCTGGTCAATAGGTTCCCTTGGCATATAAATACTTTGGGGGGGGGGGGAGAAAAGACTGAGCATTGTTGGAGTGTTCACTTGTTGTCATTTGGCTGAGGGCAGCCATATCAGATTTATGTGGTTCAGTGAACAGACACCAGGGACCAGTGTTGTTGAGTTACTATGTGGAGTGCTTGGTCCTCAATATTAAGGAAATGGTGAATGGAGTAAGTTTGGTCTAATATTTTATATTTTAATTCTTTTACAGTCCTACATCTTATCATATATTAGTTATATCTTAAACTAGTTGTGGCCTTTTTTATGCAAAATATATCATGATGCACAAGACCTCAAGCAAGAGCACTTACATTTTATAACACTTTTGTGGATACATGGATAAGCATTGCCTATTTTTGTATGGAACAACACCAAAAAAATGTAAAGTACTAGAAATGGACAATAACCATGAAAGGTCATCCTTAAACTATTCCTTAGGAAGTGAACACATTACAAAAACAAAAGAGGAGAAAGATTTGGGAGTGTTGATAAAAGACATCCTGTCACCTGACAGACATATCAGCAGGATTGTGGGAGAGACATATGGACTACTGCAGAAGATTAAAGTGGTGTTCCATTATATGGATAAAGAGATAATAAAAAAAACTCGTCAAAACCCTGATACATCCAAGACTAGAACATGCGTCAGTAGTATGGTCTGAACACAGAGTGAAGGGTGTAAACAAGATTGAGATAATACAAAGGGCAGCAACCAAACTGGTTTCCAGCCTGGCAGATAAACCATATGAGGAAAGACAAAAGGCACTGGGTCTGCCAACTTTGAAAGATCAAAGAGAAAGAGGCAACGTGATTACAATGTTCAGGTCACAAAAGGGGATAGATCACATTGATATAAAAGATGTGATTAAAGATAGGAGGGCTTAAAGAGGTAATTGAAGTAAATTAAGAAAGACCACGTGTCTAAAGGATGTGAAGAAATACAGGTTTCCATATAGATATGTAGAATAGCTTAGGTGATATAGCCCAGGCTCAAATAATACACCAGTTCAAATCAAAATATGGTAATTGAAAATCAAAGATATAGATTAATTTGTAACCATACATGAATTTGAGTCTAGGTATGTTAGAAAATTAGAGAATAGGAGACAGGACCCATTGAGCATTGCTCCTTTCCCATAAACTACAATTAGGTAAATACATCTTACATAAGCTACTGCATGACACTGCTACATGACACATCCCCCTTTCCCGGATAAAACTGTTTAAATCTGTGAAGCAAGACTTAAACTCTTTGGCAGGGCACGTCACTGTATCAGCTACTACATTTTGTTTTCCTGGAATGTGGTGAATACTTAAATCATATCTCTCAAGTGCTAATACCCATCTGGCTAATCAATAATTTTTTGTTTTCCAATTTATGATATATTTCAGAGGATTGTGGTCACTTAAAATAACTATTGTCAAGAAAAATTTGAAATTTCTTTAAGGCTGATATGAGGCTGAGGGCTTCCTTTTCAGTGTAGAATACTGCTTTTGGTATTCCTTGAGGATTTGAGACATGAATGAGATGGGCCTCATGGTGCTATGCTTGCTCTGGAAAAGGATGGTGCCATGAGGCCCATCTGATAGCTACTGACAGTAAGACCTTTTTTATATTTTGTGATGCCAGGTCTTACTGTCAGGAGCTATCAAGATGTGACGGTCTGAAATAAGCTTTTTACATTCCACAATGGATGCATAGATCACCTTCATCCCATCTGAAATAACCTAAAGAGAGCATACAGATTCAAGGAGAAGCTACCTCAGCAAGATTAGGACAATATCTTCAATAGAATCCAAGCATGCACATGAATCTTCTCATACCTCTTTTTGTTTTTGGGACCTTGTAATCCATGATGTCCTTCATTGGCTTCTAACGGTGTGATGCAGTTTTGATTGACTTGATGCCCTAAATGCTCAGTGGTGCTCCTATCAAAGGCACCCTTCTTCAGGTTCACATAAAGTTGAGTTTGTTTCAGTCTATTGAGTAAACTTTTCAACCTAGTCATGTATCAGCAAACACAATTATGTCAACTGAATAAACTCTGATACCTGGCAGTCCCTCAACTAGCCAATTTACAAGGCACAGGAAAGATGCCCCTCTATTTTTCATTGCAAATGGGGTCATCTTGTATTGAAAGTGCCCTGTGGCTCTGCATGTAAGAGGGATTTGATGATTTCCCTTCAAGTCTATCTTTGACAAAAAATTTGCTGCAAAAACTTCCTCAATAAGATCATCTATTTTAGGTAGCAGGTAAAGGTCCACTTTTGTGACCACATTCACCTTTCTGTAATCAACACATAGCCACTCACCTTTAGGTTTTGGCACAAGTACAGCTGGTGAAGCCCAAGGACTGGTACTAGGCTCCACTAGTCCTTGTACCATAAGTCAGTTCACTTCTGCCTCCATAATCCTCTTCTTCTGGGGTGACAATCTGTATGGGGTCTGTCTCACCAGCTTGGCATTTTTGTAGAGGAGGACTTGGACTTCTTCATGCACCTCTCCTGCTAGTGATGACAGAGATCCCTCTAATGCCTCACTTATGTCTGGCCTGTCTAAATCATGAAATAGAATTAGATCCCAATATCTGAATCAAAATTCCCATCAGCTTGTCCTGTCTCAATCACACCAACCACTTCTTCCTCCAGTATTTCTCTTTGAAATGGTTTCAAGAGATTTATATGCACCTCTTGCACACCTGCTCTTGGGTTGCTTACCATGCAGTTATCACAGCCTCTTCTCTCAAGTACCTTGAATGGTCCTTCATATTTTGGGTGCAATGAGGTAGGCTGAGGAGATAAAACTAAAACATAATCTCCTAAATTGATTTCTCTCCTGACAGTCTTCCTATCATAACCATAATAAACTTCTTGCAACTTTTCTGAGTTCCTCCCAGCTATTTCTTTAAGCTTTTTCAACTTTCCAAAGTTAGTACCTACAAGCTTTGAGTAAGGGATATTTAATTCAGAGCCTTTTGACATCATTTCCTCATACAAGGAGGCAAAGGGTTCTTGTGGAGTTCTGCTGAACATCAAATGAAAAGGAAAAAATCCTTGGTCTTCATGTATTGTTACTCTAGTGGCATACAGCAATAATTCTATGCTTTCATCCCAGTCCTTGTTAAACTCTTAAGATAAATGCTCTAATCATGAGTTTTAGAGTTTTGTGGAACCTCTCAAGACTCCCTTGACTTTGTGGGTGGTATGCTGACACAACCACATGTTTTATGTGGAAAGCTTCCAAGACTCTCTTGAATATCCCACTTCAGAAGTTAGTACCTCTGTTACTTTGTACCTCCTGAGGCATACCTATCTTATTAAAGACATTAAGACTTTAGTGATTGTCCTTGCTTTTATGTTTGGCAGGGATATTGCTTCAGCATACCATGTGGATTGACTAATAATGGTAACCAGAAATGACTTACCAGACTTAGTCTTTGGGAGGGTTCCTACACAATCAACAACTATTCTGCTGATAGGTTCCTCAATTACAGGAACTCAGCACATGGGTGCCTTCTTGGGAGTGTCACAAAGTTTCCTGGACAATTGACACACAATACAATGTTGAATTACCCTTTTGATATCTTTTGACAAATGTGGCCAATAAAAATTGTAAAACACTAACCCTATGATATTCTCCCTAATCTTCTTTGGAACTATGATTAGAGTGATGACATCACCTCCTACCTCTTCTGGCACTTTATATCTTCTCCAAAGTACACCATCTTTCATGATGAACTTGATCTTGCTGTACTCTTCTTCCTGCTCCTCCTCCTTGGCTGTCTGGCACATCTCCCTCAGCTGCAGGTCCTTCTGTTGTAGTTGAATGAGCTCTCAATCTATGGGTTTCTCGGGGATCATTTCTTCTGCTTGGGCGTTGCCTCCCTGGTTTCCTCCTACATCTCCTGCTGCTACCCACTTCTCTTCCTCACTAACTTCATCTCCTGATTCTTTTGGATTCTTGTCTGCATAATATGCTACATTTTGAAACAGAAGGTTAAGGTTGTTTCCATTTAGTTCATCTTCCTTTTGGGTCTTTTTGGTCTGAGATCTGGTAATGACTGCTACCGGATCCTCCATGTCAGGTTTGCCATCATTTGTCTGTCTAGTCTTAGGGTCATTTACTGTCTTTAGTCTAACCTGTACTATCTCACCTATATAAATTCTGAGGAGGAAGTCTATCCCCTTCAATGGTAGTTCAGCTATCCCTACCTCTACACTTACTGTCCTACCATCTATTTCAAATAAAACCTTTATTATGGGTGCTAGTGTTGTCACTCCCCCAGCTATTCCCAGCATATATATCCATCTTCTAATCCTGGTATCACATTTGGCCTCACAATTGTGCAGGATGCCCCTGTGTCTCACAGAGCTTGACTGCATATTTCCCCTCACTTCCTTCTAATCCTACCCTAGCATTTTTCATATAAGGCAACCAATCTTGGCTTATTCCTGTATCCTCCACTTTGTCTAACCTATCCTCACCTACACAGCAGTTGCTATCATCAAAATACTCTGCCCATCTGTCCCTTACCACCTCCTCCTCTGTCAAGATCTGTCCATCCGTAGCTGTTACCTTTTCTTCTCTACTTGACTTATCTCCCTTTCATCTCTTGATTTCCTTCCAAAACATCTTTTTATTGCTTGCATGTTGTTATGGCAAAGTAGCATGCATGCAGTTGATACTTTAGGGCAGTGTTTCTTAACCCCTGGGTCGCGACCCAAATTTGGGTCGCCAAGCCATTTTATTGGGTCGCTAAGGGTTTGCAGAAAATAATTATTTTCCCACTACAAATATATTATAATTACATACTGTAATAATGAAAATACATGATGCCTAGTTTTAGGATTCTAAGCAGACCATGATTAAATAAAAACTCCAAAGCAGAAAATTTATTTGAAGTGTTTTGAAATTTCAATGTAAAACCGACAATATCTATGTAGGCTTGGGTCGCGATGCTTGATTTGTGCAAAATTTTGGGTTGCTGCCAAAAAAGGTTAAGAACCACTGCTTTAGGGTCTATATGGGGTGCCCCTATGGACCAGAGCCACACATAATTTTTTCTGTGATAGAGGAGGACTGCTCACAGAGAAATGATGAAACTTTTCTTATACTGCTACTGTCCCTCTGTTATGCTGTCCCCCAACCCCTTGTTGCTGTCCTGTACCATATCTCTGAATTTCATTTCCTTGTTTCGCCTATGCTGTGGTGGGGCAAAAGAATACTGCCACCAAGTATTTCCACTTGGATAATAAGAGGCGAGAAAAACGGGACGGGGATTGGGACCAGGCATCCTTCTCCCTGTAGCCCCACAGGGGACATTCCTAAAAAAAAGTAAAGGCATAAGAGGGTCTAGGAGTTTTCGGACCAGCACCCTAAGGTTTGGGTCTTTTAAGGTGCGTGGATGTGGTACAGATGAGAGTAAAAGGGAAGAGATAGATAGTATGTTTGTGAGAAGAAAGATGGATGTGTTGGCCTTGAGTGAAACTAAGTTGAGAGGGAAGGGAGAGTGTGAGTTTGGGAGTGTAATTGGGTGGTATTCAGGACTGAAGAGAGGCAGAGAACGGGTGGCTATACTAGTAAGTGAAGAGATAGGTAAACGTGTAGTGGAGTGAAATGAGGTTTCCTCAAGGATAAGGTGGAACTGGGAAAGGAGATGTGGGTTTTTGTAAGTGCAAATGGGCCTGGTAGTGAGAAGAGTGTAGAGGAAAGGGAGGCTTTTTGGATAGATTTAAATGAGTGCGTAGAGGGATTAGGGAGGAATGTCAATGTAGTAGTACTGGGAGACCTTAATGCTAGGGTAGGAAATTAACCAATTGACGGAGTGGTTGGGAAATGTGGAGTTCCAGGAAGGAATCATAGTGGAGAGTTGATGGAGGAGATGTGTCTAGAAAGAGAGTTGATGATAGCAAATACAGTGTTTCGGAAGAAAGTCTAGCATAAGTATACATGGGAGAGGGTGGTAGATAGAGCATTAACCTCTTCAGTACGGGCCAAAATCTCGTGGGCAGCATTAGTTGCCAGACGTATGATGTGTCGTAATAATAATCGCATCATAAAATATAGTCACCGCTTATATCGATCATTCTCTCTTTCACCAGTGAATTTTGATAACCATAGAAAATGTGATGAAGACAGTTTAGAGAGTATGTCATTACACAGGGGCAACTACAATAAATATAATCAAGACGCCGATATGGCAGCCTCGCGTCTTCACTTGCTCCTCATGCCGCCTATGTATGCGGCACTGTATGGAAGGGGTTAATGGAATATGTAGTGGTAAATAGGTGTATAATAGGAAGAGTTAAGGATGTACATGTGCTAATGGGAGAGAGTGGGGGAATATCAGATCATTTTTTGGTGGAAGGTAAGTTGAGAGTGGAGGATAGATGGAGAAAGAGGAAAAGGACAAAAGGTAGGGAGGTGCTTAGAGTGAACTCTTTACATGAAAAGGAAAAGGAGAAGTAGTACAAGAAGAAGCTGAAGGAGGAGTGGGAGGGAGTGAAAGATAGAGTAGAGCTAGGAGTGGAGGAGGAATGGGTATGGTTCAAGGAGGGAGTCACAAAGTGTGTAAAGATGGTGTGTGGAACAAGAAGGACAGGAGGAAATAGAAGGAAGGGTAGTCAATGGTGGGATGAGGAAACAAAGAAGCTTGTATAAGAGAAGAAGCAAGCTTTCACAGATTGGTTACAAAATAGAACAAGGGAGTCATATGAGAAATACAAAGAAAAGAAAAGAGAAGTAAAGCACAAGGTAAAGGAGGCAAAAAGGAGAGCAGATGTGAAATGGGGTAAGAGTATGACAGAAAATTTTGAAAGTATTTAAAAGATGTTTTGGAAAGAAATTAAGAGAGGAAGAGGAGGCGAATCAAGTAGAGAAGAAAAGGTAAAAGGTGCAGATGGAGAGGTGATAATGGAAGAGAAAGCAGTAAGGGGAAGATGGGCAGAGTATTTTAGGGAGTTGCTAAATGTGAAGGAATGATAGGGAGGGAAAGATAGTTACAGTTGGAAGTGCTAAGAAAATGACCGTGATGAGTGAGGAAAATGGAGGAGAAATAAGGAAAGATGAAGTGAAGGCAGTTGTTAAGATGATGAAAGCAGGTAACACACCTGGTCTGGATAGATGCCATGCAGAGTGTCTAAAAAAAGGAGGCACTGTGATGGTGGACTGGCTCGTGAGGTTATTTAATGTTTGCTGGAGAGAGGGTAGAGTGCCGGAGGACTGGAGGAGTGCCTGTATAGTTACACTCAACAAGGGAAAAGGGGACAAGTGTGAGTGTAGTAGTTTCAGAGGGATTAGCTTGTTAAGTGTAATAGGGAAGGCTTATGGGATGATATTGATTGAGAGGATTAGGAGAGGAACAGAGGGAGTGATTGGCGAAGAGCAGTGTGGATTTAAGACAGGTAGAGATTGTGTAGACCAGATTTTTGTGGTAAGACAGATTTGTGAGAAACCTATAGGAAAAGGTAAAGATGTTTTTTTGGCTTTTATGGATCTGGAAAAGGCTTTTGACAGGATAGACAAGAAGGCACTGTGGGAGGTTATGCAGATATACGGGATAGGAAGAAAACTTCTAGGAGCTGTGAAGAGTTTTTACGAGAGTAGTATAGCATATGTCAGGATTAACCACTTCCATACGGTGATGCCTACGTAGGCGTCATGAGGAGCAAGTGGGTACGCGATGATGCCGACATTGGCGTATTGATTATATTTATTGTAGTCGTACCTGCGTGACCCCCATTCTCTCTAAACTGGCTTCATCACATTTTCTATGGTTATCAAAATTCAAGGGTGAAAGAGAACGAGCGATTGAGCAGTGACTTTATTTTTAATAATGCGATTATTATGACACAACATCGCATGTCGGGCAGCTAATGCTGCCAGACTTGTGATGTGCCCCGGAGTGAAGAGGTTAAAATTGGAGAGAGTGAGTGGTTCGAGGTAAAGGTGGGACTTTGTCAGGGATGTGTTACGTTGCCGTGGCTGTTCAACTTATACATGGATGGGGTGATGCGAGAGGTAAAAGCAAGGGTGGTGGGTTAGGGATTGGAGATGTTTAACCACTTCCATACGGTGACGCCTACGTAGGCGTCATGAGGAGCAAGTGGGTACGCGATGATGCCAACGTCGGCGTCTTGATTATATTTATTATAGTCGTACCTATGTAACCTTCATTCTCTCTAAACTGGCTTCATCATATTTTCTATGATTATCAAAATTCACGGGTGAAAGAGAACGAACAATTGAGCACTGACTTTATCTTTTATGCGATTATTTTGACGCAACATTGCACGTCGGGCAGCTAATGCTGCCAGACGTGCGATGTGCCCCGGAGTGAAGAGGTTAAAGAAAATGGAGAAAAGTGGGAGGTGAGCCAGTTGTTTTTTGCGGACGACACTGCACTTGTAACAGGATCAGAGGAGGGATTGAGGAAGTTGGGAGATTGTTTGAAAGTAGAAATTGAAGAGAAATGTGGGTAAAAGGAAGGTGATGAGATATACAAGGGATGAAATTGGCAGCAGACTGGAAGTGAGCATTAAGGGAGAGCAACTGGAGGAAGTGGATAGTTTTAGATACTTGGGTGCGAAAGTTGCAGGAAAGGGTGGAGAGGAGGTGGAGGTAGAATGTAGATTGAGAAAAGTGCGTAAATGCCTTGGTGGATTAAAAAGTGTAATGAGGAATAGACATTTGGGAATGAATGCTAAGAGGAGACTGTATGAATGAATGATTGTGCCAACAGCACTGTATGGGGCAGAAACATGGAACATAAGAGAGGAAGAGAGAAGGAGTTTGAATATGTCTGAGATGAGGTGTCTGAGAAGTATGATGGGGGTTACTAGGCTAGAAAGAGTGAGAAATGAGGAGGTGAGGAGAACAGGAGTGGTAAGGGAGTTGGGAGATAGGGTTGATGAAAGAGTATTAGGATGGTTTGGACACATGGAAAGAATGAGTGAAGAAAGACTAGTAAAAGAGGTATGGAAGGCAGATGTGGGGGGATTGAACATGAGGGGTGACCTAGGACAAGATGGATGGATGGGGTGAAGGGGGCTTTGGGGAAGAGGGGAATGTCTGTTGAGGAAGGACGAGAGAGGACAGAAGACAGGGGTGAATGGAGAATGGTTGTATATGGATGATGATGTGATGGATGAGGTGGAATGGATGGGGGGTGAGGTAGTATGTGTGAGAAAAATTTGACACAGCCTGAAGGGATTTCTCCCCGTCTTCTTGTTTTCTGCATGAGGGGATGGAGAGGGAGGGGTCGCCGATTTAATGAAGCGGCCTTGCTGTGGATGTGCTGTGTCTTGCGACACTGCTTCTGACCCAGGGCAGTGGACAAGATGCAGGGATGACCCGTCATCCAGGAGGTACCAAGAAAAGAGGGAGGGTGGAGGGGAGTGGAGTGTATTAGAGATGGAATGGGTGGAAATGTTTTCTATGCCTTGTTCTTTTTGGCTGTCTTCTTGTGAGGAGGAAAATGCCTTTGGTATATATATGTATGTACTTCCCCATTTTACATCAGTTCTCCTTTATGCCTCCTTTATCTTTTGTTTGGCTTCTCTTCTTTTTTCTTTATAGTTCTCATATTTTTCTCTTATCCTATTTTGTAACCAGTCCCTGAATGCTTGCTTCTCTTTTACCTTCTTCACTTCATCATCTCGCCACTCACTACCCTTCCTTCTATCTCCCCCGCTCCTTCATGTTCCTCATATAATATTTTCACACCATGTCATATCCTCCTTGAAACACCCCCATTCCTCTTCCACACCAACTTCCACTCTGTCCTTCACCACCTACCACACTTCTCTCAGCTTCTCCATGTACCCCTGCTCCTTTTCCTTCTTATTAAACAGTTACCTCCAAGCTCCTCCCTACCTTCTCTCCTTTTCCTCTTTCTCCATCTATCCTCTACTCTCAATTTAGCCTCCAAAAAATGATCTGATATTCCCCCACTCTCTCCCCCAAGTACATGTACATCCAAAATTCTTCTTACTCTTCTCCTGGGTACCACTATACAGTTCATTAAACCCCTATCTATCACCTCTCCTATGTGTACTTATACTTGACTTTCTTCCTAAACACTGTGTTAGCTCTCCTTTACTCTCTAGACACATCTCCACCATCAACTCTCCACTACAATTTTTTTCCTGGAACTCAACACTTCCCATCCACTCTGTCTATTGGCTCATCAATTCTAGCACTGAGATCTCCCTGTCTATTGATCCATCTACTCTAGCACTGAGATCTCCCTAGTCATTTAAACCTATCCTAAAAGCCTTACTTTCCTCTACACTCTTCTCACTACAAAGTCCATATGCACTTACATACATACATATACCAAGGCTTTTCCCCCCTTACAAGGGAGGTAGCCAAAAAGGAAAAGGCATAAAATCATTCCCACCCATTCCATCCCTAAATACACTCCACACCCCTCCACCCTCCCTCTTCCCTCTTATCTTAGCACCTCCTGGATGACGGATCATCCCTGCACCCTGTCCACTGCCCTGGGTCAGAAGCAGTGTCGCAAGACACAGCACATCCACAGCAAGGCCGCTTCATTAAATCGGCGACCCCCCTTCTCCGTCCCCCCATTGCATAAAAGGAGAAGATGGGGAGAAATCCCTTCAGGCTGTGTCAAATTTTGCTCACACATACTACCTCACCCCCCATCCCCCCACCCATTCCACCTCATGCATCACAACATCATCCATATACAACCATTCTCCATTTACCCCTGTCTTCTGTCCTCTCCCGTCCTTCCTCAAGAGACATTCCCCTCTTCCCCAAAGCCCCCTTCACCCCATCCATCCACCTCATCCTAGGACGTCCCCTCATGTTCACTCCCTCCACATCTGCCTTCCATACCTCCTTTACTAGTCTTTCTTCACTCATTCTTTCCATGAGTCCAAACCATCCTAATACTCTTTCATCAACCCTATCTCCCAACTCTCCTCTTTTACTCCGAGATCCCTCCCGCGAAGATACATCTCAGCGCTGAAGGAACTCGGTAAGGACAACAGCATTTTCATCTCACAAGCAGACAAAGGGGGCGGCGTCGTGATCATGGACAAAGCAGATTACGTGAGGAAGATGGAGCAATTGTTGGAAGATGAAGACACGTACACGAAGAAACGTCCAGGTCACGCCAAGGAGGAAGCTATGATTTTTAACGGTAAGGTGAGAAAGATTTTGGGAGGCTCGGAGATGGGACGCAGACTAAAACACCTAATCGAGGAGGACCCTCGCCCGCCAACAATGAGGGGTCTTCCCAAGACCCACAAACCAGGGGTCCCCATGAGACCTATCACATCAGGGATTGGCAGTGCCCCCCACCGACTAGCGAAGGTTTTGGCCAAGCCCCTATCTAAAGCCATGGGATCCATAAGTGGATCTCATTTAAGAAATTCAGAGGACCTGCTATGCAGATTAAAGGGGACAAGCATGAGGTACAAGAAAATGGCCAGCTATGATGTGAAATCCTTATTCACACAAGTTCCCACAGATGGCGCTCTGGAGGCAGTGTGGAGAGTGGTCATCAACAAGGACGAGGAGGAGTTGCCGCTGCCCAGGGGAGACTTCATGAAGCTGGTATCCATGTGCGTAAACTTTGGTTCATTCACCTTCGAGGGAGAGGAGTTTCTTCAACACAGTGGCCTTGCAATGGGGTCACCTCTGAGTGCCGTGGCTGCTTGCCTCTTCATGGAGGTCCAAGAGAAGGACCACTACTCTCATATCATAGGAAGGAGAGCAATATGGCTCAGGTACGTGGACGATGTTCTTATAATCGCTCCGAACAGGACAGACCTGGATGACGTCAGGAGTCAATTAAATAGAGTGAATCCGCAGATCCAATTCACTATAGAAGAGGAAGAAGAGGGAAAGCTTCCGTTTCTGGATACCCTATTAATAAAGACTACTGAGGGCCTCCTGTTCAGGGTTTACAGAAAGCCTACGAACCGTGACGACTTCATACACTACCTGTCGGCACACAATGAGAGGACGAAAAAGGGGGTAGTCATGGGCTTCTTCCTGCGTGCCTACAGGATATGCAGCGAGGAATTCCTGGAGGAGGAAATCGAATACATCATCGCGGCCTTCTTGAAGCTTGGCTACCCCAAGGGCTTAATCCTGAGCTTAAGACGAAGAGCGGAAGAAATAATCCACACAAGCAGGTTAAGAGAAGGCAACGCCACCACAAAAACATCATACATGGCGCTTCCTAACTCTGAGAAGGTAGGAGACATTATTAGAATGCTCAGGAGCACGGAAGTTAAAGCAGCCGTAACATCGGGAACGAAGATTGGTGACATGATAAAAAGCGGGACTAAGATGAGGGGGAGAGAAGACAGCGTCGTATATAAGATCCCATGCACATCATGCGATAAAGCATACTACGGAGAGACTAAGAGGGGCCTTAACACTAGAATCAGGGAGCATAAGGCCGACCTCCGTCACCATAGACTCACCAACGCAATGGTGGTGCATGTTGACGATTCTGGGCACCTCCCACAATGGAACCGAGCCGAGATTCTACACGAAGGTATGGATAAGAAGGTCAGAAAATCTATAGAAGCTGCGTACATCACCACTCGTCCGAATATCAACAATAAGGCTGGGAGCTTCACCTGGGCCAAATCTTCAGCTAATATAGCGCTTCGTGATTGGCTGTCTCAGCGGGCCAATCAGGACGCAGCGCTATACGTTCGTACACCCCCTTGAGCCATAAGGCGGGTTTATAATCTCTGTATGTTTCTAGTATGCTCATTCCTTTGAGAAAGTCGTTAGACGAAACGTCAGGAATAAAGCTTCACCTCCAGTCCATGTTTCCTTTACCGTGTCTATACAACTTGTTCACATGGATTTTCATCTCCTCTTTTAATAGTCTTTCTTCACCCATTCTTTCCATGTGTCTAAACCATCCTAATATTCTTTCATCAACTCCTGTTCTCCTCCTCACCTCCTCATTTCTCACTCTATCCAGCCTAGTAACCCCCATCATACTTCTCAGACACCTCATCTCAAACACTCTATGGAAGAAATAGAAGTAACAAAGAATGAAATATTAACACACTTGAGTAATCTTGATGTCAGAAAATCGCATGGACCAGATGAAATAGCAAACTGGATACTGAAAGAATGCAGGAATGAACTGGCAGACAAAATACATAGCATACTAAATAGTTCCTTGAAAGAAGGAAAAGTTCCAGAAGATTGGAAAAAAGCAAATATAGTACCTATATATAAAGGAGGAAGTAAAGAAGAACCTACCAACTATAGACTAGTCTCTCTAACAAGTACAATAGCAAAAATTTGTGAAAGAATTATCAAAAGTAGATGGGTAAAATATTTAGAAAAAAACAAAGTGTTAAATCCAAGGCAATTTGGATTCAGACAAGGACGATCATGCGTCACCAATTTAATATGTTTCTATTCAAGGCTAATAGATATAATACAAGAAAGAGATGGATGGGCGGACTGTGCATTTTTAGACCTAAAGAAAGCTTTTGACAAAGTACCACATAAGAAGTTGCTTAAGAAATTAGAAACTGAAGGAGGAATACAGGGCAAACTACTAAATTGGATGGAAGACTTTTTGCAAGAAAGAAAAATGAGAGTAGTGATAAGAAACCAGCACTCAAAATGGGATGAAGTAATAAGCGGTGTTCCGCAGGGAACAGTTCTGGCCCCAATAATGTTTGCTATATATATTAATGATATGGATGAAGGAATTGAAAGCTATATGAGCTTCTTTGCAGATGATGCAAAACTACTGAAAAGAGTGAAAACAGAAGAAGATTGTGAATCACTACAGAGAGATCTAAATAAAGTACAGGAATGGAGTTGGAAGTGGGAGATGGAGTTCAATACAAAAAAGTGTAGTATAATGGAATTTGGAAAAAGCAAAAACAGAATAACAAGAGCATATAAATTGGGAGAAGAAGGAATAAAAAAAGTAGAAAATGAGAAGGACCTGGGAGTCATTGTTATGAATAATATGTCACCTGAGAAACATATAAATAAGATTTTTGGAGAAACTTATAATTTAATAAACAATCAAAGTTGCATTTACATACCTGGATGAAGAAATGGTGAAGAAAATCCTAATCACCCTGATAAGACCAAGATTGGAATATGCAGCAACGATATGGTCACCAAGTACAAAAAAATGTATAAAAAAACTTGAAAGAATACAAAGAGCAATTACAAAATTGGCACCAACACACTCAAAACTATTATATGAAGAGAGACTAGAAAAACTTGAACTACAGACACTAGAGCAAAGAAGAGAGAGAGGAGATTTGATAGCTATTTACAGAATCATGAAAGGCATAGAAATTACTGATAGAGAGAATCTGATAAAATGGGATGACAGAAATACTAGAGGACACGGAAAGAAAATAAAAAAAGACAGCTATAGAAGAGATTTGAAAAAGAACAGCTTTCCTCACAGAGTAATAGACAGTTGGAACAAGTTAGATGAGAAAGTGGTGTGTGCAAAAACAATACATGAATTTAAAAATAGTTTAGATAAAATGAGATATGAAGACGGGACCCCACGAGCATAGCTCCCCTTCCCGTAAAATACAACTAGGTACAACTAGGTAAATACATTCAAACTCCTTCTCTCTTCCTCTCTTATGTTCCATGTTTCTGCCCCATACAGTGCTGTTGGCACAATCACTCCTTCATACAGTCTCCTCTTAGCATCCATTTCCAAATGTCTATTCCTCATTACACTCTTTAATCCACCAAGGCATTTACTCGCTTCTCTCTATCTGCATTCTACCTCCACCTTCACTCCACCTTTTCCTGCCACATTTGCACCCAAGTATCCAAAACTATCCACTTCCTCCAGTCGCTCTCCCTTAATGCTCACTTCCAGTCTACTGCCACTTTCACCCCTTGTACATCTCATCACCTTACTTTTACCCACATTTATCTTTAGCTTTCTTCTATAACATACTCTCCCAAACTCTGTTACCAACTTCCTCAATCCCTCCTCTGATCCTGCCACAAGCGCAGTGTCGTCCGCAAACAACATCTGGCTCACCTCCCACTTTTCTCCATTTTCTTTAACCATCTCCAATCCCTGACCCACTACCCTTGCATTTACCTCATGCACTACCCCATCCATGTATAAGTTGAACAGCCAGGGCGACATAACGCATCCTTGACGAAGTCCCACCTTTACCTCGAACCACTCACTCTCTCCATTTCTAATCCTGACACAAGCTCTACTTCACTCATAAAAACTCTTGACAGCTCCCAGAAGCTTTCCTATTATCCCGTATATCTGCATAACCTCCCACAGTGCCTTTCTGTCTACCCTATCATAAGCCTTTTCCAGATCCATAAAAGCCAAAAAAAAACATCCTTCCCCTTTCCTATAGCTTTCTCACATACCTGTCTTACCACAAAGATCTGATCTACACAACCTCTACCCGTCCTAAATCCACACTGTTCCTTACCAATTACTCCCTCTGTTCCTCTCCTAATCCTCTCAATCAAGATCCTCCCATAAGCCTTCCTAACTACACTTAACAAGCTAATTCCTCTGAAACTACTATGTTCACACTTATCCCCTTTTCCCTTGTAAAGAGGAACTATACAGGCACTCCTCCAGTCCTCCGGCACTCTACCCTCTCTCCAGCAAACACTAATCTCACCAGCCAGTCCACCATCACTGTACCTCCTTTTTTTAGACATTCTGCATGGCATCCATCTAGACCAGGTGCCTTACCTGCTTTCATCATCTTAACAACTGCATTCACTTCATCCTTCCTTATTTCTCCTCCATTTTCCTCACTCATCACGGTCATTTTCTTTGCATTTCCCACTGCAGCTATCTTTCCCTCCCTATCCTCCTTCACATTTAGCAACTCCCTAAAATACTCTGCCCATCTTCCCCTTACTGCCTTCTCCTCCATTATCATCTCTCCATCTGCACCTTTTACCTTTTCTTCTCTACTTGATTCGCCTCCTTTTCCTCTCTTAATATCTTTCCAAAACATCTTTTTATTACTTTCAAAATTTTCTGTCATACTCTTACCCCATTTCACATCTGCTCTCCTCTTTGCCTCCTTTACCTTTTGCTTTACTTCTCTTCTCTTTTCTTTGTACCTCTCATATGACTCCCTTGTCCTATTTTGTAACTAATCAGTGAAAGCTCGCTTCTTCTACAACCTCATTTGTTTCCTCATCCCACCATTGACTACCCTTCCTTCTATTTCCTCCTGTCCTTGTTCCACACACCATCCTTGCACACTTTGTGACTCTTTCCTTGAACCATCCCCATTCCTCCTCCACACCTAGCTCTACTCTATCATTCACTCCCTCCCACTCCTCCTTCAGCTTCTTTTTGTACTCCTTTTCCTTTTCATTCAAAGAGTTCACTCTAAGAACCTCCCTACCTTTCGTCCCTTTCCTCTTTCTTCATCTATCCTCCACGCTCAACTTACCTTCCACCAAAAAATGATCTGATATTCCCCCACTCTCTCCCCTTAGAACATGTACATCCTTAACCACTTCAATACGGGACTTAAATCTCGCGGGCAGCAGCCAATGCCAGCCGTACGACGTAACGAAATAATATTCGCGTCATAAAATATAGTCGCCGCTTATATCGATCGTTCTCTCTTTCACCCGCGAATTTTGAAAACCACAGAGAATGGGATTTAGGGCGCATTTGGGAGAATGTAAAAACACAGGGGCGACTACAATAAATATAATCAAGACGCCGATATGGCAGCGTCGCGAATCCACTTGCTCCTCATGACGCCTACGTGTGCGGCACCGTATGGAAGGGGTTAAGGGGGTTAACTCTCATTTTGGTGATTCGCTCGATCGGATTATGCATTTCTGGTCCTCCCAACCTTATTTTTTTTATGTAAGACAATGAAAATTTAACACAATGTGCAGGGAAATGGGATGCATCTGTGACAGAAATTTCATTAAAATCCATTAAGATATTTTTACACAACAGACGATTTACTTGCAATTTTGAGTTATTTTTTAAATAACGTTTATTTTTCCAAAAGTATGAGGAGAATAATGATTTCCTTTGGTGTACAGTTAGTAGACATCCAGATATACCTAAACTAGTATACCCGTAATTATAAGTGAAAAAGAAAGTCAGCCTTACAGCAAATTATAAAAAAAAAAAAAAAAAATCACAACTTTAAAAAATTGTCAAAAATATATATCAAGTAGGTTAAGAATAAATTTACTAGTTTTGTTAGATATAAGTATCATGATCATTTTCCAACAAGAATGATCAAAATTGCTTATTTACACACGAAGTTATAGTTACTTTTGTGCAAAAAAACTAGTTTTGAGAAAATAGCATTTTTATGTTTATATATTCACTACTCCATAAAAGTGCCTCCAAAGAGTATTAAATGCACATATCTACTTACATAATCCTTTGACCATTTCTGGGAAGTAAGCAGCAGATGTTCATTACATTTCTTTTCTACCCATGCCAGCTGAGAATCGTGACAATCCTAACCTTCCATATCCTTCACATAATGAATGGTACACATGCATTACAATCCCTTTGCTAAGGTGAGTATTCTTGCACTTCTCAGGTTCAGAATGGAGCAAAATACTTTGGCAACTATCACATCTGACATATTTAGTTATGGAGTAGTGAATTTATAAACAAGAAATGTATAAAACAGGATAGCACATGGAGAAATGACGCATGCATACGCTGAACCCTTTTTCGATCGCACTGAGTGTGGTGACTGCTGCCTAACCTATCGTACAACAATATCAGAGTATAAAATTCTCAAAAACAACAACAAAAAAACGACAAAATACAAGGAAACAAACCATAGCAAAGAAAGGGGCGTGGCTGATGGCGGACCTTTAAATCTCTGGCCCTTTAAACCCGCCATTACTTGAGAAGGGTGGCGTTATACGTCTGGAAACCAGTCCCGCGGTGTTCAGGGACACCACACACGAAGTTTGACAAAATCGAATATTTTTTACCGAAATGAGAGGCAACCCCCTTAACTCTTCCTATCATAATCCTATTTACCACTACATAATCCATTAACGCTCTATCTACCACCCTTCCCTCCACCACCCTCTCCCATGTATACTTGTGCTTGACTTTCTTCCGAAACACTGTATTTGCTATCATCAACTCTCTTTGTAGACACATCTCCACCATCAACTCTCCACTATGATTCTTTCCTGGAATTCCACATTTCCCAACCACTCCATCAATTGGACCATTTCCTACCCTAGCATTAAGGTCTCCCAGTAATAATACATTGACATTTCTCTCTAGCACTGAGATCTCCCTGTCTATTGTTTCATCTACTCTAGCACTGAGATCTCCCAGTACTACTACCTTGACGTTTCTCCCTAAACCCTCTAAGTAGTCATTTAAACCTATCCTAAAAGCCTTACTTTCCTCTACACTCTTCTCACTACAAGGTCCATATGCACTTACAAAGATAAAAATTCAACCTGGGAAGAAATGATAAGTGGAGTCCCACAAGGTTCAGTATTAGCTCTGATAATGTTTGCTATATATATAAATGACATGGATGAAGGTGTAGAATGTTATATGAACTTTGGAGATGATGCAAAACTACCAAAGAAAGGAAATACAGAAAAAGATTGTGAATCACTACAGAGAGACCTGAACAAAGTCTGGGAATGGAGCCAAAAGTGGGAAGTGAAATCCAACATCAAGAAATATAGTATAATACGAGTTTGGAAAAAGTCCATACATATACCAAAGGCTCTTTTTCCCCTTTACACGGGAGGTAGCCAAAAAGAAAAAGGCATAGAAACCACTCCCACCCATTCCATCCCCTACACACTCCACTCCCCTCCACCCTCCTCCCTCTCTCACATCTTGGCACCTCCTGGATGATGGGTCATCCCTGCATCCTGTCCACTGCCCTGGGTCAGAAGCAGTGTCACAAGACACAGCACATCCACAGCAAGGCTGCTTTATTGGAAAAAGTAAAAAAAGAATATCAGGACAATATAAAATCAGTACAAAGGAAGTAAAAAAAATGTTATCTCCGAAAAGGACCTAGAAGTAATTATTAACAAAGACATGTCACCAGACAAGCATATAAACAAAATAGTTGGAGAAACCTACAATTTAGTAAGATCAATAAAGGTGGCTTTTAATTACTTGGGTGAAGTAGTGGTACATACATACATATACCAGGCTTTTTTTTTCCTTACCAGGGGGGTAGCCAAAAAGGACAAGGCACAAAAATATTCCCACCCATTTCATCCCCGAAAACACACCACACCCCTCCACCCTCCCTCCCATCTTAGCACCTCCTAGATGACGGGTCATCCCTGCACCCTGTCCACTGCCCTGGGTCAGAAGCAGTGTCGCAGGACACAGCACATCCACAGCAAGGCCGCTTCATTAAATCGGCGACCCCCCCCTCTCCGTCCCCCCATATAAAGGAGAGGACGGGGAGAAATCCCTTCGGGCTGCGTCAAAAATTTTTGCTCACACACACTACCTCACCCCCATTCCCCCGTCCAATCCACCTCATGCATCACTATTGAAGTAGTGGTAAAAAAAAATATTAGTCACACTGATTAGACCAAGATTGGAGTATGCTGCAACACTATGGACACCCAGTATAAAAAATAATATAAAGAAATTAGAAAGAATCCAAAGAGCAACGACAAAGATGGTACCAACATACGAACAAAGATTGTCTAAACTGGAACTACCAACCCTGGAACAAAGAAGAGAAAGAGATCTACTGGCCATTTACAGAATCATGAAAGGCATGGAAGTCCTTGAGAGAGAAGACTTATTATGGTGGGATAAAAGAAAAACAAAGAGGGCATAAAAAGAAACTCAAAACAATAGTTATAGAAGAGATTTGAAAAAAAAACAAAATAATAATAAATAAATAAATAAATAGTTTTCCACATAGAATAAATAAATAAATAAATAGTTTTCCACATAGAGTGGTGGATGTCTGAAACAAACTGGACAAAAAAATAGTGTGTGCAAAAACCATTTAAGAATTTAAGAACAAACTAGATCCTGAGAGATACAAAGACGGGTCACTACAAGCATAGCTCCCCTTCCTGTATAATTCAACTAGGTAAATACAACTAAGTAAAATACATCTTCCATCCCAGTTTCACTTTCATCCATATTAACCTTAAAGGAACCTTCCACTCCATGTGCTTACCTATCTCTTCATGTACTATTATAGCCACCTCTTCATTCCTTATCCTGTCTACACTCCTAACACCCTCCCCAGTACACTACCAAATTCAAACTCGCCCCTCCCTTTCAACTTAGTTTCACTCATTGTCAGCATATCTATCTCTCTTTTCACAAACATACTGCCTATCTCTTCCCTTTTACTCTCATCTGTACCACATCCATGCATATTGAATAACTCAAACTGTAGGGTTCTAGTTGGAAAACTCCTCCCAGACTTCTTAAGTCTGCTTTTTTTAGGAATGTTCCCTTTGAGGCTACAGAGAGTAGGATGCTTAGTCCTATCCTTCGTCCCATTTTAGTCACCTTTTACTACTCAAATGGGAACACACAGTGGCAGTATTCTTTCTCTTCTACCTCAGGGTTTGTCGAAAATGGAAATGTAAAATCAGAGAAGAGGTACAGGACAGTATTAAGAGTGGGGGCAGCATAATGAATGGACAGTTGCAGTATAATAAAGTAGCATAATTGCTCAATGAATATATTTTTCCTCTAACACAGACAAAATAATGAGTGGCTCTGGTCCATAGTTGCACCTTGTATAAACCCTAAAGTATCAACTGCAAGCTACTGAGCAGATTTTAATGTTACAGTAACATGCAGCCAATTCCCCAGACATCAGTATTGATTTTTGAATATGTATGAAAGTGGAAGTTGCCGACAAGTTTGTTGAAATAAACATCATGTGAGGACAGAGTCTTTATTAGTATGACATTTTGCTTGTTACAGCTTTTTCAAATACATAGTCATATTACACATGACTGAGATTAGATAAGAGGAACAGGGAGAATGAGGGCTGTGATGGAGAATGGCACAACAGCAACTAACCTAAAAACTGTTTTAAAAGTGATGCCAATGCTGAAAGCAGGGAAAGCATAAAAATCTGTTCAGGTGCCTACAATTTTTCGTACTGGCCTATTTTTGTTAACCCCTTCCATACGGTGCCGCACACGTAGGCGTCATGAGGAGCAAGTGGATTCGCGACGCTGCCATATCGGCGTCTTGATTATATTTATTGTAGTCGCCCCTGTGTTTTTACATTCTCCCAAATGCGCCCTAAATCCCATTCTCTGTGGTTTTCAAAATTCGCGGGTGAAAGAGAGAACGATCGATATAAGCGGCGACTATATTTTATGATGCGAATATTATTTCGTTACGTCATACGGCTGGCATTGGCTGCTGCCCGCGAGATTTAAGTCCCGTATTGAAGTGGTTAATGAAAAATCAGTAAATAAAAGTTGTTTGCCAGTCTCCTAGATGCAATTCTTACCTATATTATTGGATAGCTATTATCATTCTAAGTATTTTGAACCCCATAAACAAGTACTGCAAATTGATAGCAACTTCTGTAGCAATTTTTAAATAGTGTATTTTTTATGGTGGTTGCTGTAGAAAATCACAAATGCACCTAACCTAACTAATTTTTAATATCACAGTTCAGATTAACACTTTCCTCATATCATCAAAAGTTGCCCTTGTATCCTGTGCTCTTGATATTTTATAAGCAGTAATGCTGTTTCAATAACTATGAAATACTGGGTATGGCTTCTCGTTCAATCAGTCGGACTAGCAGAAGTGGCTATGACAGAGAGCCTTGTTTTGGCCTTGTTTCCACTTTTTAGTCCTTGACACTCCAACCAAAACTTCACTTGAATGTTGGAATAACTGTCATTATGTTGGATGTTGATCCAATTGATGGAGTGGTTGGGAAATGTGGAGTTCCAGGAAAGAATTGTAGTGGAGAGTTGATGGTGGAGATGTGTGTAGAGAGTTGATGATAGCATATACAATGTTTCGGAAGAAAGTCAAGCATAAGTAAACATGGGAGAGGGTGGTGGATGGAAGGGTGGTAGATAGAGCATTAATGGATTATGTAGTGGTAGATAGGATTATGATAGGAAGAGTTAAGGATGTACATGTGCTAAGGGGAGAGAGTGGGGGAATATCAGATCATTTTTTGGTGGAAGGTAAGTTGAGAGTGGAGGATAGATGGAGAAAGAGGAAAAGAACAAAAGGTAGGGAGGTGCTTAGAGTGAACTCTAAAGGAAAAGGAGGAGTACAAGAAGAAGCTGAAAGAGGAGTGGGAGGGAGTGAAGGATAGAGTAGAGCTAGGAGTGGAGGAGGAATGGGGATGGTTCAAGGAGGGAGTCACAAAGTGTGCAAAGATGGTGTGTGGAACAAGAAGGACAGGAGGAAATAGAAGAAAGGGTAGTGAATGGTGGGATGAGGAAACAAAAAGGTTGTAGAAGAGAAGAAGTGAGCTTTCACAGATTGGTTACAAAATAGGACAAGGGAGTCATATGAGAGGTACAAAGAAAAGAAAAGAGAAGTAAAGCACAAGGTAAAAGAGGCAAAGAGGAGAGCAGATGTGAAATGGGGTAAGAGTATGACAGAAAATATTGAAAGTAATAAAAAGATGTTTTTGAATGAAATTAAGAGAGGAAGAGAAGGTGAATCAAGTAGAGAAGAAAAGGTAAAAGGTGCAGATGGAGAGATGATAATGGAAGAGAAAGCAGTAAGGGGAAGATGGGCAGAATATTTTAGGGAGTTGCTAAATGTGAAGGAGGGTAGGGAGGGAAAGATAGTTACAGTGGGAAATGCTAAGAAAATTACCATGATGAGTGCGGAAAATGGAGGAGAAATAAGGAAGGATGAAGTGAAGGCAGTTGTTAAGATGATGAAAGCAGGTAAGGCACCTGGTCTGGATGGATGCCGTGCAGAATGTCTGAAAAAAGGAGGTAAAGTAATGGTGGACTGGCTGGTGAGGTTATTTAATGTTTGCTGGAGAGAGGATAGAGTGCTGGGGGACTGGATGAGTGCCTGTATAGTTCCACTTTACAAGGGAAAAGGGGATAAGTGTGAATGTAGTAGTTTCAGAGGGATTAGCTTGTTAAGTGTAGTTGGGAAGGCTTATGGGAGGATCTTGATTGAGAGGATTAGGAGAGGAACAGAGGGAGTAATTGGTGAGGAACAGTGTGGATTTAGGATGGGTATAGTTTGTGTAGATCAGATTTTTTGGTAAGACAGATATGTGAGAAAGCTATAGGAAAGGGGAAGGATGTTTTTTAGGCTTTTATGAATCTGGAAAAGGCTTATGACAGGGTAGACAGAAAGGCACTGTGGGAGGTTAGGCAGATATACGGGATAGGAGGAAAGCTTCTGGGAGCTGTCAAGAGTTTTTATGAGAGTAGTAGAGCTTGTGTCAGGATTGGAAATGGAGAGAGTGAGTGGTTTGAGGTAAAGGTGGGACTTCGTCAAGGATGTGTTATGTCCCCCTGGCTGTTCAACTTGTACATGGATGGGGTAGTGCAAGAGGTAAATGCAAGGGTGGTGAGTCAGGGATTGGCGATGGTTAAAGAAAATGGAGAAAAGTGGGAGGTGAGCCAGCTGTTGTTTGCGGACGACACCTAGCTTGTGGCAGGATCGGAGGAGGGATTGAGGAAGTTGGTAATAGAGTTTGGGAGAGTATGTGATAGAAGAAATCTGAAGATAAAGGTGGGTAAAAGTAAGATGATGAGATGTTCAAGGGATGAAAGGGGCAGCAGACTGGAAGTGAGCATTGGAAGAGCAACTGGAGGAGGTGGATAGTTTTAGATACTTGGATGCAAATGTGGCAGGAAAAGTTGGAGTGAAGGTGGAGGTAGAATGTAGATTGAGAGAAGCGAGTAAATGCCTTGGTGGATTAAAAAGTGTAATGAGGAATAGACATTTGGAAATGGATGCTAAGAGGAGACTGTATTTACCTAGTTGTATTTTGCGGGAAGGGGAGCTATGCTCGTGATGTCCCGCCATTGTATCTCGCAGTGTCTAGTTTGTTTTTAAACTCATGAATGGTTTTTGCGCATACTATTTCATTATCCAGTTTGTTCCAAGTGTCCAAAACTCTATGTGGAAAACTGTTTTTCTTCAGTTCTCTTCTATAGCTATGTTTTTTTATTTTCTTTCCATGTCCTCTTGTGTTTCTTTTGTCCCAGTTAAGTAAGATCTCTCTATCAAGTATCTCTGTGCCTTTCATGATTCTGTAGATGGTCAATAGGTCACTCTCTCTTCTTTGCTCCAGTGTCGGTAACTCCAGTTTAGCCAATCTCTCCTCGTATGATAGGTTTGCAAGTGCAGGTGCCATTTTTGTAGCTGCTCTCTGGATTCTTTCTATTTTCTTTATATTCTTTTTGGTACTGGGGGACCACAATGTCGCCGCATACTCTAATCTAGGCCTTATCAATGTAACCAATATTTTTTTATCATGTCTTCGTCCAAGTATGTAAATGCCACTTTTATTGATCTTAGCAAGTTGTAAGTCTACCCAACAATTTTGTTAATCTGTATATCATAGGACAAGTCGTTCGTGATAATTACACCCAAATCTTTTTCGGATCCTACTTTCTTTACTTCCTTGGTTCCAATTGTATATTTTCCTGATATTCTGTTTTTGCTTTTTCCAAACTCCATTATGCTACACTTCTTAGTATTAAAGTCCACTTCCATTTCTGACTCCAGTTCCATACCCTATTTAGGTCTTCTTGCAGTGCTTCACAGTCCTCATCAGTTTCTACTTTCCTTAACAGTTTGGCATCATCAGCAAAGAAGCTCATGTAGCAGTTCACGTCCTCGTCCATGTCATTCATATAGATAGCAAACATTATTGGTGCCAGTACAGATCCTTGCGGTACTCCACTGATCACCTCTTTCCAATCTGAATATTTTTCTCTGAGCACTACTCTCATCTTTCTACCAGTCAGAAAGTCCTCCATCCATTTTAGTAGGTTTCCTTGTATTCCTCCTATGTGTTCCAGTTTTTTTAGTAATTTTCTGTGTGGTACTTTGTCAAAGGCTTTTTGCAAGTCTATGAATGCACAATCAGCCCATCCATTTCTTTCTTGCACTATGTCTATTAGTCTTGAGTAAAAGCATATTAAGTTTGTGGTGCATGATCTTCCTTGTCTGAACCCGAATTGTCTTGGGTTTAATATGTTGTTGTCTTCCAGATGTTTTACCCATCTATTCTTGATTATTTCAGGTTCTGTTGTAAATATTAGATCTAGTTTCGATGGCTCTTCATTGTTTCTGTACCTTGTGTTTTCACGGACCCATTGGGTCATTGTGTACTCCATGGTCATGTCTAGCAGTACATTGCCCCACGAGTCATCTCCTCCTTGCACTGTCATGCTGTCCCAACAAATTTCTTTGCAATTGAAGTCCCCCATAATGACCAGATTACCCTTACCCATTAGTATCTCATTTAGTGATTTTCTTGTATCTTCTAGCATTTTTGTATGTTCGTTTTCTTTCCAAGCATTCGTTTTTGGAGGCACATAGGTCACCACAAACTTTCTGCTTTACATATTCTTGCCTTCGACTTTTATCATGATCAGTTCAACATTACCTTTGCCCTCTGCAATTTTTGTCACGTTTAGGTCTTTCTTGGCCAAGAACATGATTCCCCCTCCCTGTTTCTTGTCCCTGTTTTTTATCCAGTAATTGTATAGACCTTGTCCAATAACGACGGATGGTATTTCAGCTCTTAGTTTAGTCTCTACAATTCCCATTATGTCTGGTTTTGCTTCTAACAGATAATCATTGTATGAAGGAGTGAAGGAGTGATTGTGCCAACAGCACTGTATGGAGCAGAAACATGGAACATAAGAGAGGAAGAGAGAAGGAGTTTGAATGTGTTTGAGATGAGGTGTCTGAGAAGTATGATGGGGGTTACTAGGCTAGATAGAGTGGGAAATGAGGTGAGGAGGAGAACAGGGGTGGAAAGGGAGTTGGTAGATAGGGTTGATGAAAGAGTATTAGGATGGTTTGGACACATGAAAAGAATGAGTGAAGAAAGACTAGTAAAAGAGGTATGGAAGGCAGATGTGGAGGGAGTGAACATGAGGGGACGTCCTAGGATGAGATGGATGGATGGGGTGAAGGGGGCTTTGGGGAAGAGGGGAATGTCTGTTGAGGAAGGACGGGAGAGGACAGAAGACGGGTGAATGAAGAATGGTTGTATATGGATGATGATGTGATGCATGAGGTGAAATGGGCAGGGGGATGGGGGGTGAGGTAGTATGTGTGAGCGGAATTTGACGCAACCTGAAGGGATTTCTCCCCGTCTTCTCCTTTATGCATGAGGGGACGGAGAGGGGGGTCGCCGATTTAATGAAGCGGCCTTGCTGTGGATGTGCTGTGTCTTGCGACACTGCTTCTGACCCAGGGCAGTGGACAAGGTGCAGGGATGACCCGTCATCCAGGAGGTGCTAAGATAAGAGGGAAGGTGGAGGGGTGTGGAGTGTATTCAGGGATGGAATGGGTGGGAATGATTTTATGCCTTTTCCTTTTTGGCTACCTCCCTTGTAAGGGGGAAAAAACCTTGGTATATGTATGTTGGATGTCAATCATGGCCTCGGGGAATCATCCTCTAACAATAAAACCATTGGAAAAAGGTTGCATGTTGACACTGTACTCTTCAATGCATTGAGATTATCTGCAACTTGTTAGTTTACCAACTGCCAATAGAGAGCATGGTTACTGTGACATGAACATTGTGGCTTGCTATTGAACTTAATTAACAATTTCTTCCACCTTTGGGTGACTGTAGCTGCTTCCTTAGAAACTGTAAATTCCTGGGGGAAGTGGATCTTCCATTACCATCTTGTACAGTGCATTGTTGATACGTGAGCATGCCAAGAACCCTTGGTGCTAGCCTCATGTCCTTAAGCCATGTACCTGTTAGGGCCATCTCACAACTACCTGATGGGAACATTTCACTACTCCTTTTGGGGTCATCTCATTACTCATAGTGGGGTCGTTTCATTGCTCTTCATGGGGTTGTTTCACTGCTAGTTGCCATTTTTCAATTTGTGTGGATATCACACTTGCATAATTGTCACCTTACCTGTGGGCAGGTTAATATATTAAGTGTAACAGTGGTAGCTGATACTATTGGATGATCCCATCTCTGCCTGAGGGGATGGAGAGAGGGGTCGCTGATTTAATGAAGCAGCCTTGCTGTGGATGTGCTGTGTCTTGCGGCAATCTTTCTGACCCAGGCCAGTGGACAAGATGCAGGGATGACACATCATCCAGGAGGTGCCAAGATAAGAGGGAGGGAAGAGGGTAGAGATGAGTGGAGTATGTAGGGGATGGGAGTGGTTTCTATGCCTTTGTTTTTTGGCTACCTCCTTTGAAAGGGGGAAAAAGCATAAATATCACCTTACGTCAGAAAGTCACACGGGCTGGATGGAATTGCTAATTGGATATTGAAAGACTGTATAGATTAACTAATGGACTAAATACACCAGATAATTGACTTCTCACTCAAAGAAGAAAAAGTACCACAAGATTGGAAAAATGCAAATATTGTACCAATATACAAAGGAGACAAAGAAAATCCAACAAACTATAGACTAGTATCCCTTACAAGCACAGTAGCAAAAATATGCAAAAAAGTTATTAGTAATAAATGGATTAAACACTTGGAAGAGAACAAAATACTAAATCGTAAACAATTTGGTTTTAGAAGTGGAAGATAATGTACCACAAACTTAATATGCTTTTACTCAAAATTAACCTCTTCACTCCGGGGCACATCGCACGTCTGGCAGCATTAGCTGCCCGACGTGTGATATTGCGTCATAATAATCGCATAAAAAAGTAAATGCTCAATTGTTCGTTCTCTTTCACCCGTGTATTTTGATAACCATAGAAAATTGATGAAGCCAGTTTAGAGAGAATGGAAATTACGTAGGTACGTACAATAAATATAATGAAGATGGCGACGTCGGCATCATCGAGTACCCACTTGCTCCTCATGCCGCCTACGTAGGCGTCACCGTATAGAAGTGGTTAATAGAAATAATACAAGAAAGAGATGGATGGGTAGATTGTGCTTTCGTGGACTAACAAAAAGCTTTTGACAAAATACCACACAAAAAGCTACTAAAAAATTTAAATAATAGGTGAAATACAAGAAAAGTTATTGGAATGGATGAAAGATTTCTTGAATGGGAGAAAAACGAGGGTGGTACTTAGCATAAGTACACATGGTAGATGGTGGTGGATGGAAGGGTGGTAGATAGAGTGTTAATGGACTACATAGTGGTAGATAGGAGTATAATAGGAAGAGTTAAGGATGTACATGTGCTAAGGGGAGAGGGTGGGGGAATATCAGATCATTTTTTGGTGGAAGGTAAGTTGAGAATGGAGGATAGATGGAGAAAGAGGAAAAGGACTAAAGGTAGGGAGGTGCTTAGAGTGAACTCTTTAAAGGAAAATGAAAAGGAGAAGGAGTACAAGAAGAAGCTGAAAGAGGAGTGGGAGGGAGTGAAGGATATAGTAGAGCTAGGAGTGGAGGAGGAATGGGGATGGTTCAAGGAGGGAGTCACAAAGTGTGCAAAGATGGTGTGTGGAACAAGAAGGACAGGAGGAAATAGAAGGAAGGGTAGTGAATGGTAGGATCAGGAAACAAAGAAGGTTGTATAAGAGAAGAAGCATGCTTTCACAGATTGATTACAAAATAGGAAGAGGGAGTCATGTGAGAAATACAAAGAAAAGTAAAGCACAAGGTAAAGGAGGCAAAGAGGAGAGTAGATGTGAAATGGGGTAAGAGCATGACAGAAAATTTTGAAAGTAATAAAAAGATGTTTTGGAAAGATATTAAGAGAGGAAAAGGAGGCGAATCAAGTAGAGAAGAAAAGGTAAAAGGTGCAGATGGAGAGATGATAATGGAAGAGAAGGCAGTAAGGGGAAGATGGGCAAAGTATTTTAGGGAGTTGCTAAATGTGAAGGAGGATAGGGAGGGAAAAATAGTTGCAATGGGAAGTGCTAAGAAAATTACCATGATGAGTGAGGAAATGGAGGAGAAATAAGGAAAGATGAAGTGAAGGCATTTGTTAAGATGATGAAAGCAGGTGATGCATCTGGTCTGGATGGATGCCATGCAGAATAATTAAAAAAAAGGAGGTACAGTGATGGACTGGCTGGTGAGGTTATTTAATGGAGAGAGGGTAGAGTGCCGGAGGACTGGATGAGTGCCTGTATTAGAAATGGAGAGAGTGAGTGGTTCGAGGTAAAGGTTGGACTTCATCAGGGATGTGTTATGTCACCCTGGCTGTTCAACTTATACATGGATGGGGTGGTGTGAGAGGTAAATGCAAGGGTAGTGGGTCAAGGATTGGAGATTGTTAAAGAAAATATAGAAAAGTGGGAGGTGAGCTAGCTGTTGTTTGCGGACGACACTGCACTTGTAGCAGGATCAGAGGAGGGATTGAGGAAGTTGGTGAGAGAGTTTGGGAGAGTGTGTGAAAGAAGAAAGTTGAAGATAAATGTGGGTAAAAGTAAGGTGATGAGATGTACAAGGGGTGAAAGTGACAGCAGACTGGAAGTGAGCATTAAGGGAGAGCGACTGGAGAAGTGGATAGTTTTAGATTCTTGGATGCAAATGTGGCAGGAAAGGGTGGAGTGGAGGTGGAAGTAGAATGTAGATTGAGAGAAGCGAGTAAATGCCTTGGTGGATTAAAAAGTGTAATGAGGAATAGACATTTGGGAATGGATGCTAAGAGGAGACTATATGAAGGAGTGATTGTGCCAACAGCACTGTATGGAGCAGAAACATGGAACATAAGAAAGGAAGAGAGAAGGAGTTTGAATATGTTTGAGATGAGGTGTCTGTGAAGTATGATGGGGGTTACTAGGCTAGATAGAGTGAGAAATGAGGAGGTGAGTGAAGAGAGGGCAAGGGAGGGAAAGGGTGGCTATTCTAGTAAGTGAAGAGATAGGTAAACGTGTAGTGGAGTGGAAGGAGGTTTCTTCAAGGATAATGTGGATGAAGGTGAAACCGGGAAAGGAGATGTGGGTCTTTGTAAGTGCATATGGGCCTGGCAGAAGAGTGTAGAAGAAAGGGAGGCCCTTTGGATAGATTTAAATGAGTGCATAGAGGATTTAGGGAGAAATGTCAATGTAATAGTATTGGGAGACCTTAATGCTAGGGTAGGAAATGGTCCAATTGATGGAGTGGTTGGGAAATGTGGAATTCCAGGAAAGAATCGTAGTGGAGAGTTGATGGTGGAAATGTGTCTAGAGAGTTGATGATAGCAAATACAGTGTTTCAGAAGAAAGTCAAGCATAAGTACACATGGGAGAGGGTGGTGGATGGAAGGGTGGTAGATAGAGCGTTAATGGATTATGTAGTGGTAAATAGGATTATGATAGGAAGAGTTAAGGATGTACATGTGCTAAGGGGAGAGGGTGGGGGAATATCAGATAATTTTTTGGTGGAAGGTAAGTTGAGAGTGGAGGATAGATGGAGAAAGAGGAAAGGGACAAAAGGTAGGGAGGTGCTTAGAGTGAACTCTTTAAATGAAAAGGAGAAGGAGTACAAGAAGAAGCTGAAGGAGGAGTGGGAGGGAGTGAAGGATAGAGTAGAGCTAGGTGTATTTACCTAGTTGTAATATACGGGAGGGGAGCTATGCGCGTGGTGACCCGTCTTTGTATCTCTCCGCATCAAGTTTTATCTTAAAATCTTGTATAGTGTGTGCACATACTGTTTTGTTGTCTAATTTGTTGCTTGTATTAATCGCTCTGTGTGGGGAACTGTTCCTTTTCAAGTTTTTTCTATAGCTATCTTTTTTCAGTTTTTTTCCGTGTCCTCTCGTTTTACCGTAGTCCCACACTAACAGGTCGTTCCTGTCTAAAACTTCCATTCCTTTCATTATTCTGTAGATAGCAAATCTCCTCTTTCTCTTCTTTGTTCCAGAGTTGGTAGGTTCAGTTTGGATAGTCTTTGCTCATATGTTAGTTCGGCGAGAGTCGGTGCTAGTTTGGTTGTCGCTCTTTGTAATCTTTCTAGTTTCTTAATATTCTTTTTGGTGCTGGGTTCCCAAAGTGATGCTGCGTACTCAAGTTTTGGTCTTATTAGTGTAGTTAGTATTTTCTCTATCATTTCTTCATCCATATAAGTAAATGCCACTTTGATTGACCTCAATAAGTTGTAGGTTTCTCCGAATATTTTATTTATATGCTTATCAGGTTTCATGTCCTTTCCAATCATCACTCCAAGATCTTTTTCAGAGTTTGCTTTTTTATTTTTTCTTCTCCAATTCTGTAATCTTTTGATATTCTGTTTTTACTCTTTCCAAATTCCATTATACTGCATTTCTTTATATTAAATTTCACTTCCCACTTTTGAGTCTAATTCCATATCGTGTCCAGATCTTGTTGCAATGAGTTGCAGTCTTCTTCCGTTTTTACCTTCTTTTGTATACTTAATTTTACATCATCTGCAAAAAAATTCATATAGCACTCTACACCTTCATTCATGTCATTAATGTATACGGCGAACATGATTGGGGCCAGTACCGATCCTTGCGGGACACCACTTTTTACTTCTTCCCAGTTGGAGAATTTTTCTCTAATTACAACTCTCATTTTCCTCCCAATCAGGAAGTCTTCTATCCATTCAAATAATTTTCCTCTGATTCCACCCTTTGATTCTATCTTATTTATTAATTTCTTATGAGATACCTTATCGAATGCCTTTTGCAAGTCCAGAAAAGCAGTCCGCCCATCCATCTCTTTCTTGTATTATGTCTACTAATCTTGAGTAAAAGCAGATAAGATTTGTTGTACATGATCTGCCTTGTCTGAATCCAAATTGATTTGGGTTCAGTATAGATTTTTCTTCCAGGTATTTAACCCATCTGTTTTTGACAACTCTTTCACAAATTTTTGCTATTGTGCTTGTTAGTGAGACCGGTCTGTAGTTAGATGGATCTTCTTTATCACCTCCCTAATAAATTGGTACAATGTTTGCCTTTTTCTAGTCCAATGGTACTTTTCCTTCTTTAAGTGAGGATTTAATTATATATATTTTGTCAGTTAATTCTTCCATACATTCCTTCAGTATCCAGTTTGCAATCCCGTCTGGGCCATGTGATTTTCTGACATCAAGGGTTTTAATTTGATCACTGATTTCTTTTTGTGTTACGTTTATTTCTTTCATTGCTGGGGATAATTCTCTCTATCTACACTGTTAGGCGAGTTTTCTATTGTGAATACTGATCTGAAGTGGTTGTTCATAATTTCAGCCATTTCCAGTTCTTCTGTATATTCCTTTTTATCTTGGCGCAGTTTTTCTTTTTCTTGTTTGTTTTTCAGTTTTCCATTTACATATTTGTAAAATAGTTTGGGTTCTTCCTTACATTTGTCTATTATCCTTTTTTCATAATTCCTCTTTTCATCTCTGCGTATTTTTACATATTTGTTTCTTAGTTTGATGTACGTTTGCCATTTGCTTTATTTCTTATCTCTTTTCCATTTTTTCCAAGCTTTGTCTCTTTTTTCCTTAGCTTCACTACATCTTTTGTTGTACCAGCTCTTTTTGTATGCCTTTTCCATTTTTTGTTGTGGTACATATTTGTTCACTCCTTCATTATAAATTTCTTTTAATATACAGACGCTCCTCAACTTACGTTTTAGTTACGTTCCGAACGGCCGAACGTAAGTTGAAAATGAACGTAAGTTGTTACTGTACTATACATCCGTAAATTCTATTATCATATCTTATAAAACACCCCTAAATCATTAATTATACACATAACATTGTAAAATAATAACATTAATTTCAAATAAATTAAATTCAAGCAACATAAATTAAGATGGTGGAGGAGGAGGGGGAGGAGGATGAGGCAAGGCACGTTCAGTCTGTCGTTTGTGCCATGTAAACAATGGACGCAGCGTCATGCGTAAGTATCGTTTGAACTACGGAGAGTGCGCAAAACTAAAAATTCACTCAAAACATTTTTTTTTTTACAATTTTTTTTTCCAGTCAGTTCAAACGTAAAATCGAAAAAGCGTAAAACGAATGAACATAAGTAGAGGAGCGTCTGTATTCCATTTTTCTTCAATCCCTGTATCTTCGTTTTAGAATTTTTCCCAGTTTGCATTGCGAAAGAATGTTTTAAGTTTCTCAAAGTTTGTTTTGTTATACATAGGTCTTCCTATTCTATGTTTATCATTTTTGCTTTGGTCCATTTGTTCTTTCAATTCCATTTCAATTAGTACGTGGTCACTTTTTCCAAATATCAGCCCCCTCAAGACTTCATCTTCTGAAGGAGGTGAGTGGGTTGATGGACTTTGAAACTGCCAACTTTGCTGTCTGTCATGCAGACCTACCACATGCAGGTACTCATCATTGGCCCCTTCCCTTGATATTTTAAAAGGAATTTATATTATCAATTTTTTTTTTTTTTTTTTTTTTTTTTTTTCCTCCACTAAATACTAACTGGATGAGGAATAGTGACCTCAAGTTCTTAGAATACAATTTAAACCTAAAAGTAGATAGAAACAGGTTTGGCAACAATTTCATCAATGTATAGAATCATACAACAAAGGTTGTTAAAGGTGATAGAATTTATATTTTTAAAATTCACATGGAAAAGCACTAGCAATTTTTTTTTCTCTGACCTCATTATGGACCATAAGGTCTCTTATTAGCATGCTTTATTATTGTAACTCATTGTAATGTCTTTTGGGTGAAAAAATGATTGTGGAGTGCATGCATTAGTTTTGAGAGAGTGAATGCTTTGTAATTCGTTATTTGGATTTTCCAGTGATCCAATAGTTACTGTACAACCCCTTGTGTTCCTTCTCTTGGGAAAATCCATAGAAGAGGAACCTGTTGAAACCTTATTGCAAAAATTCCCTCAGTTGCCCAGCTTTGCCAAACAGATGACATCACATCCACAAGATAACACAAAAGCTTCATTCTTGGTGAGTAGCAAAGAACTTTTGTTTATGAAATTTTTAGCATGGTGTATATACTTCTGTACAAAGTTGATCTTGCAGATTGGTCAACCCTTGATTTTTGGCCAAGAAATCTTCAATTTATATGCTTTGTGTATAGGTTGGCCCCCTTGATTTTGAGGGTAACAGAAAGAGGTATGGACTTCAAAAACATATCAATAAATCAAGAAATGTCTGAAATGAAAAGGGAAATTGTTGAATGGAAAAAGGAACACAACCAATTACAAAGAAGTGAGTGAATTCAGAAAGGAAAATGCAGTATTAATTAGGGAAATTGAAGAAATGATAAAGGAGTTAACTATAGTAAAAATGATAATGAAAAGCTGAAAATGATGACACAAATAAAAATGAAACTTTGTTGAGGGAAGTTAATGAGAAGATCTTAATAGAACCAGGCAAAGCTGTTGAAAATATATATATAAAAAAACATGATGGAAATTAAAAACCAAATAAAGAATATAAAACCAAAAAAATACTATTTAAAGAAATGGAGAACTAATAAACAAAAATACAAAGGATACTGTGATAAAAGTAATGAAAAAAAAGTTTGGGTAAGAAAATTGTATTGTAATTTATGGTATTAATGAAAAACATGGACTAATCAGGTTCCAAAGGGAAAAAGAAGAGAAGAATATAGTAAGGGAAATACTAAAAGAAATACAGGAGGAAGGACAAGAATTTGAAAAGGAAATAGAAGAAATATATAGAATAGGAAAATATTCTGAAGAGGAAGAATAGACCTCTCAAAGTAAAACTAAATTTCCAGAAGATAGTGGAAGAAATATCAAATGCAGCAAAAATTTATGGATAAAAAAGGAACTAAGTGATGAGGAAAAAGAGAAAAAAAAAAAAAAGATGAAGCTAAGAAAAGAAAGAAAAAAAGAACAATGAAAGGAAGGAGTGTTTTTGGAGAGTAATGGATTTGAGACTGAGGAAATGGTACATTAAGGAAAAGAAAACACAGGAGCAGAAAAGGAAAAAATTAAAGGTAACATATATCAATATACCGTATATTTCCACATATAAGACGACCCTAAAATCCAAAAATTCACCCCTTAAAATTGGGGGTTGTCTTATACTACCATTATAAAAATCAGACCTTGAATTCTACGTGAGATGACTTGGTAGGCTAGCCTGTGGATAACCACAGATACACAGGAAATGATTCACATTATGATAAGAACTGGTAATAAAGGTAATTAAACCATATTTACCTTATATATTATTGGCATATCTTTATAGTAAATTGCAATTGTTAATAAATTCGAGGAATAATTCTATATTAATGAAATTACGGTACTTTTAATGGTCTCACTAAACGTCGACCAACGCCGACCAAAGCCGACCAAGCCCAAACAATGACAGCTTTTGCTCAAATGCATAATTTTATATAGAAATTAGCATATGGTTGCATTATTTGACCAATTTTCTTTAAAATGTGTGATTTTCATGTAATTTGATCAGAGAAAAGTTACGTTTTTATCCTCTGCAAAATTACCAAAGTCGACCAAACACAAACAATGACGGCTTTTGCTCAAATGCATAATTTGATCGGCTTTGGTCGGCGTTGGTCGACTTTGGTAATTTTGCAGGTGATAAAAACGTAACTTCTCTTTGATCAAATTTCATGAAAATCATACATTTTAAAGAAAATAGGTCAAATAATGCAACCAAATACTAATTTTTATATAAATTTATGCATTTGAGGAAAAGCCGTCATTGTTTGTGTTTGGTCGGCGTTGGGCGACTTTGGTAATTTTGCAGAGGATAAAAGCGTAATTCCTTTTTGATCAAATTACATGAAAATCACACATTTTAAAGAAAATAGGTCATATAATTCAACCATATGCTAATTTTAATACATAATTATATGGATTTGAGCAAAAGCTGTTATTGTTTGGGTTTGGTCGGCTTTGGTCGACTTTGGTTGACGTTTAGTGAGACCGCAACCTTTTTCTTTCGCTAACTTTTCAGTAATTTTTAAGACTGAAAATAACAATTTTGGATTACAGTACATAAAACATTTATTTATCAATAAAAAATATATTACAGTAGTTGCATTTAAAACAGAAAATTTAAAAATTATAAAATTATAAAACTTAATTTCTAATCATCATCAATATTACACATCAAACGTATTTCTAAAACCTTTATTTTCAATAAAATTACATCACATTTAAAACTTAAAACATTGTAAAACTTTATTTCTTTATTTATTTATATAAAACCCTTCAAACTCGTCACAATCATCACTCTGTTTCGAAAAGTTGTTCGAACATATCACAAGATTCCTCAAATATGCCGTCATTGTAGGGTTCCCAGTCCGGTTCCGGTGAGTCGACTTCGGCTTCGTCATCACTTTCATACAATAAATCATCTTCAGTGCCATCCATGGCATTAGAGATTCTAAATTTTTTAAAAGATTTTACGATACTTTTGACCTTAACACTTTCCCAAGCTTTAATAACAAACTCGCAGAGAACATCAAGTGATGCACTACGCATAGTTCCACCTTTTGTAAATGACATCTCTCCATTCGTCATCCACTCGTTCCATTGATACCTAACGTTATCTTTAAACGTCGAACTAGGAACGTAAACAAATCGTTTTTGTTAGTTGACGTGTGTTCTCAGAAAATCATGATACATGATTTGCTTTGTTATTTCATTTATTTTGAATTTATAAGGATACAGTAAGTAATTTATCTGGTATAAGGATACAGTTAAGTAATGAGAAAGAAAAGAGAAAAAGCGGAAAAAAACAGCTGATAAACGTAATCAAAACAATTCTCTTTGTACGGTAGGTTTGATACACTGATGCTTTTGTAATTTAGCAGTCGTCTTATACTACCGATATGAGATAAATTCATAAAAATTTGCTCTAATTTTGTGCCCCGTCTTATACAGGGTGGGGCACGGAAACTTCCCGATTTGGGGATTGAATTATAAAGTGTTTATACTTCACAATTCTTTATTCTAATTTTATGCCTGTCACACAACATGGGAGATTTACTTTTACACAGTTCTAAAAACAATATCTTTTAAATGTCCACCTCCATTGTCAATACACTGATTCAGACGATTTCGGAAGCTTTGGTCTACTCTCTCTAGCATGGTGAGTGGTATATTGGCTATTTCAGTACGAATGGCATTCTGTAGGTCTTCCAGGGTCTGTGGACAGTAGTTATAAACCAGGGATTTGAGATAACCCCACAGGAAATAATCACAGGGGGCTAAATCAGGCGAGCGGGCTGATTTCCCTGAGAGAAGACTTAAATTGGCCAGCGTGCTCGCCTGATTTAGCTCCCTGTGATTATTTCCTGTGGGATTATCTCAAATCCCTGGTTTATAACGACTGTCCACAGACCCTGGAAGACCTACAGAATGCCATCCAAACTCAAATAGCCAATATACTGCTCACCATGCCAGAGAGAGTATACTTCCGAAATCGTCTGAATCGTCTGAATCAGTGTATTGACAATGGGGGTGGACATTTAAAAGATATTGTTTTTAAAACTGTGTAAAATTAAATCTCCCATGTTGTGTGACAGGCACTAAATTAGAATAAAGAATTGTGAAGTGTAAACAATTTATTATTCAATCCTCAAATCGGGAAGTTTCCGCGGCCCACCCTGTACAAAGGTCGTCTTATACACGGAAATATACGGTAGGTTGATTATAGGAATAAATTAACTAAATTACTATCTAGAACAAGAAAAACCATATATAATGGGGATTGTGGAGACAAAATTGAAAGGATCATTACCACCAAATAGTATAGGGCAAGGCTTATACAATTGTTGGATCAGAAACAGAGAAACAAAACAGGGTGGAGGAGTCATGTTACTAACCAAGAAAAAGATAAAAGCGACAATAGTCACAGGAGGAGAGAATAATGTGGAGCAGACTGATAAGAGTTGAGGGTAGAGATATGAAAAATAGAAAGTATGCAGTGATTTATGTCCCGCCTAAAACTCACACATGGAATTAAAGTGAACACTCCAAAATGGTGGAAGACACAAGACAAATGCTAAATGAAACTCTAAACAAAGAAGGAAATCTGGTAATTATGGGTGATTTTAACTTGAAAGAAATATGTTGAAGAAATGACTATGATAGGTGGAGATCATTGGGGAAACGTACATACATACATATACCAAGGCTTTTTCCCCCTTACAAGGGAGGTAGCCAAAAAGGGAAAGGCATAAAATCATTCCCACCCATTCCATCCCTGAATACACTCCACACCCCTCCACCCTCCCTCTTATGTGAGCACCTCCTGGATGACGGGTCATCCCTGCACCTTGTCCACTGCCCTGGGTCAGAAGCAGTGTCGCAAGACACAGCACATCCACAGCAAGGCCGCTTCATCAAATCGGCGACCCCCCACTCTCCGTCCCCCCATTGGATAAAAGGAGAAGACGGGGAGAAACCCTTCGAGCTGTGTCAACTTTTGCTCACACATACTACCTCATCCCCCACCCCGCCGCCCATTCCACCTCATGCAATCACAGCATCATCCATATACAACCATTCTCCATTCACCCCTGTCTTCTGTCCTCTCCCGTCCTTCCTCAACAGACATTCCCCTCTTCCCCAAAGCCCCTTCACCCCATCCATCCACCTCATCCTAGGACGTCCCCTCATGTTCACTCCCTCCACATCTGCCTTCCATACCTCTTTTACTAGTCTTTCTTCACTCATTCTTTCCATGTGTCCAAACCATCCTAATGTTCTTTCATCATCCCTATCTCCCAGCTCCTTTTCCACCCCTGTTCTCCTCCTCACCTCCTCATTTCTCACTCTAGCCTAGTAACCCCCATCATACTTCTCAGACACCTCATCTCAAACACATTCAAACTCCTTATCTCTTCTTCTCTTATGTTCCATGTTTCTGCCCCATACAGTGCTGTTGGCGCAATCACTCCTTCATACAGTCTCCTCTTAGCATCCATTCCCAAATGTCTATTCCTCATTACACTCTTTAATCCACCAAGGCATTTACTCGCTTCTCTCAATCTACATTCTACCTCCACCTTCACTCCACCTTTTCCTGCCACATTTGCACCCAAGTATGTAAAACTATCCACTTCCTCGAGTTGCTCTCCCTTAATGCTCACTTCCAGTCTACTGCCATTTTCACCCCTTGTACATCTCATCACCTTACTTTTACCCACATTTATCTTTAGCTTTCTTCTATCACATACTCTCCCAAACTCTGTCACCAACTTCCTCAATCCCTCCTCCGATCCTGCCACAAGCGCAGTGTCGTCCGCAAATAACATCTGGCTCACCTCCCACTTTTCTCCATTTTCTTTAACCATCTCCAATCCCTTGCCCACTACCATTGTATTTACCTCTCGCACCACCCCATCCATGTATAAGTTGAACAGCCAGGGCGACATAACGCATCCTTGACGAAGTCCCACCTTTACCTCGAACCACTCACTCTCTCCATTTCCAATCCTGACACAAGCTCTACTACTCTCATAAAAACTCTTGACAGCTCCTAGAAGCTTTCCTCCTATCCCGTATATCTGCATAACCTCCCACAGTGCCTTTCTGTCTACCCTATCATAAGCCTTTTCCAGATCCATAAAAGCCCAAAAAACATCCTTCCCCTTTCCTATAGCTTTCTCACATATCTGTCTTACCACAAAGATCTTTATCTACACAACCTCTACTTGTCCTAAATCCACACTGTTCCTCACCAATTACTCCTGTTCTCTCCTAATCCTCTCAATCAAGATCCTCCCATAAGCCTTCCCAACTACACTTAACAAGCTAATCCCTCTGAAACTACTGCATTCACACTTTTCCCCTTTTCCCTTGTAAAGAGGAACTATACAGGCACTCATCCAGTCCTCCGGCACTCTACTCTCTCCAGCAAACATCAAATAACCTCACCAACCAGTCCACCATCACTGTACCTCCCTTTTTCAGACATTCTGCATGGCATTCATCCAGACCAGGTGCCTTACCTGTTTTCATCATCTTAACAACTGCCTTCACCTCATCCTTCCTTATTTTTCCTCCATTCTCCTCACTCATCACTGTCATTTTCTTAGCATTTCCCACTGCAGCTATCTTTCCTTCCCTATCCTCCTTCACAATTAGCAACTCCCTAAAATATTGTTCCCATCTTCCCCTTACTGCCTTCTCTTCCATTATCATCTCTCCATCTGCACCTTTTACCTTTTCTTCTCTACTTGATTCACCTCCTCTTCCTCTCTTAATTTCTTTCCAAAACATCTTTTTATTACTTTCAAAATTTTCTGTCATACTCTTACCCCATTTCACATCTGCTCTCCTCTTTGCCTACTTTACCTTTATGCCTTCTCTTTTTTATTTAGGAATGTGCCCTGTGGGGCTACAAGGAGAAGGATGCCTAGTCCCACTCCCCGTCCCTTTCTTCTCGCCTCTTATGATCCAAGTGGAAATACTTGGTGGCAGTATTCTTTTCCCCCACCACAGGGAATTCCCCCATCACAGAAAAAGAATACAGGGGTCCCTCAAATAACGCGGATTCGAATAACACGGATTCAATCATACACGGATTTTATTTCAAAACCATCTCAAATGTAGAGAACCGTTTTAAAATTCGCGCCGAGTCGGGCACGCATATGCACACACGCGGCAACATCGCAAACAATTTTACCACCCTAACCTGTTAAAGTGTAATGTTTCTTTCATTTGGAACACAACTAATAAGTCTGATAATGACTGCGCTTGTCGTGTCTTAATTTCTCTTATGAGGTTGTTGTTGTTGTCGTTCCCTAGACTGTCTGTCCGAGCAGTCCCGTCTCCCCAAGGAAGGCCACAGCCGAAACTGGGTTTTCCCACAAATCCTTTATAGAGTGTATGTTGTGTTGTTTGCGTGCATGATTGTGTATAATGCAGTCTTCCATTATGTGTTGTATGGTATGGGGTGAAGTGTTACATCCTGGGCAGCTGTTCACAACACGGTCGTCCAGCCTCTTCTGGTAGCTTAGAAGTGCTGGGTGGTGACCGCATCGCAGTCTGGCCAAGTGGACTCTGTCCTTACGTGGGAGAGAGGATTCAGAAGGGTGGATATCAGGGGGTCTGGCATGCAGCAGTGTGTTGTCTTTCAGTGTGTTAATGGAGCGGTGAGTGATATGATTATGAATATGTTTCCGGAGGCTGGTTTTTGGTGGTTGTGGAGGAAGAGAAGAGAGTATCTGTGAGTAATAAAGGTCTATGGGTGTAGTTTTAATGTTTCTTGGTGTGTGTGGGTGTTCTGCTATGTAGTGTAGCGGGTGTGATGTGTTTGTGGTGGCTGCAGCAAGTGTTTGTGTGCCTCTCATGTCGAGGTGGTCCTTGACTTTGAGGACTTTTGTTTCATGGTGTAAATGGTCTGTAGGTGATGTATTTGTGCAGCCTGTACTTGTTTTTAGGGCTTTGTTTTGTATGATTTGAAGGGTGTTGTGGTGTGTCTCACTGAGATTAGGAGCCCATGCAGGACTCGCATAATTCATCACTGAGCGTATGCATTGTTTGTATATTGTTATATTAGTTTCTTTGTTTTGTCCAAATGTTGTTCCAGTGATTGACTTAAGTGCGTTAAGTCTAGGTGTGCATTTGTTTTTTATGTTTGTGAGGTGTTGTTTGAAAGACATGGATGTATCGTATGTTACACCAAGAATTTTCGGTGTGTTTGTGTGTGGTATTAGAGTGTTGTTGATGTAGAGATGAGGTATGTATTTGTGTTCTTTTGTCCAGTTGGTGAGAAGTGTTGCTGTAGATTTGGTTGGAGCTATTTTGAGTCTGTTTGTGATGAACCATGTGTTGAGTGTGTCAAGGTAAGGCTGGATTATTTCTGCAGCTTTGTCTGTGTTACGATGTGTGCATGTGATTGTTATGTCGTCTGCGTAGGAAGAGATTTGTATTTCTGAGGTGTCTGGCGTGGGTAAGTCATGCATGTATAGATTAAATAATGTGGGGGATAGAACTGAGCCCTGTGGTACTCCGTTCTTAATGTTTCTGATGTGCGATGATTGGCCATTATATGACACATGAGCATTCCTGCCTGCCAGATAATTGGCCAGCCATCTTTTGGTGTTATTGTGCATGTCTGTGTTATATATTTTATTTGTTAGGTTGTGGCGGGGGATAGCATCAAAAGCTTTACTAATGTCCAATGTTATAAGAAGTGTTCTGTGGTGGGGCCTATCTGAATTGATGCCATCTAAAATTCTTTGTGTGAGGTTTGTCAGAAGAGTGTTTGTGGAGTGTAGTGGCCTAAAACCGTGTTGTGAGTCAGCAAGGGGAATATATGGTGTGACAAGTTTAAGTATTAGGCGTTCAATGACTTTAGAGGGGGTGCAGAGAAGTGTGATTGGGCGGTGCGATGTTGGGATTGTTGGGTCTTTGTTCGGTTTTGGAATGGTGATTATTTTACCATGCTTCCAGATGTCGGGTATAGTGTTGTGTGAATAGCTGTAGTTTGCAATGTTTGTGAGTGCGTGTATACCTTGTGGTCCAATGTGTTTTAGGTGGATGTTGCTTATGTTATCAGGGCCATAGGCAGATGAGTGCTTGAGACTATGCATTATGAGTTTTGTCTGACTGTCTATGAAGGGTGTATAGTCTGAGTCTGTGGGAAAGTCTTTCTTACGTCGAATGGTGCGTCGGTCGTCAGGGTGAGATGTAAGATGGCTCGTCTGTGCAAAATGACGTATGAGTGCGTTTGCTTGTTGTTTGTTTGAGGGTAGATTATCTGTTGTTGTGATTATTGCTGCGTGAGAGCGTGTAGTGTTAGTGTTGGATAGTGTGATGCTGTTGAGTGTTTTGTACAATTTGCTGGTGTTTGTTTTGTGATCAAGTGTATTGATAAAGTTTTGCCAATTTTGTGTTTTTTGTTCATGTATTTTATTGGCAATCACAGTGTTTAGTGTTTGTATTTGGTCTGCTATGGTTTGAGGGATAGGTGTGGGGGTATCGTGTTTAAGTGTGTCACGTTGTCTGATGAGGCCTTGGATTTCTGGTGTGAAGTTGTGTGATTTTCTGTTGCCTCTAGGGATGTATCTCTTGTCTGCGTTTTGTATGATTGTATTAAAAGCGTGCACAGCATTGTTTATGTTTGTGATTGGTGTACTGTTAAGTGTTTCAAAATGTTGTTCTGTCTCTTCATTAAAGGCTTCCCAGTTAGCTCTCTTGTAATTGGTGTAAGTGTGTCTGTGGCCAGCTGGGGTGCATCTTGTTTTGGTGGTGATGATGATTGGAAGGTGGTCAGAACCAAGGGCTCCGACCACTCTCCATGATGTTGTTGGGGTTAGGCAGGGGGAGCAAAAGGTGATATCAGGAGAGGAGGGAGTGTAGAGGGCTTGGTATGGGATATGTGTATGATTATGCGTGTTGTTCATGATAGTCAATGAGTCGAATTGAGTCTGTATATCAAGCCCTCTGTCTGTGTCAGGGTTGTCGACAAACCAGGCAGACGACTTGGCGTTGAAGTCACCACCCATGATCAGGTTGGGGATTGAGGTTAGTTGGCTGAGTTGAGGTCTGAAGGTGGTTGGAACTGTGGGGGATGATTGGGGGGGAATGTACATGTTAACTATTGTTAGTGTTGAATTGTTGCCTGTGCGGATACGAATGGATTGGGTTTCTGTTGTGTTATCTGTGGTAGGGAGGAGAATTTTGGTTGTGGCACTTGTGTCCACAAAACAGATGGAATGGTGGATCAGGGTGATGAGTCCACCGCCATGAGGTTCTTGTTACTGGCGGTGGTGGTTTGGGAGATCAAAAACAGACATATACACGCTTACACACATGTAGACACGCACATGTAGACACGTGTTAGACAACCAGTGTATGTTGTGAATGCGCGTGCGTGTACACACAAATACGAACAGACACACGCACGTACATGCTTACTTGTACATGTTAACACAGACGCATACATGCACACACACACACACACACACACACACACACACACACACACACGCCACACACGCACGCCACACACACATACATACGCCACATACACACACATATACATATGCCACACACACACACAATGTGTATACGCCACATACACATATGCATATACGCCACATACACATATGCATATACGCCACATACACATGTATATACGCACAAACACATACATACGCCACATACATACACCACATACACACGCACACACACACACTTCATCGGATGGACGGCGTAGAGGACGTTCTGAAGAAAAAGTGACATTTTCGTGGATCTCAAAGCAAAGGAAGTAACTTTTGTATTTACAGGGGGGGGAATTGCTCGTGGTGTAGTGGGAAAGTGAGGAAAAAGGAGAAGGGGAGGGATTACTGAGGGAAATGGAAGGAAATGAGGAAGGAGAGGACTTGGTCCAGGCAGGTAGACGCCATATAAACAAAAGAGGGCCGGACCAATTTAGTGACGACGAAGGGTCTAACAAAAATGTAAAGATTAGAAACATAGATATGAGTAGCACAATAGAAGGTGAGGATAATAATTTCCATGGATTTAAGGAGGGGGGGGGGAGGATACCAACCTCCCCCAACTGGCAAGACTCGAAGAAAAACTTGAACAAATGACTGAACATTGGGAGAGTAGGTTCGGTAGAATGTCAAAAATGGCTGAAAGGGTTGAAAGATTGGAAGCACTAGAGAAGGCAAACAAAAACTTAACTAAGGAAATAGAAGAAATAAAAAGACAGTTAAAAGAAGTAAAAGAGGAGAATGAAGAATTAAAGAGGAATAATAAAGAAAACAAAGAGGCCATAGCTAAAGAAGCTAAGGGTTGGAAGACAATCCAAGAAAACAGTAAAGTTGCATTTACTGACATGATTAAACAGCAAATGAAAGAACAAACTGAAGACTCAGTTATTAAAGTGATGAGACAAAAGGAGAATATAGTAAGAGACTTAGCAGATAAAAAGAAATGTATAATTATATTAGGAATGGAAGAGAAACACAACCCAGATAGAACCACAAGAATCAAAGAGGAAAATGAAAAAGTAAGCAGATTACTAGAATTAGTTCAGGAAGATGAACCTGAAATCATGAAACAAATTGAAGAGATGTATAGACTTGGAAAGTATAGTACAGATAAGACCAGACCAATTAACCCCTTCCATACGGTGCCGCACACGTAGGCGTCATGGGGAGCGAGTGTATTCGCGAGGCTGCCATATCGGCGTCTTGATTATATTTATTGTAGTCGCCCCTGTGTTTTTACATTCTCTAAAATGTGCCCTGAATCCCATTCTCTGTGGTATTCAAAATTCGCGGGTGAAAGAGAGAACGATCGATATAAGCGGTGACTATATTTTATGATGCGAGTATTATTACGACACGTCGTACGGCTGGCATTGGCTGCTGCCACCGAGATCTAAGTCCATGACGCCTACGTGTGCGGCACCGTATGGAAGGGGTTAAGATTAAATTCAGGTCACAAACGACGGCAGAGAATATCTTATCCAAAACAGGGAAACTAGCAACAAGTGAACAATATAAAAAGGTATGGATAAAAAGGGAAATGAATAAAGAGGAAAGAGAGGAGGAAAAAATGAAAAGACAACAAGCTAAGGGAAAAAACGAGAACAGAACAGAGTCAGAAAAAGAGAGATTCTATTGGAGAGTAGTGAATATTAAATTAAGGAAATTCGAAATACTAGAGAAAAACAAAAGGGAAACAGAGAATACAATGGAAGTGGCAGAAAACTAAGAGTGTCTTACACAAATATAGATGGATTAATTACAGGATTGAATGAGCTGAATGATTATCTGAAGGAAAAAGAACCGGACATAATGGGAATTGTAGAAACGAAATTAAAAGGTCCACTACCACCAAACAGTGTAGGAAATGACGCATATAATTATTGGATTAGAAACAGAGACAAAGCAAAGGGGTGGAGTTATGTTCCTGACTAAGAAGGATATAAACGTGAAGAGTGTCACATATGGAAAGAATACAGTAGAGATGATTATGATCGAAGTGGAAGACAGAGATAAGAAGAGCAGAAAGTTTGTGATAAATTATGTGCCTCCAAAAACAGCCTTGTGGGAAGAGAGTGAACATAAAAGTATGTTAGAGGACACAAAGATAGCATTAAACAAGATAATGGAAGATGGAGGAAGAATAGTTACGATGGGCGACTATAATTGCAAAGAAGTCTGCTGGGAAGAGATGACAGTAAAGGGTGGAGACGGCTCATGGGGAAATGTTATACTCGAGATGATTACTGACCATACAATGAAGCAATGGATACAGGAGAACACTAGGTATAGAAATGAAGAAGAACCATCAAGACTAGACCTAATAATCACATCTGAACCTAGAATAGTAGAAAAGATTGAATATAAAACACCAATAAGTAAAAGTGACCATATACTGATTGAACTGGAACTAAATGAGGAAAAATACATGAAAAGAAATGGACAATATAGAAAAGGAAGAATGATGTATGAAAAAACAAACTTTGATAAAATAAGAGAATTCTTTCAAAAACAAAACTGGGAAGGAATATACAAAGAAGAAACAACAGTGGAAGAGAAATGGAATATTTTGACAAAAATTTACAAAAAATGAGTGGAAAAGTATGTCCCAAGACAAAAACAAGAAAAAGAATATGTAAAGTGCTGGTACAACAAAAGTTGTAGGGAGTTAAAAGACAAAAGAGACAAAGCCTGGACCAGATGGAAAAAAGACAGAAGACCTGAAAAATGGAAAATATATACTTGTTATAGAAATGAATATGTACAAGCGTGGAGAGAGGAAAAGAGAAAATATGAAAAAGATGTCATAGAAAAATGTAAAGATCAACCAAAACTATTTTACAGATTTGTAAACAGCAAACTGAAAAACAAAAGATTTGGAGAAATTAAGACAAGGAGGAGTTGAATACACAGAGGAAATTGAAATGGCGGAAATTATGAACAAGCATTTTAAATCGGTGTTTACAAGGGAGAACATACAACCTGAAGAGATCAAATGGAAAGAGAAAGTCCCCCCCATGAAAGAAATAGAAGTAACAAAGAATGAAATATTGAACCACTTGAGTAATCTTGATATCAGAAAATCTCATGGACCAGATGAAATAGCAAACTGGATTTTGAAAGAATGCAGGAATGAACTGGCAGACAAAATACATAGCATAATAAACAGTTTCTTGAAAGAAGGAAAAGTCCCAGAAGATTGGAAAAAAAGCAAATATAGTACCTATATATGAAGGGGGAAATAAAGAAGACCCTACCAACTACAGACCATTCTCTCTAGCAAGTACAATATCAAAAATATGTGAAAGAATTGTCAAAAGTAGATGGGTAAAATATTTAGAAAAAACAACGTGCTAAATCCAAGGCAATTTGGATTAAGACAAGGACGATCATGCGTCAACAATTTAATATGTTTCTATTCAAGGCTAATAGATATAAAAAAAGGTTTTGACAAAGTACCACATAAGAAATTGCTTAAGAAATTAGAAACTGAAGGAGGAATACAGGGCAAACTGCTTAAATGGATGGAAAACTTTTTGCAAGAAAGAAAAATGAGAGTAGTGATAAGAGACAAACACACAAAATGGGATGAAGTAATAAGCGGTGTTCCACAAGGAACAGTTCTGGCCCCGATAATGTTTGCTATATATATTAATGATATGGATGACGGAATTTAAAGTTATATGAGCTTCTTTGCAGATGATGCAAAACTGTAAAAAAAGTGAACACGGAAGAAGATTGTGAGTCACTACAGAGTGACCTAAATAAAGTACAGGAATGGAGTAAGAAGTGGGAGATGGAGTTCAACACTAAAAAGTGTAGTATAATGGAATTTGGAAAAAGCAAAAACAGAATAACAGGATCATATAAATTGGGAGAAGAAGGAATAAAAAAAGTAAAAAATGAGAAGGACCTGGGAGTCATTGTTATGAACAATATGTCACTTGAGAAACATATAAATAAGATTTTTGGAGAAACTTATAACTTAATAAGAACAATCAAAGTGGCATTTACATACCTGGATGAAGAAATGGTGAAGAAAATTCTAATCACTCTGATAAGACCAAGATTGGAATATGCAGCAACGATATGGTCACCAAGTACAAAAAAAATGTATAAAAAAACTTGAAAGAATACAAAGAGCAATTACAAAATTGGCACCAACACTCTCAAAACTATCATATGAAGAGAGACTAGCAAAACTTGAGCTACAGACACTAGAGCAAAGAAGAGAGAGAGGAGATTTGATAGCTATTTACAGAATCATGGAAGGCATAGAAATTATTGATAGAGAGAATCTGATAAAATGGGATGATAGAAATACAAGAGGACACGGAAAGAAAATCAAGAAAGACAGCTATAGAAGAGATCTCAAAAAGAACAGCTTTCCTCACAGAGTAATAGACAGTTGGAACATGTTAGATGAGAAAGTGGTGTGTGCAAAAACAATACATGAATTTAAAAATAGTTTAGATAAAATGAGATATGAAGACGGGACACCACGAGCATAGCTCCCCTTCCCGTAAAATACAACTAGGTAAATACACACACACACACACACATGCACTCACACACACACACCCTTTCAACCGAGTGGACGGCGTGAACTGGTGTTCCAAAGAAAAAGGAAAAACTACATGGATCACAGCATTCAGGAAGTGGCTATTGTATTTATAGGGAAGGGGAGTGCTCGTGAAAAAGTGGGGAAGTGATAGGGAAGGAGAAAGGAAGGGATATTGAGGGAAATGGAAGGAAATGAGGAAGGGGAGGACTTAGTCCAAGAGTCTAGACGGTTGATAAACAAACGTTGAATGGACGACTTGGATTTAGATGTGGGGACTAACAAAATTGTAAAGATCAGAAACATAGATAAGAGCAGTTCAATGGAAGGTGAGGATGATAATTTCCAAGGATTTAATGAAAGGGCGGCGAATACCAACCTCCCCCGGCTGGCAAAACTGGAGGAAAAACTTGAAAAAATGTCTGACAACTGGGAAGTTAGGTTTGGCAAAATGACAAAAATTGCCAAGAGATTTGAAAAATTGGAAGAACTAGAGAAGGCGAACAAAAATTTAACTGATGAAATAGAAGACCTAAAAAGACAGTTAAGAGAAGTAATGGTGGAGAATGAGGAATTGAAGAGGAATAGTAAAGAAAACAGAGAGGCCATAACTAAAGAAGCTAAGAATTGGAAGACAACCCAAGAAGACAATAAAGTTTCATTCACTGACATAATCAAACAGCAATTGAAAGAACATACTGAAGACTCAGTTATAAAAGTGATGAGACAAAAGGAGAATATAGTAAGAGATTTAGCAGTCAAAAAGAAATGTATAATTATATTAGGAATCGAAGAGAAACACAACCCAGATAGAACCACAAGAAACAATGAGGAAAATGAAAAAGTAAGCCAATTACTAGAATCAGTTCAGGAAGATGAACCAGAAATTATGAAGTAAATCAAAGAGAAATTTAGACTCGGAAAGTATAGCACAGATAAGACCAGACCAATTAAGATTAAATTCAGGTCACAAACGACGGCAGAGAATATCTTATCCAAAACAGGGAAACTAGCAATAAGTGAACAATATAAAAAGGTATGGATAAAAAAGGAAATGAATAAAGAGGAAAGAGAGGAGGAAAAACAGAAAAGACTTCAAGCTAAGGAAAAAAACGAGAACAGAACGGAGTCAGAAAAAGAGAGATTCTATTGGAGAGTAGTGAATATGAAACTAAGGAAAGTCGACATACAAGAGAAAAATAAAAGGGAAACAGAGAACACAATGGAAGTGGCAGAAAACTAAGAGTGTCTTACACAAATATAGGTGGATTAATAACAGGATTGAATGAGCTGAATGATTATTTGAAGGAAAAAGAACCGGACATAATGGGAATTGTAGAAACAAAATTAAAAGGTCCACTACCACCCAACAGTGTAGGACATGATGCATATAATTATTGGATTAGAAACAGAGAGAAAAAGCAAGGGGGTGGAGTTATGTTCCTGACTAAGAAGAATATAAACGTGAAGTGTGTCACATATGGAAAGAATACAGTAGAGATGATAATGATGGAAGTAGAAGACAGAGATAAGAAGAACAGAAAGTTTGTGATAAATTATGTGCCCCCGAAAACAGCCTCGTGGGAAGAGAGTGAACATAAAAGTATGTTAGAGGACACAAAGATAGCATTAAACAAGATAATGGAAGATGGAGGAAGAATAGTTATGATGGGCGACTTTAATTGCAAAGAAATCTGCTGGGAAGAAATGACAGTAAAGGGTGGAGACGGCTCATGGGGAAACGCTATACTTGAGATGATTACTGATCATACAATGACACAATGGATACAGGAGAACACTAGGTATAGAAATGAAGAAGAGCCATCGAGACTAGACCTAATAATTACATCTGAACCCGGAATAGTGGACAAGATTGAATATAAAACACCAATAAGTAAAAGTGACCACATATTGATTGAACTGGAACTTAATGAAGAAAAATACATGAAAAGAAATAAACAATATAGAAAAGGAAGAATGATGTATGAAAAAACAAACTTTGATAAAATAAGAGAATGCTTTCAAAAAGAAAACTGGGAAGAAATATACAAAGAAGAAACAACAGTAGAAGAGAAATGGAATATTTTGACAAAAATTTACAAAAAAGGAGTGGAAAAGTATGTTCCAAGACAAAAACAAGAAAAAGAATATGTAAAATGCTGGTATAACAAAAGTTGTAGGGAGTTAAAAGACAAAAGAGACAAAGCCTGGACCAGATGGAAAAAAGACAGAAGACCTGAAAAATGGAAAATATATACCTGTTATAGAAATGAATATGTACAAATGTACAGAGAGGAAAAGAGAAAATATGAAAAAGATGTCATAGAAAAGTGTAAAGATCAACCAAAACTATTTTACAGATTTGTAAACAATAAACTGAAAAACAAACAAGACTTGGAGAAATTAAGACAAGGGGGAGTTGAATACACAGAGGAAATGGAAATGGCGGAAATTATGAACAAACATTTTAAATCAGTGTTTACAAGGGAGAACATACAACCTGAAGAGATCGAATGGAAAGAGAAAGTCCCCCCTATGAAAGAAATAGAAGTAACAAAGAATGAAATATTGAACCACTTGAGTAATCTTGATGTCAGAAAATCACATGGACCAGATGAAATAGCAAACTGGGTTTTGAAAGAATGCAGGAATGAACTGGGAGACATAATACATAGCATAATAAACAGTTCCTTGAAAGAAGGTAAAGTTCCAGAAGATTGGAAAAAAGCAAATATAGTACCTATATATAAAGGAGGAAATAAAGAAGACCCTAACAACTATAGGCCAGTCTCTCTAACAAGTACAATAGCAAAAATTTGTGAAAGAATTATCAAAAGTAGATGGGTAAAATAGTTAGAAAAAAAACAATGTGCTAAACCCAAGGCAATTTGGATTCAGACAAGGACGATCATGCATCACCAATTTAATATGTTTCTATTCAAGGCTAATAGATATAATACAAGAAAGAGATGGATGGGCTGATTGTGCATTTCTAGACCTAAAGAAAGGTTTTGACAAAGTACCACATAAGAAGTTGCTTAAGAAATTAGAAACTGAAGGAGGAATACAGGGCAAACTGCTAAATTGGATGGAAGACTTTTTGCAAGAAAGAAAAATGAGAGTAGTGATAAGAGACCAACACTCAAAATGGGATGAAGTAATAAGCGGTGTTCCACAGGGAACAGTTCTGGCCCCAATAATGTTTGCTATATATATTAATGATATGGACGAAGGAATTGAAAGCTATATGAGCTTCTTTGCAGATGATGCAAAACTACTGAAAAGAGTGAAAACAGAAGAAGATTGTGAATCACTACAGAGAGATCTAAATAAAGTACAGGAATGGAGTAAGAAGTGGGAGATGGAGTTCAATACAAAAAAGTGTAGTATAATGGAATTTGGAAAAAGCAAAAACAGAATAACAGGATCATATAAATTGGGAGAAGAAGGAATAAAAAAAGTAGAAAATGAGAAGGACCTGGGAGTCATTGTTATGAATAATATGTCACCTGAGAAACATATAAATAAGATTTTTGGAGAAACTTATAATTTAACCCCTTCCATACGGTGCCGGACACGTAGGCGTCATGAGGAGCAAGTGGATTCGCGATGCTGCCATATCGGCGTCTTGATTATATTTATTGTAGTCGCCCCTGTGTTTTTACATTCTCCCAAATGCGCCCTAAATCCCATTCTCTGTGGTTTTCAAAATTCGCGGGTGAAAGAGAGAACGATCGATATAAGCGGTGACTATATTTTATGATGCGAGTAATATTACGACACGTCATACGGCTGGCATTGGCTGCTGCCCGCGAGATTTAAGTCCCGTACTGAAGTGGTTAATAAGAACAATCAAAGTTGCATTCACATACCTGGATGAAGAAATGGTGAAGAAAATCCTAATCACCCTGATAAGACCAAGATTGGAATATGCAGCAACGATATGGTCACCAAGTACACAAACATGTATAAAAAACTTGAAAGAATACAAAGAGCAATTACAAAATTGGCACCAACACTCTCAAAACTATCATATGAAGAGAGACTAGAAAAACTTGAACTACAGACACTAGAGCAAAGAAGAGAGAGAGGAGATTTGATAGCTATTTACAGAATCATGAAAGGCATAGAAATTACTGATAGAGAGAATCTGATAAAATGGGATGACAGAAATACAAGAGGACACGGAAAGAAAATAAAAAAAGACAGCTATAGAAGAGATTTGAAAAAGAACAGTTTTCCTCACAGAGTAATAGACAGTTAGAACATGTTAGATGAGAAAGTGGTGTGTGCAAAAACAATACATGAATTTAAAAATAGTTTAGATAAAACGAGATACGAAGACGGGACCCTACGAGCATAGCTCCCCTTCCCCTAAAATACAACTAGGTAAATACACGTACACATACACATGCATACGGTTCTCGGTATTTAATATGGAAAGTCAGCATACGTGGATTTGGTCATACGTGGTAATTTTAGGAACCTTACCCCTGCGTTATTTGAGGGACTCCTGTACTCAGAGAAATGGTACAGGACAGCAACAAGGTGTTGGGGGACAGCATAACGGAGGGACAGTCGTGGTATAAAAGTGTCATCATTTCTCTATGAACAGAGTTTTCCTCTATCATAGACAAAATGATGTGTGGCTCTGGTCCGTAGGGGCGCCCCATATAGGCCCTAAAGTATCAACTGCATGCTACTTTGCCACAATAACAAGCAGCCATTACCTGAGACGGGGAAACATATTACTGGAAATTACCATTGATTACACATTGACACAATGGGTTAAGGAAAATTAAACAGATATAGAAATAACGATGAACCTCTGAGATTGGATTTGATATTCACATCAGAACCCGAAATTGTGGATAGAATCAAATAGAAGATGCCATTTGGAAAAAGTGATCATATACTATTGGAACTAGAATTAAATGAAACAACTATAGAAATAAATGAAAAACACAGAAAAGGAAGACTAATGTATAACAAAACATATTTTAGGAAACTTAGAAAATTCAAGAAGCAAATTGGGAAAAATTTGATAATAAACAAAAGTGGAAGAGAAATGAGCAGTTTGGAAAGAAATCTATAATGAAGTGGACAAGTATATACATACATACATATACCAAAGGCTTTTTTCCCCTTACACGGGGGTAGCCAAAAAGAAAAAGGCATAGAAATCACTCCCACCTATTTCATTTCCCATATATTCCAATCCCCTCCACCCTCGTCCCTCCTATCTTGGTACCTCCGGGATGACGGGTCATCCCTGCATCCTGTCCACTGCCCTGGGTCAGAAGCAGTGTCGCAAGACATAGCACATCCATAGCAAGGCCGCTTCATAAATTCAGCAACCCCCCCCTCTCTGTCCCCTCATGCAAAAAAGTAGAAGACAGGGAGAAATCCCTTCGGGCTGCGTCAAATATCTCATACATACTTCCTCACCCCCCATCCCCCACCCACTCCCCCTCATGCATCACAGCATCATCTATACACAACCCTTCTCCATTCACCCTTATCTTCTGTCCTCTCCCGTCCTTCCTCTACAGACATTCCTCTCTTTTGTAAAGCCCCTTTCACCCCATCTCATCCTAGGACGCCCCCTCATATTCACTCCTTCCACCTCTGCCTTTCACACTTCTTTTACTAATCTTTCTTCTCTCATTCTTTCCATGTGTCCAAACCATCCCAATACTCTTTCATCAACCCTATCTCCCAGCTCCCTTTCCACCCCTGTTCTCCTCTTCACCTCATATCTCACTCTATACTTGTCTTTCTTTAAAGAAAGTAAAGAAAGACAAGTATATACCTAAACAAAAACAGGAAATGGTGTACATAAAATGCTGGCACAATAAAAAATGCAGTGAGTCAAAAGACAAAATAGATAAAGCCTGGAAAAGATGGAAAAAAGAAAAAATCTGATAAATGGAAAATATACACCAAACTAAGAAATGAATATGTAAAATTGTGTACCGTCTGGGGTATTGGTTGATTGTTATTGTGGCAAAGTAGCATGCAGTCGATACTTTAGGGTCTATATGGGGCGCCCCTACAGACCAGAGCCACACATCATTTTGTCTATGATAGAAGAAATTCTGTTCATAGAGAAATGATGACACTTTTATACCACGACTGTCCCTCCGTTATGCTGTCCCCCAACCCCTTGTTGCTGTTCTGTACCATTTCTCTGAGTATTCTCTTTCTGATTGGGGGAATTCCCTGTGGTGGGGGAAAAGAATACTGCCACCAAGTTTTCCCACTTGGATCGTAAGAGGCGAGAAGAAAGGGACGGGGAGAGGGACTAGGCATCCTTCTCCCTGTAGCCCCAAGGGGCAAATTCCTAAAAATCAAAGGAAAGGCATAAGGGGTGCTGGAGGGCCTCGGGCCAGCACCCTAAGGTTTGGGTCTTTTAATGTGCGTGGATGTGGTACAGATGAGAGTAAAAGGGAAGAGATAGGTAGTATGTTTGTGAGAAGAAAGTTGGATGTGTTGGCTTTGAGTGAAACTAAGTTGAAAGGGAAGGGTGAGTGTAAGTTTGGGAGTGTAAGTGGGAGGTTATCAGGAGTGAAGAGAGGGCGAGGGAGGGAAGGGGTGGCTATTCTAGTAAGTGAGGAGATAGGTAAAGGGGTAGTGGAGTGGAAGGAGGTTTCCTCAAGGATAATGTGGATGAAGGTGAAACGGGGAAAGGAGATGTGGGTCTTTGTAAGTGCATATGGGCCGGGCAGTGAGAAGAACATGGAAGAAAGGGAGGCCTTTTGGATAGATTTAAATGAGTGCATAGAGGGTTTAGGAAGAAATGTCAATGTAATAGTACTGGGAGACCTTAATGCTAGGGTGGGAAATGGTCCAATCGATGGAGTGGTTGGGAAGTGTGGAGTTCCAGGAAAGAATCGTAGTGGAGAGTTGATGGTAGAAATGTGTCTAGAAAGAGAGTTGATGATAGCAAATACAGTGTTTCGGAAGAAAGTCAAGCATAAGTACACATGGGAGAGGGTGGTGGAGGGAAGGGTGGTAGATAGAGCGCTAATGGATTATGTAGTGGTAAATAGGATTATGATAGGAAGAGCTAAGGATGTACATGTGCTAAGGGGAGAGGGTGGGGGGAATATCAGATCATTTTTTGGTGGAAGGTAAGCTGAGAGTGGAGGATAGATGGAGAAGGAGGAAAGGGACAAAAGGTAGGGAGGTTCTTAGAGTGAACTCCTTGAATGAAAAGGAAAAGGAGAAGGAGTACGAAAAGAAGCTGAAGGAGGAGTGGGAGGGAGTAAAGGATAGAGCAGAGATGGGTGTGGAGGAGGAATGGGGATGGTTCAAGGAGGGAGTCTTAAAGTGTGCAAGGATGGTGTGTGGAACAAGAAGGACAGGGGGAAATAGAAGAAAGGGTAGTGAATGGTGGGATGAGGAAACAAAGAAGGTTGTAGAAGAGAAGAAGCGAGCATTCACAGATTGGTTACAAAAGAGGACAGGGGAGTCATATGAAACGTACAAAGAAAAGAAAAGAGAAGTAAAGCAAAAGGTAAAGGAGGCAAAGAGGAGAGCAGATGTGAAATGGGGTAGGAGTATGACAGAAAATTTTGAAAGTAATAAAAAGATGTTTTGGAAAGAAATTAAGAGGAAGAAGAGGCGAATCAAGTAGGGAAGAAAAGGTAAAAGGTACAGATGGAGAGTTGATAATGGAAGAGATGGCAGTGAGGGGAAGATGGGCAGAATATTTTAGGGAGTTGCTGAATGTGAAGGAGGATAGGGAAGGAAAGATAGCTGCAGTGGGAAATGCGAAGAAAATGAGAGTGATGAGTGAGGAGAATGGAGGAGAAATAAGGAAGGATGAGGTGAAGGCAGCTGTAAAGATGATGAAAGCAGGTAAGGCACCTGGTCTGGATGGATGTCATGCAGAATGTCTGAAAAAGGGAGGTGCAGTGATGGTGGACTGGTTGGTGAGGTTATTTAATGTTTGCTGGAGAGAGGGTAGAGTACCGGAGGACTGGAGTAGTGCCTGTATAGTTCCTCTTTACAAGGGAAAAGGGGACAAGTGTGAATGTAGTAATTTCAGAGGGATTAGCCTGTTGAGTGTAGTAGGGAAGGCTTATGGGAGGATCTTAATTGAGAGGATTAGGAGAGGAACAGAGGGAGTAATTGGTGAGGAACAGTGTGGATTTAGGACGGGTAGAGGTTGTGTAGATCAGATCTTTGTGGTAAGACAGATATGTGAGAAAGCTATAGGAAAGGGGAAGGATGTTTTTTGGGCTTTCATGGATCTGGAAAAGGCTTATGATAGGGTAGACAGAAAGGCACTGTGGGAGGTTATGCAGATTTATGGGATAGGAGGAAAGCTTCTGGGAGCTGTCAAGAGTTTTTATGAGAGTAGTAGAGCATGTGTTAGGATTAGAAATGGAGAGAGCGAGTGGTTTGAAGTAAAGGTGGGACTTCGTCAAGGATGCGTTATGTCGCCCTGGCTGTTCAACTTATACATGGATGGGGTGGTGCGAGAGGTGAATGCTAGGGTAGTGAGTCAGGGATTGGAGATGGTTAAAGAAAATGGAGAAAAGTGGGAGGTGAGCCAGCTGTTGTTTGCGGACGACACTGCGCTTGTGGCAGGGTCAGAGGAGGGATTGAGGAAGTTGGTGGCAGAGTTTGGGAGAGTATGTTATAGAAGAAAGCTAAAGATAAATGTGGGTAAAAGTAAGGTGATGAGATGTACAAGGGGTGAAAGTGGCAGTAGACTGGAAGTGAACATTAAGGGAGAGCGACTGGAGGAAGTGGATAGTTTTAGATACTTGGGTGCAAGTGTAGCAGGAAAAGGTGGAGTGAAGGTGGAGGTAGAATGTAGATTGAGAGAAGCGAGTAAATGCCTTGGTGGATTAAAGAGTGTAATGAGGAATAGACATTTGGGAATGGATGCGAAGAGGAGACTGTATGAAGGAGTGATTGTGCCAACAGCACTGTATGGGGCAGAAACGTGGAACATAAGAGAAGAAGAGAGAAGGAGTTTGAATGTGTTTGAGATGAGGTGTCTGAGAAGTATGGTGGGGGTTACTAGGCTAGATAGAGTGAGAAATGAGGAGGTGAGGAGGAGAACAGGGGTGGAAAAGGATTTGGGAGATAGGGTTGATGAAAGAATATTAGGATGGTTTGGACACATGGAAAGAATGAGTGAAGAAAGACTAGTAAAAGAGGTATGGAAGGCAGATGTGGGGGGAGTGAACATGAGGGGACGTCCTAGGATGAGGTGGATGGATGGAGTGAAGGGGGCTTTGGGGAAGAGGGGAATGTCTGTTGAGGAAGGAAGGGAGAGGACGGAAGACAGAGGTGAGTGGAGAATGGTTGTATATGGATGATGTTGTGACTGCATGAGGAGGAATGGGCGGGGAAGTGGGGGGTGGGGTAGTATGTGTGAGTAAATTTTGACGCAGCCCGAAGGGATTTCTCCCCGTCCTCGCCTTATATGCAAAGGGGGACGGAGAGGGTGGGTCGCCGATTAAATGAAGCGGCCTCGCTGTGGATGTACTGTGTCGTGCGACACTGCTTCTGACCCAGGGCGGTGGGCAGGGTGCAGGGATGACCCGTCATCCAGGAGGTGCTCAGATGAGAGGAAGGGTGGGAGGGGTGTGGAGTGTATTTAGGGATGAAATGGGTGGGAGTGTTTTTATGCCTTTCCCTTTTTGGCTACCTCCCTTGGAAGGGGGAAAAAGCCTTGGTATATGTATGTATGTATGTATGTATGTATGTATGTGTAGGGAAGAAAAAAGAAACTATGAAAATGACATAATAGACAAATGTAAGGATCAACACAAATTATTTTATAGATATGTAAATGGCAAACTAAAGAACAAACAGAAAATACTTAAATTACCGTCAAGGTAATAGAGAATACACAGAGGATAAAGAAATGGTGGATATTATGAACAAACATTTCAAAACTGTATTCACCAAAGAAAAAGGAAACCCACAAAATTGTGAACAAAGAAATGAAGTAAGATTTCCCCCAATGAGTGAATTAGATGTCACTCAGAATGAAAAAAGGAATCAAATACTAAAGCTTGATATTAACAATTCACATGGCCCAGACAGAGTTGCAAACTGTATACTAAAGGAATGTATAGATGAACTAAAAGGAAAAATATGCAAAATAATTGAATGCTCAAAGAAGGAAAATTAACGGAAGACTGGAAAAAGGCCAATATATAAGGGGGAAAATAAGGAATACCCAACAAATTATAGACCTGTGTCCCTAATGAGTACATACATATACCAAAGGCTTTTTTCCCCTACATGGGGGTAGCCAAAAAGAAAAAGGCATAGAAACTACTCCCACCCATTCCATTTCCTATATATTCCACTCCCCTCCACCCTCCTCCCTCCCTCTTATCTTGGCACCACCTGGATGACGGGTCATCCGTGCATCCTGTCCACTGCCCTGGGTCAGAAGCAGTGTCGCAAGACACAGCACATCCACAGCAAGGCCGCTTCATAAATTCAGCGACCCCCCCCCCCTCTCCGTCCCCTCATGCAGAAAAGGAGAAGACGGAGAGAAATCCCTTTGGGCTGCATCAATTTTTTTTTTTTTTTCTTTCTCATACATACTTCCTCCCCCCCCCCCATCCCCCACCCCATCCCCCTCATGCATCAAAGCATCATCTATACACAACCCCTCTCCATTCACCCCTATCTTCTGTCCTCTCCTGTCCTTCCTCTACAGACATTCCTCTCTGACGAAGTCCCACCTTTACCCCAAACCATTTACTCTATTTCTAATCCTAACACAAGCTCTATTACTCTCGTAAAAACTCTTGACTGCTCTTAACAGCTCTCCTCCTATCCCATATATCCGCAAAACCTCCCACACTGCCTTCCTGTTTACCCTGTCATAAGCCTTTTCCAGATGCATGAAAACCCAAAAAACATCCTTACCTTTTCCTATAGCTTTCTTACATATCTATCTTACCACAAAGATCTGATCTACACAACCTCTACCTGTCCTAAAACCACACTGTTCCTTACCAATTACTCCCTCTGTTCCTCTCCTAATCCTCTCAGTCAAGACCCTCCCATAAGCCTTCCCAACTACACTCAACAAGCTGATCCATCTGAAACTACTACATTCACACTTGTCCCCCTTTCCCTTGTAAAGCAGAACTATACAGGCACTCCTCCAGTCCTCTGGCACTCTACCCTCTCTCCAGCAAACATTAAACAACCTCACCAGCCAGTCCACCATCACTGTACCTTTCTTCAGACAATCTGCATGGCATCCATCTAGACCAGGTGCCTTACCTGCTCTCATCATCTTAACAGCTGCTTTCACTTCATCCTTCCCTATTTCTCCTCCATTTTCCTCACTCATCACTCTCATTTTCTTAGCACTTCCCACTGCAACTACCTCTCCCTCCCTTTCCTCCTTCACATTTAGCAACTCCCTAAAATACTCTGACCACCTTCCTCTCACTGCCTTATCTTCCATTATCATCTCTCCATCTGCACCTTATACCTTTTCTTCTCTAGTTGATTCGCCTCCTTTTTCTCTTTTAATTTCAGTCCAAAACATCTTTTTATTGCTTTCAAAATTTTCTGACATACTCTTACCCCATTTCACATCTGCTCTCCTCTTTGCTTCCTTTATCTTATGCTTAGCTTCCCTTCTCTTTACTTTGTACTTCTCATACGATTCCCTCGTCCTACTTTGCAGCCAATCTATGAATGCCTGCTTCTTCTCTTCTACACATTTCTTTGCTTCCTCATCCCACCACTCACTACCCTTCCATCTTTTTCCTCCCACCCTCCTTGTTCCACACACCATCTTTGCACATTTTATGACTCCCTCCTTGAACCATCCCCATTCCTCCTCCACTCCTAGTTACAAAGGATTACAAAGGCGGAGCATGCTGACAGGAGACCTTTTGATCCATATCTAGGTCGGATGCAAAAAAAAAAAATCATATTAATAATAAAGTAATAAATAAAAATTATGATAATGTAAATAACAAATAAAATACATAAATAAATGCATAGGTATAGTTAAATAATAAACAAACAGGTTAAAAGTAAATAATAATAAATTTACATATAACTAATAATAAATGAAAATCAGACAGAGAAATGATAACAAAACAAAAACAAATAATATAAGATAAATTATAATCATTACAGCATCTTACTTAGGTATTTATCTAAATGATTCTTAAAGCTTCGAACTGAACTACATTGCACTACCTGTGCAGGAAGTTTATTCCATTCATTAACTACACGGTTGGCAAAGTTGTTTCTACCTACTTCCAAATTGAATCTATTTCCGGACAGTTTGAGACCATTGTTTCTTGTCTGATTCTCATTCAATGTAAAAATTTGGTCACTTTTGATGTTGTCAATTCCCTTTAGAATTTTAAAGACCTGTATCAAGTCACCTCTGAGTCTATGCTTTTTTTAGGGAAAACAGATTCATATTTCTACTCTATCCTTTACTCCCTCCCACTCTTTCAATTTCTTCTTAAACTCACTCTCCTTTTTTTCCTCATTTAAGCAGGTCACTCTAAGCACCTCCCTACCTTCTACCCTTTTCCTCTTTCTCCACCTATTCTCCACTCTCATTTTACCTTCCACTAGAAAATGATCTGATATTCCCCCACTCTCTCCCCTTAGAACATGTAGATCCTTAACTCTTCCTACGATACTCCTGGTCACCACTATATAGTCCATTAACGTTCTATCTGCCACCCTTCCATCCACCACCCTCTCCCATGTGTATGTATGCTTGAGTTTCTTCTTAAACACTGCATTTGCTATCATCAACTCTCTTTCAAGACACATCTCCACCATCATTTCTCCACTACAATTTTTACCTGGAACTCCATACTTCCCAATCACTCCGTCTATTGGTTCATTTCCTACCCTAGCATTAAGGTCTCCCAATACAACTACATTAGCATTTCTCCCTAATCCCTCTATGCACTCATTTAAATCTACCCAAAAAGCCTCCCTTTCCTCTACGCTCTTCTCACTACCAGGTCCATACACACTTACAAAAACCCACATCTCCCTTCCCAGCTTCACCTTCATCCACATCAACCTTGATGACACCTTCCAGTCCACTACCCACTTACTTATCTCTTCACTTGCTAGTATAGCCACCCTTTCTCTCCCTCGTCCACTCTTCACTCCTGAGTACCTCCCAGCTACATTCCCAAACTCACAGTTGCCCTTTCCTTTCATTTTAGTTTCACTCAAAGCCAGCACATCCATCTTTCTTCTCACAAACATACTGCCTATCTCTTCCCTTTAGTATAGTATAGCCACCCCTTCTCTCCCTCGTCCCCTCTTCACTCTTGAGTACCTCCCAGCTACACTCCCTTTCCTTTCATTTTAGTTTCACTCAAAGCCAGCACATCCATCTTTCTTCTCACAAACAGACTGCCTATCTCTTCCCTTTAGTATAGTATAGCCACCCCTTCTCTCCCTCATCCCCTCTTCACTCCTGAGTACCTCCCAGCTACACTCCCAAACTCACAGTTGCCCTTTCCTTTCATTTTAATTTCACTCAAAGCCAGCACATACATCTTTCTTCTCACAAACATACTGCCTATCTCTTCCCTTTTACTCTCATCTGTACCACGTCCATGCACATTAAAAGACCCACACATTGCATACATACACTCAACGAAGCAGCACGTATTTTCGGAGCGCTGACTTACGAGCGAAAATACAGACGCTCCTCTACTTACATTCATTCGTTTTACGTTTTTTCGATTTTACGTTTGAACAGACTGTAAAAAAAAAAAAAAATTTTTTTTTTTTAGTGAATTTTTTTAGTTTAGCGCGCTCTCCGTAGTTCAAACGATACTTGCGCATGATGCTGCGTCCATTGTTTACATTGCACAAACGACAAACTGAACATACCTTGCCTCCTCCTCCTCCTCCTCCCCCTCGTCCTCCACCATCTCAATTTATGTTGCTTTAATTTAATTTATTTGAAATTAATGTTATTATTTTACAAAGTTTGTGTATAATTAATGATTTAGGGGTGTTTTATAAGATACAATAATAGAATTTATGGATGTATAGTACAGTAACAACTTACGTTCATTTTCAACTTACGTTCGGCCATTCGGAACGTAACTAAAACGTAAGTTGAGGAGCGTCTGTATAAACAAGACATTGGAAACGAAGAGCGTCGGCCTTGTTGTTTATATACAGTGTGGCACGGACTGTGTAATTGTGGTAAAATGATTTAGGTCGTAATTGTATCTCCGCTCAACTTTTTTTTTTTCTTTTTTTTTTTTTCAAAATGGAAACCCCTAAAGCTAAAGACTCAACTAAAAGAAGCCGGGAAGAAACAAGAATCGAAACACCATTAGGGGTAGTAAGGAAAAAATCATGCTTTGCATCAACACCTAGAGAATACCAAAGTTTAGACGTAAGTAGATTTTCCAGTTTTGAAAGAGAAGGCAATGGATTACTTAGAGTAGAGATGGATTGAGAACCCAGATACAGGAATATAATGAGGAATAGAGATTTAAATTACATCATTGATGAACTATTAGAGCTTAAAAGCGAATACAAGATAATGTACCAGGAAGTATCAAACCTAAGAAAAGCTAACGAAGAGAACAAAAGGGAGATAGACGAGTTGAAAAGGGAATTAAAACAGCTTAAGGGTGATAATGAGAGGCTGAAAAGTGAGGATGATAGTAGGAACGAGGCTCTGAAATGAGAAATTAAAAGTCAAATGAAGGAAGTGACTGAAAAGATGGAAGAAAAAATCTAGGAGAATGACATACAGGAAATAAAAAAAACAGTGGAAAATTGAACAGGAAAGTCAAGAAATATCCCTAAAGAAAATAATGGAACAACAAGTAAAAGATAATACCAAAGAAACTGTAATTCAGATTATTAAAGAGAAAAGTAACCTAGTTAGGGACACAGTGGATAGAAAAAGGTGTATAGTAATCTATGGCATTAAAGAAAAGCACAATGTACCAAGATATCAGAGGGAAAAGGAAGAAAAAGAGCTTGCCAAAGAAATACTAAAAGAGTTACAAACAGATGAGTTAGGCTGGGACCATGAAATCGAGGAAACCCATAGAATGGGCAGGTACTCTAAAGATAAACAGTATAGACCACTAAAAGTTAAACTTAGATCGCAATCAAGCGCAGAAGAAATATTATCTAGAACAATAAGATTAGCAAATAGCAAACAGTACAAAAATATATGGATAAAAAAAAGAAATGAGTGAGAAAGAAAAAGAACTTAGGAATGAGGCGAATGAAAAGAATGAGAATAGAACTGAAAAAGAAAAGGAGGAGTTTTTTTGGAGAGTGATAGACATGAGGCTGAGAAAAAGATATATAGGGAAAATGGAAACAAGAAAGAAGGGGAGGAGGAGAAAAGAAACTAAAAATAGCTTATACAAATATAGATGGAATAATCTCAGGAATAAACGAACTAAATGATTATCTAGTCTCAGAAGAACCAGACATAATGGGAATTGTAGAAACCAAATGAAAGTACACCCTAACACCCCACACTGTGGGACAAGGTGTATACAACTGTTGGACAAAGAATAGAAAGAACAAACAGGGCGGAGGAGTTCTAATATTGACTAAGAAAGATTTGATTGTAACAAAAATAACTGAAGGAAAAAACTATGTAGAATCAATTATAGTACAAGTCGAAGGTAAATAAATGAAGAAAAGAAAATTTGCAGTGGTATATGTACCTCCTAAAACACAAGCCTGGACAGAAAGGGATCATTCCGAGTTACTAGAAGATACAAAAGATGAATTAATTGAAACACTGAAAAATGGAGGAAATACAGTAATTATGGGTGACTTTAATTCAAAAGAAATATGCTGGGAAGAAATGACAGTGAAGGGGGGAGAGAAACACTGGGGCAATGTACTCCTTGACTTGACCATTGAATACACAATGACCCAGTGGATTGAAGAAAATACTAGATACAGAGGAAATGAAGAACCCTCAAAATTAAACTTAATACTTATGACAGAACCTGAGGTTATTGAAAAAATTGATTTTAAAACTGATAGGAAAAAGTGACCACATACTAATAGAAATGGAATTGAAAGAACAAATGGACCAAAGCAAAAATGATAAACATAGAATAGGAAGACCTATGTATAACAAAACAAACTTTGAGACACTTATAACATTCTTTCGCAGTGCAAACTGGGAAAAATTCCAAAACGAAGATACAGGGATAGAAGAAAAATGGAACATATTAAAAGAAATTTATAATGAAGGAGTGAACAAATATGTACCACATCAAAAAATGGAAAAGGCATACATAAAGATGTAGTGAAGCTAAGGAAAAAAGAGACAAAGCTTGGAAAAAAGTGGAAAAGAGATAAGAAACAAAGCAAATGGCAAACGTACATCAAACTAAGAAATGAATATGTAAAAATACGCAGAGATGAAAAGAGGAATTATGAAAAATAGATGATAGACAAATGTAAGGAAGAACCCAAACTATTTTACAAATATATAAATGGAAAACTGAAAAACAAACAAATAGAAAAATTGTACCAAGATAAAAAGGAATATACAGAAGAACTGGAAATGGCTGAAATTATGAACAACCACTTCAGATCAGTATTCACAATAGAAAACTCGCCTAACAGTGTAGATAGAGAGAGAATTATCCCCAGCAATGAAAGAAATAAACGTAACACAAAAAGAAATCAGTGATCAAATTAAAACCCTTGATGTCAGAAAATCACATGGCCCAGATGGAATTGCAAACTGGATACTGAATGAATGTATGGAGGATTTAACTGACAAAATATATAATATAATTAAATCCTCACTTAAAGAAGGAAAAGTACCATTGGACTGGAAAAAGGCAAACATTGTACCAATTTATAAGGGAGGTGATAAAGAAGATCCATCTAACTACAGACCGGTCTCACTAACAAGCACAATATATATTACAGACATGCACAATAACACCAAAAGATGGCTGGCCAATTATCTGGCAGGTAGGAATGCTTACGTGTCATATAATGGCCAATCATCGCACATCAGAAACATAAAGAATGGAGTACCACAGGGCTCTGTTCTATCCCCCACACTCTTTAATCTATACATGCATGACTTACCCACACCAGACACCTCAGAAATACAAATCTCTTCCTACGCAGACGACATAACAACACATGCACACATTGTAACACAGACAAAGCTGCAGAAATAATCCAGCCATACCTTGATACACTCAACACATGGTTCATCACAAACAGACTCAAAATAGCTCCAACCAAATCTACAGCAACACTTCTCACCAACTGGACAAAAGGACACAAATACATACCTCATCTCTACATCAACAACACACTAATACCACACACAAACACACCGAAAATTCTTGGTGTAACATACGATACATCCATGTCTTTCAAACAACACATCACAAACATAAAAAACAAATGCACACCTAGACTTAATGCACTGAAGTCAATCACTGGAACAACATTTGGACAAAACAAAGAAACTAATACAACAATATACAAACAATGCATACGCTCAGTGATGAATTATGCGAGTCCTGCATGGGCTCCTAATCTCAGTGAGACACACCACAACACCCTTCAAATCATACAAAACAAAGCCCTAAAAACAATTACAGGCTGCACAAATACAACACCTACAGACCATTTACACCATGAAACAAAAGTCCTCAAAGTCAAGGACCACCTCGACATGAGAGGCACACAAACACTTGCTGCAGCCACCACAAACACATCACACCTGCTACACTACATAGCAGAACACCCACACACACCAACAAACATTAAAACAACACCCAAAGATCTGTATCACACACAGATACTCTCTTCTCTTCCTCCACAACCACCAAATACCAGCCTCCGGAAACATATTCATAATCATATCACTCACCGCTCCATTAACACACTGAAAGACAACACACTGCTGCATGCCAGACCCCCTGATATCCACCCTTCTGAATCCTCTCTCCCATGAAAGGACAGAGTCCACCTTACCAGACTGCAGTGCGGTCACCACCCAGCACTTCTTAACTACCAGGAGAGGCTGGATGACCGCATTGTGAACAGCTGCCCAGGATGTAACACTTCACCCCATACCATACAACACATAATGGAAGACTTCATTATACACAATCATGCATGCAAACAACACAACATACACTCTATAAAGGATTTGTGGGAAAACCCAGTTTCGGCTGTAGCATTCCTTGGGGAGAAGGGACTGCTCGGACAGACGGTCTAGGGAACGACAACAACAAGCACAATAGCAAAAATTTGCGAAAGAGTTGTCAAAAACAGATGGGTTAAATACCTAGAAGAAAAATCTATACTGAACCTAAATCAATTTGGATTCAGACAAGGGAGATCATGTATAACAAATCTGATCTGCTTTTACTCAAGATTAGTAGACATAATACAAGAAAGAGATGGATGGGCGGACTGTGCTTTTCTGGACTTGCAAAAGGCATTCGATAAGGTACCTCATAAGAAATTAATAAATAAGATAGAATCAAAGGGTGGCATCAGAGGAAAATTATTGGAATGGATGAAAGACTTCCTGATTGGGAGGAAAATGAGAGTTGTAATTAGAGAAAAATTCTCCAACTGGGAAGAAGTAAAAAGCGGTGTCCTGCAAGGATCGGTACTGGCCCCGATCATGTTCGCCGTATACATTAATGACATGAATGAAGGCGTGGAGTGTTATATGAATTTCTTTGCAGATGATGCAAAATTACTTAACCACTTCCATACGGTGACGCCTACGTAGGCGGTATGAGGAGCAAGTGGGTACTTGATGATGCCGACGTCGGCATCTTGATTATATTTATTGTAGTCGTACCTACGTAATTTCCATTCTCTCTAAACTGGCTTCATCAATTTTCTATGGTTATCAAAATACATGGGTGAAAGAAAACGAATGATTGAGCACTGACTTTATTTTTCATAATGCGATTATTATGACGCAACATCGCACGTCGGGCAGCTAATGCTGCCAGACGTGCGATGTGCCCCGGAGTGAAGAGGTTAAGAAGGTAAAAACGGAAGAAGACTGCAACTCATTGCAACAAGATAAGGACATGATATGGAACTGGACTCAAAAGTGGGAAGTAAAATTTAATATAAAGAAATGCAGTATAATGGAATTTGGAAAGAGTAAAAACAGAATATCAAAAGATTACAGAATTGGAGAAGAAAAAATAAAAAAAGCAAACTGAAAAAGATCTTGGAGTGATGATTGGAAAGGACATGAAACCTGATAAGCATATAAATAAAACATTCGGAGAAACCTATAATTTATTGAGGTCAATCAAAGTGGCATTTCTTTATATGGATGAAGAAATGATAAAGAAAATACTAACTACACTAATAAGACCAAAACTTGAGTACGCAGCATCACTTTGGACACCTAATACCAAAAAAGAATATTAAGAAACTAGAAAGATTACAAAGAGCGACAACCAAACTAGCACCGACTCTCGCCGAACTAACATATGAGCAAAGACTATCCAAACTGAACCTACCAACTCTGGAACAAAGAAGAGAAAGAGGAGATTTGCTGACTATCTACAGAATAATGAAAGGAATGGAAGTTTTAGACAGGAATGACCTGTTAGTTTGGGACAACGGTAAAACGAGAGGACACGGAAAATAACTGAAAAAAGATAGTTATAGAAAAAACTTGAAAAGGAACAGTTTCTCACACAGAGCGATTAATACATGGAACAAATTAGACAACAAAACAGTATGTGCAAACACTATACAAGATTCTAAGATAAAACTTGATGCAGAGAGATACAAAGATGGGTCACCACGAGCATAGCTCCCCTCCCGTATATTACAACCAGTACCTTAGGGTACTGGTTGGAAAACTCCCAGACCCTCTTATGCCTTTTCTTTTCTTTTTAGGAATGTCCCCTTTCGGGGCTACAGGTAGTAGGACTCCTAATCCCATCCCCGTCCCGTATTTTGTCGCCTTTTACGACTCAAGTGGAAAGACTTGGTGGTAGCATTCTCTTCCCCCACCACAGGGTCGGCCAAAACAGAAAATGAACACTCAAAGAAATGGTACAGGACAGCAACAAGTGGTTGGGGAACAGCATAACGAAGGGACAGTCGTAGTATAAAAGTATTACCATTTCTCTATGAACAGAGTTTTCCTCTATCATAGACAAAATGATGTGACTCTGGTCCATAGGGGTGCCCCATATAGACCCTAAAGTATTAACTGCATGCTACTTTGCCACAATAACATGCAGCCAATACCCCAGACAAGTAAAATAGTTAAAATTTGTGGGAGCATCATCCAAAATGAATAGACAAAATATCTGGAGGAGAATGATGTACTGAACCTGAGGCAATTTGGATTCAGACAGGGAAGATCGTGTACCACTAATTTGAGATGTTTGTATTCAAGATTGATAGATATTGCAAGAAAGGGATGGCTGGGTAGACTCTGCCTTCTTGGATTTGCATCAAGCATTTGATAAGGTACCACACTGAAGATTGCTAAATAAACTGGAAACAATAGGAGGCATAGAAAACTATTGAATTGGATAGAGGATATCCTACATGGAAGAAAAATGAGAGTAGTGCTCAGAGACAAATATTCAAAGTGGGAGGAAATGAGTGGTGGCATCCCACAGGGGTCAGTGCTAGCTCCGATAATGTTTGCTATACATGTAAATGACTTGGACAAAATTATTGACTGTTACATGAATTTCTTTGCTGATGACACAAAGTTATTAAAGAAAATAAGTTCTGAAAAAGACTGAGTTGTTACAGAGTGATCTGAACAAAGTCTCAGAATGAAGCAAGAGTATAAGAGTTCAAGACGAGAAGACGTGTCCAGAATTAGCTCCGACATTGGTATTTATTTTCTGGTTATTTATGCATGTATACACTTGTACCCTGTTGCATAGTCTTGACAAATTAAGACTTATATGAAAGCCAGTTGAGAAGTTGGCAAGAGGAAGGAAGAGAAGGGAGGAAATAGATTAAAATATAGATGTAAGCTTACCAGGAATTAGTGCTACGATGAACGACATGACGTCATATCGGCTTCTGCAGAGATTTTAACGAAAACTCCTACGGGTAAGTTATCTTCTACGTCGTTATTCAGCGATCTCGAAGAACTGAGTACAATTAAGATAATACAAGAGTTCAGCACCGTAGCAGCTCACATCTACACTGATAATTCAGTGGTAATATCATTTACATACAGTTTAATCGTTGCTCCAGTTGTTCCGTCCGATATCTTACCTGTTTTTGTCTCTGGAAACCAAATTGAGTGCTGAATACTAATTAATAACAAATATGAGTGCATCAAGAGTGCCTACAACAGCTAGGACAGTGAAAACAAGAGCTTCAATTATGGAAACTGGACAAGATAGGGACGGGGCAGTTGGAGGGAACGGCTGTCAGCGGACTGAAGGGATACAAGATGGCGTCGGTGGTCATGCGGAAGACAAGTTTGACAACAAAGAGGTCTGCCCAAATTGCAAAGGCCAGATTAGTGATGATGATCATGTACTGGAATGTAATTTATGTGACATGTGGCACCACATAATGTGTGAGGGTATATGTGAACCTGTGTATGAATTTTTGAAGAGGAACGAAGAGGGATCTATCCACTGGTATTGTTCAAAATGTAATGCTGTAGTTGGTAAATTTGTTAAACAGATTACCTCCATATCAAAGAGACAAGATGAAGTCGAAAAACATATGGATGCCTTGGAAGTTAGGACCAATGAAAAATTCAGTGAAGTGACGGAAGATATTGTTAAGATAAACCAAAATGTGAATTTTGAAATCAAGTCAGAAGTGGACATTGTAGTGAAGAAGGAGCTCCAGGAATTCAGAGGCGAGATGTACAATGAGATTTGTAAACTAGTGGAAAGGAAAATGACTGAAGGACAAGGGAAGTGGCAGAAAGAAGTGAGAGAGGTGGTATCTACAAAAGTGAAAGAAGACTTTGCTAATTCATACAGTGACATTTTGCAAAAATGCGATGGCAGAGCAGGTACTGGGTATGATGACAAGAAAATACTGGAAAAGGTGACAAGAGAAGTCCATGGTAGAATGGACAGGAAGGATAACCTTGTCATTTATGGAGTCCCTGAGGAAATGGTAGGAGGCATGGATCTAGCGATTAGGTCCGAAAAGATTCGCCATGACAGGCTTGTGTTTACCAATTTGTGCAGTGAAATAGGCTTAACTTGTTATGATAGTGATATTGAAGAGATAAGAAGGCTAGGCAGGTATGAAGGAGAATCAGAATCTGGAAAATCTAGACCCATACTGATCTCTCTGAGAGGTGGTCTGAAAGATAGAATAATGAGGAACCTGTATAAACTTAAAGATGCCAATACAGGAATTTTCAGGAAAGTAGGAGTGTCACATGACATGACCAAGGAGGAAAGGAAGAGAGAAAAAGAGCTGAAAGAGGAGGCCCAAAGGAAGAACGAAGAAGAAGCAGCTTCGGGAAACTTCTATGTGATAAGAGGAAGCCCGTGGAAAAGATACCTGTTGAAGGTGAAGAGAAGAGGGGCAACGAGCAGAACTTTGGAAGGAGTTGCAAGAACAGAAACAGTGAGCTGTGGGGACACGGGAGAAGGCCGGATAGATGTGTAAGCAAATATGTTGAAGCGTCTAAAACCACTAGTGCTAATGAAGAATTGACAAATTGGGTTAAAAATGTTAAAGTGTTATTTTGTAATGTTGATGTGTTTCCTATGATAAGATTAACGAACTAAGGACTATTTTAAGTGGAGAGCTAGTACCTCCCCAAGTAATTGCAGTACAAGAAGTTAAGCCAAAGAATTTTAGGTTTGAAAGAGACATAGTAGAGTATGCTATAGAGGGGTATGAAATATTTGGCAAAAATTTGGCAAAGGTGGAGGTTGGTAGAGGAATGTTGCTGTACATAGAAAAAGGTGTTCAGTATGACATTGTGGAATTCAAGGAGGAAGCTACTGAATATATTGCAGCAAAAATTAAAGGAAAAACGGATGTAGGGGATGTGTTAATTGTGTCTATATATCGAAGTCCGAATAGTGAGGCAGAAAACAATGGGAAAATTATGTCACTGATGCAAGAAATAGCAGACTACAACATCAAACATAAAGTGATAGTGGGAGATCTTAATTTACCAAATATAGAGTGAAAGAACATGACCTGCAAAACTGGTGATGATGACCTAAGTCTAAGGTTTATTGAGAAAATGCAAGATTGCTACTTTATACAATATGTCGCCGGAATTACTAGATTCAGAGGTTCAGATGCAGGCAACATACTTGACTTGATTATTACTGATGACAACATGATCGTGGAGGATATTGAGATAAGAAATCCACTTGGTAGGAGTGATCATGGATGTGTAATTTTCAGATGCAACATGGAACCACAGGTAAAAAATTGTAAGGGACTTGTGATATCTTTTTGAAAAGGCGGATAATTGCAAGCTAAACGGAATATTGAATATTAATTGGGATGAATATTTGGATACTGATGATATTGAGGACATGTGGTGCAGATTTAAAAGTAAACTACGAGAGTCAATAGACAAATGTATTCCAAGGAGAGAACTTAAAAGTAGTGGGGAATTAAGGAAGAGAACAAATCATAATTTGCCAATGAATAGAAAGCTTTGGGCAAAGATTAAGAAAAAACAAAGATTTTGGATGCGATTGAAAAAAATGAAGGAAGGTAGAGAAATTAATCAGGGCGAGTATGACAAATTATATGAGGAATACAGACGGATTAATAATCAGGTAAGAGCTGAAACTAGGTCTTCTGTTAAGAACGTGGAGAAGACTATTGCGCAAAATGTCAAGTCTAACCCAAAGATATTTTGGAAGTATGTCCGGTCTATGTCCGGACATATGGAAAGAATGAGTGAAGAAAGACTAGTAAAGGAGGTATGGAAGGCAGATGTGGAGGGAGTGAACATGAGGGGACGTCCTAGGATGAGATGGATGGATGGGGTGAAGGGGGCTTTGGGGAAGAGGGGAATGTCGGTTGAGGAAGGACGGGAGAGGACAGAAGACAGGGGTGAATGGAGAATGGTTGTATATGGAAAATGTTGTGATGCATGAGGTGGATTGGATGGGGGAATGGGGGTGAGGTAGTGTGTGTGAGCAAAAATTTTTGACGCAGCCCGAAGGGATTTATCCCCGTCCTCTCCTTTATATGGGGGGACGGAGAGGGGGGGTCGCCGATTTGATGAAGCGGCCTTGCTGTGGATGTGCTGTGTCCTGCGACACTGCTTCTGACCCAGGGCAGTGGACAGGGTGCAGGGATGACCCGTCATCTAGGAGGTGCTAAGATGGGAGGGAGGGTGGAGGGGTGTGGAGTGTTTTCGGGGATGAAATGAGTGGGAATATTTTTGTGCCTTGTCCTTTTTGGCTACCCCCCTGGTAAGGGGGAGGGAAGCCTTGGTATATGTATGTATGTCCAGCCTAAAACAAAAGCTTTAGTCAGTATATGTAATCTGTATAAAGATTTGAATAAAACTTCTAAAACTAAAGATGACAATGAAAAGGCAATAGTACTTGCAGACTTTTTTAGCTCAGTGTTTACCAAGGAACCAGAAGGGTTAATACCAGAGGTGGAGGTCAAGGATATTCCAATGTTATCACAGATTGAATTCTCTAGCGAGGATATTATCAGTGTTATACATAAACTACAAAGGAATAAGTCCCCTGGGCCGGAACGGCTTCATCCTCGAATTCTGAAAGAGACGAAAGATGTAATTGCATATCCGCTTTGTAAGATCTTTAATCCATCACTTTTGAGCGAAAGACTACCCATAGATTGGAAACTAGCGAACATCTCGGCAATATACAAAAAAGGTGACAGAAGCGACCCAGGTAATTAGAGACCAGTTAGCTTAACATGTGTCATATGCAAGTTATTGGAATCAGTAATTAGGAAAAGGATTTTGGAACATCTCGAGGGCAATAAGCTGATTAGTAACAAACAGTATGGATTTGTGGAGGGGCGTTCGACGGTACTACAAATGATCACGGTCTTGGACAGATGGACTCAGATTTTAGATGAAGGAGGAGCTGTCGATGTTGCATACTGCGATTTCATGAAGGCCTTCGACACTGTCCCCCACAGAAGGCTAGTTGAGAAGATCAAGAGTTATAACATCAGAGGAAACATTTTGTCATGGATAGCAGACTTTCTCAATGATAGAAAACAAAGAGTAATTGTCAATGGAGTTGAGTCAGAATGGAAGGACGTGGTCAGCGGTGTACCTCAGGGATCTGTGTTGGGTCCGCTACTGTTTGTTTTATATATTAATGACTTGCCAGATTCTGTAATCGACAGGGAATTATTCTTGTATGCAGACGACACTAAAGTATTCAGGAGGATTCATGAAAGCCAGGACTGTGAGATATTGCAAGAAGATCTCGTGAGGATGAGAAGCTGGTCAGAGAAGTGGCTGATGAGATTTCATCCCAAGAAGTGCTGTGTGATGAGAATCGGGAAATCAAATGTGGACAATAGGATATATTCTATGGAAGAAGAATTGACAGGAATCAAAGTAGAGAAGGATCTGGGAGTTGTAATTGATGATGAGCTAAAGTTCACAGCACACTTGGCTGAGAAAATCAATAAGGCAAATAGACTAGTTGGGCTAATAAGAAGAACTTTCGTAACATTGAACGAGACCATATTCAAGTCATAATACACTGCACTAGTCCGACCACATTTGGAATATGCTAATCAGGTATGGTGTCCATACAAGAAAAAGGACATTGAGGCTTTGGAAGCAGTTCAAAGAAGAGCAACAAAGTTGGTCCGTAGCCTGAAGGATTTGCCTTACCCTGAACGATTGAGGAAATTAGACCTTCCTACACTATCATACTGTAGATCAAGAGGAGACATGATAGAAACCTTTAAAATTGTGAACAATTTATATGATAGTGAAGTGAGCAGGGGATTATTTATTGAACTTGCTGGTTCAGTGACTCGAGGACACACCAAGAGGATCTACAAGCAGCGCCCAAGATTGGACATCACTTTCTGCAGTCGTGTTGTGAACAACTGGAATAGTCTTCCTGATCATGTTGTGAATGCAAATTCAGTTGTGAGTTTTGAAAAGAGATTGGATAGTGTATGGAAACATCAAGATCAAATATTCGATTACACAGCTCAAATAAATAACAAACACAGTACCACTAGACCCCAGATGACCTAAGTTTTAGTCATTTAGAGCCGGAGTCACAGGCTCAATAGCTTCTTCCGGGACCCTTCTATGTCTATGTCTATGTCTAGGGGAAGTAGAATTCAACATCAAGAAATGTAGTATAATTGAATTTGGAAAAAGCAAGAATAGAATAACCGGACAATATAAGATTGATGAAAAAGAATTAAAGAAAGTAAATTCTGAAAAGGACCTAGGATTAATCATAACCAAAGACATGTCACCAGATAAACACAAATAAAATAGTTGGAGAAATATACAATTTGTTGAGATCAATAAAGGTGGCTTTTAAATACCTGGGTAAGGAAATGATCAAAAATATATATATTACTAACTGATAAAGCCAAAACTGGAATATGCAGCGATGATATGGTCGCCCAGTACAAAAAAGAATACAAGAAAATAAGAATGAATACAAAGAGCAACGACAAAGATGGCTCCAACATATTCAAACTTAACATATGAACAAAGATTGGCCAAGCAGGAATGCAGTTACACTCCACAATATCTCATCCAGTTATTCATCATCAGTAACTGCATGGCTATCATCACCATCATCATCATCATCACATTTGAGAGCTCACAAATTTGGGAAGATGTACAACGAGAAAGACCCCCTAAAATGAAAGAAATAAAGGTAACAAAGGAAGAAATAAGAGACCAAATAAAAAACCTAGATGTTAGGAAATCACATGGACTGGATTGAATTGCTAATTGGATACTGAAAGAGTGTATAGATGAACTGACGGACAAATTATACAAGATAATTGACTTTCACTCAACGAAGGAAAGGTACTGCAAGATAGGAAAGATGCAAACATAGTACCAATATATAAAGGAGGAAACAAAGATTCTTAACATGTGAGAATTCCTCTCACAGATGGAGTTATACAGTCTCACTTATATATTTCCTTTAACATATAGAATATCCATTTACTGAGGAGTTAACTCAAACTCGCGGGATTTAAATTTGCCATGGCATAACTTAATTTGTGGGATTTTTTGTTTATCGAAGAATGATTTAATTTTAACTATTCTACTCACATGAAGGGCTTTTTCTATTGAGGGAATGTTTCTTCCTCATTAATTTGTATCAACATGCATAATTATTTTTCAATGAGGGAAAGGTTTCAACCTCAAAACTTCATTTACCGAGGAATCGTTGTACAGGTTGACATTCAAAAATCTGGCAACCATAAATCCGGAACCTTCAGAAATCCGGGACAGATTTCGGGAGCGCATTTTGATTTTCATATTTCCCGCGTTGGTGCGCCACTGTTTTCTGGAGCTGCCGCTTCCACCTGCTAACAAGTAATCCTGCTCATTTTTCTCATTATTCTCCTCATTATAGCATTTATTTGTTGTATAGCCCCAATATGGAATCAACAAAGAAGAAAGGTGGCATAAAACGCAAACATCATGCTTTATCGATCGCAGAGAAAGTGGAAATATAAAAAAACTTGGTAATAATGTGTCTGTACGAACCATTTGTGAAACTTACGACATTATGTGTAAAAAGCCCATCTGCTATTTAGCTTCTTTCCTAAGAAGTACAGTACGGAGTATTTTATTTAGTTTAATTAAAATTCTTCGGAGGATCAGTTTTATATGTTTTATTTGAATTGAATTAAAATTCTGTATAACTATCTTTACTGTATTTTATTTAGTTCGTTAATAATAAAATTTCATTTGCTTTTCACTTAGTGTTTATTTTTTCCATTAAAGGACTGTACAAGTGGCAATTTTCTTTAAATATATACAGGGTACACCATACAAAATTATAAACTTAGAAAATCCGGCATTTTCAAAAATCCGGCAGCCCTCAGGTCCCAAGGTTGCTGGATTTTTGAATGTCAACCTGTATTTTACTTTTTGAGAGAGAGAGAGAGAGATCATATACCAAGGGAATTGTTCATCCTTGAAACACATCCAACAGTGCAGGCACCGAAGATTTTGTAATTTCCATGTTTTTAGTTTCCTGGCTCCTTTCACGACAACAGCGCATACTTTTGTCATTTCATTTCTAGCAGGACTTTCATTCCTTGGGTACAGACGACCGCGCATACCTTTTTAATTTCATTTTTGACTTTTAGTATTGTTGTAATTAATTGACTACAAACTGCGAACATTAGAGAACTTACCTGGTTGAGTTCTCTAATTAATCGTCGGAACTGAAAGTATTCTTGAGGCTTCGATGTAATTGTAGAAATCCCTTGCCGAGGTTTATTTGTCCTTCTGGTACCATAGTTGAAGCTTGTCTGGCATTCAGTTGACTAAACTTAGTCTCGTTCGGCTGGGATTCTTACGAGCTCGTAAAACGGCTTCGAAGCCACGGGACAACTGATACTTTAAGTTCTCAAAGTTCCCGATTTGTTAATCAAAATTACAACATAGGCTTATGAAATAATAAAGAGGGAGGGGAGTTTAATATATTAATTAAAATTACGACAGTGTGGTATGAAGTTACAGGAAAGGTTCCCGATTCGAAATTAAACAAGCTTTTGGGAAATTGCTGTAGTTCAAGGTAAATAATGCAATTCCCGTAAAAACAATTACCACATGGCGGGACTTACATTTCATCAAGGGAAGGTGTTAACCTAGTACAGATGACAATGCATACCTAACAGGAAAAATATACAAAATAATTGAATGCTCACTCAAAGAAGGAAAATTACCAGAAGACTGGAAAAATGCCAATATAGTGCCAATATACAAGGGGGGAAATAAGGAAGACCCAACAAATTATAGACCGGTGTCCCTAACGAGTACAATAGTTAAAATTTGTGAGAGAATCATCAAAAATAGATGGACAAAATATCTGGAGGAGAATAATATACTGAACCCGAGGCAATTTGGATTCAGACAGGGAAGATCATGTACCACTAATTTGATCTGTTTCTATTCAAGATTGATAGATATATTGCAAGAAAGGGATGGCTGGGCAGACTGTGCCTTCCTGGACTTACAAAAAGCATTTGATAAGGTACCACACAGAAAATTGCTAAATAAACTGGAAACAATAGGAGGCATACATGGAAAACTATTGAATTGGATAGAGGATTTCCTACATGGAAGAAAAATGAGAGTAGTGCTCAGAGACAAATATTCAAAGTGGGAAGAAATGAGTAGTGGCATCCCACACGGGTCAGTATTAGCCCTGATAATGTTTACTATATATGTGAATGATGTGGATGAAAGTATTGAATGTTTCATGAACCTCTTTGCAGATGACACAGTTATTAAAGAAAATAAGTTCTACATCTTGTCCACTGCCCTGGGTCAGAAGCAGTGTCACAAGACACAGCACATCCACAGCAAGGCTGCTTCATTAAATCTAAGCGACCTCCCCCTCTCCATTGCCTCGTGCAGAAAAGGAGATGAGGAAAAATCCCTTTGGGTTGCATGAATCTATTTCTCACACCCACTCCTTCACCCCCTATCCCCCACCCACTCCCTCTCATGCATCACAACATAATCAATACACAACCATTCTCCATTCACCCCTATCTCCTGTCCTTCTTCAACAGACATTCCCCTCTTTCCCAATGCCCCTTTAACCCCATCCATCCATCTCATCCTAGGTCACCCCCTCATGTTCACTCCTTCCACATCTGCCTTCCACTCCTCTTTTACTAGTCTTTCTTTACTCATTCTTTCCAAGTGTCCAAAACACCCCAATACTCTTTCATCAACCGTATCTCCCAACTCCCTTTCCACCCACGTTCTCCTTCTCACATCCTCATTTCTCACTCTATCCAGCCTAGTAACCCCTGTCATACTCCTTAGGCACCTCATCTCAAACACATTCAAACTCCTCTTTTCCTCTCTTATGTTCCATGCTTCTGCCCCGCATAGTGCTGTCAGCACAATCACTTCTGCAGTGCTAGTGAAATGTATTAAGAAATGGAAGGAAAACATTGAAAACAAAGAAATTGTTTTAAAAGAAATTGTCGAACAATACGTGCAGGAAAATACAATTATCCAATTATCCAAGTAATTAATGAAAAAGCAAATTGGGTCAGAGACACAGTGGATAGGAAAAAATGTATTGTGGTATATGGACTAAAAGAAAAACATGGTTTGGCAAGGTACATGAGAGAAAAAGAAGAAAAAGAGACAGCAATAGCAATCCTAGAAGAAATTCAGGATGGAGCCCAAGATGCACGGAAAGACATAGACAATGCATATAGGATTGGTCACTATTCTAAGGATAGAAATCGACCCCTAAAGATAAAACTAATATCTCAAATGGTAGTAGAAGACATTTGAAAAAGTAGGTAACTTGGCAAGGAGTGAAAAGTACAATAAGATATGGATAAAAAGAGAAATGAGTATTGAGGAATTAGATAAAAAAAAAAGACACTAAGAGATGAAGCGAAGGAAAAAGCGCGAAGAGAATAGAGACCGAAAGCAATTCTATTGGAGAGTATATCAACATGAGACTGAGGAAATGGCACATCAGAATGGGTGAACCAAAGACAGACACCAAACACAAAAAAAAAAAAAAAAAAATGGAGAAAGAAGAAAATTGAAAGTGGTGTATACCAACATCAATGGATTAATTTCAGGACTGAATGAACTTAATGATTACCTGCTAGAAGAAAAACCTGACATAATGGGAATTTATATATATAGCTAACATTAAAGGAGCAAATACAGAGCCTTGCAGGATGCCACTTATCACATCTTCCCCTTTCAAGTTTTTGTCTCTTAAGTACCACTCTCATTTTTCTCCCACTTAAGAAATCCTTCATCCATTCCAGTAGCTTACCTTGTATTCCTCCTATTATTTCAATTTTTCTTATTAACTTTTTATGTGGTACTTTGTCAAAAGCCTTCTGCAAGTCCAAGAAGGTGCAATCTGCCCAGCACTTTCTTGTATTATCTCTATTTATCTTGAGTAAAAACATATTAAGTTTGTGGTACATGATCTTCCACTTCTAAAGCCTAATTGTTTAGGGTTTAATATTTTATTCTCTTCCAAGTGTTTGAACTATTTGCTGCTGATAACCTATTTGCATATTTTTGCTACTGTGCTTATAAGGGATACTGGTCTGAAGTTTGTAGGATCTTTGTTTCCTCCTTTATATATTGGTACGATGTTTGCATCTTTCCAATCTTGTGGTACCTTTCCTTTTTTGAGTGAAAAGTCTAATATCTTGTATAATTTGTCTGTCAGTTCATCTATACACTCTTTCAGTATCCAATTTGCAATTCCATCCGGTCCATGTGATTTCCTAATATCTAGGTTTTCTTATTTGGTCTCTTATTTCTTTCTGTGTTACCTTTATTTCTTTCATTTAACCTCTTCACTCTAGGGCACATCGCACATCTGGCAGCATTAGCTGCCCAACGTGCGATGTTGCATCATAATAATCGCATTATGAAAAATAAAGTCAGTGCTCAATCGTTCGTTCTCTTTCACCCGTGTATTTTGATAACCATAGAAAATATGATGAAGCCAGTTTAGAGAGAATGGAGTTTACTACAATAAATACAATCAAGATACCGACGTCTGCATCATCAAGTACCCATTTGCTCCTCATGCTGCCTATGTAGGCGTCACCATATGGAAGTGGTTAATGGGATCTTTCTCGTTGTCTATCTTCCCAAATTTGTGAGCTCTCAGTTGTAAAAACAGACTTGAAATGTCTGATCATAACTTCAGCCATTTCTAAGTCATCTATATGTTCTTTATCTCCTTCATGCAGTTTTATAATTTCGTGTTTGTCTTTTAATTTATCATAAACATATCTGTAAAAGAGTTTAGGTTGATCCTTACATTTACCTATAATATCGTTTTCATAGTTTCTTTTTTCTTTCCTGCGTATATTTACATATTTGTTCCTAAGTTTTATATATGTTTGCCATTTTTTTTTTTTTTTTTTTTTTTTTCTTTCCCATCTTTTCCAGGCTTTGTCTCTTCTGTCTTTAGCCTCACTGCACCTTTTGTTCTATGAACAATTTATATAAATCTCTTTTTGTTTCTTCTTTGTTACATATTTATCAATTCCTTCCTTGTACTCGACGTTTACCTGTACTTTTCTTTAAATATACGAGAAATTCGCTAGTGGACAGCGACATTAATCAGATAATTTTATGACCGTCGCGCAAGGACTCGAACCTGCGCTGTACATGACGACAAGAGGCACCCATGACTGCCGCCTTACACCGCTCGACCACCGATGCTTAAAATTGTACGAACTCAGAACACTTATTGGTTCTCGAGATTGAGAAGGTCACTACCTGCAACCCTATTCTCATTTTTACCATACGACCAAGCACGCTCGTGGGAGGGGTAAGGACCAGATCGAATCCTTTTCACGCTTCGCCATTGTAACCATACGAGGAATTTGCTAGTGGACAGCGACATTAATCAGATAATTTTATGACCGTCGCGCAAGGACTCGAACCTGCGCTGTACATGACGACAAGAGGCCCCCATGACTGCCGCCTTACACCGCTCGACCACCGATGCTTAAAATCGTACGAACTCAGAACACTTACTGGTTATCGAGATTGAGAAGGTCACTACCTGCAACCCTATTCTCATTTTTACCATACCCTATTCTCGATCCGGTCCTTACCCCTCCCACGAGTGTGCTTGGTCGTATGGTAAAAATGAGAATAGGGTTGCAGGTAGTGAACTTCTCAATCTCGAGAACCAGTAAGTGTTCTGAGTTCGTACGACTTTAAGCATCGGTGGTCGAGCGGTGTAAGGCGGCAGTCATGGGGGCCTCTTGTCGTCATGTACAGCGCAGGTTCAAATCCTTGCACGACGGTCATAAAATTATCTTTCTTTAAATATGTTCCATTTTTCATCCATCTTTGTTTACTCTTTGGATAATTTATACCAATTTGTGTTTTGGACATTTTTTCTTAGTTCTACAAAATCCGTTTTGTTGTACATTAACCTTCCTTCTTTTAATTCAAACTCTATTAGTATGTGGTCACTCTTCCCAATTGGTGTCTTATACTCCATTTTGTTCATGATATCTGGTTCAGGAGTGAATATTAACTCTAATTTTGACAGTTCCTCATTGTTTCTATATCTATTATTTTCCTTAACCCATTATGTTAAGGTATATTTGATGGTCATATCCAGCAGAATATTGCTCCAAAGTTCTTCTCCCCCTTTTACCATCATTTCTTATCAGATTATATCCTGTCTGTTAAAGTCACCCATAATTACTATGTTACCACCCTCTTTCAGTAACTCATTTAGAACATTCATTGTGTCTTCCAGTAATTTAGAATGATCACTATCAGACCAAGCCTGTGTTTTTGGTGGCACATATACTACTACAAATTTTCTACTTTTCATATTTTTATTTACAACTTTAATCATAATTCCACATTATATTTGCCTTCATTTATCTTTGTCACATTTAAACCCTTTTTGGTCAATATCATGACACCTCCTCCCTGTTTATCTGTTCTATTTTTCGCCCAGTGGTTGTATAGACCTTGTCCCACCATACTTGTTGATAGAGGGCCTTTCAGTTTTGTCTCCACAATTCCCATAATGTCAGGTTTCTCTATTTCCAGATAGTAATTTGATTAATTAATTCCAGAGATCATACCATCGATATTTGTGTATGCCACTTTTAGTTTCATACTTTCTTCTCTTTTATTTATTTATTTATTTATTTTATTTTTATTGTTATATATTTTTTTAAGTTTCCATTTTTCTGATGTACCATTTTTTCAGTCTCAGATCCAATACTCTAAAAAACAAACAAATTTTTTCCATCTCTGTTCTTTTCTCATTTCCATGGTTGGCTTCAATTCTGAGATCCCTGTCTTTCTCTTTTTCCACATCATGCATTCCCTTTTTTTATCCATATAGGTCTGAATTTCTCACTGCTAGTTTAATTGCTTTCAATAGTATCTCCTCGGCTATCATTTGAGTTCTTAGTTTGATTTTCAGAGGGTTATGTTTTTTTTCTTTTGTGTATTTGCCCATCCTGTGAATCTTGTCAATTTCTTTATCAAAATTTTGCCCTTCGTCTTGAATTTCTTTCAGAATTTCCTTAGCTATTTCCTTTTCCTCCATTTCTCTCTGGTATTTATACACACAGTTTTTTTCTTGGATACCATGGACCACAATACATTTACCTTTGCTACTGTATATCTCACCCAATTTTCCTTTTCTTTAATTACTTTCATAACTGCTTCTTTTGTATTTTCCCCCATCTGCTTTTGTACTATTTCTCTAAAAGATATATTTTTTTATTTTCCTGTTCTTGTATCCACTGATTTTTTATTTCAAGATCTGTTTCCTTGATTGACTCTTCCACCTTTCTAGCCACTACCTGTAATTGCTCTTTGACCTCCTTTTTCAGTTCTTCATTTTTATTCTTTTCCTCATTTTTCATTCTTTTGTTTTCTCTTTTGAGCATATCAATTTTGCTCTTTAGGTCACTCAATTCTCTAATTGTTTGCTCATTACTCTTATGCAAAGTAGTCAATTCCCTAAGTAAATCTTGGTAGTCCAATTTTAAATCTACAATCTCTTCCAATAATTAGTTTACTTCACAATTTCTTAATGCATTGCTATATCTAACTTTTCTATATCTATGCCTTTACCTATGTCTCTTAGATTTCTTTGAAAACCTGAAAAACTGGTGTTCTCCCACCTTTCATTTATTCTTGGTGACCCAGGGCAGTGGACAAGGTGCAGGGATGACCTGTCATCCAGGAGGTGCTAAGATGAGAGGGAGGGTGGAGGGGTGTGGAGTGTATTCAGGGATGGAATGGGTGGGAATGATTTTATGCTTTTTCATTTTTGGCTACCTCCCTTGTAAGGGGGAAAAAGCCTTGGTATATGTATGTATCAGTTAAGCATGTCCTCTTCGGTATAACTCCTCTCGGTGACTCAAGTCTACTTACATCCAGCCCTCTCTTCGGTATAACTCCTCTCGGTGACTCAACTCTACTTACATCCAGCCCTCTCTTCGTTGGTTCATTCAATATTTTCTCTTCTTTTTCTTTCTCCATTGTGCCAACTATACTTTCACCCAGTTGTATTTTACGGGAAGGGGAGCTATGCTTGTGGTGACCCGTTTTTGTATCTCGCAAGATCAAGTTTGTTCTTAAATTCTTGTATTGTGTTTGCACACACTATTTTTTCGTCCAGTTTGTTCCATATATCTATTATTCTGTGTGGGAAGATGTTCTTTTTCAGGTCTCTTTTGTAGTTGTCCTTTTTGAGTTTCATTGCATGTCCTCTTGTTTTTCCTCTGTCCCCTTTTAATAAGTCCTCTCTATCAAGGCATTCTTTTCCTTTCATAATTCTGTAGATGGCTAGTAGGTCCCCTTGTTCTGTTCTTTGTTCCATGGTCGCCAATTCTGTGTGTGTGTGCATATATATTTCTCTCTCTCATGGGATTCCCACATAATGACCTGTTATATTATCATATTTTCGTAATGGTATTGTAAAAAACAATATGGGAAGTCTATATACCAAGGGCTTTTTCCCTGATATTAGGGAAGTAGTCAAGTCAAAATGTATGTACTCCTTCCTACCTATTTCACTTTCATCCATCACCTTTTCCTCCCTCTCATCTTAGCTCCTTATGGATGGCAGATGATCCCCATATCCTGCCCATTGCCCTGGTTCAGAAGCAGTGCAGGAAAGCACAGAAAGAAATATAACTTTGAATTTGAGTGGAAAATTTATAGACTGGCAACATTGGTAACATTCAACAGTTGGTGATGCATCATGTGATGGTGTCAGTAAATAAAAACATAAGATGGGTTAATCTTTAATGTATACATATGAAAAGGGTTTTATTATTTTTTATACAAGTATGGGTACACTGATGCTATATATGATAATCTAGCCTCTGCTAAGAATTCTGACAGAGAATAATGAAAGCCCCTTATCTAGTAAGTTAGCTTTCCATAAGTTCATGAGCTTCATCTGTTGAAAGCACATACATACATACATATACCAAGGCTTTTTCCCCCTTACAAGGGAGGTAGCCAAAAAGGAAAAGTCATAAAATCATTCCCACCCATTCCATCCCTGAATACACTCCACACCCCTCCACACTCCCTCTTATCTTAGCACCTCCTGGATGACGGATCATCCCTGCACCTTGTCCACTGCCCTGGGTCAGAAGCAGTGTCGCAAGACACAGCACATCCACAGCAAGGCCGCTTCATTAGATCAGCGACCCCCCCTCTCCGTCCCCCCATGCATAAAAGGAGAAGACGGGGAGAAATTCCTTAGGGCTGCGTCAAATTTTTCTCACACATACTACCTCACCCACCATTCCCCCGCCCATTCCACCTCATGCATCACAACATCATCCATATACAACCATTCTCCATTCACCCCTGTCTTCTGTCCTCTCCCATCCTTCCTCAACAGAGATTCCCCTCTTCCCCAAAGCCCCCTTCACCCCATCCATCCACCTCATCCTAGGATGTCCCCTCATGTTCACTCCCTTCACATCTGCCTTCCATACCTCTTTTACTAGTCTTTCTTCACTCATTCTTTCCATGTGTCCAAACCATCCTAATATTCTTTCATCAACCCTATCTCCCAGCTCCTTTTCCACCCCTGTTCTCCTCCTCACCTCATTTCTCACTCTATCTAGCCTAGTAACCCCCATCATACTTCTCAGACACCTCATCTCAAACACATTCAAACTCCTTCTCTCTTCCTCTCTTATGTTCCATGTTTCTGCTCCATACAGTGCTGTTGGCACAATCACTCCTTCATATAGTCTCCTCTTAGCATCCATTCCCAAATGTCTATTCCTCATTACACTCTTTAACCCACCAATGCATTTACTCGCTTCTCTCAATCTACATTCTACCTCCAACTTCACTCCACCTTTTCCTGCCACATTTGCACCCAAGTATCTAAAACTATCCACTTCCTCGAGTTGCTCTCCCTTAATGCTCACTCCCAGTCTGCTGCCACTTTCACCCCTTGCACATCTCATCACCTTACTTTTACCCACATTTATCTTTAGTTTTCTTCTATCACATACTCTCCCAAACTCTGTCACCAACTTCCTCAATCCCTCCTCCGATCCTGCCACAAGCGCAGTGTCGTCCATTTTTCTCCATTTTCTTTAACCATCTCCAATCCGTGACCCACTACCCTTGCATTTACCTCTCGCACTACCCCATCCATGTATAAGTTGAACAGCCAGGGCGACATAACACATCCTTGACGAAGTCCCACCTTTACCTCGAACCACTCACTCTCCATTTCTAATCCTGACACAAGCTCTACTACTTTCATAAAAACTCTTGACAGCTCCCAGAAGCTTTCCTCCTATCCCGTATATCTGCATAACCTCCCACAGTGCCTTTCTGTCTACCCTATCGTAAGCCTTTTCCAAATCCATAAAAGCCCTAAAAACATCCTTCCCCTTTCCTATAGCTTTCTCACATATCTGTCTTACCACAAAAATCTGATCTACACAACCTCTACCTGTCCTAAATCCACACTGTTCCTCACCAATTACTCCCTCTGTTCCTCTCCTAATCCTCTCAATCAAGATCCTCCCATAAGCCTTCCCAACTTGGGGAGTACCACAATCCTTTTTCTCAACATGCAATGTTACATTTTTTCTGCACAGAGGGGTGATTTTCCGGCGATCACCCCTCTTCTTCTACTTTTAGCCGGAGATGTAGAGAGCAATCCTGGGCCCACCACAAAATACACATGCCCAACATGCTCTAAACCCATTACTTCGAGCAGACAGACAAAGGGCTCAGTTCAGTGCAATATGTGCAAAAACTGGGCCCACCTCACTTATACAACACTTGCAGACACAAACCAATACACAAACACTTGGACATGTTCCACCTGCCCTCCAGTAACCCCACTCCCACCTCCCCAACCACAGCCAGCACCCTTACCCACTCCCAATTTCCCTTTGCCCTTATCCCCAATCAGTACTCCCCTTCCTTTGTCCCCAATCTCTCCTTTCCCCCCCTCTAACCCAAATCCTATACCTTCCCCATTAACACCCCAACCTCAACCCCAAATGGCAACATACAACACATACAGAACACACAACATCAACATATTACAACACAACATTGACGGTATTAACACGAAAAAACATGAACTTGAACACTTTCTTAAACAACACAACATACACATTGCAATTATACTAGAAACAAAACTAAGACACTCACACAAAACACCATCATTTCATAATTACACCACCATTAGACAAGACCGGACCGACGGCAATGGCGGTGGACTCATCACCCTGATCCACCACTCCATCTGTTTTGTGGACACAAGTGCCACAACCAAAATTCTCCTCCCTACCACAGATAACACTACAGAAATCCAATCCATTCGAATCCGCACAGGCAACAAATCAACACTGACAATAGTTAACATGTACATTCACCCCCAATCATCCCCCACAGTTCCAAACACCTTCAGGCCTCAATTTAGCCAACTAGCCTCAATCCCCAACCAGATCATGGGTGGTGACTTCAACGCCAAGTCGTCTGCCTGGTATGTCGACAACCCTGACACAGACAGAGGGCTTGATATACAGACTCAGTTTGACTCATTGACTATCATGAACAACACACATAATCATACACATATCCCACACCAAGCCCTCTACACTCCCTCCTCTCCTGATATCACCTTCTGCTCCCCCTGCCTAACCCCAACAACATCATGGAGAGTGGTCGGAACCCTTGGTTCTGACCACCTTCCAATCATCATCACCACCAAAACAAGATGCACCCCAATTGGCCACAGACACACATACACCAATTACAAGAGAGCTAATTGGGAAGCTTTTACTGAAGAGACAGAACAACATTTTGAAACACTTAACAGTACACCAATCACAAACATAAATAATACTGTGCACACTTTTAACCTCTTCAGTACAGGCCTTAAATCTCGCGGGCAGCAGCCGATGCCAGCCGTACGACGTGTCGCAATAATACTCGCATCATAAAATATAGTCACCGCTTATGTCGATCGTTCTCTCTTTCACCCATGAATTCTGATAACCATAGAAAATGTGATTACAGACAGTTTAGAGAGTATGTCATTATGGAGGGGCAACTACAATAAATATAATCAAGATGCCGATATGGCAGCCTCGTGTATCCACTTGCTCCTCATGACGCCTATGTATGCGGCACCGTATGGAAGGGGTTAATACAATCATACAAAATGCAGACAAGAGATACATCCCTAGAGGCAACAGAAAATCACACAACCCCAACTTCACACCAGAAATCCAAGGCCTCATCAGACAACGAGACACACTTAAACACAATACCCCCACACCTATCCCACAAAACATAGCAGATCAAATACAAACACTAAACACTGTGATTGCCAATAAAATACACGAACAAAAAACACAAAATTGGCAAAACTTTTTCAATACACTTGATCACAAAACAAACACCATCAAATTGTACAAAACAGCATTACACTATCCAACAGTAGCACAACACGCTCTCATGCAGCAATAATCACAATAACAGACAATCTACCCTCAAACAGACAATAAGCAAACACACTCTTAAATAATTTTGCACAGACAAGCCATTTCACTTCTCACCCTGACGACCGACGCACTATTCGACGTAAGAAAGACTTTCCCACAGACTCAGACTATACTCGTACACCCTTCATAGACAGTCAGACAAAACTCATAATACATAATCTCAAGCACTCATCTGCCTGTGGCCCTGATAACATAAGTAACATCCACCTAAAACACATTGGACCACAAGATATACATGCACTCACAAACATTGCAAACTACAGCTATTCACACAACACTATACCCGACATCTGGAAGCATGGTAAAATAATCACCATTCCAAAACCGAACAAAGACCCAACAATCCCAACATCGCACCACCCAATCACACTTCTCTGCACCCCCTCTAAAGTCATTGAACGCCTAATACTTCAACTTGTCACACCGTTTATTCCCCTAGCTGACTCACAACACGGTTTTAGGCCACTACACTCCACAAACACTCTTCTGATAAACCTCACACAAAGAATTTTAGATGGCATCAATTCAGATAGGCTCCACCACAAAACACTTCTTATAACATTAGACATTAGTAAAACTTTTGATGCTATCCCCCGCCACAACCTAACAAATAATATATATATATAAGACAGACATGCACAATAACACCAAAAGATGGCTGGCCAATTATCTGGCAGGTAGGAATGCTTACTTGTCATATAATGGCCAATCATCGCACATCAGAAACATTAAGAATGGAGTACCACAGGGCTCTGTTCTATCCCCCACACTCTTTAATCTATACATGCATGACTTACCCACACCAGACACCTCAGAAATACAAATCTCTTCCTACGCAGACGACATAACAATCACATGCACACATCGTAACACAAAGCTGCAGAAATAATCCAGCCATACCTTGATACACTCAATGAAAATTCTTTCAAACAACACATCACAAACATAAAAAACAAATGCACACCTAGACTTAATACACTGAAGTCAATCGCTGGAACAACATATGGACAAAACAAAGAAACTAATACAACAATATACAAGCAATGCATACGCTCAGTGATGAATTATGCGAGTCCTGCATGGGCTCCTAATCTCAGTGAGACACACCACAACACCCTTCAAATCATACAAAACAAAGCCCTAAAAACAATTACAGGCTGCACAAATACAAATCCTACAGACCATTTACACCATGAAACAAAAGTCCTCAAACTCAAGGACCACCTCGACATGAGAGGCACTCAAACACATCACACCCGCTACACTACATAGCAGAACACCCACACACACCAAGAAACATTAAAACAACACCCAAAGACCTGTATCACACACAGATACTCTCTTCTCTTCCTCCACAATCACCAAATACCAGCCACCGGAAACATATTCATAATCATATCACTCACCGCTCCATTAACACACTGAAAGACAACACACTGCTGCATGCCAGACCCCCTAATATCCACCCTTCTGAATCCTCTCTCCCACAAAAGGACAGAGTCCACCTGGCCAGACTGCGGTGTGGCCACCACCCAGCACTTCTAAGCTACCAGAAGAGGCTGGATGACAGCATTGTGAACAGCTGCCCAGGATGTAACTCTTAACCCCATACCATACAACACAGAATGGAAGACTGCATTATACACAATCATGCACGCAAACAACACAACATACACTCTATAAAGGATTTGTGGGAAAACCCAGTTTCGGCTATAGCATTCCTTGGGGAGACGGGACTGTTCGGACAGACAGTCTAGGGAACGACAACAACAACAACTACAACAAGCTAATCCCTCTGAAACTACTACATTCACACTTGTCCCCTTTTCCCTTGTAAAGAGGAACTATACAGGCACTCCTCCAGTCCTCCGGCATTCTACCCTCTCTCCAGCAAACATTAAATAACCTCACCAGCCAGTCCACCATCACTGTACCTCCCTTTTTCAGACATTCTGCATGGCATCCATCCAGACCAGGTGCCTTACCTGCTCTCATCATCTTAACTGCCTTCACTTCATCCTTTGTTATTTCTCCTCCATTTTCCTCACTCATCACGGTCGTTTTCTTAGCATTTCCCACTGCAGCTATCTTTCCCTCCCTATCCTCCTTCACATTTAGCAACTCCCTAAAATATTCTGCCCATCTTCCCCTTACTGCCTTCTCTTCCATTATCATCTTTCCATCTGCTCCTTTTACCTTTTCTTCTCTACTTGATTCGCCTCCTCTTCCTCTCTTAATTTCTTTCCAAAACATCTTTTTATTATTTTCAAAATTTTCTGTCATACTCTTACCCCATTTCACATCTGCTCTGCTCTTTGACTCCTTTATCTTTTGCTTTACTTCTCTTTTCTTTGTACCTCTCGTATGACTCCCTTGTCCTATTTTGTAACCAATCTGTGAAAGCTCGCTTCTTCTCTTCTACAACCTTCTTTGTTTCCTTATCCCACCATTCACTACCCTTCCTTCTATTTCCTCCTGTCCTTCTTGTTCCACACACCATCCTTGCACACTTTATGACTCCCTCCTTGAACCATCCCCATTCCTCCACACCTAGCTCTACTCTATCCTTCACTCCCTCCCACTCCTCCTTCAGCTTCTTCTTGTACTCCTTCTCCTTTTCCTTTTCATTTAAAGAGTTCACTCTAAGAACCTCCCTACCTTTTGTCCCTTTCCTCTTTCTCCATCTATCCTCCACTCTCAACTTACCTTCCACCAGAAAATGATCTGATATTCCCCCACCCTCTCCCCTTAGCACATGTACATCCTTAACTCTTCCTATCATAATCCTATTAACCACTACATAATCCATTAACGCTCTATCTATCACCCCTCCACCACCCTCTCCCATGTGTACTTATGCTTGACTTTCTTCCGAAACACTGTATTTGCTATCATCAACTCTCTAGACACATTTCCACCATCAACTCTCCACTACGATTCTTTCCTGGAACTCCACATTTCCCAACCACTCCATCAATTGGACCATTTCCTACCCTAGCATTAAGGTCTCCCAGTACTATCACATTGACATTTCTCCCTAAATCCTCTATGCACTCATTAAAATCTATCCAAAAGGCCTCCCTTTCTTCTACACTCTTCTCACTGCCAGGCCCATATGCACTTACAAAGACCCACATCTCCTTTCCCAGTTTCACCTTCATCCACATTATCCTTGAGGAAACCTCCTTCCACTCCACTACATGTTTACCTGTCTCTTCACTGACTAGAATAACCACCCCTTCCCTCCCTCGCCCTCTCTTCACTCCTGATAACCTCCCACTTACACTCCCAAACTTACACTCACCCTTCCCTTTCAACTTAGATTCACTCAAAGCCAACACATCCATCTTTCTTCTCACAAACATACCCTTTTACTCTCATCTGTACCACATCCACGCACATTAAAAGACCCAAATCTTAGGGTGCTGTTCGGAAAACTCCCAGACCCTCTTATGCCTTTACTTTTTCGTTTAGGAATGTCCCCTGTGGGGCTACAAGGAGAAGGATGCCTAGTCCCAATCCCTGTCCCTTTCTTCTCGCCTCTTACGATCCAAGTGGGAATTACTTGGTGGCAGTATTCTTTTCCTCCACCAATTTTATTAGTAATTGGTATATATGTATAAGAGAAGAAGAGAGAAGGAGTTTGAATGTGTTTGAGATGAGGTGTCTGAGAAGTATGATGGGGGTTACTAGGCTAGATAGAGTGAGAAATGAGGAGGTGAGGAGGAGAACAGGGGTGGAAAAGGAGCTGGGAGATAGGGTTGATGAAAGAATATTAGGATGGTTTGGACACATGGAAAGAATGAGTGAAGAAAGACTAGTAAAAGAGGTATGGAAGGCAGATGTGGAGGGAGTGAAGATGAGGGGACGTCCTAGGATGAGGTGGATGGATGGGGGTGAAGGGGGCTTTGAGGAAGAGGGGAATGTCTGTTGAGGAAGGACGGGAGAGGACAGAAGACAGGGGTGAATGGAGAATGGTTGTATATGGATGATGTTGTGATTGCATGAGGTGGGGGTGAGGTAGTATGTGTGAGAAAAATTTGATGCAGCCCGAAGGGATTTCTCCCCGTCTTCTCCTTTTATGCAATGGGGGGATGGAGAGGGGGGGTCGCCGATTTAATGAAGCAGCCTTGCTGTGGATGTGCTGTGTCTTGCGACACTGCTTCCGACCCAGAGCAGTGGACAAGGTGCAGGGATGACCCGTCATCCAGGAGGTACTCAGATAAGAGGGAGGGTGGAGGGGTGTGGAGTGTATTTAGGGATGGAATGGGTGGGAATGATTTTATGCCTTTCCCTTTTTGGCTACCTCCCTAGTAAGGTGGAAAAAGCCTTGGTATATGTATGATGTATGTATGTATATATGTCTTCATTATTTACATACATACATACATATACCAAAGTCTTTTCTCCCTTACATGGGGGGTAGCCAAAAAGAAAAAGGCATAGAAATCACTCCCACCCATTTCATTTCCTATATATTCCACTCCCCTCCACCCTCCTCCCTCCCTCCTATCTTGGTACCTCCCACAGTGCCTTCCTGTCTACCCTGTTGTAAGCCTTTTCCAGATCCATAAAAGCCCAAAAAACATCCTTACCTTTTCCTATAGCTTTCTCACATATCTGTCTTACCACAAAAATCTGATCTACACATCCCCTACCTGTCCTAAACCCACACTGTTCCTCTCCTAATCCTCTCAATCAAGACCCTCCCATAAGCCTTCCCAACTACACTCAACAAGCTGATCCCTCTGTAGCTACTACACTCACACTTTCCTTTGTAAAGTGAAACGATACAGGCACTCCTCCAGTCCTTTGGCACTCTACCCTATCTTAAACAAACATTAAATAATCTCACCAGCCATTCCACCATCACTGTACCTCCTTTCTTCAGACATTCTGCATGGCATCCATCCAACCGAGGTGCCTTACCTGTTCTCATCATCTTAACAGCTGCTTTCACTTCATCCTTCCCTATTTCTCGTCCATTTTCCTCACTCATCACTCTCATTTTCTTAGCACTTCCCACTGCAACTACCTCTCCCTCCCTATCCTCCACATTTAGCAACTCCCTAAAATACTCTGCCCACCTTCCTCTTACTGCCTTCTCTTCCATTATCATCTCTCCATCTGCACCTTTTACCTTTTCTTCTCTACTTGATTCGCCTCCTCTTCCTCTTTTAATTTCCTTCCAAAACATCCTTTTATTACTTTCATTTTTTCTGTCATACTCTTTCCCCATTTCACATTTGCTCTCTTTGTTTCCTTTATCTTCTGCTTAACTTCCTTTCTCTTTACTTTGTACCTCTCATACAATTCCCTCATCCTAATTTGTTGCCAATCTATGAATGCCTGCTTCTTCTCTTCTACACCCTTCTTTGCTTCCTCATCCCACCACTCACTACCCTTCCATCTTTTTCCTCCCACCCTCCTTGTTCCACACACCATCTTTGCACACCTTATGACTCCCTCCTTGAACCATCCCCATTCCTCCTCCACTTCTAGTTCTACTCTATTCTATACTCTCTCCCACTCCTCAACTTCTTCTTATACTCATTCTCCTTTTTTTCCTCATTTAAGCAGTTCACTCTAAGTACCTCCCTACCTTCTGCCCTTTTCCTCTTTCTCCACCTATTCTCCACTCTCAATTTACCTTCCACCAGGAAATGATCGGATATTCCCCCACTCTCTCCCCTTAGCACATGTACATCCTTAACTCTTTCTACCATACTCCTGGTCACCACTATATAGTCCATTAATGCTCTTTCTGCCACCCTTCCATCCACCACCCTCTCCCATGTGTACTTATGCTTGACTTTCTTCTTAAACACTGTATTTGCTATCATCAACTCTCTTTCAAGACAAATCTCCACCATCAATTCTTCACTACAATTTTTACCTGGAACTCCATACTTCCCAATCACTCCGTCAATTGGTTCATTTCCTACCCTAGCATTTAGGTCTCCCAATACAACTACATTGACATTTCTCCCTAATCCCTCTATGCACTCATTTATATCTACCCAAAAATCCTCCCTTTCCTCTACGCTCTTCTCACTACCAGGCCCATACGCACCCACATCTCCTTTCCCAGCTTCACCTTCATCCACATCAACCTTGATGACACCTCCTTCCACTCCACTACCCACTTACTTATCTCTGCACTTACTAGTATAGCCACCCCTTCTCTCCCTTGTCCCCTCTTCACTCCTGAGTACCTCCCAGCTACACTCCCAAACTTACAGTTGCCCTTTCCTTTCATTTTAGTTTCACTCAAAGTCAGTACATCCATCTTTCTTCTCACAAACATACTACCTATTTCTTCCCTTTTACTCTCATCTGTACCACATCCACGCACATTAAAAGACCCAAACCTTAGGGTACTGGTTGGAAAACTCCCAGACCCTCTTATGTCTTTACTTTCTTTTTTAGGAATGTCCCCTTTTGGGGCTACAGGTGGTAGGACTCCTAATCCCATCCCTGTCCCTTTTTTGTCACCTTTTACGACTCAAGTGGAAACACTTGGTGGCAGTATTCTTTTGCCCCCACCACAGGGTAGGTAGGTGAAAAAAGAAAATGAAGATTCAGAGAAATGGAACAGGACAGTAACAAGGGGTTGGGGGACAGCATAATGGAGGGACAGTCGTAGTGTAAAAGTGTCATTATTTCTCTATGTACAGAGTTTTTCTCTATCAGAAGACAAAATGATGTGTGGCTCTGGTCCATAGGGGCACCCCATATAGACCCTAAAGTATCAACTGCATGCTACTTTGCCACAATAACATGCAGCCAATACCCCTAGACGGGTAGTAAATAGTAAATATTTTTCATGCTTAAGACTAACCCTTCACTGTATGGATTTCAACCTAATGTAACTATTACCTGTTAAGTTAGACTACTGTAAGTTCATGAGGTTCATCTGCCAAATAAATACTGCACATTTTTCATTGACAATTGATACATATTTTTGTCATAATTGTTTACTGGTATTAACCCCTTCGATATGATGACTCCTACGTAGGCATCATGAGGAGCAAGTGGGTACGCGAGGATGCTGATGTCGGCGTCTTAATTATGTATATTGTAGTTGTACCTGCGAGAAATAAGGAAGGATGAAGTGAAGGCAGTTGTTAAGATGATGAAAGCAGTAAAGGCACCTGGTCTGGATGGATGCCATGCAGAATGTCTAAAAAAAGGAGGTACAGTGATGGTGGACTGGCTGGTGAGGTTATTTAATGTTTGCTGGAGAGAGGGTAGAGTGCTGGAGGACTGGAGGAGTGCCTGTATAGTTCCACTTTACAAGGGAAAAGGGGACAAGTGTGAATGTAGTAGTTTCAGAGGGATTAGCTTGTTAAGTGTAGTTGGGAAGGCTTATGGGAGGATCTTGATTGAGAGGATTAGGAGAGGAACAGAGGGAGTAATTGGTGAGGAACAGTGTGGATTTAGGACGGGTAGAGGTTGTGTAGATCAGATCTTTGTGGTAAGACAGATATGTGAGAAAGCTATAGGAAAGGGGAAGGATGTTTTTTGGGCCTTTATGGACCTGGAAAAGGCTTACGACAGGGTAGACAGAAAGGCACTGTGGGAGGTTATGCAGATATATGGGATAGGAGGAAAGCTTCTAGGAGCTGTCAAGAGTTTTTATGAGAGTAGTAGAGCTTGTGTCAGGATTAGAAATGGAGAGAGTGAGTGGTTTGAGGTAAAGGTGGGACTTCGTCAAGGATGTGTTATGTCGCCCTGGCTGTTCAACTTATACATGGATGGGGTAGTGCGAGAGGTAAATACAAGGGTAGTGGGTCAGGGATTGGAGATGGTTAAAGAAAGTGGAGAAAAGTGGAAGGTGAGCCAGCTGTTGTTTGCAGACGCCGCTGCGCTTGTGGCAGGATCGGAGGAGGGACTGAGGAAGTTGGTGACAGAGTTTGGGAGAGTATGTGATAGAAGAAAGCTAAAGATAAATGTGGGTAAAAGTAAGGTGATGAGATGTACAAGGGGTGAAAGTGGAAGTTGTCTGGAAGTGAGTATTAAGGGAGAGCGACTGGAGGAAGTGGATAGTTTTAGATACTTGGGTGCAAATGTGGCAGGAAAAGTGGAGGTAGAATGTAGATTGAGAGAAGTGAGTAAATGCCTTGGTGGATTAAAGAGTGTAATGAGGAATAGACATTTGGGAATGGATGCTAAGAGGAGACTATGTGAAGGAGTGATTGTGCCAACAGCACTGTATGGGGCAGAAACATGGAACATAAGAGAGGAAGAGAGAAGGAGTTTGAATGTGTTTGAGATGAGGTGTCTGAGAAGTATAATGGGGTTACTAGGCTAGATAGAGTGAGAAATGAGGAGGTGAGGAGGAGAACAGGGGTGGAAAGGGGGTTAGGAGATAGGGTTGATGAAAAAGTATTAGGATGGTTTGGACATATGGAAAGAATGAGTGAAGAAAGACTAGTAAATGAGGTATGGAAGGCAGATGTGGAGGGAGTGAACATGAAGGGACGTCCTAGTATAAGGTGGATGGATGGGGTGAAAGGGGCTTTGGGGAAGAGGGGAATCTCTGTTGAAGAAGGAAGGGAGAGGACAGAAGACAGGGGTGAATGGAGAATGGTTGTATATGGATGATGTTGTGATGCATGAGGTGGAATGGGCGGGGGGGATGGGGGGGTGAGGTAGTATGTGTGAGCAATTTTTGACGCAGCCCAAAGGAATTTCTCCCCGTCTTCTCCTTTATGCATGGGGGGACGGAGAGGGGGGGTCGCCGATTTAATGAAGCCCTTGCTGTGGATGTGCTGTGTCTTGCAACACTGCTTCTGACCCAGGGCAGTGGACAAGGTGCAGGGGTGACCCGTCATCCAGGAGGTGCTAAGATGAGAGGGAGGGTGGAGGGGTGTGGAGTGTATTCAGGATGGAATGGGTGGGAATGATTTTATGCCTTTTCCTTTTTGTCTACCTCCCTTGTAAGGGGGAAAAAGCCTTGGTATATGTATGTATGTACCTGTGTGACCCCCATACTCTGTAAACTGGCTTCATCATATTTTCACGGGTGAAAGAGAACGAGCAATACAGCGGTAACTTTATTTTTGATAATGCGAGTATTATGACGCAACATTGCACGTCTGGCAGCTAATGCTGCCCGCGAGATTTTGGTCCGTATTGAAAGGGTTAAATAGTAAATATTTTTCATATTTGAGGATAAGAGTTGCTTCTAGCCCTTCTCATAATAACAGATTTCATCCTAACAAAACTGTTACTCATGTATAGGTTGACCACCATTTTTTCATATAAAAATTTGGCCTTTTAAATTCGACCTGTACACAAGTATATACAGTATTGTAAAATTTCAGCACATATATGAGCTGCTTTATACATTTGTAGTCCCAGTCATTGTTTTTGTTTAGACATGACAAAAGATTGAATTGGATTATAATTTATGTCATTCAGTGAATGTATTTTTATTATAGGTTCATCTATTGGAAGGCCTCACAATCAGTTTGCCACAGCATGTACAACTGGAAGGACAAAGACAGCTTCTTGAGTTGTTGTGGTACTTAAGTGTCAGAGCCACAACACCTAGTATACAGTTTTGTGCTGCAGTTCTTCAGGCAACCTTGATAAATAAAATGAAGCCTGGTATGTATATGTTTACCTAATTGTAGTATACTGGAAAGGAACAATGCTCACTGGGTCCTGTTTCCTATTCTTTAAATTTTTATCATACATAGACTTCAACTCATGTATAGTTCCAATTTAATCTGTATCCTTGATTTCCAATTATCATATTTAGATTTGAACTCGTGTATTGTTTGAACTTGAGCTAAATCACTTTCTAAGCTATTCCAAGTATTTATGCACCTATATGGAAAACTGTATTTGTTCCCATGACCTTTTTAAAGCCCTCCCATCTTAGATCAGATCTCTTCTATCAATACAGTGTATCCCCTTTAGTGATTTGAATACTGTAATCATATCACCACTTTCTCTTCCGTCTTTCCTCATATGATTTATCTGCCAGACTGGGGACCAGTTCGGTTGTTGCCCTTTGTATTCTCTCTATCTTCCTTATGTTTTCACTCTCTGTGTGGACCATACTACTGACCCATAGTCTAGTGTTGGATCAGTGTTTTGATCCCCCCCCCCCCATCATCTCTTCATTCATATAGTGAAAAGCCACTTTAATCTTTTGCATTAGTCTGTACGTCTCTCCCACAATCCTGCTGATGTCTGTCTTTTGTTAACGCCCCCAAATCATTCTTCTTTTTTGCTTATGTAATGGATTCACTTTCCAAGTAATAGTTGAAGGATGATCTTTTGCCACTATAACCCATTTCTGGGCCTTTTTTTCTAGTATTGAAACTCATTTTCCATACTTGACTCCATGCAAAAGTAGTTTCTGGATGGTTTCTTTTCAATAGTCTACCATCCTCCTTGTTTTTCACTCTTCTCATGGTTTTTCTGTCATCTGCAAACATGATGGCATAGCTTGTTCTTTCCATCATTAACATAGACAAGAAACATTATTGGTGCAAGCACTGAACCTTGTGAAATTCTGCTAGTTACTGCTCTCCATCTTGACATCTTATCCTTTACTACTGTCCTTAATTATCTTTCCTTCAAAAATATTCTCATCCATTCTAGTAGTTTGCCTTTCAGTCCTCCAACATGCTCCAGTCTCCACATAAGTCAACTGTGAGGTACTTTATCAAATGCGTTCTCTATGTTGAGGTACACAGTCCACTCACCCCTCTCTCTCTTGCTTTGCATCAATCACTTGAGTAAAAGATTAACCCCTTCACTCCGGGCCAAAATCTCGCAGGCAGCATTAGCTGCCAGACGTGTGATGTTGCATCATGATACTCTCATTATAAAAAATAAAGTAACCCCTGTATTGCTCGTTCTCTTTCATCCGTGAATTTTGATAACCATAGAAAATATGATGAAGTCAGTTTACAGAGTATGGGAGTCTTGCAGGTACAACTACAATAAATATAATCAAGACGCTGATATGGCAGCCTCGCGTACCCACTCGCTCCTCATGACGCCTATGTAGGCATCCGTATGGAAAGGGTCAAAAGGTTTAAAACACATGACCTTCCAGACAGCAAAAATGATGACTGTCCCAGCGTCTTCAAAGATGAAAAACATGACTACAAAGTTTGTTACACCCAAGGAATAATTTTTGGCAAACTATGAAGAGAACAAAAACAACTTTATCTACGCACCAAAGTATCTATAAAGGGAGATTGTAGCACTCCCCAAAAATACATACATATACCAAGGCCTTTTCCCCCTTACAAGGGAGGTAGCCAAAAAACAAAGGCATAAAATCCACTCTCACCCATCTCAAAAAATAACATCAAGAAATATGATAAAGGAGTGTTAATCCAAGCTAAAGATATAAGACAGGCAAGTGCTCCAGTGGGCTGCATCTAAAAGATGAAAATTTCTCAATAGTAGAAGGAAAGCAGGAGGCCTGGGTTGTATTGAGCTGGAAGGTTGTGGTTGTCTGAAATGGTATAGTGTGTTATTAGTGTCTGCTGAACGAAAATGGAAGGGAATCAGAGTTGAACAAGGAAAAGTAGCAGTGAGATAAACCTGAATGTCAACACGAGCACAGAGTCCTCTAGCAACACAAAACTGAAGCTTAATGTAAACAGAGGCCTTGAAACTCCAAGGCAGTTCCAAAAAATAAGTGATGATAAACCTTTTTCTGGATTTGGTAAGTATGAGAGAAAAAACTTGGAGTCAAATCATAGACATAGACAGAAAAACAGATGAATTTTAGCAAGAGTTCATGGGATAAAAGAGTCATGGATCTAAAGAAAGAGATTATGAATCTAAGAAAGGAATACCTTGAAGTAAACAAAGAAATGTGTGATTTAAAGAAAAAGAATGTTGAAATAAATAATGAGCTAAGTACATACATACATAAACCAAGGATTTTTCCCCCTTACAAGGGAGGTAGCCAAAAAGGAAAAGGCATAAAATCATTCCCACCCATTCCATCCCTGAATACACTTCACACCCCTCCACACTCCCTCTTATCTTAGCACCTCCAGGATGATGGGTCATCCCTGCACCTTGTCCACTGCCCTGGGTCAGAAGCAGTGTCGCAAGACACAGCACATCCACAGCAAGGCCTTCGTTAAATTGGCGACCCCCCCTCTCTGTCCCCCCATGCATAAAAGGAGAAGATGGGGAGAAATCCCTTCAGGCTGTGTCAAATTTTGCTCACACATACTATGTGGTGGACAAGTCCCCCACATGTGCTTCGACGCAGTATTTTGTCTTATAGCATCGCCGCCGCAGAAATGGAATTGACCAGGAATGGATATTGTGTGTAGAAGTAGCTAGCCTTCGGCCTTATATTAATTGTGTGTAGTTTAAGTCTATAGTACACCTGTACTACATGCATTTGTATCCTCTTGAAAGCACAACCTAAGCCCTGCCGAGCCATGTTTCGGTCAGGATGGGTCATGTGCTACTTTAACGTACGCATGAGGCCTATATAAAGATGCCAGGTTTTGGTGTCCCCGGCCAGTTCCTTTCCGTACTTGTACCCAGCAGTGCCCGACCCGAGGCTCACGGTCACTTTTGTGGTTTAGGGCAGGGCTCTGAGCCCTGCCCGCGTCGACCCAGCCTAGGTCGACACTCGCGCTAACCAGAATAAAGTCCAACAACCCACTCGAGTCTCCTTCTTTCCCTTGGCACCTACGCACAAGTAACATTCACATAATGTTACATTGGTGACCACTGGAGTTTGGACACGAGTACACCCAGCCGCTTCGGATCTGCTTCATCGACAACTTGTGTGACTCCATGGACGTTCTTCAACCCTACCACAGTTGCAGCCACCGCACCGCCAATCATCACAGCCTTCGCAGCTACAACCTCCTCATCACTCGACGGCACGACCGCCCCTTCGCCTGACGTCGCTCTCGACCGCCTCCTCGCTCGACGTCACAACCGCCTCCTCGCTTGACGGCACACCAGCCTCCTCGCTCGACGTCACGACCACCTCTTCGCTTGACGTCACTTACGGCCGCGTCCACGATGGATGCCATGAGCAACTCAGCTCGACGTCACGAGCGCCTCTTCGCTTGACGTCACTCACAGCCGCCTCCCCAATGGATGCCACGAGGAACTCAGCTCGACGTCACGACCGCCTCTTCGCTTGACGTCACTCACGGCCACTCCTGCAGCCCCCGCCGCAGCCACCGCTGCCGCCGTCCCCGCCGCCGTCTGCGTCCTCTTTAGGGAGTTCTCGCTTCCACTGACGTCGCTCACGGCCACTCCTGCAGCCCCCGCCGCAGCCACCGCTGCCGCCGCCGCCACCGTCTGCGCCCTCTTTAGGGAGTTCTCGCTTCCACTGACGTTGCTCACGGCCAATTCTCCCGCTGCCGCAGTCGCCGCCGCCGCTGGCGCCGCCTCCACAGGTTCCTCCTTCCACTGACGTCACCCACGCCCCCCCTGCTTGGACATCACGATTCCACGCTTCACAGGGGAAGGGGGGTAAATGTGGTGGACATGTCCCCCACGTGTGCTTCGACGCAGTATTTTGGTTTATAGCATCGCCGCTGCAGAAATGGGATGGACCAGGAATGGATATAGTGTGTAGAAGTAGCTGGCCTTCGGCCTTATATTAATTGTGTGTAGGTTAAGTCCATAGTACGCCTGTACTACATGCATTTGTATCCTCTTGAAAGCACAACCTAAGCCCTGTCGAGCCATGTTTCGGTCAGGATGGGTCATGTGCTACTTTAACGTACACATGAGGCCTATATAAAGATGCCAGGTTTTGGTGTCCCCGGCCAGTTCCTTTCCGTACTTGTACCCAGCAGTGCCCGACCCAAGGCTCGCAGTCACTTTTGTGGTTTAGGGCAGGGCTCTGAGCCCTGCCCGCGTCGACCCAGCCTAGGTCGACACTCGTGCAAACCTGAATAAAGTCCAACAACCCACTCGAGTCTCCTTCACTCCCTCGGCACCTTCGCAAAGTAACATTCACGTAATGTTACAACTAACTCCCCCCCATCCCCCCGCCCATTCCACCTCATGCATCACAACATCATCCATATACAACCATTCTCCATCCACCACTGTCTTCTGTCCTCTCCCGTCCTTCCTCAACAGACATTCCCCTCTTCCCCAAAGCCCCCTTCACTCCATCCATCCACCTCATCCTAGGACGTCCCTTCATCTTCACTCCCTCCACATCTGCCCTCCATACCTCTTTTACTAGTCTTTCTTCACTCATTCTTTCCATATGTCCAGACCATCCTAATACTCTTCCATTAACCCGATCTCCCAACTCCCTTTCCATCCCTGTTTTCCTCCTCACCTCCTCATTTCTCACTCTATCTAGCCTAGTAACCCCCATCATACTTCTCAGACACCTCATCTCAAACACATTCAAACTCCTTCTCTCTTCCTCTCTTATGTTCCATGTTTCTGCCCCATACAGTGCTGTTGGCACAATCACTCCTTCATACAGTCTCCTCTTAGCATCCATTCCCAAATGGCTATTCCTCATTACACTTTTTAATCCACCAAGGCATTTACTCGCTTCTCTCAATCTACATTCTACTTCCACCTTCACCCTTTCCTGCCACATTTGCACCCAAGTATCTAAAACTATCCACTTCCTCCAGTTGCTCTCCCTTAATGTTCACTTCCAGTCTACTGCCACTTTCACCCCTTGTACATCTCATCACCTTACTTTTACCCACATTTATCTTCAGCTTTCTTCTATCACACACTCTCCCAAGCTCTGTCACTAACTTCCTCAATCCCTCCTCCGATCCTGCCACAAGTGCAGTGGCATCCACAAACAACAGCTGGCTCACCTCCCATTTTTCTCCATTTTCTTTAACCATCTCCAATCCCTAACCCACTACCCTTGCATTTACCTCTCGCACTACCCCATCCATGTATAAGTTGAACAGCCAGGGCGACATAACGCATCCTTTACGAAGTCCCACCTTTACCTCGAATCACTCACTCTCTCTATTTCCAATCCTGACACAAACTCTACTGCCCTTATAAAAACTCTTGACAGCTCCCAGAACCTTTCCTCCTATCACGTATATCCACAAAACCTCCCACAGTGCCTTTCTGTCTACCCTATCCTAAGCCTTTTCCGAATCCATAGAAGCCCAAAAAACATCCTTCCCCTTTCCTGTAACTTTCTCACATATCTGTCTTACCACAAAAATCTGATCTACACAACCTCTACCTGTCCTAAATCAACACTGTTCCTCACCAATTACTCCCTCTGTTCCTCTTCTAATCCTCTCAATCAAGATCCTCCCATAAACCTTCCCAACCACACTTAACAAGCTAATCCCTCTGAAACTACTACATTCACACTTGTCCCCTTTTCCCTTGTAAAGTGGAACTATACAGGCACTCCTCCAGTCCTCCTGCACTCTACCCTCTCTCCAGGAAACATTAAATAAACTCACCAGCCAGTCCACCATCACTGTACCTCCTTTTTTTAGACATTCTGCATGGCATCCATCCAGACCAGGTGCCTTACCTGCTTTCATCATCTTAACAACTGCCTTCACTTCATCCTTCCATATTTCTCCTCCATTTTCCTCACTCATCACAGTCATTTTCTTAACCCCTTCCATACGGTGCCGCACACGTAGGCGTAATGAGGAGCAAGTGGATTCGCGACGCTGCCATATCGGCGTCTTGATTATATTTATTGTAGTCGCCCCTGTGTTTTTACATTCTCCCTAATCTGCTCTTAATCCCATTCTCTGTGTTTTTCAAAATTCACGGGTGAAAGAGAGAACGATCGATATAGGCCGTGACTATATTTTATGATGCGAGTATTATTACGACACGTTGTACGGCTGGCATTGGCTGCTGCCCGCGAGATTTAAGTCCCGTAGTGAAGGGGTTAACATTTCCCACTGCAGCTGTCTTTCCCTCCCTATCCTTCACATTTAGCAACACCCTAAAATACTCTGCCCATCTTCCCCTTACTGCCTTCTCTTCCATTATCATCTCTCCATCTACACCTTTTACCTTTTCTTCTCTACTTGATTCGCCTCCTCTTCCTCTCTTAATTTCTTTCCAAAACATCTTTTTATTACTTTCAAAATTTTCTGTCATAATCTTACCCCATTTCACATCTGCTCTCCTCTTTGCCTCCTTTACCTTTTTCTTTACTTCTCTTTTCTTTTCTTTATACCTCTCAAATGACTCCCTCGTCCTATTTTGTAACCAATCTGTGAAATCTCGCTTCTTCTCTTCTACAACCTTCTTTGTTTCCTCATCCCACCATTCACTACCCTTCCTTCTATTTCCTCCTTTCCTTCTTGTTCCACACACCATCTTTGCACACTTTGTGACTCCCTCCTTGAACCATCCCCAATCCACCTCCACTCCTAGCTCTACTCTATCCTTCACTCCCTCCCACTCCTTCAGCTTCTTCTTGTACTCCTTCTCCTTTTCCTTTTCCTTTTTATTTAAAGAGTTCACTCTACGCACCTCCCTACCTTTTATCCTTTTCCTCTTTCTCCATCAATCCTCCACTCTCAACTTACTTTCCACCAAAAAATGATCTGATATTCCCCCACCCTCTCCCCTTAGCACATGTACATCCTTAACTCTTCCTATCATAATCCTATTTACCACTACATAATCCATTAACGCTCTATCTACCACCCTTCCCTCCACCACCCTCTCCCATGTGTACTTATGCTTGACTTTCTTCCAAAACACTGTATTTGCTATCATCAACTCTCTTTCAAGACACATCTCCACCATCAACTCTCCACTACAATTCTTTCCTGGAACTCCACATTTCCCAACCACTCCAATTGGATCATTTCCTACCCTAGCATTAAGGTCTCCCAGTACTATTACATTGACATTCCTCCCTAATCCCTCTATGCACTCATTTAAATCTATCCAAAAGGCCTCCATTCTATACTTTTCTCACTGCCAGGCCCATATGCACTTACAAAGACCCACATCTCCTTTCCCAGTTTCACCTTCATCCACATTATCCTTGAGGAAACCTCCTTCCACTCCAGTACATGTTTACCTATCTCTTCACTTACTAGAATAGCCACCCCTTCCCTCCCTCGCCCTCTCTTCACTCCTGATAACCTCCCACTTACACTCCCAAACTTACACTCACCCTTCCCTTTCAACTTAGTTTCACTCAGAGTCAACACATCCATCTTTCTTCTCACAAACATACTACCTATCTCTTCCCTTTTACTCTCATCTGTACCACATCCACACACATTATAAGACCCAAACCTTAGGGTGCTTGTCAGAAAACTCCTAGCCCCTCTTATGCCTTTACTTTTTTTTAGGAATGTCCCCTGTGGGGCTACAAGGAGAAGGATGCATAGTCCCAATCCCTGTCCCTTTCTTCTCGCCTCTTACGATACAAGTGGAAATACTTGGTGGCAGTATAAATGTTAAAATGAAAGGATGTGTGGTAATTGTTATTGGGAATCTTAGTGTTTACCTTAGTTCAGGAAACTTTCCCTCAGTGTCATTTTCTTCGATTCAAGAGCCTTTCCTGAAACTTCGAACTATGCCTATCGTAACTTTAAATAAGATACGATTAAACTCCCCTCTTTATTTTGTTTTTTTAAATTTATGGGGATGGGATTAGGAGTCCTACTATCTGCAGCCCCGAAAGTGGACATTCCTAAAAAGAAAAGAAAAAAGGCATAAGAGGGTCTGGGAGTTTTCCAACCAGTACCCTAATGTTTGGGTCTTTTAAGGTGCGTGGATGTGGTACAGATGAGAGTAAAAGGGAAGAGATAGGCAGTATGTTTGTGAGAAGAAAGATGGATGTGCTGGCTTTGAGTGAAACTAAAATGAAAGGAAAGGGCAACTGTGAGTTTGGGAGTGTAGCTGGGAGGTACTCAGGAGTGAAGAGAGGATGAGGGAGAGAAGGGATGGCTATACTAGTAAGTGAAGAGACAAGTAAGTGGGTAGTGGAGTGGAAGGAGGTGTCATCAAGGTTGATGTGGATGAAGGTGAAGCTGGGAAAGGAGATGTGGGTTTTTGTAAGTGCTTATGGACCTGGTAGTGAGAAGAGCATAGAGGAAAGGGAGGCTTTTTGGGTAGATATAAATGAGTGCATAGAGGGATTAGGGAGAAATGTCAATACAGACGCTCCTCTACTTACGTTCATTCGTTTTACGTTTTTTCGATTTTACGTTTGAACTGACGGTAAAAAAAAATTGTAAAAAAAAATTTTTTGAGTGAATTTTTTAGTTTACCGCGCTCTCCGTAGTTCAAACGATACTTGCGCACGACGCTGCGTCCATTGTTTACATTGCGCAGACGACAAACTGAACATGCCTTGCCTCCTCCTCCACCATCTCAATTTATGTTGCTTGAATTTAATCTATTTGAAATTAATGTTATTATTTTACAATGTTATGTGTTTAATTAATGATTTAGGGGTGTTTTATAAGATACGGTAATAGAATTTACCGATGTATAGTACAGTAACAACTTACGTTCATTTTCAACTTACGTTCGGCCGTTCGGAACGTAACTAAAACGTAAGTTGAGGAGCGTCTGTATAGTTGTATTGAGAGACCTAAATGCTAGGGTAGGAAATGAACCAATTGACGGAGTGATTGGGAAGTATGGAGTTCCAGGTAAAAATCGTAGTGGAGAATTAATGGTGGATATGTGTCTTGAAAGAGAGTTGATGATAGCAAATACAGTGTTTAAGAAGAAAGTCTAGCATAAGTACACATGGGAGAGGGTGGTGGATGGAAGGGTGGCAGATAGAGCGTTAATGGACTATAGTGGTGACTAGGAGTATGGTAGGAAGAGTTAAGGATGTACATGTTCTAAGGGGAGAGAGTGGGGGAATATCAGATCATTTCCTGGTGGAAGGTAAAATGAGAGTGGAGAATAGGTGGAGAAAGAGGAAAAGGGCAGAAGGTAGGGAGGTACTTAGGTGAACTGCTTAAATGAGGAAAAAAAGGAGAGTGAGTTTAAGAAGAAACTGAAAGAGGAATGGGAGGGAGTAAAGGATAGAGTAGAACTAGGAGTGGAGGAGGAATAGGGATGGTTCAAGGAGGGAGTCATAAGGTGTGCAAAGATGGTGTGTGGAACAAGGAGGGCAGGAGGAAATAGATGGAAGGGTAGCGAGTGGTGGGATGAGGAGGCAAAGAAATGTGTAGAAGAGAAGAAGCAGGCATTCATAGATTGGCTGCAAATTAGGACAAGGGAATCGTATGAGAGGTACAAAGTTAAGAGAAGGGAAGCTAAGCAGAAGATAAAGGAAGCAAAGAGGAGAGCAGATGTGAAATGGGGTAAGAGTGTGACAAAATTTTGTAAGCAATAAAATGATGTTTTGGAATGAAATTAGAAGAGAAAAAGAAGGCGAATAAAGTAGAGAAGAAAAGATAAAAGGTGCAGATGGAGAGATGATAATGGAAGAGAAGGCAGTAAGAGGAAGGTGGGCAGAGTATTTTAGGGAGTTTCTAAATGTGAAGGAGCATCCATTCCCAAATGTCTATTTCTCATTACATTTTTCAATCCACCAAGGCATTTTCTCGCTTCTCTCAATATACATTCTACCTCCACCCCCACTCCTCCCTTTCCTGCCACATTCGCACCCAAGTATCCACTTCCTCCAGTCTTTCACCCTTAAGGGACTGTAGGGCGCGAAAACACGAAAAATTCTGGAAAATCAACGAATTTTAGGTAAACATTTCAAAAGATTCTCTATGATGGTGGTAACACTTTAGCCAAATATTACAGCTCAATTCCGTTTCTTTTCTTATATATAAAATAAAATAGATAAATTTTTGGCAACCTCTGGCAACCCCATTGCATGAAAAAACATTCTGTATATTGAAATAAAGTCAAAATTTTGATACCCAGTTCTGTTTTGTTTACTATAATTAATATATATGGAGATATCTGGCAACTTGCCCAACACTAATCGTCAATCACCACAAGGATCTCAGTATCTCTTCAAAGCTAAAGGAGAAAGGATGTCGCCCTGTCGCGTATCTGTTAGCCTACCAGTCATGCATGCGATCGTATTATCTTTTATTCTACCAACAGGTATTCAAAAGATTCTCTATGATGGCTGTAACACTTCGACCAAATATTACAGCTCAATTCCGTTTCTGTTCTTATATATAAAATGAAATAGATAAATTATTGGCGACATCTGGCAACCCCATTGCATGAAAAAACATTCTGTATATTGAAATTAAGTCAAATTTTCGATAGCCAGTTCAGTTTTGTTTAAAGTTTTAAACGGAAACGTAAAAAAATAGACAATGTCACGAGTGAGTACGCGGCCGGAGGATTTTAAATGCCGGTGCGCTCCTTTAAACTTTAAATGCCTCTCCTGAAAAGTTTATGTTTTTTATATTTAAATAGCCATATCTCTGTTTCTTTTTGTCCGATTTCATTCATTCTTTCGAATTTGTAAAGAGAAAGAGTAATTCTTTAATTTGATCAGAAAAAAACAAAGGAAACTGTAACTTAATTTTTTTGTTTAATTTATCATAGCAGATTTTCACTGAAGTTTCTACTATTCAAAATAAAAAAATCATAAAAAAGAATAAAAGAGAGTAGGAAAAAATCTAACTCAATGAAGTTGTTTCCAAGACTCTAATCTTTCATTTCCTACATAGTAGGCTGATTACCTATGCCTGTGGATACTTCAATGATTACAGATACTGTCATAAAAAAAAGAAAGAAAAAAATTAACTACACGTAATATATACATGTTACTAAAACAATTTAGTATGCAATAATACTCTTTCCGATAGAGTAAGTATACATAAGTTCACCAAAGAAATTGAACAACTTTTATGACACGTTCACCTATAAGCACTTCCCACAGTCCCTTAACCCCTTCCATACGGTGCCGCATACGTAGACGGCATGAGGAGCAAGTGGATACGCGAGGCTGCCATATCGGCATCTTGATTATATTTATTGTAGTTGCCCCTGCGTAATGACATACTCTCTAAACTGTCTTCATCATATTTTCTATGGTTATCAAAATTCACGAGTGAAAGAGAGAACGATCGATATAAGCGGTGACTATATTTTATGATGCGAGTATTATTATGACACATCGTACGTCTGACAGCTAATGCTGCCCGCGAGATTTTGGCCCATACTGAAGAGGTTAATGCTCACCTCCAGCCTGCTGTCACTATCTCCCCTTGTACATCTCATCACTTTATCTTCAGCTTCCTTCTTTCACACACCTCAAACTCTGTCACTAACTTCCTCAATCCCTCCTCTGATCCTGCTACAAGCGCAATGTCATCAGCACACAACAACTGGCTCACCTCCCACTTTTCTCCATTTTCCTTAATCATCTCCAACACCTGACCTACTACCCTTGCATTCACCTCTCGCGCCACCCCATCCATATAAAGATTGAACAGCCAGGGCGACATAACACATCCCTGACGAAGTCCCACCTTTACCTCAGACCACTCACTCTCTCCATTTCTAATCCTAACACAAGCTTTACTACTCTCATAAAAACTCTTGACTGCTCTTAACAGCTTTCCTCCCATCCCATATATCTGCATAACCTCCCACAGTGCCTTTCTGTCTACCCTGTCATAAGCCTTTTCCAGATCCATAAAAGCCCAAAAAACATCCTTACCTTTTCCTATAGTTTTCTCACATATCTGTCTTACCACAAAGATCTGATCTACACAACCCCTACCTGTCCTAAAACCACACTGTTTCTCACCAATTACTCCCTCTGTTCTTCTCCTAATCCTCTCAATCAAGATCCTCCCATAAGCCTTCCCAACTACACTCAACAAGTTAATCCCTCTGTAACTACTACACTCACACTTGTCCCCCTTTCCCTTGTAAAGCGGAACCAGTCTTCGGCACTCTACCCTCTCTCAAACAAACATTATACAACCTCACCAGCCAGTCCACCATCACTCTACCTCCTTTCTTCAGACATTCTGCATGGCATCCATCCAGACCAGGTGCCTTACCTGCTCTCATCATCTTAACAGCTGCTTTCACTTCATCCTTCCCTATTTCTCCTCCATTTTCCTCACTCATCACTCTCATTTTCTTAGTGCTTCCCACTGCAACTACCTTTCCCTCCAGGAAGGCATAGTCTGCCCAGCCATCTCTTGTACTTTTCCTTCTTTGAGTGAGAAGTCAATTATCTTGTGTATTTTACCTGTGAGTTCATCTATTTATTCTTTTAATATCCAGTTCACTATTTCATCTGGCCCATGTGACTTTCTGACATCGAGTTTCCTTATTTGGTCCCTTATTTCTTTCTGTGTCACTGTTATTTCTTTCATATTAGGGTATCCTTCTTGGTGGCTATCATCCCACAATTGTGAGCTTTCAATTGTAAATACTATCTTCAGCCATTTCTACATCTTCTGTGTATTCTTTATTTTCTTCATGCAATTTCACTATTTCATGTTTGTCTTTTAATTTGTCATTTACATATCTGTAAAATAGTATAGGTTGATCTTTGCATTTTGCCATTATATCTTTTTCATAGTTTCTTTTTTCCTCTCTTCGTATATCCACGTACTGTATTCATTTCTCAGTTTGATGTATGTTTACCATTTAGTCTCTTTTTTGTCCCTTTTCCATCTTTTCCAAGCTTTGTCTCTTCTATCCTTAGCATTGCCACACTTTTTATTATACCAGCACTTTATGTACTACCCTTTCTGTTTATGTTTAGGCACATGTTGGTCTGTTCCCTCCGTATATATTTTTTTAAAAATGTTCCATTTCTCATCCATCTTTGTTTCATCATTTGCATATTTTTCCCAACAGGCAATTTAATTTTTTTTTTCTAAGTTTTACAAAGTCAGCTTTGTTGTACAACATTTTGTTCCTTAAGCTCATTCTCTATTAGTATGTGGTCACTTTCCAATTGATGTTTTATAGTTTATTTCTTCCACAATTTCAGACTCAGAAGTGAATATTAAATCTAGTCTCAATGGTTCTTCATTTTGTCTAAATCTAGTATTTTCTTTAACCCATTGAGGCAATGTGTAATTGATGGTCATATCCAGTAGGACATTGCCCAAGAGTTCCTCTCCACCTACCATTGTCATTTCTTCCCAATTTATTTCCTTTGCGTTAAAGTCACCCATGATTACTATATTTTCTCCATATTTCAATGTCTTGGCTAATTCATTCTATGTGTTGGCTAATTCATTCTATGTGTCCTCTAGTAATTTTGAGTGTTCACTGTTAGTCCAAGTCGTAGTTTTTGGTGGCACTTATACAACTATAAACTTTCTACTTTTCATACTGCTATTTTTGACTTTGTGATGAATTCCACATTGTCTTTTCCTTTTGTTGCCTTTATTACATTTAGGTCCTTTCTAGTCAATAGCATAACTCCTCCCCCATCTTTGTGCATCCCGTTTTTTGACCAAAGGTTGTATAAACCTTGTCCCACCATACTTGATTGTATAGGACCTTTCAGTTTTGTCTCAATTCCCATTATGTCAGGTTTCTCTATTGACAAATAGTTAGTCAATTCATTTAATCCTGAAATCATACCATCCTTATTTGTATATGCCACTTTTAATTTTTTCTTTTCTTCTCTTTTTTTGGTTTAAGTTTCCATTTTTCCAATGTACCATTTTCTTAGTCACAGATCCATCACTCTCAATTTTTTTTTTCTTTTTTTTCCCGTCTCCATTCTTTTTCTGTCTTTTTCCTTGGCTTCACTTCTCAGTGCCCTATCTTCCTCTATTTCCTCTTCATTCATTTCTTTTTTTATCCACACATTTTTGTATTTCTCACTGCTAGTTTTGCCGCATTTGATAGTATCTCTTCCGCTATCATTTGAGTTCTTATTTTGATTTCCATTGGTCTGTGGTTTTTTCTTTTGAGTATGTACCCATGCTGTGTACATCATTGATTTCTGTATCCAGATTCTGTCCTTTGTCTTGAACTGCTTTTCGTATCTCCTTCGCAATTTCTTTCTCTTCTTTTTCTCTTTGGTATTTGTGTACATTGAAGTAAAGCACAAGGTAAAGGAGGCAAAGAGGAGAGCGGATGTGAGATGGGGTAAGAGTATGACAGAAAATTTTGAAAGTGATAAAAAATGTTTTTGAAAGAAATTAAAAAAGGGAGAGGAGGCGAGTCAAGTGGAGAGGAAAAGGTGAAAGGTGCAGATGGAGAGATGATAATGGAAGAGAGGGCAGTGAGGGGGGTGGGCGGAGTGTTTTAGGGAGTTGCTGGGTGTGAAGGAGGATAGGGAGGGGGGGATAGATGCAGTGGGAAATGCTAAGAAGATGACCATGATGGGTGAGGAAAGTGGAGGAGAGGTGGGGAAGGATGAAGTGAGGGCAGTTGTTGGGATGATGAAAGCAGGTGGGGCACCTGGTCTGGATGGGTGCCATGCAGAGTGTCTAAAAAAAAGGAGGTACAGTGGTGGTGGACTGGCTGGTGAGGTTATTTAATGTTTGCTGGAGAGAGGGTAGAGTGCCAGAGGACTGGAGGAGTGCCTGTATAGTTCCACTTTACAAGGGAAAAGGGGACAAGTGTGAGTGTAGTGGTTTCGGAGGGATTGGCCTGTTGAGTGTGGGGGGATCTTGATTGGGAGGATTGGGAGAGGAGCGGAGGGAGTGGTTGGTGAGGAGTGGTGTGGATTTGGGACGGGTAGAGGTTGTGTAGATCAGATTTTTGTGGTAAGACAGATGTGTGAGAGAGCTATGGGAGGGGGGAAAGATGTTTTTTGGGCCTTTATGAATCTGGAAAAGGCTTACGACAGGGTAGACAGAAAGGCACTGTGGGAGGTTTTGCAGGTATACGGGATGGGAGGAAAGCTTCTAAGAGCTGTCAAGAGTTTTTACAAGAGTAGTAGAGCATGTGTCAGGATTGGAAATGGAGAGAGTGAGTGGTTCAAGGTAGGGGTGGGACTTCGTCAAGGATGTGTTATGTCACCCTGGCTGTTCAACTTGTACATGGATGGGGTGGTGCGAGAGGTAAATGCAAGGGTGGTGGGTTGGGGATTGGAGGTGGTTGGGGAAAATGGAGAAAAGTGGGAGGTAAGCCAACTGTTGTTTGTGGATGACACTTCGCTTGTGACAGGATCAGAGGAGGGATTGAGGAAGTTGGTGACAGAGTTTATGAGAGTGTGTGAAAGGAAGAAAGCTGAAGATAAATGTGGGTAAAAGTAAGGTGATGAGATGTGTAAAGGGTGAGGGTGGCAGTGGACTGGAGGTGAGCATTGGGGGAGAGCGACTGGAGGAAGTGGATGGTTTTGGGTACTTGGGTGCAAATGTGGCAGGAAAAGTTGGAGTGGAGGTGGAGGTGGAGTGTAGATTGAGAGAAGCAAGTGAGTGCCTTGGTGGACTAAAGGGTGTAGTGAGGAATAGACATTTGGGGGTGGATGCTGGGAGGAGACTGTATGAAGGAGTGATTGTGCCAACAGCACTGTATGGGACAGAAGCGTTAAACATAGGAGAAGAAGAGAGAAGAAGTTTGAATGTGTTTGAGATGAGATGTCTGGGAAGTGTGATGGGTGTTGCTGGGCTGGATGGAGTGAGAGGTGGGGAGGAGAATGGGGGTGGAGGGGGAGTTGGGGGATGGGGTTGATGAGGGAGTGTTGGGATGGTTTGGACACATGGAAAGAATGAGTGAGGAAGGACTAGTGGAAGAGGTGTGGAAGGCTGATGTGGAGGGGGTGAACTTGAGGGGACGTCCTGGGATGGGGTGGATGGGTGGGGTGAAGGGGGCTTTGGGGAAGAGGGGAATGTCTGTTGGGGAAGGATGGGAGAGGACAGAAGACGGGGGTGAATGGAGAGTGGTTGTGTATGGATGATGTGATGCGTGAGGTGGAGTGGGTGGGGGGATGGGGGGTGAGGTAGTGTGTGTGAGCAAAATTTGACGCAGCCCGAAGGGGTTTCACCCTATCTTCTCCTTTTATGCATGGGGGGATGGAGAGGGGGGTCGCCAATTTAATGAAGTGGCCTTTTTGTGGATGTGCTGTGCTTTGCGACACTGCCTCTGACCCAGGGCAATGGACAGGGTGCAGGGGTGGCCTGTCGTCCGGGAGGTGCTAAGATGGGAGGGAGGGTGGAGGGGAGTGGAGTGTATTTATGGATGGAATGGGTGGTAAGGGGGAAAAGCCTTGGTATATGTATGTATGTATGTATGTATTTGTCTACATTGTGTTTTTCTTTGATACTGTAAACCACAATGCATTTCTTTTTGTCCACTGTGTCTCACCCAATTTGCCTTTTCTTTGATCACCTTGATCACTGTTTCCTTTGCATTCTCTTCTACCTGTTGCTGTACTATTTCTTTGAATGAGAGTTTTTGATTTTCATGTTCCCTTTCCACTGATTTTTTATTTTGTTCAGATCAGCCCCCACTGGAGCCGCTCTATTCTGTGGGGGAGCAACCCCAGGCTCTTGCCTCTATGTGGAGGGGGTGGGAACAGCCAATGGCAGTAGCATGCTGGGGGCCAGCTACCCATGACCCTCAGTATGACATAGCCTTGACCATTGCTGAATAGACTTTTATACCCGCATTTCTTAACACACCCATTATCTTCACTTCCCTTCACCCAACTTTCTACCCCCTTTTATTTTATCATGTTTGACCCTCCCGGTGACTTAGCCAAATTTTGAAGCCTCTCAGTAACAAACTTCATGTACAGTCATTATATGTCAAATCTTTTCATTCATAATCACTATAAAGAAAGTCCTATGGCGATGGCTAGTGATGATAGGGGCAGGAGAAGGTGATCTCTGGGAGACTCTAGTCACGAACTGCACATAGGTGATGTGGGCAAAATAGTCGTTCTGTGTTGGGATGGAGGCATCATCACAGCTCAGCAGCTACCCACATGACTGAGCAGCCCTGTTCAGGAACCACTCTGCTCACCCCACATGGGGAGGGGCTAGAAAAGGTGCCCTAAAAATAGTTTGCCTCACATCCACCTGACTGGGGAACTGCCCCCAGTAAGGTCACCCTCATTGCGGTCAAGATGCAGAAAAATCCCGAGCACACATGACGACCTCAGGCTCGAAAAAAGACCCTTCTTTGACACCCCCAATACTGATAGTTATATAAAACAATTGAAAGTTGTGCACATAGAAGATATTCCAATACAGTGTAACTATGATGATAAATCTACTCCATTGAGCAAATTTGGAACTATAGTAGAAATTTGCATGAAATTTCTTGACATTGAGAAAAAATGGGAAGCTTGGGTAACATTTGATAAGCATGAAGATGCCTTTAACCTGAGCAGAAACTTCAATACCCTGAAAATTTACAATTCTTTAGTCAAAGAAGCCTTAACAGATCTGGTTCCTAGAAATCTAGATGTATATAAACATGCAGAATGGAATTCAGATAACCATCAAGATAATACAATAAAAGAAAGAATCCCCCAACATCCTATGTGGATAGTAATTAAGGCTAAGGAAGAAAAATTTAATTACTATAAATTTAAGAGATACCTTCAACAGAAGGTAGGTGGCATTAAAAATGGAGATATAACTAGTGAAGCAAAACATTTTTTTTTCTAATTGCAAGTTAGAAAAAAAATGAGTTTTTCTTTTTACACGTCCAAATTTGTTCAGATATTAAATATCAAGTATATGAAAACAGGTGTAAGTACTTGATTCATCACTCCACATATGCGTATCTACATTATTCAAAGAGACAGACACAGTATAAAAATAAACAAGTAATTGACCTTTTTAGTCAGGACTCAAATGCTGCAACAAGTGTAGATATTGTATATGGGCCAATATGGCTACCTTACAAAATTTACTCTTAGTATAATCTTCAAAGATTAAACACTCCAAATTTCCTTGTCATGAATGGTTAAACATACACATAAAATAGGATATACAATAAGGTATGCCCAAATTAATGATGGTCTATGGGCCTGAAAAAAAAAAAAATAATAATAAATATCCCTTTTTTTATATATATATATATAAAAAACATGTTTTTATATAAAAAAAAAATGAGTTGCATCTATAGATATAACAAGATTAGGTAAGAATTCAATACTTGTTCATGCCAAATCAAAAACATAATCCAAGATGCTCTGTATGTTGAATGTTGAAAATAGTGATATAATAGAAAAGATTAGTCCTCACCAAAATTATAGTTATGGAAGAGGTGTTATCCATGATAAAGACTTGTATGAGTTGACTGAACTAGAAATATTAGAAATGTGCCCCACATCTATTTGGAAAGTGAAAAAGATCCCAAACAGTAATGTGATTATACTTATTTTTGAGGATAGCAATATACCACCTTGTATAGCAATTGAAAATGAAAGAGTGAGAGTTTGACCTTTCCATCCTAAAGCTCTACAGTGCTATAATTGTTTTAAATTTGGCCATCCATCAAAGATATGTGGTAATTGCTCTGGCCCAACACATGGCCAATGCTCAGATACTCCCAAATCTATCTATTGTCAATTGGATCACAAACCAGTTGATAGAGTATGTGAAGAATACAAATTTGAAACAGCAGCTGTAACTAAAGCTTATACTGAGCATATCACGATAGGACATGCCAAGCGACTCTTAGGAAGAAAAAGAGCTATGCAAATGCTCTTACTACCCCAAGAAATCCACCTCATTCTACAAATCTCTCCACTACAAATGAGACTTCAACCTCTGGGGTAGCAACATAACATTCAAGGCCAGATAATCAATGTACTATGGTGAGAACACCAAACACAAAGACAGATATTCTACCTCCAGATTACACAAACACCTCACATAGTAAAGAGGTGCAACCCTCAAATCCCCTTCCACCTTCCAGCGTAGTATCTCAGGCAGAATCCGCAAATGCTCTTACCACCCCAAGAAATCCACCTTGTTCTACAAATCCCCCCACTTTTAATAAGACTTCAACCTCTAAGTTAGAAACGCAACACTCATGGCCAGGTGATCAACATGCTTTGATGAGAACACTAAACACTAAGACAGATATACTACCTCCTGATCATAAAAACATGGCACATAATAAAGAGGGGCAACCCTCCAATCCACCACCACCTTCTAGTGAAATATTTCGGGCAGAATCCACAAATGCTTGTACTACTCCAAGAAATCCACCTCATTCAACAAATCCCTCCTCTGTGAATGAAACCTCAACCTCTGGGGTAGCAGCCCAACATTCAGGGCCAGGTGACCAACATAACTTGGCAAGAACACAAAACACTAAGGCAGATATTCTACCCCCTGATCATAAAAACACTTCATATAGAAAAGAGGGGCAACCTGCCAATTCTCCTCCATCTTCTAGTGTATTGTCTCGGGCAGAATCACTACCAGACTCAATGGAAATTGAAATAAAAAACAAAACAAAAGAACAAGAACACCCTCACACTCTCCATCAACTCCAAAGAAATGTAACCCTAGCAGATATATATTACAAGAAAAGATAAAGGAGCAAAAGCCAAAACTACCAAAACAGCTACTGAAGAAAAACCACCATCTTCACAAAAAGCTCATAAAGACAAAAAACACTCAAAAACGACCTTGAATAGAGGACCTCCCCCCAGAAAATAGATACATTCACATTACTAATACAGTGGAACTGTCAGGGACTTTGAGCAAAATATGAAGAGCTTAGTCTTAATTTATGAATATTCTCCAGTAGGTGTATGCTTACAAGAAACAATGTTGGATGAACATACACCCTGTCCAAAAGAATATATATCTTTTAGAACTCCACATAATATAGAAGCAGGAAGTTATGGAGGATGTCTCGTTTATGTATGAAGAGATATTCCCCATTTTCCAAATAGTTTAAATACTCATACAACATTACAAGCAGTAGCAGTTCAAATACAATTAAAAAGAAAATACACCTTATGCTCACTTTACCTGCCCCCAAACACCATGGTTACCTGGGAGGAAATAGTAACTTTGATTAATCAACTCCTGCGGCCATTTCTCATTATGGGCGACCTAAATGGCAGACACCCACTATGGGGAGATGTTACTACAAACCAAAAAGGGAATATTATAGCTTCAGTTATAGAATATGAAGATCTAGGACTTTTGAATACTGGGGAGCCCACCCGTTACCATATTCAAACAGGTACTGTCTCTTGTCTAGATCTTACAATTTCTAGTCCCAACTGCACAATTGATTTCAGATGGAGACCAAATGATGACTAGCACAACAGTGACCATGCCCAGATAATAATTGAAACAAATGATGACCTACCAACTCAAAGATCACCAAAGTGGAGTATTGACAAAGCAGATTGGGATAAGTTTAAAGAATTAAGTGAAATCGAAGACAGTGCAAATGACTTTCCAACTCCAGAAGATGCTATTGACTTTTTAAATGGAACTTTTCATACAGCAGGTATACACTTTATACCAAAAACTACAGGACTCTTTAAGTGGCCCCCAGTTCTGTGGTGGTCTGAAGAGCTCAGAATTTTACATTGAACTACAAGAACATCACTTACCCGTTACCGCAGACATCAAACAATTGAAAATATTAGTATCTATAAACAGTGCAGAGCTAGATTTCGTAAAGCAATGAAAGCTGCCAGAAGACATCAATTGTTGAACACCCATCCACAGTATTTGGAAAAAAATTAACAAGATAGCAGGGAAATTTACACCCAACCCTCCACCAGTGCTTAAAGTTAACAATATCCTTGTCACAGGTTCAAAAAAAGTTAGTAATATTTTGGCTCACCATTTTGCTCAAGTCTCACAAAAGACTAACCATAGCCCAGGACACCAATACGGAATAAAAGAAGAACAACATTTAGGTTTTTCATCAGACAAGACAGAATCATACAACATACCCTTTACAGAAAGAGAATTTGATGCTGCCCTAGATAGAAGCAAAAATACAGCCCCTGGTGATATCCCTTATGAAATGTTTAATCCCTTCCATACGGTGCCGCATATGTAGGCGGCATGAGGAGCAAGTGGATACACGAGGCTGCCATATCGGCATCTTGATTATATTTATTGTAGTTGTCCCTGCGTAATGACATACTCTCTAAACTGTCTTCATCACATTTTCTATGGTCATCAAAATTCACGGGTGAAAGAGAGAACGATCGATATAAGCGGTGACTATATTTTATGATGCGAGTATTATTACGACACATCGTACGTCTGACAGCTAATGCTGCCCGCGAGATTTTGGCCCGTACTGAAGAGGTTAAACATATTACAAGGAATACAAAACTTTTTGTGATAAGTATTATAAATAGATTGTGGCAGGAGCACAGATACCCAGCAGAGAAGGGAAAGACCTGTTGACCATCTTCAGAATTATGAAAGGGATGGAAGTTCTCGAAAGAGATGACCTATTGAAATGGGACAAAAGAGAAACAAGTGGACACGATAAGAAGCTAAAGAAGGACAGTTACAGAAGAGACCTGAAAAAGAACAGTTTCCCGAACAGAGTGATTGATGTCTGGAACAAACTAAACGGTGAGGCAGTGAAAGCCAGAATTATACATGAGTTCTAGAATAAACTGGATGTGGAGAGATACAAAAATGGGTCTCAACGAGCATAGCTCCCGTCCCGTAAAATACAACTAGGTACAACTAGGTAAATATATGGGAAACAGCTTTTGTATTATCTTTTCTAAAGCCCCGAAAAGACCCATATTCAGATTCCAGTTACCGTCCTTTTGATTTAACCTGCTGTCTAAGCAAAATAAATGAGAAAGTGGTAAATAAAAGACTTGTATGGTATCTCGAGCGTAATAATATTATATCACCATCACAATGTGGATTTAGAAAAATGCATTCTACAATAGATGTCCTAATGCAGATGGAGACCTCCATATGTGAAGCATACGCCTCAAAGCAACATCACATAACTGTATTCTTTGATATAGAAAAGGGATATGACACTGCATGGAGACATGGAATTCTTAAGACCATTCATGATTGTGGTCTGTGAAGAGAATGACCCCTGTATATTAGGGCATTTTTATCATACAGATATTTTAAAGTTAAAATTGGTAATACTCTATCAGATAAAAGATGCCAAGAAGAGGGCGTTCTGCAAGGGAGTATACTTAGTGTAACACTTTTTGCTTTGGCAATAAATGGGGTAGCCAATATTATACCAGATAACATATTGAGTACATTATATGTAGATGACCGCTTGATATCCTTTGCTGCTACCTATATGCCTGTAGCAGAAAGGAAACTACAACTCGTTATCAACAAGATTGTCAACTGGGCAGAAAAACAAGGATTTAAAATATCTACCAGCAAAACAATCATCGTGCACTTTTGCCACATCAAAGGGATACACCCACACCCAGACCTTTATCTATATGGCAATATAATACCATGTGTTGAAGAGACTAGATTCCTAGTTCTCATATTTGATAAAAAACTTACTTGGATCCCCCATCTAAAACATATTAAAACAAAATATCAAGAGGCTTTACATATTTTAATTCTTTTATCAAGTGCAAACTGGGGATCAGATAGACAGACAATTTTAAGAATACATAAATCTCTGATTATTACCAAATTACAATATGGATGTGAAATTTATTCTTCTGCATCAACCAAACATCTAAAGATCCTAGATTCAGTACACCACAACAGCATACGTTTGGCAACAGGAGCTTTCCAATCTTCCCCCATCCCCAGTTTACTAATTGATGCTGGAGAGATTCCACTTGAACTATACTGACAGTCCTCTATCATCCGGTATTGGTTTAGGACACAGAGACTCCCTAAATCAAGAGTATTTACTACAGCCAACAGAAATTGGGGTATTGGCTGCATGTTATTGTGGCAAAGTAGCATGCAGTTGATACTTTAGGGTCTATATGGGGCGCCCCTACGGACAAGAGCCACACATCATTTTGTCTGTGATAGAGGAAAACTCTGTTCATAGAGAAATGATGACACTTTTATACTACGACTGTCCCTCTGTTATGCTGTCGCCCAACCCCTTGTTACTGTCCTCTACAATTTCTCTGAATATTCATTTCCTTTTTTGTCTACCTTCCTTGTGGTGGGGGAAAAGAATACTGCCACTAAGTATTTTCCACTTGGATCGTAAGAGGCGAGAAGAAAGGGACGGAGATTGGGACTAGGCATCCTTCTTGTAGCCCCACAGGAGACATTCCTAAAAAAAGTAAAGGCATAAGAGGGTCTAGGAGTTTTCTGACCAGCACCCAAAGGTTTGGGTCTTTTAATGTGCGTGGATGTGGTACAGATGAGAGTAAAAGGGAAGAGATAGGTAGTATGTTTGTGAGAAGAAAGATGGATGTGCTGGCTTTGAGTGAAACTAAGTTGAAAGGGAAGGGCGAGTGTAAGTTTGGGAGTGTAAGTGGGAGGTTATCAGGAGTGAAGAGAGGGCGAGGGAGCGAAGGGGTGGCTATACTAGTAAGTGAAGAGATAGGTAAACGTGTAGTGGAGTGGAAGGAGGTTTCCTCAAGGATAATGTGGATGAAGGTGAAACTGGGAAAGGAAATGTGGGTTTTTGGAAGTGCATATGGGCCTGGCAGAGAGAAGAGTGTAGAAGAAAGGGAGGCTTTTTGGATAGATTTAAATGAGTGCATAGAGGATTAAGGGAGAAATGTAAATGTAATAGTACTGGGAGACCTTAATGCTAGGGTAGGAAATGATCCAATTGATGGAATGGTTGGGAAATGTGGAGTTCCAGGAAAGAATCGTAGTGGAGAGTTGATGGTGGAAATGTGTCTAGAGAGTTGATGATAGCAAATACTGTGATTCGGAAGAAAGTCAAGCATAAGTACACATGGGAGAGGGTGGTGGATGGAAGGGTGGTAGATAAAGCGTTAATGGATTATGTAGTGGTAAATAGGATTATGATAGGAAGAGTTAAGGATGTACATGTGCTAAGGGGAGAGGGTGGGGGAATATCAGATCCTTTTTTGGTGGAAGGTAAGTTGAGAGTGGAGGATAGATGGAGAAAGAGGAAAGGGACAAAAGATAGGGAGGTGCTTAGAGTGAACTCTTTAAAGGAAAAGGAGGAGTATAAGAAGAAGCTGAAGGAGGAGTGGGAGGGAGTAAAGGATAGAGTAGAACTAGGAGTGGAGGAGGAATGGGGATGGTTCAAGGAGGGAGTCACAAAGTGTGCAAGGATGGTGTGTGGAACAAGAAGGACAGGAGGAAATAGAAGAAAGGGTGGTAAATGGTGGGATGAGGAAACAAAGAAGGTTGTAGAAGAGAAGAAGCGAGCTTTCACAGATTGGTTACAAAATAGGACGAGGGAGTCATATGAGAGGTACAAAGAAAAGAAAAGAGAAGTAAAGCAAAAGGTAAAGAAGGCAAAGAGGAGAGCAGATGCGAAGTGGGGTAAGAGTATGACAGAAAATTTTTAAAGTAATAAAAAGATGTTTTGGAAAGAAATTAAGAGAGGAAGAGGAGGCGAATCAAGTAGAGAAGAAAAGGTAAAAGGTGCAGATGGAGAGATGATAATGGAAGAGAAGGCAATAAAGGGAAGATGGGCAGAATATTTTAGGGAGTTGCTAAATGTGAAGGAGGATAGGGAAGGAAAGATAGCTGCAGTGGGAAATGCTAAAAAAAATGACTGTGATGAGTGAAGAAAATGGAGGAGAAATAAAGAGGGATGAAGTGAAGGCAGTTGTTAAGATGATGAAAGCAGGTAAGGCACCTGGTCTGGATGGATGCCATGCAGAATGTCTAAAAAAAGGAGGTACAGTGATGGTGGACTGGCTGGTGAGGTTATTTAATGTTTGCTGGAGAGAGGGTAGAGTGCCGGAGGACTGGAGGTGCCTGTATAGTTCCACACTACAAGGGAAAAGGGGACAAGTGTGAATGTAGTATTTTCAGAGGGATTAGCTTGTTAAGTGTAGTTGGGAAGGCTTATGGGAGGATCTTGATTGAGAGGATTAGGAGAGGAACAGAGGGAGTAATTGGTGAGGAACAGTGTGGATTTAGGACAGGTAGAGGTTGTGTAGATCAGATTTTTGTGGTAAGACAGATATGTGAGAAAGCTATAGGAAAGGGGAAGGATGTTTTTTGGGCTTTTATGGATCTGGAAAAGGCTTACAACAGGGTGGACAGAAAAGCACTGTGGGAGGTTTTGCGGATTTACGGGATAGGAGGAAAGCTTCTGGGAGCTGTCAAGAGTTTTTACGAGAGTAGTAGAGCTTGTGTCAGGATTAGAAATGGAGAGAGTGAGTGGTTCAAGGTAAAGGTGGGACTTTGTCAAGGATGCGTTATGTCGCCCTGGCTGTTCAACTCATACATGGATGGGGTAGTGCGAGAGTTAAAAAACAAGGGTAGTGGGTCAGGGATTGGAGATGGTTAAACAAAATGGAGAAAAGTGGAAGGTGAGCCAGCTGTTGTTTGCGGACGACACTGTGCTTGTGGCAGGATCGGAGGAGGGATTGAGGAAGTTGGTGACAGAGCTTGGGAGGGTGTGTGATAGAAGAAAGCTAAAGATAAATGTGGGTAAAAGTAAGGTGATGAGATGTACAAGGGGTGAAGGTGGTAGTAGACTGGAAGTGAGCATTAAGGGAGAGCAACTGGAGGAAGTGGATAGTTTTAGATACTTGGGTGCAAATGTGGCAGGAAAAGGTGGAATGAAGGTGGAGGTAGAATGTAGATTGAGAGAAGCGAGTAAATGCCTTGGTGGATTAAAAAGTGTAATGAGGAATAGACATTTGGGAATGGATGCTAAGAGGAGACTGTATAAAGAAGTGATTGTGCCAACAGCACCGTATGGGGCAGAAACATGGAACATAAGAGAGGAAGAGAGAAAGAGTTTGAATGTGTTTGAGATGAGGTGTCTGAGAAGTATGATGGGGGTTACTAGGCTGGATAGAGTGAGAAATGAGGAGGTGAGGAGAACAGGAGTGGAAAGGGAGTTGAGAGATAGGGTTGATGAAAGAGTATTAGGATGGTTTGGACACATGGAAAGAATGAGTGAAGAAAGACTAGTAAAGGAGGTATGGAAGGCAGATGTGAAGGGAGTGAACATGAAGGGACGTCCTAGGGTGAGGTGGATGGATGGGGTGAAGGGGGCTTTGGGGAAGAGGGGAATGTCCGTTGAGGAAGGATGGGAGAGGATAGAAGACAGGGGTGAATGGAGAATGGTTTATATGGATGATGTTGTGATGTATGAGGTGGAATGGGCGGGGGGATGGGGGGTGTGGTAGTATGTGTGAGCAAAATTTTGACGCAGCCTGAAGGGATTTCTCCCCGTCTTCTCCTTTTGTGCATGGGGGGGGGGACGGAGAGGGGGGTCGCCGATTTAATGAAGCAGCCTTGCTGTGAATAAAAATCTTTCCCACCCATTCCATCCTTATCACTCTCCACTCCCCTCCACCCTCTTCCCTCCCTCTTATCTTGGCACCTCCTGGATGACGGTTCATCCCTGCATCTTGTCCACTGCCCTGGGTCAGAAGCAGTGTTGCAAGACACAGCACATCCACAGCAACTGTTTTGGATTCAGTATATTATTTTCTTCCAGATGTTTAATCCATCTACTTTTGGTGACTTTCACGTATTTTTGCTATTGCACTTGTGAGGGAGACTGTAGTATAGTTGCCCCCCCTTTACATATTGGTACAATATTTGCATTTTTACAATCATGTGGTACCTTTCCTTCTTTGAGTAATCAGTTATCTTATACATTTTGTCCACTAATTCATCCATATATTCTTTAATATCCAATTTGCAATTTCCATCCAGACCGTTGTAGGTACTTTGAATATAGATGAGAAGTTAAGAATAGATGTAATGAGTTTCAGTTGTTGCCGTATGTAATTTGAATATTTAATTTAGCATTTTAACTTCTTTTCAACCTCAACAGATGAATCTTTTGCTGAAGTGCTGTACAACGCTCAGACCTGTTTTGGAAACATTCTTGATAATATAGAGAATGGAGATACCCGGAAAAGTGCATTGACTTCATGGGTGTGGCTGACAAAAGCTTTGGTCATGAAAGGTCATCCAGATGCATTTATTTGGGTTGAGAAGGTAAATAGATTATTCTTGTTCTTGGGGAACCATAGATCATGCCCTTCTAGCCATGAAAGGGGGCCCACGTTGAAACAACCAAGACATATTTAGGAAAGGAGGGAAGAGGGGTCCTCATGATTCACTGGGCATAGCAATGGTGCTCTGTTTCAGTCTCATTCATTTGAAGCAAACATCCACACCTGTCTCTCCCTCCCCCCTGTCATATCTCTTTCTCTCTTACTCTTTCTTTTCTCTCTCCTCTCTCTCTCCCCTACTCTCTCTCTCTATCTCCTCTCTCTCTCTCTCCCCCCCTCTCTCTATCTCTATCTCCCTGAAGCCCTGCTCTTCTCTACATAGAGGAGAGAGAGCTACCCATGCTAGTAAGGCTCAGCAGTGAGGGACCTGACTAAAAGGTTCCCAGAGCTAGGCCACCTGTGCCACCCATCAGAAGGACCACTTTTGTAATGTCATTCTGTGTTGGATGGTTGTGTCTGGGCTAGGATGAGTTGTGGTTGGAGGTTTTAGCTGTATTGCAGACAAACTCTCAAATCTAGAGGAGACTATTTTTAATAAGTGGCCCCAGTGGGGATGAGATGCCTCATCCAATGTGGCCAATGCTCACTCCCCTCATAATCCCAGTAGGTGAAAATCCTTGGCCCCTGGAGCAATTTAACATTTCACACTATGGATACAAATACAGTGATACCTTGAGATACAAAATTAATTTGTTCTGTGACTGCTGTCATATGTAAGAAAATTGTATCTCAAAATAATTACAGGAGTCCCTCAAATAATGCGGGGGTTAGGTTCCTGAAATTACCGTGTATGACCAACTCCGCATATGCTGACATTCCATATTAAATACCAACTGCATGTACTGTATGCATGTATTCACCTCGGATCTGCTGCAGTATCTGTCGAGACAGCCAGACACCACCCTACGGCAGTGAGCTCAGAGCTCCTTTTTAGCCGATCTCTGGGTAGGTCTGAGACCACTCACACACCACACACCGGGACAGCAAGGTCACAACTCCTTGACTAACGTCCCGTACCTACTCGCTGCTAGGTGAACGGGCTACACGTGAAAGGAGACAAACCCAACTTATCTCCGCCCGACCGGGGAATCGAACCCCGGTTCTCTGGCTTGTGAGGCCAGTGCTTTACCAATCCGCCACCGAGCCGTGTATGTGTGTATGTATTTACCTAGTTGTATTTTACGGAAAGGGGAGCTATGCTCGTGGGGTCCCGTCTTCATATCTCATTTTATCTAAACTATTTTTAAATTCATGTGTTGTTTTTGCACACACCACTTTCTCATCTAACTTATTCCAACTGTCTATTACTCTGTGAGGAAAGCTGTTCTTTTTCAGATCTCTTCTATAGCTGTCTTTTTTTATTTTCTTTCCGTGTCCTCTTGTATTTCTATCATCCCATTTTATCAGATTCTCTATCAGTAATTTCTATGCCTTTCATGATTCTGTAAATAGCTATCAAATCTCCTCTCTCTCTTCTTTGCTTTAGTGTCTGTAGCTCAAGTTTTGCTAGTCTCTCTTCATATGATAGTTTTGAGAGTGTTGGTGCCAATTTTGTAATTGCTTTTTGTATTCTTTCAAGATTTTTATACATTTTTTTGCACTTGGTGACTATATCGTTGCTGCATATTCCAGTCTTGGTCTTATCAGGGTGATTAGAATTTTCTTCACCATTTATTCATCCAGGTATGTAAATGCAACTTTGATTGTTCTTATTAAGTTATAAGTTTCTCCAAAAATCTTATTTATATGTTTCTCAGGTGACATATTATTCATAACAATGACTCCCAGGTCCTTCTCATTTTCTACTTTTTTTATTCCTTCTCCCAATTTATATGATCCTGTTATTCTGTTTTTGCTTTTTCCAAATTCCATTATACTACACTTTTTTGTATTGAACTCCATCTCCCACTTCCTACTCCATTCCTGTACTTTATTTAGAACACTCTGTAGTGATTCACAATCTTCTTCCGTGTTCACTCTTTTCAGTAGTTTTGCATCATCTGCAAAGAAGCTCATATAGCTTTCAATTCCTTCATCCATATCATTAATATATGTAGCAAACATTATTGGGGCTGGAACTGTTCCTTGTGGAACAACACTTATTACTTCATCCCATTTTGAGTGTTTGTCTCTTATCACTACTCTCATTTTTCTTTCTTGCAAAAAGTCTTCCATCCAATTAAGCAGTTTGCCCTGTATTCCTCCTTCAGTTTCTAATTTCTTAAGCAACTTCTTATGTGGTACTTTGTCAAAAGCTTTTTTTAGGTCTAGAAATGCACAATGAGCCCATCCATCTCTTTCTTGTATTATATCTATTAGCCTTGAATAGAAACATATTAAATTGGTGATGCATGATCGTCCTTGTCTGAATCCAAATTGCCTTGGATTTAACACATTGTTTTTTTCTAAATATTTTACCCATGTACTTTTGACAATTCTTTCACAAATTTTTGCTATTGTACTTGCTAGAGAGACTGGTCCATGTGTGTATTACCGAGTTGTATTTACCTAGTTGTATTTTACGGGAAGGGGAGCTATGCTTGTGGGGTCCCGTCTTCATATCTCATTTTATCTAAACTATTTTTAAATTCATGTATTGTCTTTGCACACACCACTTTCTCATCTAACTTGTTCCATCTGTCTATTACTCTGTGAGGAAAGCTGTTCTTTTTCAAATCTCTTCTATAGCTGTCTTTTTTTATTTTCTTTCCGTGTCCTCTTGTATTTCTGTCATCCCATTTTATCAGATTCTCCCTATCAGTAATTTCCATGCCTTTCATGATTCTGTAAATAGCTATCAAATCTCCTCTCTCTCTTCTTTGCTCTAGTGTCTGTAGCTCAAGTTTTGCTAGTCTCTCTTCATATAATAGTTTTGAGAGTGTTGGTGCCAATTTTGTAATTGCTCTTTGTATTCTTTCAAGATTTTTATACATTTTTTTGCACTTGGTGACCATATCGTTGCTGCATATTCCAGTCTTGGTCTTATCAGGGTGATTAGAATTTTCTTCACCATTTATTCATCTAGGTATGTAAATGCAACTTTGATTGTTCTTATTAAGTTATAAGTTTCTCCAAAAATCTTATTTATATGTTTCTCAGGTGACATATTATTCATAACAATGACTCCCAGGTCCTTCTCATTTTCTACTTTTTTTATTCCTTCTTCTCCCAATTTATATGATCCTGTTATTCTGTTTTTGCTTTTTCCAAATTCCATTATACAGTCAAACCTCGGTTTTCGAACATAATCCGTTCGAGAAGGCTGTTCGAAAAGCGATTTGTTCGAAAACCGAAACAATTTTTCTCATTATAATCAATGTAAATAATTTTAATCCGTTCCAAGTCTAAAAAACAACTTTTTCTATTTTTTTTTTTTACTATTTTACACCATAAACTGCACTGTATACTGTTTACCATAAATAAGTGTATCCCACTTCTTTTCTTAAACTTTTCAAACCACCCTCTGCTTGCTTATCAAACCCTTCCGGAATAATGCTAGGATCTTTTTTTTTATCAAATCTTCATACAATTGTCTTGCTTTGGCACAAATTGCATCTTCACTAAGAGTATCACCTGCTAACTGTTTCTCATTTACGAAAATCAGCAAAAGTTTTTCCACTTCCTCCAATACCTGTGGCCTTTGTTTGCTAAAAACACTTGATCTTTTAGCCACATCACTTGCTTTAACCTGGTCTTTATTTTTTAGGATGGTGCTTATCGTCGATTTCGCCATCCCAAACTCCTTAGCCAACGCAGACACACGAACGCCAGATTCATATTTCGCTATTAATTCTTTTTTAAATTCAATAGTTTTGCGCACTACTTTCCTCTTTTCTTCACCACTTGAACTTGCTTTCTTTGGACCCATGATTAGGGGCTAATACACGATGCAAAGATGAAAAAAAGTCAGATTTACGTAAATAAGAACGAACACGTCTGCTCGGAATGAACTTTGATCGCAAATGCGCTACGGAGGAAGCGTCCTTAGCGTTCGAGTTCTCTCGGCTCGCGAGTGAGCCGCGTTCGGGTACGCTCGGCTTCTTTCGGTTTGTTCGAGAGCCGAAATTTGGTCGATTTCTGAGATGTAAAATTCTCGAAATTTTTGGTCGAAAACCGATTTGGTCGAGAACAGAAGCGTTCGATAACCGAGGTTTGACTGTACTACACTTTTTTGTATTGAACTCCATCTCCCACTTCCTACTCCATTCCTGTACTTTATTTAGAACACTCTGTAGTGATTCACAATCTTCTTCCGTGTTCACTCTTTTCAGTAGTTTTGCATCATCTGCAAAGAAGCTCATATAGCTTTCAATTCCTTCATCCATATCATTAATATATGTAGCAAACATTATTGGGGCTGGAACTGTTCCTTGTGGAACAACACTTATTACATCATCCCATTTTGAGTGTTTGTCTCTTATCACTACTCTCATTTTTCTTTCTTGCAAAAAGTCTTCCATCCAATTAAGCAGTTTGCCCTGTATTCCTCCTTCAGTTTCTAATTTCTTAAGCAACTTCTTATGTGGTACTTTGTCAAAAGCTTTTTTTAGGTCTAGAAATGCACAATGAGCCCATCCATCTCTTTCTTGTATTATATCTATTAGCCTTGAATAGAAACATATTAAATTGGTGATGCATGATCGTCCTTGTCTGAATCCAAATTGCCTTGGATTTAACACATTGTTTTTTTCTAAATATTTTACCCATGTATTTTTGACAATTCTTTCACAAATTTTTGCTATTGTACTTGCTAGAGAGACTGGTCTATGTGTGTATTACCGAGTTGTATTTACCTAGTTGTATTTTACGGGAAGGGGAGCTATGCTCGTGGGGTCCCGTCTTCATATCTCATTTTATCTAAACTATTTTTCAATTCATGTATTGTCTTTGCACACACCACTTTCTCATCTAACTTGTTCCATCTGTCTATTACTCTGTGAGGAAAGCTGTTCTTTTTCAAATCTCTTCTATAGCTGTCTTTTTTTATTTTCTTTCCGTGTCCTCTTGTATTTCTGTCATCCCATTTTATCAGATTCTCCCTATCAGTAATTTCCATGCCTTTCATGATTCTGTAAATGGCTATCAAATCTCCTCTCTCTCTTCTTTGCTCTAGTGTCTGTAGCTCAAGTTTTGCTAGTCTCTCTTCATATGATAGTTTTGAGAGTGTTGGTGCCAATTTTGTAATTGCTCTTTGTATTCTTTCAAGTTTTTTTATACATTTTTTTGTACTTGGTGACCATATCGTTGCTGCATATTCTAATCTTGGTCTTATCAGGGTGATTAGGATTTTCTTCACCATTTCTTCATCCAGGTATGTAAATGCAACTTTGATTGTTCTTATTAAGTTATAAGTTTCTCCAAAAATCTTATTTATATGTTTCTCAGGTGACATATTATTCATAACAATGACTCCCAGGTCCTTCTCATTTTCTACTTTTTTTATTCCTTCTTCTCCTAATTTATATGCTCCAGTTATTCTGTTTTTGCTTTTTCCAAATTCCATTATACTACACTTTTTTGTATTGAACTCCATCTCCCACTTCCTACTCCATTCCTGTACTTTATTTAGATCTCTCTGTAGTGATTCACAATCTTCTTCAGTTTTCACTCTTTTCAGTAGTTTTGCATCATCTGCAAAGAAGCTCATATAGCTTTCAATTCCTTCATCCATATCATTAATATATATAGCAAACATTATTGGGGCCAGAACTGTTCCCTGCGGAACACCGCTTATTACTTCATCCCATTTTGAGTGCTGGTCTCTTATCACTACTCTCATTTTTCTTTCTTGCAAAAAGTCTTCCATCCAATTAAGCAGTTTGCCCTGTATTCCTCCTTCAGTTTCTAATTTCTTAAGCAACTTCTTATGAGGTACTTTGTCAAAAGCTTTCTTTAGATCTAGAAATGCACAGTCCGCCCATCCATCTCTTTCTTGTATTATATCTATTAGCCTTGAATAGAAACATATTAAATTGGTGACGCATGATTGTCCTTGTCTGAATCCAAATTGCCTTGGATTTAACACTTTGTTTTTTTTCTAAATATTTTACCCATGTACTTTTGATAATTCTTTCACAAATTTTTGCTGGTGTACTTGTTAGAGAGACTGGTCTATAGTTGGTAGGTTCTTCTTTATTTCCTCCTTTGTATATAGGTACTATATTTGCTTTTTTCCAATCTTCTGGAACTTTTCCTTCTTTCAAGGAACTGTTTATTATGCTATGTATTTTGTCTGCCAGTTCATTCCTGCATTCTTTCAGAATCCAGTTTGCTATTTCATCTGGTCCATGCGATTTTCTGACATCAAGATTACTCAAGTGTGTCAATATTTCATTCTTTGTTACTTCTATTTCTTTTATAGGGGGGACTTTCTCTTTCCATTCGTTCTCTTCAGGTTGTATGTTCTCCCTTGTAAACACTGATTTAAAATGTTTGTTCATAATTTCCGCCATTTCCATTTCCTCAGTGAATTCAACTCCCCCTTGTCTTAATTTCTCCAAGTCTTGTTTGTTTTTCAGTTTATTGTTTACAAATCTGTAGAATAGTTTTGGTTGATCTTTACACTTTTCTATTACATCTTTTTCATATTTTCTCTTTTCCTCTCTGCACGTTTGTACATATTCATTTCTATAACAGGTATATATTTTCCATTTTTCACGTCTTCTGTCTTTTTTAAATTTGGTCCAGGCTTTGTCTCTTTTGTCTTTTAACTCCCTACAACTTTTGTTGTACCAGCATTTTACATATTCTTTTTCTTGTTTTTGTCTTGGGACATACTTTACCACTCCTTTTTTGTAAATTTTTGTCAAAATATTCCATTTCTCTTCTATTGTTGTTTCTTCTTTGTATATTTCTTCCCAGTTTTCTTTTTGAAAGAATTCTCTTATTTTATCAAAGTTTGTTTTTTCATACATCATTCTTCCTCTTCTATATTGTTCATTTCTTTTCCTATATTTTTCTTCATTAAGTTCCAGTTCAATCAATATGTGGTCACTTTTACTTATTGGTGTTTTATATTCAATCTTGTCCACTATTCTGGGTTCAGATGTAATTATTAGGTCTAGTCTCGATGGCTCTTCTTCATTTCTATACCTAGTGTTCTCCTGTATCCATTGTGTCATTGTATGGTCAGTAATCATATCAAGTAGAGCGTTTCCCCAGGAGCTGTCTCCACCCTTTACTGTCATCTCTTCCCAGCAGATTTCTTTGCAATTAAAGTCACCCATCATAACTATTTTTCCTCCATCTTCCATTATCTTGTTTAATGCTATCTTTGTGTTCTCTAACATACTTTTATGTTCACTCTCTTCCCATGAGGCTGTTTTCGGGGGCACATAATTTATCACAAACTTTCTGCTCTTCTTATCTCTGTCTTCTACTTCCATCATTATCATCTCTACTGTATTCTTTCTATATGTGACACACTTCACGTTTATATCCTTCTTAGTCAGGAACATAACTCCACCCCCTTGCTTTTTCTCTCTGTTTTTAATCCAATAATTATATGCATCATGTCCTACACTGTTGGGTGGTAGTGGACCTTTTAATTTTGTTTCTACAATTCCCATTATGTCTGGTTCTTTTTCCTTCAAATAATCATTCAGCTCATTCAATCCTGTTATTAATCCATCTATATTTGTGCAAGACACTCTTAGTTTTCTGCCACTTCCATTGTGTTCTCTGTTTCCCTTTTGTTTTTCTCTTCTATGTCGACTTTCTTTAGTTTCATATTCACTACTCTCCAATAGAATCTCTCTTTTTCTGACTCCGTTCTGTTCTCTTTTTCTTCCTCTCTTTCCTCTTTATTCATTTCCCTTTTTATCCATACCTTTTTATATTGTTCACTTATTGCTAGTTTCCCTGTTTTGGATAAGATATTCTCTGCCGTCGTTTGTGACCTGAATTTAATCTTGATTGGTCTGGTCTTGTCTGTGCTATACTTTCCAAGTCTAAATTTCTCTTCGATTTGCTTCATAATTTCCGGTTCATCTTCCTGTACTGATTCTAGTAATTGGCTTACTTTTTTGTTTTCTTCTTTGATTCTTGTGCTTCTATCTGGGTTGTGTTTCTCTTCCATTCCTAATATAATTATACATTTCTTCTTGTCTACTAAATCTCTTACTATATTCTCCTTTTTCTCATCACTTTAATAACTGAGTCTTCAGTATGTTCTTTCAATTGCTGTTTGATTATGTCAGTGAATGAAACTTTGTTTTCTTCTTGGGTTGTCTTCCAATTTTTAGCTTCTTTAGTTATGGCCTCTCTATTTTCTTTACTATTCCTCTTCAATTCCTCATTCTCCACCTTTACTTCTCTTAACTGTCTTTTTACGTCTTCTATTTCATCAGTTAAGTTTTTGTTCGCCTTCTCTAGTTTTTCCAATTTTTCAAACCTCTCGGCAATTTTAGTCATCTTGCCAAACCTAACTTCCCAGTTATCAGACATTTGTTCAAGTTTTTCCTCCATTTTTTTTCAGTCGGGGGAGGTTGGTATCTGCCGCCCTTTCATTAAATCCTTGGAAATTATCTTCATCACCTTCCATTGAACTGCTTTTATCTATGTTTCTGATCTTTACATTTTTATTAGACATTTCGTCGTCACTCAGCTGGTCCGGGGGCCTTTTCTTGTTTACATTTCATCTGTCTGCCTGGGCCAAGTCTTCTCCTTCCTTCCATTTCCCTCAGCAATCCCTCCCCTTCTCCTCTTTCCTACTTTCCCACTACCCTACGAGCAATTTCCCACCCGCCCTGTAAATACAATAGGTACTTCCTTTGCTTTAGTATCTTCGAATTTTCACTTTTTCTTCAGAACGTCCTCTACACCGTCCATTCGTTGAAGTGTGTGTGTGTGTGTGTGTGCATGTATGTGGTGTATGTATGTGGTGTTTGTGGCATATGTATGTGTTTGTGCGTATATACATGTGTGTGTGGCGTATATGCATGTGTGTGTGTATGTGGTGTATGTGTGTATGTGGTGTATACACATGTGTGTATGTGGCATATGTATGTGTGTGTGGTGTGTGTTTGTGTGGGTATTTATCTAGTAATTTACAGGAAGGGGAGCTATGCTCGTGGTGTCCCGTCTTCATATCTCATTTTATCTAAACTATTTTTAAATTCATGTATTGTTTTTGCACACACCACTTTCTCATCTAACTTGTTCCAAATGTCTATTACTCTGTGAGGAAAGCTATTCTTTTTCAGATCTCTTCTATAGCTGTCTTTCTTGATTTTCTCTCCGTGTCCTCTTGTATTTCTTTCATCCCTTTTTATTAGATCTTCTCTATCAATAATTTCTATGCCTTTCATGATTCTGTAAATAGTTATCAAATCTCCTCTCTCTCTTCTCTGCTCTAGTGTCTGTAGCTCAAGTTTTGCTAGTCTCTCTTCATATGATAGTTTTGAGAATGTTGGTGCCAGTTTTGTAATTGCTCTTTGTATTCTTTCAAGTTTTGTTATACATTTTTTTGTATTTGGTGACCACATCGTTGCTGCATATTCCAATCTTGGTCTTATCAAAGTGATTAATATTTTCTTCACCATTTATTCATCCAGGTATGTAAATGCAACTTTGTTATAAGTTTCTCCAAAAATCTTGTTTAAATGTTTCTCAGGTGACATATTATTCATAATAATGACTCCCAGGTCCTTCTCATTTTCTACTTTTTTTATTCCTTCTCCCAATTTATATGATCCTGTTATTCTGTTTTTGGTTTTTCCAAATTCCATTATACTACACTTTTTTGTATTGAACTCCATCTCCCACTTCCTACTCCATTCCTGTACTTTATTGAGATCAATCTGTAGTAACTCACAATCTTCTTCCGTGTTCACTTTTTTTTAACAGTTTTGCGTCATCTGCAAAGAAGCTCATGTAACTTTCAATTTCTTCATCCATATCATTAATATATATAGCAAACATTATCGGGACCAAAACTGTTCCTTGGTGAACACTGCTTATTACTTCATCCCAGTTAGAGTGTTTGTCTCTTATCACTACTCTCATTTTTCTTTCTTGCAAAAAGTCTTCCATCCATTTAAGCAGATTGCCCTGTATTCCTCCTTCAGTTTCTAATTTCTTAAGTAACTTCTTATGTTGTACTTTGTCATGAGCTTTTTTTAGGTCTAGAAATGCACAATCAGCCCATCCATCTCTTTCTTGTATTATATATATTAACCTTGAATAGAAACATTTTAAATTGGTGACGCATGATCGTCCTTGTCTGAATCCAAACCGCCTTGGATTTAGTAGGTTGTTTTTTTCTAAATACTTTACCCATGTACTTTTGATCATTCTTTCACAGATTTTTGCTATTGCACTAGTTAGAGGGACTGGTCTATAGTTTGTAGGGTCCTCTTTATTTCCTCCTTTGTATATAGGTACTATATTTGCTCTTTTCCAATCTTTTGGAACTTTTCCTTCTTTCAAGGAACTGTTTATTATGGTTTGTACTTTGTCTGCCAGTTCATTCTTGCATTCATTCAAAATCCAGTTTGCTATTTCATCTGGTCCATGCGATTTTCTGACATCAAGATTACTCAAGTGTTTCATTATTTCATTTCCTTGTTACTTCTATTTCTTTTATAGGGGGGATTTTCTCTTCCCATTCGATCTCTCCAGGTTGAATGTTCTCCCTTGTAAACACAGACTTAAAATGCTTGTTCATAATTTCTGCCATTTCTATTTCCTCTGTGTGTTCAACTCCTTGTCGTAATTTCTCCAAATCTTGTTTGTTTTTCAGTTTGTTGTTTACAAATCTGTAGAATAGTTTTGGTTGATCTTTACATTTTTCTATGACATCTTTTTCATATTTTCTTTTTTCGTCTCTGCACACTTGTACATGTTCATTTCTATAACTAGTATATATTTTCCATTTTTCAGGTCTTTTGTCTTTCTTCATTTGGTCCAAGCCTTATCTCTTTTGTCTTTCAACTCCTTACAACTTTTGTTGTACCAGCATTTTACATATTCTTTTTCTTGTTTTTGTCTTGGGACATACTTTTCCACTCCTTTTTTATAAATTTTTGTCAAAATATTCTATTTCTCTTCTACTGTTGTATCTTCTTTGTATATTCCTTCCCAGTTTTCATTTTGAAAGAATTTTCTTATTTTATAAAAAAAAAAAAAAAAAAAAAAATACATCAATCTTCCTTTTCTATATTGTTCATTTCTTTTCATGTATTTTTCCTCATTTAGTTCTAGTTCTATCAGTATGTGGTCACTTTTACTTATTGGTGCCTGGTATTCTATCTTTTCCACTATTTCAGGTTCTGATTTGATTATTAGGTCTAGTCTCGATGGTTCTTCTTAATTTCTATACCTAGTGTTCTCTTGAATCCATTGTGTCATTGTGTGGTCAATAATCATGTCAAGTAGAACATTTCCCCATGAGTCTTCTCCACCCTTTACGGTCATCTCTTCCCAGCAGACTTCTTTGCAATTAAAGTCGCCCATCATAACTATTCTTCCTCCAGCTTCCATTATCTTATTTGATGTTATTCTTGTGTCTTCTAACATACTTTTATGTTCACTCTCTTCCCATGAGGCTGTTTTTGGGGGCACGTAGTTTATTACAAAATTTCTGCTCTTCTTATCTCAGTCTTCTACTTCTATCATAATCATCTCTACTGTATTCTTTCCATATGTGACACTCTTCACGTTTATATCCTTCTTAGTCAGGAACATAACTCCACCCCCTTGTTTTATCTCTTTGTTTCTAATCCAATAATAATATGCATTGTGTCCTATGCTGTTGGGTGGTAGTAGACCTTTTAATTTTGTCTCTACAATTCCCATTATGTCTGGTTCTTTTTCCTTCAGATACTCGTTCAGTTCATTCAGTCTATTTATTAATCCATCTATATTTGTGTAGGACACTCTTAAGTTTCTGTTATTTCCATTGTATTTTTTGTTTCTATTATGGTCCATTTCCTCACTTTCATATTCACTACTCTCCAATAGAATTCTTGTTTTTCCGACTCCGTTCTGGTCTCGTTTTTTTCTTTAGCTTCTTTCCTTTTCATTTTTTCTTCCTCTCTTTCCTCTTTATTCGTTTCTCTTTTTATCCATACCTTTTTATATTTTTCACTTGTTGCTAGCTTCCCTGTTTTTGCTAAGATATTCTCTGCTGTTGTTTGTGACCTGAATTTAATCTTAATTGGTCTGGTCTTATCTGTACTATATTTTCCGAGCCTAAACATCTCCAATTTGTTTCTTGATTTCAGGTTCATCTTCCTGAACTAATTCTAGTAAGCTGTTTACTTTTTCTTTTTCCTCTTTAATTCTTGTGGTTCTATTTTGGTTAAATTTCTCTTCCATTCCTAATATAATTATACATTTCTTTTTGTCTGCTAAGTCTCTTACCATATTCTCCTTCTGTCTCATCACTTTAATAACTGAGTCTTCAGTTTGTTCTTTCATTTGTTGCTTAATTATGTCAGTAAATGCAACTTCACTTTTCTTGGATTTTTTTCCAACCCTGTGCTTCCATTGCTATGGCCTCGTTATTGTCATTATTATTCCTCTTTAATTCCTCATTCTCTTCTTTAACTTCTTTTAACTGTCTTTTTAATTATTCTATTTCTAAAGTTAAGTTTTTGTTCGCCTTTTCTAGTTCTTCCAATCTTCCAACTCTCTGCGCAATCTTGGCTACGTTACCGAACCTGTTTTCCCAATGCTCGGTCATCTTATCAAGTTTCTCCTCTAGTCTTGCCAATCGGGGGAGGTTGGTAGCACCCCCACCCTCTTTAAATCCCTGGAAACTATTATCATCACCTTCCACTGTGCTGCTCTTATCTATACTTCTAATCTTTACATTTTTGTTGATCCCGTCGTCACCGAAGTCATCATCGCCGGTTCGCCTTTTGTTTACAAGACGCCTGGCCTCCTGGACCATGTCCCCCTCTTCCTCATTTCCTTCCATTTCCCTCAATAATCCCTCCCCTTCTCCTTCACTATCACCCCCCACTACACCACGAGCTCTCCCCTTCCCTATAAATACAATAAGGCACTTCCTGGACGTTGAGATCCACGTAGATTTTCCTTTTTCTTCGGAACACTAATTCTTGCCGTCCATTCAACGAAAGGGTGTGTGCGTGTGTGTGTGTGTGTGGCATGTGTATTTACCTAGTTGTAATATACGGGAGGGGAGCTATGCTCGTGGTGACCTGTCTTTGTATCTCTCCGCATCAAGTTTTATCTTAAAATGTTGTATAGTGTATGCACATACTGTTTTGTTGTCTAATTTGTTCCATGTATTTATCGCTCTCTGTGGGAAACTGTTCCTTTTCAAGTTTTTTCTATAACTATCCTTTTTTCAGTTTTTTCCGTGTCCTCGTTTTACCGTTATCCCATACTAACAAGTTCTTCCTGTCTAAAACTTCCATTCCTTTAATTATTCTGTAGATAGTCAGCAAATCTCCTCTTTCTCTTCTTTGTTCCAGAGTGCTAGTTTGGTGTTCACTCTTTGTAATCTTTCTAGTTTCTTAATATTCTCTTTGGTACTGGGTGTCCAAAGCGATGCTGCTTACTCAAGGTTTGGTCTTATTAGTGTAGTTAGTATTTTCTTTATCATTTCTTCATCCATATAAGCAAATGCCACTTTGATTGACCTCAATAAGTTGTAGGTTTCTCCGAATATTTTATTTATATGCTATCTGGTTTCATGTCCTTTCCAATCATCACTCTAAGATCTTTTTCAGAGTTTGCTTTTTTTTATTTTTTCTTCCCCAATTCTGTAATCTTTTGATATTCTGTTTTTACTCTTTCCAAGTTATGGTTGTATATGGATGATGTTGTGATTGCATGTGGTAGGTGGATGGGGGGTGAGGTAGTATGTGTGAGCAAAATTTGACGCAGCCCGAAGGGATTTCTCCCTGTCCTCTCATTTTATGCAATGGGGGGGACGGAGAGCGGGGGTCGCCGATTTAATGAAGCGGCCTTGCTGTGGATGTGCTGTGTCTTGCGACACTGCTTGTGACCCAGGGCAGTGGACAAGGTGCAGGGATGACCTGTCATCCAGGAGGTGCTAAGATAGGAGGGAGGGTGGAGGGGTGTGGAATGTATTCAGGGATGGAATGGGTGGGAATGATTTTATGCCTTTTTCTTTTTGGCTACCCCCCTTGTAAGGGGAAAAAAGCCTTGGTATATGTATGTATGTACTCTTTCCAAATTCCATTATACTGCATTTCTTTATATTAAATTTTACTTCCCACTTTTGAGTCCAATTCCAGATCGTGTCCAGATCTTTTTGCAATGAGTTGCAGTCCTCCTCCGTTTTTACCTTCTTAAGTAATTTTGCATCATCTGCAAAGAAATTCATATAGCACTCCACGCCTTCATTCATGTCATTAATGTATACGGCGAACATGATCGGGGCCAGTACTGATCCTTGCGGGACACCACTTTTTACTTCTTCCCAGTTGGAGAATTTTTCTCTAATTACAACTCTCATTTTCCTCCCAATCAGGAAGTCTTTCATCCAATCCAATAATTTTCCTCTGATGCCACCTTTTGACTCTATCTTATTTATTTGTTTCCTATGTGGTACCTTATAGAATGCCTTTTGCAGGTCCAGAAAAGCACAGTCCGCCCATCCATCTCTTTCTTGTATTATGTCTATTAATCTTGAATAAAAGCAGATCAAATTTGTTGTACATGATCTCCCTTGTCTGAATCCAAATTGATTTGGGTTCAGTATAGATTTTTCTTCCAGGTATTTAACCCATCTGTTTTTGACAACTCTTTCACAGATTTTTGCTATCATGCTTGTTAGTGAGACCGGTCTGTAGTTAGATGGATCTTCCTTATACATACATATACCAAGGCTTTTTCCCCCTTACAAGGGAGGTAGCCAAAAAGGAAAAGGCATAAAATCATTCCCACCCATTCTATCCCTAAATACTCTCCACACCCCTCCACCCTCCCTCTTATCTTAGCACCTCCTGGATGACGGGTCATCCCTGCACCTTGTCCACTGCCCTGGGTCAGAAGCAGTGTCACAAGACACAGCACATCCACAGCAAGGCCGCTTCATTAAATCGGCGACCCCCCCTCTCCATCCCCCCATTGCATAAAAGGAGAAGACGGGGAGAAATCCCTTCAGGCTGCTTCAAAATTTGCTCACACATACTACCTCACCCCCCATCCCCCCGCCCATTCCACCTCATGCATCACAACATCATCCATATCCATATACAACCATTCTCCATTCACCCCTGTCTTCTATCCTCTCCCATCCTTCCTCAAGAGACATTCCCCTCTTCCCCAAAGCCCCCTTCACCCCATCCATCCACCTCATCCTAGGACATCCCCTCATGTTCACTCCCTCCACATCTGCCTTCCATACTTCTTTTACTAGTCTTTCTTCACTCATTCTTTCCATGTGTCCAAACCATCCTAATACTCTTTCATTAACCCTATCTCCCAACTCCCTTTCCACCCCTGTTCTCCTCCTCACCTCATTTCTCACTCTATCCAGCCTAGTAACCCCCATCATACTTCTCAGACACCTCATCTCAAACACATTCAAACTCCTCTCTTCCTCTCTTATGTTCCATGTTTCTGCCCCATACAGTGCTGTTGGCATAATCACTTCTTCATACAATCTCCTCTTAGCATCCATTCCCAAATGTCTATTCCTCATTACACTTTTTAATTCACCAAGGCATTTACTCGCTTCTCTCAATCTACATTCTACCTCCACCTTCACTCCACCTTTTCCTGCCACATTTGCACCCAAGTATCTAAAACTATCCACATCCTCCAGGCACTCTCCCTTAATGCTCACTTCCAGATTACTGCCACTTTCACCCCTTGTACATCTCATCACCTTACTTTTACCCACATTTATCTTTAGCTTTCTTCTATCACATACTCTCCCAAACTCTGTTACCAACTTCCTCAATCCCTCCTCCGATCCTGCCACAAGCGAAGTGTCGTCCGCAAACAACAGCTGGCTTACCTCCCATTTTTCTCCATTTTCTTTAACCATCTCTAATCCCTGACCCACTACCCTTGCATTTACCTCTCGCACTACCCCATCCATGTATAAGTTGAACAGCCAGGGCGACATAACACATCCTTGACGAAGTCCCACCTTTACCTTGAACCACTCACTCTCTCCATTTCTAATCCTGACACAAGCTCTACTACTCTCATAAAAACTCTTGACAGCTCTTCCTTATCACCTCCCTTATAAATTGGTACAATGTTTGCCTTCCAGTCCAATGGCACTTTTCCTTCTTTAAGTGAGAATTTAATTATAATATATATTTTGTCAGTTAATTCTTCCATACATTCTCTCAGTATCCAGTTTGCAATTCCGTCTGGGCCATGTGATTTTCTAACATCAAGGGTTTTAATTGGGTCACTGATTTCTTTTTGTGTTACGTTTATTTCTTTCATTGCTGGGGATAATTCTCTCTCTCTACACTGTTAGGCGAGTTTTCTATTGTGAATACTGATCTGAAGTGGTTCATAATTTCAGCCATTTCCAGTTCTTCTGTATATTGCTTTTTATCTTGGTGCAGTTTTTCTATTTCTTGTTTGTTTTTAAGTTTTTCATTTACATACTTGTAAAATAGTTTGGGTTTTTCCTTACATTTTTCCAATATCTTTTTTTCATAATTCCTCTTTTCATCTCTGCGTATTTTTACATATTCATTTCTTAGTTTGGTGTACGTCTGCCATTTGCTTTGTTTCTTATCTCTTTTCCACTTTTTTCCAAGCTTTGTCTCTTTTGTCCTTAGCTTCACTACATCTTTTGTTTTACCAGCTCTTTATGTATGTTTTTTCTATTTTTTGTTGTGGTACATATTTGTTCACTCCTTCACTAAATTTCTTTTAGTATGTTCCATTTTTCTTCTATCCCTGTATCTTCGTTTTGGAATTTTTCCCAGTTTGCATTGCAAAAGAATGTTTTAAGTTTCTCAAAGTTTGTTTTGTTATACATAGGTCTTCGTATTCTATGTTTATCATTTTTGCTTTGATCCATTTGTTCTTTTAATTCCATTTCTATTAATACATGGTCACTTTTTCCTATCGGAGTTTTGTAATAATTTTTTTTGATAATCTCAGGTTCTGTCGTAAGTATTAAGTCTAATTTTGAGGGTTCTTCATTTCCTCTGTATCTAGTATTTTCTCTAATCCACTGGGTCATTGTGTATTCAATGGTCAAGTCAAGGAGTACATTGTGTGTGTGTGCGTGCGCGTGTGTATGTGTCTGTGTTCACATGTACAAGTAAGCATGTACGTGCATGTGTTTGTGTTCGTATTTGTGTGTACACACACGCGCATTCACAACATACACTGGTTATCTAACACGTGTCTACCTAGTTGTATTTTGTGGGAAGGGGAGCTATGCTTGTGGTGTCCCGCCTTTGTATCTCGCAGTGTCTAGTTTGCTTTTAAACCCATGAATGGTTTTTGCACATACTATTTCATTATCCAGTTTGTTCCAAGTGTCCAATACTCCATGTGGAAAACTGTTTTTCTTCAGTTCTCTTCTATAGCTATGTTTTTTTTTATTTTCTTTCCATGTCCTCTTGTGTTTCTCTTGTCCCAGATTAGTAAGTCCTCTCTATCAAGTATCTCTGTGCCTTTCATGATTCTGTAGATGGTCAGTAGGTCACCTCTCTCTCTTCTTTGCTCCAGTGTCGGTAACTCCAGTTTAGCCAATCTCTCCTCATATGATAGGTTTGCAAGTGCAGGTGCCATTTTTGTTGCTGCTCTCTGGATTCTTTCTATTTTCTTTATATTCTTTTTGATACTGGGTGACCACAATGTCACCGCATACTCTAATCTAGGCCTTATCAATGTAACCAATATTTTTTTTATCATGTCTTCATCCAAGTATGCAAATGCCACTTTTATTGATCTTAGCAAGTTGTAAGTCTCCCCGACAATTTTGTTAATCTGTTTATCATAGGACAAGTCGTTTGTGATAATTACCCCCAAATCTTTTTCGGATCCTACTTTCTTTACTTCCTTGGTTCCAATTGTATATTTTCCTGATATTCTGTTTTTGCTTTTTCCAAACTCCATTATGCTACACTTCTTAGTATTAAAGTCCACTTCCCATTTCTGACTCCAGTTCCATACCTTGTTCAGGTCAATCTGCAATGCTTCACAGTCCTTCTCAGTTTCTACTTTCTTTAACAATTTGGAGTCGTCTGCAAAGAAGCTCATGTAACATTTCACATCCTCATCCATGTCATTCACATAAATAGCAAACATTATTGGTGCCAGTACAGACCCTTGTGGTACTCCACTGATCACCTTTTTCCAATCTGAATATTTTTCTCTGAGCACTACTCTCATCTTTCTACCCGTCAGGAAATCCATCCATTTTAGTAGGTTCCCTTGTATTCCTCCTATGTGTTCCAGTGTTTTTTAGTAATTTTCTGTGTGGTACTTTGTCAAAGGCTTTTTGCAAGTCTAGGAATGCACAATCAGCCCATCCATTTCTTTCTTGCACTATGTCTATTAGCCTTGAGTAGAAGCATATTAAGTTTGTGGTGCATGATCTTCCTTGTCTGAACCCGAATTGTCTTGGGTTTAATATGTTGTTGTCTTCCAGATGTTTTGCCCATCTATTCTTGATTATTTTCTCACAAATTTTGGCTATAGTGCTTGTTAGTGATACTGGCCTATAGTTGGTGGGTTCCTCCTTGTTTTCTCCTTTATATATTGGTACAATGTTAGCATTTTTCCAGTCATTAGGTATCTTTCCTTCCTTGAGTGAGCTATTTATTATGATGTATATTTTGTCCGTTAGTTCTTCTTTGCATTCCTTTAGAATCCAATTTGCAATACCATCTGGGCCATGTGATTTTCTGATGTCCAGTTTTGATAGGTGTTCTGATATTTCTTTTTGTGATGTTGTAAACTCACTCATGTGGGGAGATTGGTTGTTATTATCTTTGTCCCAATTTTGTATTTTCTCTCTGGTGAAGACAGATTTAAAGTGGCTGTTCATGACTTCGGCCATCTCTAATTCTTCTGTGTATTCTATATTTCCTTGGCGTAGTTTCACAATTTCCTGTTTGGTTTTAAGTTTACCATTCACATACCGATAGAATAGTTTGGGTTGATCTTTGCATTTATCTATAATATCCCTCTCATGGTTCCTTTTTTCCTCTCTTCTCACATTAACATACTCATTTCTATAGTTTATATAAATTTGCCATTTGCTTTGTTTTTTGTCTTTTCTCCTCTTTTTCCAAGCTTTGTCCCTTCTGTCTTTTGCCTCACTGCATCTTTTGTTGAACCAACATTTAATGTACTCACTCTCTCGCTTTTGTCTTGGTACATGCCTGTTCACCCCTTCGTTGTAATTTTCCATCAATATATTCCATTTCTCTTCCACTGTTGTCTCTTCCATATATAATTTTTCCCAGTTTGCATTCCAGAAGAATATCTTTAGTTTTGCAAAATCTGTTTTGTTGTGCATCAATCTTCCTTTCCTATGCTTTTCATTTCTCTCCATGTCTGTTTCTTCCTTTAGTACAGTTTCGATGAGTATATGGTCACTCTTTCCAAATGGTGTCTTGTAATGGATTTTGTCCACGTTTTCAGGTTCTGTTGTAAATATTAAATCTAGTTTCGATGGCTCTTCATAGTTTCTGTACCTGGTGTTTTCACTGACCCATTGGGTCATTGTGTATTCCATGGTCATGTCTAGCAGTACATTACCCCACAAGTCATCTCTTCGCACTGTCATGTTATCCCAACAAATTTCTTTGCAATTGAAGTCCCCCATAATTACCAGATTACCCCTACCCATTAGTATCTCGTTTAGTGATTTCTTTGTGTCTTCTAGCATTTTCGTATGTTCGTTCTCTTTCCAAGTGTTCGTTTTTGGGGGCACATAGGTCACCATAAACTTTCTACTTGTCATATTCTTGCCTTCGACTTTTATCATGATCAGTTCAACATTACCTTTGCCCTCTGCAATTTTTGTCACGTTTAAGTCTTTCTTGGCCAAGAACATGATTCCTCCTCCCTGTTTCTTGTCTATGTGTGCGTGTGCGTGTCTACACGTGTGTAAGCATGTATACATCTGTTTTTGATCTCCCAAACCACCACTGCCAGTAACAAGAACCTCATAAGAGAAATTAAGACATGACAAGTGCAGTCATTATCAGACTTATTAGTTGTGTTCCAAACAAAAGAAACATTACACCTCAACAGGTTAGGGCGGTAAAATTTCATGATAGCACGACGTGGGTGGTGGAAGCGACAAGCTAAAGCTTGTTGGCTACCCCCCTACCACCCCCTACTCCCCCTCTCCTCCCCTCCCTCCTGCATCAGTACCTGGAGGTTGACACGTGACCGCAGGCAGTCACCCATGGCTATCCCCTCGCCCTACACCCTTGTTTGAGCAGTTCCCAGTACAGACGCTCCTCAACTTACGTTTTAGTTACGTACCGAAAGGCCGAACGTAATTTGAAAATTAACGTAAGTTGTTACTGTACTATACATCCGTAAATTCTATTACCGTATCTTATAAAACACCCCCAAATCATTAATTATACACAACATTGTAAAATAATAACATTAATTTCAATTAAATTAAATTCAAGCAACATAAATTGAGATGGTGAAGGAGGAGGGGGAGGAGGATGAGGCTAGGCATTATCAGTTTATCGTTTGTGAAATGTAAACAATGGACGGAGCGTCATGCGCAAGTATCGTTTGAACTACGGAGAGCGCGCTAAACTAAAAAATTCACTCAATTTTTTTTTTTTTTTTTTTTTACAATATTTTTTTACAGTTCAAACGTAAAATCGAAAAAATGTAAAACAAATGAACGTAAGTAGAGGAGCGTCTGTACATAATGACCGCATTGTCTGAGGATCGACTGTATATGGTAAAATAGCAGTCACCACAAATGTTTGCGATGTTGCCACGTGTGTGCGTATGCATGCCCGACTCGGTGCAAATTTTAAAATGGTTCTCTACATTTGAGATGGTTTTGAAATAAAATCCATGTGTGATTGAATCCGTGTTAATTGAGGGACTTCTGTATTCCTATTTAAATTAATGGAAATAGAATGAATCCATTCCAGAGATGCAAAATTACCCTAAAACAAACTTAAATTACATAAAACCATAATTTATAGATAAATACATGAGTAATAACACACACAATGATAAGATAAAAGATGATGATATGGTTTAACGTCACAAGCTCCTCCTATCGGGAGGCTAGGACAATGCCCCTCACAGAGGACTTTTGTAGCATGAAATTTATTGAACCATGTCCTTGGTTCAACTTTGCCAGTGACTGATTTGATTTGATATTATTTGGATTCAATCATATATACAATAAAATACAATACATGTAAGACTTATATTATACATAGTAAATACAATTGTATATCCGAGGATGTCACAGAAAGTCAAAAGACTTATTTCCACTGTGGTCCTCACAAAAAAATGACCTATTATAACGAGGAAAAGATTGTCATAATACAAGCTAGGTTGACTAGAAAAAAAGATGTCAAAATTGACTAACATGAAAAATATGACTGTACTGGCAAGAAAAAAAAAAATAACTTAGAAAAATGACTAGCATAAAAGGTGTAAATTAAACATATAAAGTATTTTCCTCAGAAAAAACAGTGTCTAAAAGATAACATTTAACTGATTCTTTAACCTCTTCAGTATGGGCCTTAAATCTCGCGGGCAGCAGCCGATGCCAGCCATACGACGTGTCGCAATAATACTCGCATCATAAAATATAGTCACCGCTTATATCGATTGTTCTCTCTTTCACCCGTGAATTTTGATAACCATAGAAAATGTGATTACAGACAGTTTAGAGAGTATGTCATTACGGAGGGGCAACTACAATAAATATAATCAAGACGCCGATATGACAGCCTCGCGTATCCACTTGCTCCTCATGACCCCTACGTATGCGGCACCGTATGGAAGGGGTTAAAACTACTTTTTAGAAACAATTGATTGTATGTTGATTGGTAAAGAGTTCCAAGCAATAGCACCAGTGTATTTGAACGAACTTTTCCCTAACAAACTATTAAATCTAGGTACAATAACGGATGACCGACTAGAACGAGTTCTCAAGGTACAAGCATTTCTAACAAGTGTAAAAGTATCTGACAAGTAACTGGGACAAGAGTCGTTTACAATTTGGTGAACATGATTAAGCTTTAACTGAACAACACGTTTTTCAACAGGTAACCAATTTAACAGTTTAAAATTATTAGAATTTAGATGAGTACAAGGATGGAGTTTCAAAACAGTCCTAATTAGTTTGTTTTGACATATTTGAAGATTAATTTTAGATTTTTTAGTTAGACCACTGTACCAAGAAGAATAAGCATAATCAATATGACACTGTACCTGGGCTGAAGATAGTAACTTTATTGTCTCTACATCTAGGTATTTTTGTATTCTTGCCAAAGAATTTGTTCTGGAGCCGACTTTTTAAATTATTTTTTGTGCCATAACTTCTCCCGATACATTTTGATCAATTTCTGTTCCGACTGGGTTCGAACCACCATCCCCTTGACCTTTGCTGCAAGTAATGACGCCCTAACCCGCTCAGCCAGCAAGCTTACCTGAAATGATAAATAAAAATGATGTTATCATATACCACGGAGACAGGTGATAGCAGCAAATGGAGGTATGAGCCAGGAGGAGGAGGGAGGGAGAGAGGGCAATGAGAGCTAGCGTATGGTGCACACACACGTACAGTAGGTAATGATAAACACACAATTAAACATTATAAACACACATTAATACAAATGAAATGAAAATAACTAAGATTTTTTCCTTTTTTGTATGATTAAAAACAATGCTAAAACTAATTTTTTGGCTTTTCAATTTTTTTTTTTTTTATCTTTTTTTTTTTTTTGGGGGGGGGGGCTTTTCAATTTAACTTATTATCACTATCACTTTCACATCTGGCCCTTTTGGCCTCACCTTCATTACCTTCACTGTGTGGTCGCTTTAAGAGAAAACGATCAAGAGTGGTCTGTTTCTGCCCCTTTTTTAATATGTTGCAAAAGTGTGCAAAGCACATATCATTAAATAAGGCACTTGCTCTCCCTGTAGACAATTTCCCAGGGTGCTTTTTCTCTACAAAATCAGACACTTCTTACCACTTGCCAAGGATATCACGAATTTCATGTGAAGTTAGCACCTCTTGCTCAACTTTCTCTCTGCTGAGTTCCAGCATCACCTCAGAGTGGGTCATCTACTGTAACTCCTTCAGCTCCTCTGGCATGAGTTCTTCAGCATGCTCCTCAACAAGATCAGCAACATCTGCCTCGTTTACCTCCAGCCCCATGGAACGACCAATGGAGACAATCTCCTCAACAGGTGATTCTGGTGGTTGTTCGAATTCCTCAAAGTCTTGCTCTGCAACAACACCAGGCCATAGCTTTTTCCAGGCTGAGATCAAGGTTCTCCTGGTAACCCCTTACCAGGAAAGATCTACGAGTCTTAGACAGATTATGATGTAATGGTCTTTCAAAAATTCACGTAATGCTAGGTTGGTGTTTTCGCTAACTTCAAAGCAGCATTTGAAGAGCTGCTTTGTGAATAGTTTCTTAAAATTAGAGATGACTTTATGGTCCATGGGCTGGAGGATAGATGTTGTATTTGTGGGCAGATACACAATGTTTATGAATTTGAATTCATCTAAGATGTCATCATCAAGGCCTGGAGGATGACCAGGAGCATTATCCAAGAGAAGGAGACACTTAAGTGGGAGACCATTCTTGGTTAAGTATTTCTTGACAGCAGGGCCAAAAACTAAGTTCATCCATTCTATAAAAAAACTTACAGGTCACCCATGCCTCACTATTTGCTTGCCACATAACTTGTAATTCCCCCACACTATTTAATCTATACATGCATGACTTACTCACACCAGACACCTCAGAAATACAAATCTCTTCCTACGCAGACGACATAACAATCACATGCACACATGTGCACACAGACAAAGCTGCAGAAATAATCCAGCCATACCTTGATATGCTCAACACATGGTTCATCACAAACAGACTCAAAATAGCTCCAACCAAATCTACAGCAACACTTCTCACCAACTGGACAATAGAACACAAATACATACCTCATCTCTACATCAACAACACTCTAATACCACACACAAACACACCAAAAATTCTTGGTGTAACATACGATACATCCATGTCTTTCAAACAACACATCACAAACATAAAAAACAAATGCACACCTAGACTTAACGCACTTAAGTCAATCACTGGAACGACATTTGGACAAAACAAAGAAACTAATATAACAATATACAAACAATGCATATGCTCAGTGTTGAATTATGCGAGTCCTGCATGGGCTCCTAATCTCAGTGAGACACACCACAACACCCTTCAAATCATACAAAACAAAGCCCTAAAAACAATTACAGGCTGCACAAATACAACACCAACAGACCATTTACACCATGAAACAAAAGTCCTCAAAGTCAAGGACCACCTCGACATGAGAAGCACACAAACACTTGCCGCAGCCACCACAAACACATCACACCCGCTACACTACATAGCAGAACACCCACACACACCAAGAAACATTAAAACAACATCCAAAGACCTTTATTACGTACAAATACTCTCTTCTCTTCCTCCACAACCACCAAATACCAGCCTCCGGAAACATATTCATAATCATATCACTCACCGCTCCATTAACACACTGAAAGACAGCACACTGCTGCATGCCAGACCCCCTGATATCCACCCTTCTGAATCCTCTCTCCCACGAAAGGACAGAGTCCACTTGGTCAGACTGCGGTGCAGCCACCACCCAGCACTTCTAAGTACCAGAAGAGGCTGGATGACCGCATTGTGAACAGCTGCCCAGGATGTAACACTTCACCCCATACCATACAACACATAATGGAAGACTGCATTATACACAATCATGCACGCAAACAACACAACATACACTCTATAAAGGATTTGTGGGAAAACCCAGTTTCGGCTGTGGCCTTCCTTGGGGAGACGGGACTGCTCGGACAGACAGTCTAGAGAACGACAACAACAACAACTTGTAATTTGTCTTTCAAAACTTTGAGCTTTAAAGGCAGAGTGGTACACAATTAGCTGCTTAACTTTACATCACTGCTAGTGTTAGCGCAAAGGGCAAGAGTAAGCCTATCTTTCATAGGATTGTAGCCGGGTAGGCTCCTTTCTTCCGCGGTGATAAACATGCATCTAGGCATTTTTTCCAAAACAGCCCAGTTTTATCGCAGTTGAAAACATGCTACGGTATGTATCCTTCTTGAGCTATAATAGATTCAAAAGTCTTATGAAGTCTTCAGCTGCCTTAACATCTGCAATGGATGCTTCTCCATGCCTAATTACAGAGTGAATGCCAGTTTGTTTTTTAAAAAATTCCAAATCATCGACAACTGCCTCTAAATTCCTCACCAACAGTACCTTCCGATGGTTCTCCCTTCTTCTTAGGTGCATCACATTTGGAAGATAGTAGTAGCTTTTTCTAAGATTATTGTTTCCATAACAGTCACCAGCCAACTCCTCCTTGGTCCATATTAAAAGTAGTTGTTCCATCTCATTATGTATGTCTGTTCTAAGCTTCAAAATAATGGTGACACCTTTGGAAAGTTGCATTTTCTTTATTGCATCTTTCTGCTTAATGATCATGGATATTGTTGATGCATTGCATCCATATTCTTTGGATAAGTCACTAACTTGCACACCATGCTCTTTTTCAACAAGGCACCGGCTATGCCGTGGGTGCCTTGGCCTGCAGCACTTGCTTGCTTCGTTCACTCCAGGACCTCCGGTCTCTTTTATTTTAATTTTTATGGGAAGCTCGATGTACTCATTAGCATCCCGTTTTGAAATATTTCTTATGATCTTCTTTAATTCTTGTTTTCTTTCTTCTTTCTCCTTCTTTAATTCTTTTTCTTGGAAAGTCCTTTCCCAAACCTTAAGGGGGACCGACACATCTGATTCCGATTTGTCGACGGCATAGTCGTAATCAGGCAGGATCTTTGCCGTTGCAGCTTCTTCACTAATATTGTAAGCTGAAGCAGGAATCTCAACGGATCCCAATTCAGGTTCCTCTTCTGGAATTACCTGCTCGCTGTCGATACCTTTCACTAAAGACCCTCCCTAATGGATGGCATGTCCGAAAAAATTCTTTATATTCCATGTTTGCTGGATTTTTCACCACACATTCACCATTAACCCTATGGTAACCTTGGAAGATAATTAATGAGTCCAAGTTTGTAACCCTTGAACATGCCACATAGAGTCCATGGGCAAAACAATCGGATGAATCCAACAATAACCCACATTTGTCAAAAGTTTGCCCTTGCGACTTATTAATTGTCATAGCAAAACTTAATTTGACGAGGAATTGTCTTTGGGAGAAGTTGATAGGTGTATCGTTGCATGCTAGGGAAATCCTTGGAATAATGACCTGAACATCGTAAACACCCCCACCTAAAATCTTCCCAACAATTATGTTCTTTGCCAGATTCATAACCATGATACAGGTACCGTTACAAAGTTTAGGTGGACATAGGTTTCGCATTATGATGATAACACATCCTACCTTTAGATTCAACTCGTTTAACGGAATAGAAGGAGAATTCATTTTGTCATGTACCGAAGTTTGAATTTAAATGTCATCGTTTCCAATTGGTTTATCCTCACTCCTGTATATATGTTCACCACCTTTGATTTTGTCATAGATCACCTCATTTATGTAATCCATGTCTTCGTTTCTAGGACATATTATGACCTTTTTTTGGAAATCTAGATAGCTGTTGGCATTAGCTTCGAGCTCTTCGTAGACCTTTTTGATTACATCATCCCTTGTTTTGACCAAAATACCAAATTTCTGAAACCTGAATCTACCTGTTTCACCCATGCCAATCCATAACAATTTTTCTGTGAATGTCCTGTTTTCTTTATCCTCAGCCTTCAATCTAACATTTTGTACTAATTCAAATTTACGTAAATCCTCCCAGAAAAACTGTGTTCTCGATGTTATAGTTCAACTCCTCATTCATACCCCCGCCTCTGATGACGGGCAGAATATGTAAAAAATCACCCGCACACACAAACGGAATGCCACCCATAGAACAGTGTTCATTAGCCGTTATGTCTTTAGCAGTGCAATCCAATGCAGTTATTGTATTTTTGTTGGTCATCACCACTTCATCCCAAACTATAAGTGAAATCATCTTAATCAGCCTTGCAAGCTCTGAATTTAGCTTAATGTTACACGGTTTCACTTCATTGTGCTCCATTATTGGAATTTTGAACATATTATGGGCCATTCAGCCTCTGTGTAAGACTGTAGCAGCAATACCCGAGGAAGCAACAGCTAATGCTATTTCACTATTTGCACGTACAGTATCCAATAACAGGTTCAACACAAACGATTTCCCTTTCCTGCCAGGAGCATTCAGGAAAAAACTGCCAGAATGCCTGTTATTTATACACTCCATTACGGCATCGTAAATAACATGCTGTTCCTTGTTAAGTAATACAATCTTCTCTGAAACCTCTTCTTTCAATCTATCAGTATTGTAAGCTTTTTCGCATCTAATTACAACCTGTTGTTGTATGTCATCAAGCGCATCCAAGTAGATTTCGTCATTGTATTCTTCTAAACCCGAACTTCTTAAGAAATCGCTTGCAAATAAGTCCCTTGTTTCTTTCCAGATATCCGATTGGTATTCCAAATCAGAGAACACCAACATACTTGCATATGTAGCACGCAATTGCAATCGATCATTGATGTGGTTTATAATTTCAATTATAGTTTTCTCCCACGTTTCCTCATCATTTAACAAACCCATTGCTTTTATGGCATCCTGAAAGGTATCGTAAAGGACCCCGTCTACTGTACGCAGATCTGTGTAATCCATAGGATCTTTCTTGTGTGTCAGGAACATTCTGAGGTAGAATAATTCAACCGTCTTAGTGTCGACGGCTTGCATACGTCCCAAAGATGAAGTTTTTGTCATCCTCTCATGCCACGTGTGCTTGTGTTTATTGTACACAAAGTGACTTGGAACTTCAGGGTAATACAGGGTTTTAGCAAACTCGTTCATTTTGCAAAGCTTGGAAAATGTTAATTGGGTATCTTGATTTGCTTGTTCGCTGATCTTGTGCTCCAAATCAGTTTCCCTATAATGAATTTCATTCTCATTTTCCAAGTGCAAGTCGAGTGAAGTAATTGGTGGGAAGCTCCTATGGATTGGGAACTTGAAGATCCTCCAAGTAGCTTCGTTTGCATTTATGTACCTTGCCTCGAGGTAGTTATGCACTTAATTTACTGGCTCGCCTTCCTTATGTTTAGTGTATAGAATCTTATCACACCCCTGTTTACGTACTTTGTGACATACACTATGCACTTGATGGAGTTTGAACATTCCAAGTTGATGTGAGCATTGTATTTTAGGCATAAATAAGGATTATAGGGTACAACCCAGGAATTATCCACAGTAATGGTCTTTCCTTTTATCTTATGTTCGAACGTGAAGCCTCCCTCTCCTGGAGCACAACGCCTGTATTGAGGATAACCGTTATTTCCAATTTATCATTCCAGCATGGTTTTGTAAAAATTTTACCACAAACTTCTTTAACCTTTCCTTACAACAAACGTTAGTTTCATCAAAGCTGATGCAAGGCCCATGAATCATGCAAGTTGTTATGATCTCGTACAATCTAGGTTCCTTTTCTTTATTGGGAATTTCGGTACATATGATTGGATCGACAAATTCCGCTGTTACCCTATATACCATCCATAAAAAAAAATGTGAATGTGAGGCAGACCTTGTTTTTGCCATTCAGTGCTGTATAGAAGTGCTTTAACTCTGCCAAAAATGTGATTTTTAGTAAAAGAGCTTAGTTCTCAAAAATGGCTTGTCCAAAAGAACAACACATCCTGTTTTCCTTCACCCAAAGCTACGCGTCGCACAGTTTACATCGAAAAGCACCGAATTTACCAATGCTATGACAAATAACTATCTTCACGTAACTTACCGGGCAAATCCTTGGTAGTATGCGCAATTTTGCTAATGATATGCTTTTCTTTTCCCTCCTGCCTTAATTCTTCTACGATGATTTGTTCATCATCGGTTAACTTCACTGTTAATCCCTGTTTATTTAACTCCGTAATCCGTTTCCGAATTTGCACTTCCTGGGCCCTTTTCAACTTTTTTGCTTTATTTTGCTCCTTTTTGCTATTTAATCTTTTTTTTACGGGCTCTATCAGCTTCCCTTTCCCTTTTCTTGTGTTCCTTGTCTTCTTTTTTATGGGCTCTATTGGCTTCCCTTTCTCCTTTCTTGCGTTCCTTGTCTTTTTTTTTTTTTACTGTACTGGCTTCCCATTCCCATATGTTCATTTTTTCTCCTCTCTTCACATTTTTTAATTTCTCTAACCCTTTTAAAAACTGTTTTTCCTTGAGTTTGTGGTTTTTTATATAATTATTGTATTTCTAATAGATGTAATACTTTTGGTATTCCTTGTGACAGCTTTCTTTTACCACCACTCTTAGTAAAATTCTTGTATCCTGCAAAATAATGTTTCATAAACTTTTCCAATTCTTCCTCTTTAATTTCTCCGTCAAAATCTGTTATGAGATAGTACTCTTCATCGGAGTACATGTAATTTTTTTTATTTTGTAACATATTGTTGAACCCCAATATTTTCCTATGGAATCTCTTCATTGTGGCTGTTACTGAGTTTTTTTTGAGTGAGGCATAAAGTTGGGGAAACTCATTCTTGTGCTTCCTGGTCAATTCATTACGAAGAGCATAGTTTTTCTGCACACTTTCTTTTGGGTACTTCTTCGTCTTCGTAACCCAGGCCCAAAAGTGGTTAAACTTCCTCTTTCTCTGTGCACTACCCTTTGAACCACGTTCATCCATTGCAGCAACGCTTGATATGGTATATGGTAGCTATAAAAATATCCTTACACAATGGGACATTTATGCCCATTTTAGTATAATTATGTGAAATGTTTTCAAGACCGTGCGACATGACGTCACACGGGAATATGTTAGACAACTAAAAATTATGCTAGATTGGCAAAAATCATGCTTAATCTTTTATTCTTCATAATGAATTTGATTATTATTTATTCATTAAAATAACCCAATGTCATGGGTGAATTATGCCTATTTTAGTATAATTATGTGAAATGTTTTCAGGACTGTACGACATGACATCACAGGGGAATATGCTAGAGAACAACTAAAACTTATATTATACTGACAAAAATAATGCTTAATATTTTTCCTCACAATGAATTAGGTTTCTATAATATTTTTTCATTAAAATAGCCAAATTTCATGGGTGAATTAGTCTAATTATGTGAAATGTTTTTACGACTGCGCGACATGACGTCACATGGGAATATGTTAGACAACTAAAAATTATGCTAGACTGGCAAAGATCATGCTTAACCTTTTATTCTTCATAAATTACATACATATACCAAGGCTTTTTCCCCCTTACAAGGGAGGTAGCCAAAAAGTAAAAGGCATAAAATCATTCCCACCCATTCCATCCCTTAATACACTCCACACCCCTCCACCCTCCCTCTTATCTTAGCACCTCCTGGATGATGGGTCATCCCTGCACCTTGTCCACTGCCCTGGGTCAGAAGCAGTGTTGCAATACACAGCACATCCACAGCAAGGCCGGATGTGCTTCATAAATTAGGTTTTTATAATATTTTTTCATTAAAATAACCCAATGTCATGGGTGACTTATGCCCGTTTTAGTATAATTATGTGAAATGTTTTCAGGACCGTGCAACGTGATGTCAAGCAGGAATATGCTAGAGAACAACAAAAACTTATGTTATACTGGCAAAAATAATGCTTGATATTTTTCCTCACAGTAAATTAGGTTTCTATAATATTTTCTCATTAAAATAGCCAAATTTCATGGGTGAATTAGTATAATTATGCGAAATGTTTTCACGACTGCGTGACATGATGTCACACGGAAATATGTAAAAATTATGCTAGACTGGCAAAAATCATGCTTAATGTTTTATTCTTCATAAATTAGGTTTTTATCATATTTTTTCATTAAAATAACCCAATGTCATCGGTGAATTATGCCCTTTTTAGTATAATTATGTGAAATGTTTTCAGGACTGTGAGACATGACATCACACGGGAATATGCTAGAGAACAACTAAAAATTATGTTATACTGGCAAAAATAATACTTTTTTTCTGACTGTATCGGCTTCCCGTTCCTTTTCCATATGTTCCTTTTTTCTCCTCTTTTCACATTTTTTAAAATTCCCCTAACCCTTTTAAAAAACTGTTCTTCCTTGAGTTTGTGTTTTTTTTTTTATATAATCTTTGTATTTCCAATTGATGTATTTCATACATACATATACCAAAGGCTTTTTCCCCCTACATGGTGGGGTAGCCTAAAAGAAAAAGGCATAGAAACCACTCCCACCCATTCCATTTCCCATATATTCCACTCCACTCCACCCTCCTCCCTCCCTCCCATCTTGGCACCTCCTGGATGACAGGTCATCCCTGCATCCTGTCCACTGCCCTGGGTCAGAAGCAGTGTCGCAAGACACAGCACATCCACAGCAAGGCCGCTTCATAAATTCGGCGACCCCCCCCCCCTCTCCGTCCCCTCATGCAGAAAAGGAGATGGGGAGAAATCCCTTCGGGCTGCGTCAAATTTTCTCATACATACTTCCTCACCCCCCATCCCCCACCCACTCCCCCTCATGCATCACAGCATTATCTATTCACATCCCTTCTCCATTCACCCCTATCTTCTATCCTCTCCCATCCTTCTTCCACAGACATTCCTCTCTTTTGTAATGCCTCTTTTCACCCCATCCATCCATCTCATCCTAGGACGCCCCCTCATATTCACTCCTTCCACCTCTGCCTTCCACACTTCTTTTACTAATCTTTCTTCTTCTTTTGGTATTCCTTGAGATAGCTTTTACCACCACTCTTAGTAAAATTCTTGTATCCTGGAAAATAATGTTTCATAAACTTTTCCGATTCTTCCTCTTTAATTTCTCCATCGAAATCTATTATGAGATTGTACTCTTCATCAGAGTACACGTAATTTTTGCTATTTCGTAACATGTTGTTGAACCCCAATATTTTCCTATGGAATCTCTTAATTGTGGCTGTTACTGAGTTTTTTTTGAGTGAGGCGTAAAGTTGGGGAAGCTCATTCTTGTTCCCTGCCCTTCACTTGCGGCCAATCAATCGTCTCCGTTGCCGTGACATCAGTGTTCTCATCCAATCAGTCGTCTCCGTTGCCATGGCGTCACCACTCTCGGCTAATCAGTTGTCTCCATTGCTGTGACATCACCACTCTCTCAGCCAATCAGATTCCTTACACAATGGGACATTTTTGCTGGATTTCGGAAGGTGGTTATAGAAATGCCAGGAAATTTTCAAAACTGGAAAACTTTATAGACATAGATATCCTTGGGACCCATGCACAAAAATAAAAATAATAATACACAAAACAGGCACAATCATGATGAACAAACAGCGAAGATGTAAACGACAAGATAACACACAAACTGAAGTGTTGGGAATCGTCAGGAGCTGAGCAAACAGTCTGCCACCTACCACTGGCATTCCAGTTATCATGCATCACCACATCATATCTCATAATTTTCGTTGTATGTTAGGGCATAAATTAAAAAAAAATCTTACATCGCATCACAATTTTTTTTGTATGTTAGGGCGATCATATCTCAAGGTATCACTGTAGGAACCACAGTCCTTGAGGGGTGGTCAACCGGGCCCCCAGGACATCACACTAATTGTAATGGAGATGTTTTACATGTGCAGGCTGGGATTTGCATTTCCCTGCTGCTATTTCTCATGCTGGAAGACCCCTCTGGTCACCTACTGAGTGTTGTCTTGACACAGTAAATTTAATTAGTGTCTTTGCATCCCTATCATTCCATACTAACCACTCTACTTTCAAACTTTTTGGAACTTCTTTGTATCCATCTCAAATATGAGGATGACTGTCTTTCCAATCAGTGCTTTGTGACATTCATATCTGATAATACTGTCAGAACTGCTCTTGAGGTAATAAATTCTCTACATCTTTGAGACAACAGCTTAATTGCTGAGATCATTCAATCAACCAAGGTACGTGACAGTAAGATGCTGAAGAAATTGCTTCCAAAGTTTGCCATGCCCCTACACTGTACTGGTTCATGGCATACTATAAAGAAAACTGAGATAACTTTATCCATACTAATAATTATCTAGAAAAAGAGATTGGAGTGCTCCCAACAAATAACCTCAAGAAGTATGGTACAGGTGTGTTGATCTGAGCTAAGTGTTTAACACAAGAAATGATACTCTTCCATTCAGATGGAATTTTTAATGCCTCAAACCACACCAAACATTTAATTGCTGCAAAGGGCATATCTACAACCAAATCTGCATTAATTGTCAGAAGATGACATCCTTCAGTTATACCCTGACAATGTTCAATGAGCAACAAAAATTAGAGGAAATAGTAACATGATCATGCTCATGTTTTGTTCTATCCCCCTTAACATGTAAAGATATATCCTCTTTCCCTCCCAGTAAAGGTATTTATTTGGTCTGTGATAGAGGAAGACTATGCTCACAGAGAAATGATGAAACTTTCATTACTGCTACTGTCCCTCCATTATGCTGTCCCCCAACCCCTTGTTGCTGTCCTGTACCATTTCTCTGAATTTCATTTCCTTGTTTTGCCTACCCTATGGTGGGGGTAAAAGAATACTGCCACCAAGTATTTCCATTTGGATCATAAGAGGCGATAAAAACGGGATGGGGAATGCGACCAGGCATACTATCTCCCTGTAGCCCCACAGAGGACATTCCTTAAAAAAGTAAAAGCATAAGAGGGTCTGGGAGTTTTCCAACCAGCACCCTAAGGTTTGGGTCTTTTAATGTGCATGGATGTAGTGCAGATGAGAGTAAAAGGGAAGAGATAGGTGGTATGCTTGTGAGAAGAAAGATGGGTGTGTTGGCTTTGAGTGAAACTAAGTTGAGAGGGAGGGGTGAGTGTGAGTTTGGGAGTGTAATTGGGAGGTTATCAGGAGTGAAGAGAGGGTGAGGGAGAGAAGGGGTGGCTATATTAGTAAGTGAAGAGATAGGTAAACGTGTAGTGGAGTGGAAGGAGGTTTCCTCAAGGATAATGTGGATGAAGGTAAAACTGGGAAAGGATATATGGGTTTTTGTAAGTGCATATGGGCCTGGTAGTGAGAAGAGTGTAGAAGAAAGGGAGGCTTTTTGGATAGATGAGTGCATAGAGGGATTAGGGAGGAATGTCAGTGTAGTAGTACTGGGAGACCTTAATGCTAGGGTAGGAAATGAACCAATTGACAGAGTGGTTGGGAAATGTGGAGTTCCAGGAAAGAATCGTAGTGGAGAGTTGATGGTGGAGATGTGTCTAGAAAGAGAGTTGATGATAGCAAATACAGTGTTTCGGAAGAAAGTCAAGCATAAGTACACATGGGAGAGGGTGGTGGATGGAAGGGTGGTAGATAGAGCATTAATGGACTATGTAGTGGTAGATAGGAGTATAATAGGAAGAGTTAAGGATGTACATGTGCCAAGGGGAGAGGGTGGGGGAATATCAGATAATTTTTTGGTGGAAGGTAAGTTGAGAGTGGAGGATAGATGGAGAAAGAGGAAAAAGGACTAAAGGTAGGGAGGCACTTAGAGTGAACTCTTTAAATGAAAAGGAAAAGGAGAAGGAGTACAAGAAGAAGCTGAGAGAGGAGTGGGAAGGAGTGAAGGATAGAGTAGAACTAGGAGTGGAGGAGGAATGGGGATGGTTCAAAGAGGGAGTCACAAAGTGTGTAAAGATAGTGTGTGGAACAAGAAGGATGGGAAGAAATAGAAGGAAGGATAGTTAGTGGTGGAATGAGGAAACAAAGAAGGTTGTAGAAGAGAAGATGTGAGCTTTCACAGATTGGTTACAAAATAGGACAAGGGAGTCATATGAGAGGTACAAAGAAAAGAAAAGAGAAGTAAAGCAAAATGTAAAGGAGGCAAAGAGGAGAGCAGATGTGAAATGGGGTAAGAGTATGACAGAAAATTTTGAAAGTAATAAAAAGATGTTTTGGAAAGAAATTAAGAGAGCAAGAGGAGGCGAATCAAGTAGAGAAGAAAAGGTAAAAGGTGCATATGGAGAGATGATAATGGAAGAGATGGCAGTAATGGGAAGATGGGCAGAGTATTTTAGGGAGCTGCTTAATGTGAAGGAGGATAGGGAGGGAAAGATAGTTGCAGTGGGATGTGCTAAGAAAATGACCATGATGAGTGCAGAAAATGGAGGAGAAATAAGGAAGGATGAAGTGAAGGCAGTTGTTAAGATGATGAGAGCAGGTAAGGCACCTGGTCTGGATGGATGCTATGCTGAATGTCTAAAAAAAGGAGGTACAGTGATGTTACATGTTTCTTTGCAGACAATGCTAAATTGCTGAGGAAAGTGAATACTGGAATGGATTGTGAATCACTGCAGAGACCTGAACAGGGTTTGGAAATGGAGTCAGCAATAGGAAATGGACTTCAATATCAAGAAATGTAGCATAATAGAATAGGGAAAAAGTAAAAAAAAGAATATCAGGACAATATAAAATTGGAATGAAGGAAGTAAAGAAAGTGGGATCTGAAAAAGACCTGGGAGTAATTGTAACAAATGACATGCTCCCTGATACACAGATAAACAGTATTGTTGGAGAATCCTGCAACTTGCTAAGATCAATAAAGGTGGCCTTTACCTATTTAGAAGAAATGATAAAAAAAAAAAATAGTCACACTGATAAGGATTAGAGTGGAGTATGGAACACTAGGTCACCCAGTACCCAAAAGAATATAAAGAAGATTGAAAGAATCCAGAGAGCAACTACAAAGACCCCAACACTTTGAGTATCATATGAGGAGAGATTGTCAAAACTGAATTTACTGACTTGAACAAAGAAGAGAAAGAGGTGACCTGGTGACCATCTACAGAAACATGAAAGGCATGGAAGTCCTTGATAGAGAGGACTTACTAAATTGGGATAAGAGAAATACAAGGGGACATAAGAAGAAACTCAAAAAGGTCTGCTATAGAAGAGACCTGAAAAAAGCAGTTTTCCACACAGAGTGGTGGATCTTTGGAACAAACTGGATGAAACAATAGTGTGTGCAATAACTATACACAAATTTAAGAGCAAACTAGACTGCACAAGATACAAAGACAGGACAACACAAGCATAGCTCCCCTTCCCATAAGGTACAACTAGGTAAATGCACACACATGAACCACCAAGCATTCAACAAGAGCTCCGTAAGCTACCGAATAATACAAAAAATTTTAATAGTGCAAGGAGAGCAGGAGGCCTGGGTTGTATTGAGTGGGAGGGGGAGCACTTGTGGTTGCCCAAAATGATCTAGAGCAGTGTTAGTAGTGTCTATTGAGAGAAAGTGCAATGAAATGAAGAAGGATGAAGTGAAAATGACAACAATTTTGAATCAAACTTTGACATGGACGCAGAGCCCTCTGGAGGCACTATACCAAAACTTAATGTAAACAGAGGCCATGAGATGCCTAGGGGACCACTGAGGCTAAGTACTGATGATCTTTTGTCTGAATTTGGTAAGTATGAAAAAAAGAATTGAGTCAAATCATAGATATGGAAAGGCAGATGAGTTTTAATAGAAACTCATGGAATAGGGAATTCATGGAACTAAAGAAAGAGATTATGAAAAGACTACTTCGAAGTAAACAAAGAGGTGTGTGATTTAAAGAAAAAGAATGCTGAAATAAATGATGAACTGAGTGAATTAAAAAATAATTGAGGTTAAATATGAAAATGAAAGGAAAAAGAGACCACCAATAGTGAAAATTTAAAAAGGTGGTAAATTACAAAATACAATTAATGTATGAAAGAATTTAAGAAAATTTAGGATAGAAAAATGTGCAGAAGATTAAGAAATGGAATGTAAACAGAGAAAAAGAGATAGCTTTTAAAGAAATAGTACAACAACAAATGTAGGAGAATGCAAAGGACACAATTATTCAAGTAATCAAAGAGAAAGCAAATTGGGTTAAAGATACAATGGATAAAAAGAAGTGTATTGTTGTACATGGACTAAAGGAAAAACTTGGTATGGTTACTTGAGGGAAAAAGCAGAAAAAGAAATAGCAAAAGCAATTCTAATAGAAGTATGAGACAGATCAAGAAGTAGAAAACATTTAGACTCATATTTTCCTTTTTCAAATTCAAGTATAAATAATTTTCATAATTTGCTGTTTCGTATACTCCTGGTATTATTTCCATCTTTCTAAACTTTTCATTCCTAACATTTGTTTTTCTGTCTTTCTTTCTGTCCTGAGGATTCTTAGCTTTATTATCAGGAAAAGAATAAGGTTCTAGGGTTATTATACTTGAACCCGATGTGCCGGTACCATTGTCCACCTCCATGTTAGTAGAGTTGTCAACAGGAGGTCTAGGGTTGTTTTGTAATGAAGTTGCGAGTCCTAGAGAATCCACCCCTTATCGGAGGATGTTTGTCCTCCTATCCCATGCGGCTCAATATGGGAAGGGGCTTTAGCAGGGACCAGTCTTCTATTGAAGAGTGGCTGTCTCTCTTAAGGCGGGTGCTCACTGGTCAGTGGGGGTAAAAACCCCTTCCACCATTGTCTCCATTGCCTGGTTTCCCCCATTACCTACAAATATAAGGGGTTTATAACTGGATCGATGGAGACCGACTCTTAACAGACAGTGTCTGCACCCAATGGGGTCTGCCAGAGGGTGATGGCGTCAATTCCAGTCGTTATTCAAAACATGATCGTATTTCCTGCAATAGTCAACATTGATGTTCCCGATAGCCCAAGGAGAGAAGAAATAAAATGAGCAGGAGGGTAAATAATGGTTCAGTTTTGGTTTGGAAACTCAGACCTGGCCTTGGCAGTATGGTTGGACCTGCCGAGATGTACACCATCCCACCGCCATCACCCAGCTTGTCATTGCAATACTTGAGCCCCACCACCACAACAATTTACTGAGCCGTTGGTGGGGGTTAGTCAGAGAAACTTTCAATTTATTAAGATCAATGAAAGTGGTCTTTGACTACATGGATGAAGAGATGGTAAAGAAAATATTAGTTACATTGATAAGACCAAAATTGGAATAGGATGCGACACTATGGACACCTAGTACTAAAAGGAACACAAATTAGAAAGAATTCAAAAAGCAATGACAAAGATTTTTTGTTGTTGTTGTTGTCGTTCCCTAGACTGTCTGTCCAAGAGTGCGTAAAAGGGAAGAGATAGATGGTATGTTTGTGAGAAGAAAGATGGATGTGTTGGCTTTGAGTGAAACCAAGTTGAGAGGGAGGGGTGAGTGTGAGTTTGGGAGTGTAATTGGGAGGTTATCAGGAGTGAACAGAGGGCGAGGGAGAGAAGGGGTGGCTATATTAGTAAGTGAAGAGATAGGTAAACGTGTAGTGGAGTGGAAGGAGGTTTCCTCAAGGATAATGTGGATGAAGGTAAAACTGGGAAAGGATATATAGGTTTTTGTAAGTGCATATTGTGTAGAGCCAGTGGCCAGGGCTGGTTGCCGCCGTTTGGCCCCCAACTCTTGGGGTTGGGGGATGGTCCCACGACGTAGACACTGCGGCTCCAGGACCGCAATGACAAAGATGGCACCATCACTCTCCTAATTGAAATATGAACAAAGATTGGACAAACTTGACCTACCAACCCTGGAACAAAGAAGAGAAAGAGGAGACCTGCTAACCACCTGCAGAATTATGAAAGGGATGGAATTCCTTGATAGAAACAACTTACTAAAGTGGGATAGAAGAGAAACAAGAGGACATGAAAAGAAACTTAAAAAAAGGATAATTACAAAAGAGATCTGAAAAAGAATAGCTTCCCACACAGATTTATAGATATCTGGAACAAACTGAATGAGGAAACAGTGAGTGCAAAAACTATACAAGAATTTAAGATCAAACTGGATACTGAAAGATACAAAAGCGGGTCACTACGAGCATAACTCTCTTCCCGTAAAATACAACTAGGTAAATACAAGCATAGCCCCCTTCCTGTAAGATACAACTAGGTAAATAAATACACACACTTTCCTGGAAAGTGAACCCATTACAAAAGGAAAAGAAGAGAATGATCTGGGAGTATTGGTAAAAGACAACCTGTCACCTGATAGACTTATCAGCAGGATTGTGGGAGAGGCATACGAACTACTGCAGAAGATTAAAGTGGCGTTTGACTATATGGATGATGAGATGATAAAAAAAACTCATCGAAGCTGTGATCTATCCAAGACTGGAATATGCACCAGTAGTATGGTCCCCACACAAAGTGAAGAATATAAGCAAGATAGAGAGAATACAAAGGGCAGCAACCAAACAGGTAAACCATATGAGGTAAACCATATGAGGAAAAACAAAAAGTACTGGGTCTGCAAACTATGAAAGATGGAAGAGAAAAAGGTGATACAATTACAGTATTCAGGTCACTGAAACGGATAGATTGCATTGACAGTTGAGATCTAATTACATATTGGAAAGCTTTAAGAGGTTATGGGAGGAAATTAAGGAAGACTACATGCTTAAAGGATATGAAGAAATACAGATTTCCATATACTCGTAGAAGCATAGATACTTGGAATAGCCTGGGAAGTGATATAGCCCAAGCTAAAAAAATACACAAGTTCAAATCTGGATGTGATAATCAGAAAAGAAGGATATAGATAAGGTTGGAACTGTACATCAATTTGAGTCAAGGTATGATAAAAAAGATGGAGAATGGTCGTGTATGGATGATGCTGTGATGCATGGAAGGGAGTGGGTGGGGGATGGGGGTGAGGGAGTATGTGTGAAAAATAGGTTGATGCAGCCCAAAGGGATTTCTCCTCGTCTTCTTCATATCTGCATGAGGGGATGGAGAAAGGGGGTCACCAATTTAATGAAGTGGTCTTGCCGTGGATGTGCTGAGTCTTGTGACACTGCTTCTGACCCAGGGCAGTGGGCAAGATGCAGGGATGACCCATCATCCAGGAGGAGCCAACATAAGAGGGAGGGAGGGATGGGGGGGGGCCTGATGGGAGTGGAGTATGTGGGGGATGGTATGGATGGGAGTGGATTTTATGCCTTTGTTTTTTTTTGGTTACCTCCCTTGTGAGGGAAAAAAAGCCTTTATGTATGTTATATATATATATATATATATATATATATATATATATATATATATATATATATATATATAAAGAACAGGAGATGGGACCCAACAAGCACTGCACCTTTCCTGTATACTACAGTTAAGTAAATACAATTAGGTAAATACATGCACCCACTCCCATCCATTCCAATCCCATGCACCACCCTTGTTTCCCTCTTATCTTAGTTCCTCATAGATAACAGGTCATCCCTGTCTCATGCCGACTGTCTTGGTCAGATGCAATCTAGCAAGACAGCACATCTGGAAATGGAGTCAGAAGAGTGAAGTGAATTTCAACATCAAGAAACGAAATGTAATGGAATTTGGAAAAAGCAAAAACAGAATATCAGGACAATACAAAATTGGTACAAAAGAAATTAAAAAAGTGAACTCAGAAAGAGACCTAGGCATAACTATCACCAGTGACATGGCACCAGGCTAACATATCAACAAATTAGTCAGAGAAACTTTCAATTTATTAAGATCAATGAAAATGGCCTTTGACTACATGGATGAAGAAATGGTAAAGAAAATATTAGTTACATTGATAAGACCAAAATTGGAGTATGCTGCAACACTATGGACACCTAGTACTAAAAAGAATATAAATTAGAATTCAAAAAGCAATGACAAAGATGGCGCCAACACTTTACAAACTGACATACAAACAAAGATGGGACAAACTCGAATTACCAACCCTGGAACAAAGAAGAAAAAGAAGAGGTCTGCTAACCATCTACAGAATTAGGAAAGGGATGGAAGTTCTTGATAGAGATGACTTATTAAATTGGGATTGAAGAAAAACCAGAGGACACAAAAAGAAACTTAAAAAGGATAGTTACAAAAGAGATCTGAAAAAGAAGAGCTTCCCACACATAGTGATAGATATCTAGAACAAACTGAATGAAGAAACAGTGAGTTCAAAAAGTATACAAGAATTTAAGATCAAACTGGATGCTGAAAGATATAAAAGCAGGTCTTTTCAAGCATAGCTCTCTTCCCGTAAAATACAACTAAGTACATACAGTACAGGAAGGCCACTTCACTTATACAGTGACCCTCCTCCTTGTTCCCTCATGCAGAATATAGAGAGGATGATAAGAAATCCCTTCAGGCTTCATCAAAATATCATCTATATGCAATACACAACTCTCTTCCGCTCACCCCAATCCCCTGCCTTCTCCCTTCCTTGCTATACAGATACCCTCTTCCTTAAAGTTCCTTTCATTGCCATCCATCCATCTCATCCTCTGCCATCTCTTGCAAATCTTTCTTCACTCATTCTTTCCATGTTTCAACATCATCCAAATAATCTCTTATGAACACTTTCTGCCAGCTCCCTTTCTACCTTTGCTCTCCTCCTCACCTTATAACTTTTCAACATTCAACCTTGTAATTCTTACCATACTTCTCAGACGCTTCATCTCAAACACAGTTAAACTTCTCTCTGCCAGTCTTAAATTCCACTGTTGTAGGCAAGGCATGATCCCCTTTTCATATAATTTTCTCTTTGTATCCATTCCCAGATACTTATTCATGACACTATTCAGTACCCCAAGACATTTACCTGGTTCTTTTAATCTACAGTTTACCTCCATCCCCTCCCCCCTTTCCTGCCACATGCAACCCTAAATACTTAAAACTGTCTACTTCCTCCAGCCTCTCTCCTTTAAGATTTATTTATAGTTTGCTGCCATCCTCTCCCCTCATCCAGCCCCCCCTGGAGCTGCTCCATTCTGTGGGGGAGTGACCCCAGGCTCTTGCCTCCACGTGGAGGGGGTGTGAACAGTTGTTGGCCCTGGGGCAGCTACCTATGACCTTCAATATGATATAGCCTCGACCGTTGCTAAATAGACTTTTATACCCGCATATTTTAACCCACCCATTATCTTCTCTTCCCCTCACCCAACTTTCTACCCCTTTTATTCTATCATGATTGACCCTCCTACATGGCCAAAATTTTGAAGCCTCTCAGTAACAAACTTCTTTCATGTACAATCATTATAAGTCAAACTTTTCATTCATAATCACAATGAAAAAAGTCCTATGGCAATGGCTACTGATGATAGGGGCAGGAGAAGGTGATCTCTGGGAGACTCTAGTCACGAACTGCACATAGGCGATGTGGGCAAGATAGTCGTTCTGTGTTGGGATGGAGGCAACATCACAGCTCAGCAGCTACCCACATGACTGAGCAGCCCTGTTCAGGACCCACTCTGCTCACCCCACATGGGGAGGGGGCTAGAAAAGGTGCCCTAAAAATAGTTTGCCTCATTTCCACCTGACTGGGGGAACCACCAGTAAGGTCACCCTCATTGTGGTCAAGATGCAGAAAAATCTCAAGCACAGATGACGACCTCAGGCTCGAAAAAAGACCCTTCTTTGACACCCCCTAATACTGATAGTAATATAAAACAATTGAAAGCTGTGCACATAGAAGATATTCCAATACAGTGTAACTATGATGATATATCTACTCCGCTGAGCAAATTTAGTACTTTTATAGAAATTTGCATGAAATTTCTTGATATTGAGAAAAAATGGGAAGCTTGGGTAACATTTGATAAGCATGAAGATGCCTTTAACCTGAGCAGAAACTTTAATACCTTGAAAATGTACAATTCTTTAGTCAAAGGAACCTTAACAGATAAGGTTCCTAGAAATCTAGATGTATATAAACCTGCAGAATGGAATTCAGATGACCATCAAGATAATACTACAAAAGAAAGAATCCCCCAACATCCTATGTGGATAGTAATTAAGGCTAAGGAAGAAAAATTTAATTACTATAAATTTAATAGATACCTTCAACAGAGGGTAGGTGGCATTAAAAATGGAGATATAACAAGATTTGGTAAGAATTCAATACTTGTTCATGCCAAATTAAAGATACAATTCAAGATGCTCTGTAAGATTAATGTTGAAAATAGTGATATAATAGAAAAGATTAGTCCTCACCAAAATTTTAGTTATGGAAGAGGTGTTATCCATAATAAAGACTTTTATGAGTTGACTGAACAAGAAATATTAGAAATGTGCCCCACATCTATTTGGAAAGTGAAAAAGATCCCAAACAGAAATGTGATTATACTTACTTTTGAGGATAGCAATATACTGACTCATGTAGCAATTGAAAATGAAAGATTGAGAATTAGACCTTTCCATCCTAAAGCTCTACAGTGCTATAATTGTTTCAAATTTGGCCATCCATCAAAGATATGTAAGAATAATGAGATATGTGGTAATTGCTCTGGCCTAACACATGGCCAATGCTCAGATATTCCCAAATGTATCAATTGTCAATTGGATCACAAAACAGTTGATAGATTATGTGAAGAATATAAATTTGAAACAGCAGCTGTAAATAAAGCTTATACTGAGCATATCATGGTAGGACATGCTAAGCGATTCTTAGAAAAAAAAAAAAAAAAAAAAGAGCTATGCAAACACACTTACTACCCCAAGAAATCCACCTCATTCTACAAATCTCTCCACTACAAATAAGACTTCAACCTCAGGGGTAGCAACCCAACATTCAAGGCCAGATAATCAATGTACTATGGTGAGAACACCAAACACAAAGACAGATATTCTACCTCCAGATTATGGAAACACCTCACATAGAAAAGAGGTGCAACCCTCAAATCCCCTTCCATCTTCCATTGTAGTGTCTCAGGCATAATCCGCAAACACTCTTACCACCCCAAGAAATCCACCATGTTCTACAAATCCCCTCATTGTAAATGAGACTTCAACCTCTAGGTTAGAAACGCAACACTCACTGCCAGGTGATAAACATACATGAGAACACTAAACACTAAGGCAGATATACTACCTCCTGATCATAAAAGTATGGCATATAGTAAAGAGGGGCAACCCTCCAATCCACCTCCACCTTCTAGCGAAATATCTCGGGCAGAATCCGCAAATGCTCGTACTACCCCAAGAAATCTGCCACATTCAACAAATCCCTCCTCTGTGAATGAAACCTCAACCTCTGGGGTAGCAGCCCAATATTCAGGGCCAAGTGACCAACATACCTTGGCAAGAACACAAAACACTAAGGCAGATATCCTACCCCCTGGTCATAAAAACACTTCATATAGTTAAGAGGGGCAACTCCTCAATCCTCCTCCATCTTCCAATGTAATGTCTCAAGCAGAATCGCTACCAGACTCAATGGAGATTGAAACGAAAATACAAAATAAAAGAACAAGAACACCCTCACACTCTCCATCAACTCCAAAGAAATGTAACCCTAGCAGATATACCATATATACTTGTCTATAGGTCAAAATCTTAAGGACATTTTTTTAGGCCAAAACCTAGGGGTCAACCTATACCCAAGTAATAATCTTGTTAGGTTGAAATCCAGACATGACAAGAAAGGCTAGGAAGAACTCTTACCTTTTCTTTAGGTTCAGAAATCAAAATATTTACCTACTAGTTACTACCAGTAAACAATGGGGACATAAAATACATGGTACATACCAAAACATGTGAAATTCCTTCTAGATACAGTAACCCCATACTGTGGTTTTACCTGTTTGTTAAAATTCTTAGCACAGGTGAGCTTATTATATCATGTATACTATTATAGTACCCATAGTTGTTTAAAAAGTAATAAAATGCTGTGATATTCTCAAATTTAGCTTTCTATATGGTATGTATTATTGTTACCATTACCAAAACAATGCATGGATCTCACCATCATGAAATCAAACTGTTCAGTATTGCCAACTTGTTACTGTTACCAGATATTTTACCATAGGGTAGCAGAAAAAATGTAAGGCACATATTTTTTTTTTTTTTTAATTTATTGACGGATACAAAAGTTTTTGTGCATTAAATGTAAACATAATTTTTTTGTATTAACTGTGATGCAAAAGCAAAGTACATATTCTCTAAGTGAAACAATATCATATCCATGAATATGGTACCCTACATACGGTACCGCTATAGGGACCTGCGTGATTTCAAGTTTATTTATGGAGATGCATAAATTTTTTGTTGATAAATCTAAAATATTAACTTTGTCAATTAAAATTTAAGCAAAAGAAAAACATTCTCTAATTGAATTGACAGTGACACATGCTATAATCCTAAATATTTTAACTAAAATCCACCAAAATCATTTTCCTTGCTGTCGTCATCTTCACCACCAAACAGCTCCTACTCACTTCTGTGTAGAATATCGTCATACGGATCAACTTCATCAGCCAGGATTGTGGTACTCCCCAAGGTAGGCGTAGCTCCTCTTGGGGATCGGTGCCACCTGCGTAGAGCTGATGGCCAGGGGTGGTTGCTGCTGTTTGGCCCCCAACTCTTGGGGTTGGGGGGTGGTCCCACGACGTAGACGCTGCAGCAACATATTCATAATCATATCACTCACCGCTCCATTAACACACTGAAAGACAACACATTGCTGCATGCCAGACCCCCTGATATCCACCCTTGTGAATCCTCTCTCCCACGAAAGGACAGAGTCCACTTGGCCAGACTGCAGTGCGGCCACCACCCAGCACTTCTAAGCTACCAGAAGAGGCTGGATGACCGCATTGTGAACAGCTGCCCAGGATGTAACACTTCACCCCATACCATACAACACATAATGGAAGACTGCATTATACACAATCATGCATGCAAACAACACAACATACACTCTATAAAGGATTTGTGGGAAAACCCAGTTTCGGCTGTAGCATTCCTTGGGGAGACGGGACTGCTCGGACAGACAGTCTAGGGAACGACAACAACAACAACAACAACTTCATCAGCCATAGGAACATCAACATCATCTTCCTCCTCCACATTATCATTAGCCGGATCATCCGCACAGTTGAGATTACAAGACTACTCTGAGACACTGTTGGTTAAAATTGTTTCTAACAAAACATGCCTAGCCAGTTTATTCCATATACCGTACATTACTTGGTAATCTGTTCAAGTTTTTCACCCCGCTGAAATGGCAACTTCAGTGAAACTTATTAAATATTAAAATCAGTGAACTTGAAAAAAACATAAGCCAAAATACATCAGAATTAATGAAGTGAAAAAACCATAATAATCAATTGCTATACCAGGCAAGCCATGCCACTTCAAAGCATTAAGACAGTGGAATGCTCACAGCACCAAAACAAAAACAAGCCACTCAACCTGTACATGAGGTATATGGAAAATTCCAGATTTCTTGTCCAAAAATGGGGGGTCGACCTTTACACGAGATCTACCTATAGACGAGTATGTACGGTATATTACAAGAAAAAGATAAAGGAGCAAAAGCCAAAACTACCAAAATATCTACTGAAGAAAAACTACCAATTTCACAAAAAGCTGATAAAGACAAAAAACACTCAAAAACGACCTTGAATAAAGGACCTCCCCCTAGAAAACAGATACATTCACATCACTAATACAGTGGAACTGTCAGGGACTTTGAGCAAAGTATGAAGAGCATAAAATCTTAATATATGAATATTCTCCAGTAGGTGTATGCTTACAAGAGACAATGTTGGATGGACATACCCCCTGTCCAATAGAATATATATCTTTTAGAACTCCATATAATATAGAAGCGGAAGTCATCGAGGATGTCTCATTTATGTATGAAGAGATATTCCCCATTTTCCAAATAGTTTGAATACAACATTACAAGCAGTAGCAGTTCAAATACAATTAAAAAGAAAATACACCTTATGCTCACTTTACCTGCCCCCAAACACCATGGTTACCCGAGAGGAAATAGTAACTTTGATTAATCAGCTCCTGTGGCTGTTTTTCATTATGGGTGACCTTAATGGCAGACATCCACTATAGGGAGATGTTACTACAAATCAAAAAGGGAATATTATAGCTTCAGTTATAGAATATGAAGATCTAGGACTTTTGAATACTGGGGAGCCCACCCATTACCATATTCAAACAGGTACTGTCTCTTGTCTAGATCTTACAATTTCTAGTCCCAACTGCACAATTGATTTCAAATGGAGACCAAATGATGACTGGCATAGCAGTGACCATGCCCCGATAATAATTGAAACAAATGATGACCCACCAACTCAAAGATCACCAAAGTGGAGTATTGACAAAGCAGAATGGGATAACTTTAAAGAACTAAGTGAAATTGAAGGCAATGCAAATGACTTTCCAACTCCAGAAGATGCTATTGACTTTTTAAATGGAACTTTTCATACAGCAGGTATACACTCTATACCAAGAACTACAGGACTCTTGAAGCGGCACCGAGTTCCATGGTGGTCTGAAGAGCTCAGAATTTTACATTGAACTACAAGAACATCACTTACCCGTTACCGCAGACATCAAACAATTGAAAATATGATAATCTATAAACAATGCAAAGCTGGATTTCATAAAGCAATGAAAGCTGCTAGAAGACAATGATGGGCATCCTTTGTATCTACCATCAATCGTCGAACACCCATCCACAGCATTTGGAAAAAAATTAATAAGATAGCAGGGAAATTTACACCCAACCCTCCACCAGTGCTTAAAGTTAACAATATCCTTGTCACAGGTTCAAAAAAAGTTAGTAATATTTTGGCTGACTATTTTGCTCAAGTCTCACAAAAGACTTACAGTTGCCCAGGACACCAATACAGAATAAGAGAAGAACAACAACATTTAGATTTTTCATCAGACAAGACAGAATCATACAACATACCCTTTACAGAAAGAGAATTTGATGCTGCCCTAGATAGAAGCAAAAATACAGCCCCTGGTCCAGATATGATCCCCAATGAAATGTTTAAACATATTTCAAGGAGTACAAAACTTTTTGTGATAAGTATTGTAAATAGATTGTGGCAGGAGCACAGATACCCAACCAATCTTGGGAAGATGGACAACAAGAAAGATCACCCACAATGAAAGAAATAAAGGTAACACAAAAAGAAATATGAGACCAGATAAAAAACCTAGATGTCAGGAAATCGCATGGACCAGATGGAATCGCAAATTGGATACTGAAAGAGAGTATAGATGAACTATACAGATAAACTATACAAGATAATTGACTTATCACTCAAAGAGGGAAAGGTGCCGCAAGATTGGAAAGATGCAAACATACATACATACATATACCAAGGCTTTTTCCCCCTTACAAGGGAGGTAGCCAAAAAGGAAAAGGCATAAAATCATTCCCACCCATTCCATCCCTGAATACACTCCACACCCCTCCACCTTCCCTCTCATCTTAGCACCTCCTGGATGACGAGTCATCCCTGCACCTTGTCCACTGCCCTGGGTCAGAAGCAGTGTCGCAAGACACAGCACATCCACACCAAACATAGTACCAATATATAAAGGAGGAAATAGGGAAGATCCTATGAACTTCAGACCAGTATCCCTTACAAGCACAGTAGCAAAATATGCGAAAAGATCATCAGAAAGAAATGGACCAAACACTTGGAAGAAAATAAAGTAATAAACCCCAAACAATTTGGCTTTAGAAGTGGAAGATCACACACCACAAACCTAATCTGCTTTTACTCAAGATTTATTGAGATAATACAAGAAAGATGGCTGGGCAGATTGCGTCGTCTTGGATTTGCAGAAGGCATTCAACAAAGTACCAAATAAAAAATCGATAAGAAAAATTGAAATAATAGGAGGAATACAAGGTAAACTGCTGGAATGGATGAAGGATTTCTTAACTGGGAGAAAAATGAGAGTGGTACTTACAGACAAAAATTCGAACTGGGAAGATGTGAAAAGTGGCATCCCACAAGACTCTGTACTGGCTCCTTTAATGTTTGCCATACAGTAATAGCTCTCTTATCTGGCATCACTGGGACCAAAGGCATGCCGGATACTCGAAAATTACGTATACTTGAAGGGGTTGCTAAAGTAAGTGAAGGGGTACAGAAATATGTCTACAATCACCCCCTTTACTCACTATTAATGTCAGTTAACATATAGTATCACATACCATAACATAAACAAAGCATCACATGATTGCGGCATCATCACCTCACTCGCCAACATACAGTTCATCACTAGACACTAACCTTCTCTGTCCTTTTTGGAAGGGGTTACTAAAATAAGTGAACTGTTACAAAAACACTGTCTACAATCAACTCATTTTATTCACTATTAACAACATTTAACATAACATAAGCATTTAACTTACATACATATACCAAGGCTTTTTCCCCCTTCCAAGGGAGGTAGCCACAAAGGGAAAGGCATAAAAACACTCCCACCCATTTCATCCCTAAATACACTCCACACCCCTCCCACCCTTCCTCTCATCTGAGCACCTCCTGGATGACGGGTCATCCCTGAACCCTGCCCACCGCCCTGGGTCAGAAGCAGTGTCGCAAGACACAGCACATCCACAGCAAGGCCGCTTCATTTAATCGGCGACCCCCCCTCTCCGTCCCCCTTTGCATATAAGGAGAGGACGGGGAGAAATCCCTTCGGGCTGCGTCAAAATTTACTCACACATACTACCCCACCCCCCACCCCCCCGCCCATTCCTCCTCATGCAGTCACAACATCATCCATATACAACCATTCTCCACTCACCTCTGTCTTCCGTCCTCTCCCTTCCTTCCTCAACAGACATTCCCCTCTTCCCCAAAGCCCCCTTCACCCCATCCATCCACCTCATCCTAGGACGTCCCCTCATGTTCACTCCCTCCACATCTGCCTTCCATACCTCTTTTACTAGTCTTTCTTCACTCATTCTTTCCATGTGTCCCAACCATCCTAATATTCTTTCATCAACCCTCTCTCCCAAATCCTTTTTCACCCCTGTTCTCCTCCTCACCTCCTCATTTCTCACTCTATCTAGCCTAGTAACCCCCACCATACTTCTCAGACACCTCATCTCAAACACATTCAAACTCCTTCTCTCTTCTTCTCTTATGTTCCACGTTTCTGCCCCATACAGTGCTGTTGGCACAATCACTCCTTCATACAGTCTCCTCTTCGCATCCATTCCCAAATGTCTATTTCTCATTACACTCTTTAAACCACCAAGGCATTTACTCGCTTCTCTCAATCTACATTCTACCTCCACCTTCACTCCACCTTTTCCTGCTACACTTGCACCCAAGTATCTAAAACTATCCACTTCCTCCAGTCGCTCTCCCTTAATGTTCACTTCCAGTCTACTGCCACTTTCACCCCTTGTACATCTCATCACCTTACTTTTACCCACATTTATCTTTAGCTTTCTTCTATCACATACTCTCCCAAACTCTACCACCAGCTTCCTCAATCCCTCCTCTGACCCTGCCACAAGCGCAGTGTCGTCCGCAAACAACAGCTGGCTCACCTCCCACTTTTCTCCATTTTCTTTAACCATCTTCAATCCCTGACTCACTACCCTAGCATTCACCTCTCGCACCACCCCATCCATGTATAAGTTGAACAGCCAGGGCGACATAACGCATCCTTGACGAAGTCCCACCTTTACTTCAAACCACTCACTCTCTCCATTTCCAATCCTAACACATGCTCTACTACTCACATAAAAACTCTTGACAGCTCCCAAAAGCTTTCCTCCTATCCCATAAATCTGCATAACCTCCCACAGTGCCTTTCTGTCTACCCTATCATAAGCCTTTTCCAGATCCATAAAAGTCCAAAAAACATCCTTTCCCTTTCCTATAGCTTTCTCACATATCTGTCTTACCACAAAGATCTGATCTACACAACCTCTACCCGTCCTAAATCCACACTGTTCCTCACCAATTACTCCTTCTGTTCCTCTCCTAATCCTCTCAATTAAGATTCTCCCATAAGCCTTCCCTACTACACTCAACAGGCTAATCCCTCTGAAATTACTACATTCACACTTGTCCCCTTTTCCCTTGTAAAGAGGAACTATACAGGCACTACTCCAGTCCTCCGGTACTCTACCCTCTCTCCAGCAAACATTAAATAATCTCACCAACCAGTCCACCATCACTGAACCTCCCTTTTTCAGACATTCTGCATGACATCCATCCAGACCAGGTGCCTTACCTGCTTTCATCATCTTTACAACTGCCTTCACCTCATCCTTCCTTATTTCTCCTCCATTCTCCTCACTCATCACTCTCATTTTCTTCGTATTTCCCACTGCAGCTATCTTTCCTTCCCTATCCTCCTTCACATTCAGCAACTCCCTAAAATATTCTGCCCATCTTCCCCTCACTGCCATCTCTTCCATTATCAACTCTCCATTTGTACCTTTTACCTTTTCTTCCCTACTTGATTCGCCTCCTCTTCCTCTCTTAATTTCTTTCCAAAACATCTTTTTATTACTTTCAAAATTTTCTGTCATACTCCTACCCCATTTCACATCTGCTCTCCTCTTTGCCTCCTTTACCTTTTGCTTTACTTCTCTTTTCTTTTCTTTGTACGTCTCATATGACTCCCCTGTCCTCTTTTGTAACCAATCTGTGAATGCTCGCTTCTTCTCTTCTACAACCTTCTTTGTTTCCTCATCCCACCATTCACTACCCTTTCTTCTATTTCCCCCTGTCCTTCTTGTTCCACACACCATCCTTGCACACTTTAAGACTCCCTCCTTGAACCATCCCCATTCCTCCTCCACACCCATCTCTGCTCTATCCTTTACTCCCTCCCACTCCTCCTTCAGCTTCTTTTCGTACTCCTTCTCCTTTTCCTTTTCATTCAAGGAGTTCACTCTAAGAACCTCCCTACCTTTTGTCCCTTTCCTCCTTCTCCATCTATCCTCCACTCTCAACTTACCTTCCACCAAAAAATGATCTGATATTCCCCCACCCTCTCCCCTTAGCACATGTACATCCTTAACTCTTCCTATCATAATCCTATTTACCACTACATAATCCATTAGCGCTCTATCTACCACCCTTCCCTCCACCACCCTCTCCCATGTGTACTTATGCTTGACTTTCTTCTGAAACACTGTATTTGCTATCATCAACTCTCTTTCTAGACACATTTCCACCATCAACTCTCCACTACGATTCTTTCCTGGAACTCCACACTTCCCAACCACTCCATCGATTGGACCATTTCCCACTCTAGCATTAAGGTCTCCCAGTACTATTACATTGACATTTCTTCCTAAACCCTCTATGCACTCATTTAAATCTATCCAAAAGGCCTCCCTTTCTTCCATGCTCTTCTCACTGCCCGGCCCATATGCACTTACAAAGACCCACATCTCCTTTCCCAGTTTCACCTTCATCCACATTATCCTTGAGGAAACCTCCTTCCACTCCACTACCCCTTTACCTATCTCCTCACTTACTAGAATAGCCACCCCTTCCCTCCCTCGCCCTCTCTTCACTCCTGATAACCTCCCACTTACACTCCCAAACATACACTCACCCTTCCCTTTCAACTTAGTTTCACTCAAAGCCAACACATCCAACTTTCTTCTCACAAACATACTACCTATCTCTTCCCTTTTACTCTCATCTGTACCACATCCACGCACATTAAAAGACCCAAACCTTAAGCACATAAACAAACAAACAAAACCACCTCACTCGCCAACATCCAGTTTATCACTCCAGTTTATCACTATCATCTGTACTTGTTTGCTGCTCTTTCTTCTCCTTACAACCTACTTTAAAATAGTTTCTTATGTCAGCTTGTTTGCAGCTCTTTCCTCTTTGCAACAAAAACTCATTCTGAATGCAGTGAAGAGACATAACATCTCTGGCGGACATATAGCTGCACTGCTCTGCAAACTTAACAAAGACATCTCAACCATTTGCAGCATCTTTCCACGCCACCTTAGGCTCAGGGTCATTTTCTTCCTCACTATCTGCCTCTGTCATCCTCTCAAGATTATCTTCAATTACCGCATTGATAAGTTCCTCATCAGTTTGAGTGAATGTTACCGCTTCGTCTTTTTCCACATCTACCCACTCTTTTAGCGCCTCATCTGTTATGCTAAGTTTAGCACCACCACCCATCTCCCTCAACTCACTCACCACTGAATTTCTCTTGCCACCAAACCCTTCAAAGTCAGAATCATCCGCCTCTTCAAACATGATCAAGGGATACAATTTTTGCCAACATCGCATCAAGGTTTGTTTTTTGACATCCTGCCAAGCTAACCAAGCCATGAAGATAGCGTCTTTTACATTAATTTTTTTTTGGAACTCAGGGATTGTACTGTCATCATAATTTACAAGCTTACACAGGAAACTTTTACGGTAATTCATTTTAAAATTCTGAATTACACCCTGATCCATGGGCTGGATGATACTGGTTACATTCGGGGGTAAATAAAGAGCAAATATTTTTCCCACAAGTTCTTCAGCTGGCGGATGTGCTTTGCAGTTATCCAACAACAACACCACTTTACTGTCCTCTGGGAGCCCTTTCTTTTTCAAATTTTCCTTAACCGAGGGAACAAACAAATGCTTAAACCAGTGAATAAATATTTCTGAATTCATCCAAGCACTACGTTGTGCTTGATAATTAACAGGCAGGTACGTGATGTTCTTAAAACAGCGTGGTTTTTTGTACTTGCCCACACACAACTTTATCCTGTGAGTTTCTGCCATATTTGCACAGCACAGCACAGTCCGTCGATCCTTGCTGTGCTTGAATCCTTTGAGAGACCCCTCTGCCTCGCTTGCAAGCGTTGTTTTTGGAAGACAGCGGTAGAAAAGGCCAGTCTAGTCTGCATTGTAAACCTTATAGATTTTAATGCTTGGAAAAAATATGCCGGATACTTGAAGTTGCCAGATACCTGAATGCTGGATAAGACGGCTTTTACTGTATATATAAATGATATGGATGAGGGAGTAAACTGTTATATGAACTTCTTTGCTGATGATGCCAAATTACTCAAGAGAGCAAGAACAGATAAAGATTGCATATCGCTACAAGAAGACCTAGAGAAAATATGGGAATGGAGTCGGAAAAAGTGAGATGAACTTCAACATTAAAAAATGTAGCATAATGGAATTTGGAAAAAGTAAAAATAGAGTATCGGGATACTATAAAATTGGAAACAAAGAAATCAAAAAAGTAAATTCAGAAAGGGACCTGGGAGTAATCATCTCAAGTGACTTGACACCTGATAAGTATGTCAATAAGTTATTTGGAAAGACTTATAACTTATTGAGGCCAATGAAAGTGGCCATCAACTACATAGATGAGGAGATGGTTAAAAATAATAGTTGTTACACTGATCAGACCTAAACTAGAATATGTTGCAACACTATGGGCACCAAGCACAAAGAAGAACATAAGAAAGTTAGAATACAAAGAGCAGCGACAAAGATGGTGCCTACACTGACAAATCCGACATACGAACAAAGATTGGAAAAATTTCATCTGGCTTCACTGGAACAGAGAAGAGAAAAAGGCAATTTGTTGACCATTTTCAGAATTATGAAAGGGATGAAAATTCTGGGACAGAAGAGAAACAAGAGGACGCAAAAAGAAACTAAAGAAAGACAGCAACAGAAGAGACCTGAAAAAGAATAGCTTCCCACATAGAGTGATTGATGTCTGGAACAAGCTGAATGGAGAAACAGTAAATGCCAAAACTATACATGATTTTGAGAATAAACTGGATGTGGAGAGATACAAAAATGAGTCACTACAAGCATAGCTCTCGTCCCGTAAAATACAACTAGGTAAATATACCAAGGTAAATATAGGAAACAGCTTTTGTATTATCTTTTCTAAAGCCAGGAAAAGACCCATATTCAGCTTCCAGTTACCGTCCTATTACTTTAATTTGCTGTCTAGGCAAAATAATGGAGAAAATGGTAAATACAAGACTTGTCTGATATCTCGAGCATAATGATATTTTATCACCATCACAATGTGGATTTAGAAAAATGCATTCTACAATAGATGTCCTGATGCAGCTGGAGACCTCCATATGTGAAGCATACGCCTCAAAACAACATCATATAACAGTATTCTTTGATATACAGAAAGCATATGACACTGCATGGAGACATGGAATTCTTAAGACCATTCATGATTGTGGTCTGTGAGGAGAATTACCCCTGTATATTAGGGCATTTTTATCACATAGATACTTTAAAGTTAAAATTGGTAATACTCTATCAGATAAAAGATGCCAAGAAGAAGGTGTTCCGCAAGAGAGTATATATAGTGTAACACTTTTTGCTTTGGCAATAAATGGGGTGGCAAACATTATACCAGATAACGTATTAAGCACATTATATGTAGATGACCTCGATATCCTTTGCTGCTACCTATATGCCTGTAGCAGAAAGGAAACTACAACTAGTTGTCAACAAGATTGTCAACTGAGCAGAAAAACAAGGATTTAAAATACCAGCAAAACAATCATTGTGCACTTTTGCCGCATTAGAGGGATACACCCAGACCTTTATCTATATGGCAATAGAATACCTTGTGTTGAAGAGACTAGATTCCTAGTTCTCATATTTGATAAAAAACTTACTTGGATCCCCCATCTGAAACATATTACAGTAAGTCCTCGTTATATGGTACATATGTGTTCCTGAAAACCTTACCGCAAATTGAAATTACTATATACCGAACCCATTATAACATGTAATAATAGGTTATGTGTTCCAGCACGTTGAAAATCACCCCTACAGACATGAAAATACATGAAAATAGTCACATAAGAAAATGTAAAGTACTGCGCAAAAGAAATAAGCAGAAAATGTTTTTATTTACCTTTCACTCACCACATATTCTATCAGATGATGTCCCTCCCGAGGCTAAGGGACAGTAGGGATCTCAGCCCTTTCTCAGCTGAGTGGGCAGACGAAGATGAGGGTGAGGCAGGAGGCTGAAAACCCTCAAACACTTCGTTGTCTGCACTGTCGGAAGCAGATGTGGAAGGGCTAGCTGTAGCAGGGTTGGCACGTTTGACTGGTTTGAAGAAAGAAGATATGGAGGAAGGACCAGCTGTAGAACCGTCAGCAGTGGATGTGGAAGGGCGAGCTGTAGCAGGGTCGGCAGGAGTGACAGGGATGGCAGGTCTGACTGGCTTGAAGAACGAGAAGATGGAGGACTGTTTGGCATTTCTTCTTTTTTCATCATAGATTTCTTGATAAATTTTGACACTTTTCTCCATGTCATAAGCCACTTTGCTACTCCTGGTATGATTTGGATCACATCCCTTCAGGGTTTCCAGGGCTTCTTTTATACTTCCAAGACATTCTTTTAGAGTTTTGATGTCCAGGCCACACACAGGTTCTTCTTCCTCATTTCCCTCTTTTTCTGCCTCCTGTAATGCCTTGTCTAGCTCTATAAGTGCATCATTTGTGAGAGGTTTCCCATGGCTTTCCAAAAGATCTTGAACATCATCATTATCAACTCCATCGAAGCCAGCCTTATGGCACAGATTTACAATGTCATCTCTGATTGCACTGATGTTGTCTTCAGCGAAGCCTGGGAAGTTATGCACACATTCTGGCCATACTTCACTCCACACCAAGTTCATGGTAGAGTTTTTCACTTCATTCCAAGATTACTTGATGTTGTCTAAGGCATGCTTATTGTTATAAGACTTCTACCATTCTCTGATAGTGGGGTTGCCAGGCCTTCTGTGCCCTTTATCAGTTGCTGTAAGGTATGGTTTGCCACTGGTAATAAGCTTTGAATGTCTTGATGACTGTTTGATCCATCGGTTGGGTCAGAGCTGTGGTGTTTGGGGGGAGGAACATCACCTCGATATTATCCACCCAGTCTTCCATACCCCTTGCGTGGCTGGAAGGTCAACTATCAGTAAGAATCGGTTGGCAATATTGTTAGCTGATGCATACTCCTTAAGAGTTGGAGACAGATATGATGTAAAATAGTCCTGGTGAATTGAAGTGGTCAGCCATGCCTTCGGATTTGATTTCCATACCACAGGTAAGTATTGCTTCAGTAACCCCTTGAGTGCTCTCAGGTTTTCTGAGTGGTATATGAAGAGTGGCTTTAGCTTCAAATCCTCTTCTGCATTGCCTCCAAGTAACAGGGTTAAGCAGTCCTTAGAAGCTTTAAACCCCTTCGCACTTTTTTCTTCCTTGTAAATATAGGTCTTACTGGTCATCCTCTTCCAGTAAAGTCCTGCTTCATCATAATTTATAACTTGTTTCTTGCTGTACCCTTTCTCTTCAATGCACTTTTCTAATTCTGGCTTGAATTTGTCTGCAGCCTTTGTCAGCACTAGCAGCCTCACCTGTGACCTTGATATTATGGAGAGCTGAATGTTGCCTGAATTTATCAAACCACTCCTATTTATACCTTCAGTCTTTCAATAATGGACAATACTTTCTGGCAGATTAAATTTAAAGACAGAGCCATATTTTGACAATTCTGGTCGTCGATCCACATTGCATTCTCCCCAGCTTTTTTTATAGCCTCACGATTCCTTAACACCGTCCAGACTGTCGACTGGGCTAGACCCAAATTTTGACATATGGCAAACGTATCTTCTCCCTACTCATTCATCTTCAAAATATCTAATTTTACCTCCAATGTCAGACTACTCCTGTTTCGCTTTGCCTTTTCAACTCCAGCACTGTCTGCAGAATGTTTTGTGGCCATTATGGGTGCATCACTGTGCATCATAGTAATGATATCCACAAAAAACACACCGTAAGGATTTAACATGTGTTCAAAGGTAAACGCGGGAAGAGACTGATTGTTGTGGTGGCACTACGGTACGGTGTAAAGAAAACACGAGTGGATACTGTATCTGTGAATTTTTCTTACCGTAAATAGAACCGAGGGTAGTATTTACCAAATACCGTAACTGAATTTACCGGATAAAGAATTACCGCATAAGGAGGACTCCCTGTAAAACCAAATGTCATGAGGCTTTAAACATTTTAAAAGTTTTATCAAGTACAAACTGGGATCAGATAGACAGACAATTTTAATAATACACAAGCACCTGGCTATGCCAGGGGTGCTTGGCCTTCGGCAAGACCTGCAGTGCGGGTCGCTCGCTTCGCTCGCAGTGCGCTCTGCGCATCTTTTTTTAATACCGATTGCTTTATTTATCTGAATCAGCCTTATCATCTATCTTCACATGCTTTATAGGTTCATCTTCTGTCGGGAGATGATAGAATCCCTTATGTTCCCGGGTTTGTACACCCTCAGTTGACTTTAACGTGATTGACACGTTTGGCACACTTTCATACTTCTTCACGTGAGCCTCAATCAACCCCTTTGCAGTCTCAAGCTCTTGGAGCATACCGGATAGGCAACTGTTGTGTTCAGCCATATAATCATAGAAGAGTGTGACTATGGACTGGTTTTCAGTTATTTCCTTTTCTTCTCTTTTTTCTACAGTTTACTGTTTGTTTGGAGACTTTCTCATCTGGCTTTTGTGTTACAAGGGCAGTTCTAATCTTTAATTGTTGGTCTCTGTCATAATAAAAGTATAGGTCCAAATACGAATTATCATTTCTCCGTTCCGGCACCCCTGGAAACGGTGAAGATTGAATTATTTTCTGAGCATCCAACGTGGACAACCTATGATATATCCTACCCTGAATCTTGTAAGACATTACTGACTTTGCTGCATTTTCCAACTTTTTGGAAGTCGAGAAAGACGTAAATGAGAACATATTATTCAACCCCACTAAATTATTGAAAAAAAAACGTTTAGAGAGCGGCGACTTTCCCTTGTACAGATCTTTGAGTACCTTATCCTTTATCTCGGTTGGTACAGTGAGTGGCGTCTGCCCCTGGTTACAACATATTGTCTGGAGCTCAGTTTTCCACAGCAGCACATTGCATATTTTACACTTTCTGCCCCCCAAAACCCCTATATCATTTAGTTTCACTTCTTTGTCTGCTTCGCCTAACGATCCCTTCACATTCTCATGTGCACGCCCACACGGATTACTTTCCTCAGCTGTCTTCTTTTTGGCGATTACTGTACGTTGGTTCCTCATTTCAGTGAGAACACGGTTTTCCTGCTCTGTGTAGTCCTTCAATTCCTTTGGTGAACACTCCGACCCACCCATCAGCTTCTTTTGTTGGGAGATGTATTCCGATTAATTATTTTTCTTCTTTTTTTCTATAATTGTTTTCACAGCTTATTATCCACTTCATTCTTTTCCGCTTGTAACCGTTTTTTCTCTTTTTGGATCTTTTTCAGGTCTCTTCTCAACTCTACTTTCCTTTGCTCCCTCTTCTTTTCTTGCTGGCGCCTCACATTCTTCATAGCGAACACGTTTTTTCGGGCGTTTCTTTTAAATGTCTTGAACCTATGTTCTAAATAGTACAACTGGTATTGCCTGTGTCCTCTTCCACCATTACCACAAAAAATTTTGTAGCCTGCGTAATAGTGCTTCTTGAAATTTTCTACAAACTCGGAAGAAATATCCCCGCTATACGGTTTCAGGTCATCTATTGTACTATCACTGTACTCATGTGTTGGTGAATTGCGTAACATCTCGTTGAAACTAAGGACTATACGTTGGAATTGTTGTATAGATTGTTCCGTGACGCATGTCGTAGATTTCCGGTTTTTACACTCTTCGTAATATTCGGGGTGGCATTTCTTATGCTCTTCTGTTAACTGTGCTCTGAGAACTTTGTCAATATTGTACAGTATTTGTCAATCTTTTTTTGTTTTGTCACCCAAGCCCAGAAATGTCGCTGTTGCCTTTTCATGGCGGCTTCACTATCACGGGGTTCTTTAACCTTTTCATCGTAAAAAGAAGGAAATTTTTCACGGTGCTCTTTCTATAACAAACCTTTTAAAGACGCTGAAATATTGATCTCCATCTTACTGATTTTCTTTTCATCCGCAACCCACTTCCAATAATGCATATTACGTCTGTTCAACCGAGCTGCTACGGGCAGAGGCATTGTGTCCAACGTCCAACCTTGACCACGATTGGGGTACAACCGCACATGAAAAATCCCTCATACCGGACACGTCCACACAAACTTGAATCTTCATCTGGGCACGGTTTTGAAAGCGTTTAATTTTAATAGATAAATCTCTGATTATTACCAAATTACAATATGGATGTGAAATTTATTCTTCTGCATCAGCATCAACCAAATATCTAAAGATCCTAGATTCAGTACACTAGAATGGCATACGTTTGGCAACAGGAGCTTTCCAATCTTCCCCCATCCCCAGTTTAATAATTGATGCTGGAGAGATTCCACTTGAACTATACCAACTGTCATAAATCATCCAGTATTAGTTTAGGACACAGCCAATAGAAATTGTTTTAATAACTTTTATGAAAATCATCCAAGATATCCTAGACCTTTTAGTTTTAGAATAAGAAAAATACTGGAGACTATAGATATCACAAAAAGTCAGATCTACCCGGTTAAATTACCAGTTACCCCAACATGGAAGTTACCCATAATTGAATATTGTAGATATTTTAAAGGTTTTAAAAAAGATAAATCAGATGCATAAATTAGAGGAATGTTTTTAAGATGCTGGCATCGGATATGGAGTTTTTAGCAATAATTTTAGCTGCAGAGGAGCACTACCAATTGCAACATCAAAATTTACAGCAGAGCTATATGGAATTTTAACCACTTTAGAACACATTATAACTCTACAGACATTCAACCTCACAATCTTGTGATTCAAAATGTGCATTACAGGCACTAGAAATTTTCAATGGTGATAATCCAGAAACAATGAAAATATCACAGTGGGTGTTTCTATTACAATGTAGAGGGATCACTCTATCCTTTTACTGGGTTCCAGCACATGAAAATATACATGGAAATGAAAAAGCTGACCAACTATCAAAGTCAGCAGCAACCAGTTTGATCCCTAGACGGTGCGCAATACCTATAGAGGCATCTTTCCTAGGATCTCAAATATCATCCATAAGTCATGGAAACAATAGTGGAGTGAAGTGGAACATAATAAAATGAAAGAGATCACCACAAATATACACCCCTGGAAATATGAATTCCTGCCAAGGAAATGGGAAGTAATTATATGTCTCCACATAGGACATTCAAGGCTGACCCATGGGTATCTTATGAGTGTGAAGATTGCTTAATCCCCATGACTATTGAACATTTGGTGGTTGAATGCCCTAGCCACAGAGAACTGAGAGAGCATCACTTCCCAAATAAGAGAGAGAGAGAGATGGTAACTATAATTTGGCCAAGATATTGGAAAAAGAACTGTAATATGATTATGAGGGAGTCATTAAATTCTTAAAAGAAGTTAACCTACTTGATGAAATTTAGTAACAAATACAAGTTAATTTTGAAATATATTCTCACCACTTTCATTTCATTGGACTTGCTCCTACATATATGTATATACAGTAGAAGCCCGATTTAACGGATATCAATTTAGCGGAAGCTCAAATTAGCGAACTGCAAATAGCAATAACAAAAATGCTCAACTTAGCGGAAATGGTCCGCTAAGTTGACCATTTTCCGCTAGCTGGCCAGATGCGTGTCTATGGAAATAGCTCAATTTAGCGGGAACGGTCCACTAAGTTGAGCATTTTCCGTCAACTGGCCACATGCATGTCTCAGAGTCCAATGTTACTAGATGTTACCAGATTGTGGTGGTGGAGTCGAGGAAAAATTGATAATTTAATATTTTGGAGGTATATAAATATATGTACTATAATATATATACAAGAATATATAATTCAGTATATGTATAAAGTATAATTGTAGCAGAGATGTATTCAAGTAGAAATAGACGGTATAATAGGAAAACAAAATAATGAAACAGTAAGTTGATGGGAAAATTCAAAATCAGTATGCGAGAGTAATCACCACGAGAAATACTTCTATAACAACGAACTACATTTTCTGCAACAACACAACAATAACGCTCACTATCCAAAAACCAACTGCCCAGTCCTATTATTCGCTAGAATTATGTACATCGAACCAAACACGAAGCTATGACTAATATTCCCCGAAATTCACAGACAGCTCATATCATTGTTACACGACACACACACACACACGCACACACACACACACATTAGGAACTGAAGGAGGAATACAGGGCAAACTGCTAAACTGGATGGAAGACTTTTTGCAAGAAAGGAAAATGATAGTGATAAGAGACCAACACTCAAAATGGGATGAAGTAATAAGCGGTGTTCCGCAGGGAACAGTTCTGGCCCCAATAATGTTTGCTATATATATTAATGATATGGACGAAGGAATTGAAAGCTATATGAGCATCTTTGCAGATGATGCAAAACTACTGAAAAGAGTGAAAACAGAAGAAGATTGTGAATCACTACAGAGAGATCTAAATAAAGTATGGGAATGGAGTAGGAAGTGGGAGATGGAGTTCAATACTAAAAAGTGTAGTATAATGGAATTTGGAAAAAGCAAAAAGAGAATAACAGGATCATATAAATTGGGAGAAGAAGGAATAAAAAAAGTAGAAAATGAGAAGGACCTGGGAGTCATTGTTATGAATAATATGTCACCTGAGAAATATATAAATAAGATTTTTTGAGAAACTTATAATTTAATAACAATCAAAGTTGCATTCACATACCTGGATGAAGAAATGGTGAAGAAAATCCTAATCACCCTGATAAGACCAAGATTGGAATATGCAGCAACGATATGGTCACCAAGTACCAAAAAATGTATAAAAAAACTTGAAAGAATACAAAGAGCAATTACAAAATTGGCACCAACACTCTCAAAACTATCATATGAAGAGAGACTAGAAAAACTTGAACTACAGACACTAGAGCAAAGAAGAGAGAGAGGAGATTTGATAGCTATTTACAGAATCATGAAAGGCATAGAAATTACTGATAGAGAGAATCTGATAAAATGGGATGACAGAAATACAAGAGGACACGGAAAGAAAATAAAAAAGACAGCTATAGAAGAGATTTGAAAAAGAACAGCTTTCCTCACAGAGTAATAGACAGTTGGAACAAGTTAGATGAGAAAGTGGTGTGTGCTAAAACAATACATGAATTTAAAAATAGTTTAGATAAAATGAGATATGAAGACGGGACCCCACGAGCATAGCTCCCCTTCCCCTAAAATACAACTAGGTAAATACAACTAGGTAAATACACATCAGCAAAGAAGCTCATGTAGCAGTTCACGTCCTCGTCCATGTCATTCATATAGATAGCAAACATTATTGGAGCCAATACAGATCCTTGCGGTACTCCACTGATCACCTCTTTCCAATCTGAATATTTTTCTCTGAGCACTACTCTTTTCTTTTCATAATCCTCTCAGTTAAAACCCTTCCCTAAGCCTTTTCAACAATACTCAACAAATTCATCCCTCTAAAACTATTACAGTCACCTTTGTCCCCTTTTCCCTTGTAAAGCGGAACTATACAGACACTCCTCCAGTGTTAATTGCACAGTAATATGAAGCCAATGCTTTAGAAACTTTTTTGGGGTGCCCCTATGGACTAGAGCCACACATTGTTTTGTCAATTTTAGAATAAAATCTCTACTAGAAAAATAATGCTAGTTTTGTACTATGGCTATCCCTCTATTATGCTGTTTCCTTATAAAAGTGTCCTGCACCACTTCTTTGAGTATGCTTTTTCATTTTGCCACTGTACCCTATGGTAATTGAAGGAAAGGATTTTGCCACTGTATCTCCTGTGTGAGTCATAAAAGGCAACAAAATGGGATGGAGTGATGGAACTAGGTATCCTTTCCTCTGGAAAAATTATCCTACAAGAAGTCAAGGCATAAGAGGGTATGGGAGGAAATTTCCAACCAGAGCCCTAAGATGCTTCATGAAAATTTGGATGCATTTGGTGATGGAACAAATTCCAATTCATTGGATATTGACACTTGTATCCAAGCATTGTGATATATAAACATAAAAGAAATGCCTATGGAAAAAAATATTGTTTTTCATCAAAGCCTTGTTAAGGAATAGGTATAAAACTAAAGGTGGTTTTAATTTAATTTACTGATTGTATATGCTTCATATGCGTCATTCAAGAGGAGCCAAGGAAAGAGGGAAGGAGGAGGTGTGGTGAATGGGAGTGGAGTGGGTGGGGATGAAATGGGTGGGAGTGGAATTATGCCTTTTGACTTTGGCTACTTATCTTGTTGAAAGGGGGGAAAAGCCCTTGGTATATGTATGTACAAGTATATGTTGTTGGAAATTGGACATGTAAGAATGTGAGTGCTGATGTAGGTATTTCATCTTTCAGATTAAAAGTCTCTTCCCAGACCCAGACTTAGGAATTCAGGCTGCCAAGAGTTTTGAAGTGATATTGAAGGACCATGAGTATGCCCTTACTCCCCAAACAAAGGCCATTGTAAGGTAATTGACCAGAATATGTTTATTAAAATAAATCAGTGATTAGGCTCCAGCCTTTCCTCTGGGTTGGTATTAGGTCTCCACATGAGACCCAGGATTTTTACCTAAAGATCTGAATCTAGTTAGAGGCAGTTCATGGCTTCTATGGATGCTGCAAGCTTCCTGTACAGGTAGTGGCAGGTTAAGGATCATGGGCCTTGAGTAGTGACATAATCATAGGCCTTGTATGGAGCTTAATTTGCACTCTCTCACAGACATTTCCAGAATAAATATTATCCTGAGATGCATGAGTCCCCCTTTGGCAGGGTCTCTGCCAAGGCACAGAAAACTCCCTTTATATTGTATTTACCTAGTTGTAGTTGTATTATACAGGAAGGGAGTTAAGCTCATGGTTAATAGTGTTTGCACACATTGTTTCTTTGTCTAATTTGTTCCACACTGTGTGGGAAGCTGTTTTTTCAGATCTCTTCTTTAATTATCTTTTTTTAGTTTCTTTTCGTGTCCTCTTGTTTTTCTATAGTCCCATTTCAATCAATCATTCTTTTCTAAGATTTACACTCCTTTCATAATTCTATAGATAGTAGGTCTCCTCTTTCCCTTCTTTGTTCCAGAGTTGGTAATTCCAATTTGGACAATTTTTGCTCATATGTCATTTTGCCAGTTTTGTTATTGCTCTTTGTATTCTCTCTAATTTTTTTTATTCTTTTTGGTACTGGGTGTCCATAGTGTTGCTGCATATTCGAGTTTTGGTGTTATTAGTGTAATTAATTTTTTTTTATAATTTCCTCATCCAAATAGACAAATGCCATTTTTATTGACCTCAATAAATTGTAGGTTTCTCTAACTATTTTATCAATATGTTTGTCCGGTGTCATGTCTTTGCTGATCATCACTCAAAGGTCTTTTTCCAAGTTTACTTTTTTGAGCTCTTCTTCACCAATTTTATAATCTCTCGATATTCTGCTTTTACCTTTTCCAAATTCCATTATACTACATTTCTTGATATTGAATTTCACTTCCCATTTTTTAGTCCATTTCCAGATCTTGTCCAAGTCTTGTTGTAATGAGTTGCAATCCTCCTCTGTTTTTACTTGCTTTAATTTTTTTGCATCGTCTGCAAAGAAATTCATATAACACTACTCCTTCATCCATGTCATTTATGTAGAAGCTGTGATTTCTCTTTCTCTATCTCTCTCTCTTTCATGCTGTCTACATTCAGGCTGGTGTTTTCAAGTGTATAATCAGATTTCTTGTAGGAAACACTACTCTCCTGAACATCAGCCAAGGCAGAAATCATATGGACAAGGATCACCCTCCCCTACATACACACTAGAATATGGAGCGACAATGTGGACACCCAGTACTAAAAAGAATATAAGGAAGCTAGAAAGAATACAGAGAACAACAACAACGTTGGCACCGGCTCTTTCCAAATTAATATATGAACAAAGATTATCCAAATTGGAACTACCAACACTGGAGCAGAGAAGAGAAAGAGGTGATCTACTGACTATAGAATCATGAAAGGAATGGAAATTCTTGATAACAATGATTTACTAAAAAATGACAATGGAAAAACAAGGTCATGAAAAGAAATTCAAAAAGGATAAGTATAGAAGAGATCTGAAAAAAATAGCTTCCCACACAGAGTGCTGGATATCTGGAATAACTTAGATAAAGAAACAGTATGTGCAAATACTATTCAATATTTTAAGAAAAAACTTGATGCTGAAAGATACAAAGACGGGTCATCATGAGCATAGCTCCCTTCCTGTATAATACAACTAGGTAAACACACACACACTCCACCGAACGGACGGCGTAGAAGATGTTCTGAAGAAAAAGTGAAATTTTCGTGAATCCCAAAGCAAAGGAAGTACCTATTGTATTTACAGGGTGGGGGGAAAGTTGCTCGTGGTGTAGTGGGAAAGTGAGGAAAAAGGAGAAGGGGAGGGATTACTGAGGGAAATGGAAGGAAATGAGGAAGGAGAGGACTTGGCCCAGGCAGCCAGACGCCATGTAAACAAAAGAGGTCCCGACCAATTTAGTGATGACAAAATGTCTAACAAAAATGGAAAGATTAGAAACATAGATAAGAACAATTCAATGGAAGGTGAGGATAACAATTTCCAAGGATTTAAAGAGGGGGAGGCGGATACCAACCTCCCCCGACTAGCAAAACTGGAGGAAAGGCTTGAACAAATGACTGAACATTGGGAGATTAGGTTCGGTAAAATGTCAAAACTTGCAGAAAAGGTTGAAAGATTGGAAGAACTAGAGAAGGCGAACAAAAACTTAACTGATGAAATAGAAGAACTAAAAAGACAGTTAAGAGAAGTAAAAGAGGAGAATAAAGAATTAAAAAGGAACAATAAAGAAACAATAGCAAAAGAGGCACAGGGGTGGAGAAAGATACAGGAAAATAGTAAAGTTGCATTTACTGATATAATTAAACAGCAAATGAAAGAACAAACTGAAGACTCAGTTATCAAAGTGATGAGACAAAAGGAGAATATTGTAAGAGACTTAGCAGACAAAAAGAAATGTATAATTATATTAGGAATGAAAGAGAAACATAACCCAGATAGAACCTCAAGAATCAAAGAGGAAAATGAAAAAGTAAGCAGTTTACTACAATTAGTTCAGGAAGATGAACCAGAAATAATGACACATATCAAAGAGAAGTTCAGACTCGGAAAGTATAGTACAGATAAGACCAGACCAATTAAGATTAAATTCAGGTCACAAACGACGGCAGAGAATATCTTATCCAAAACAGGGAAACTAGCAACAAATGAACAATATAAAAAGGTATGGATAAAAAGGGAAATGAATAAAGAGGAAAGAGAGAAAGAAAAAGAGAAAAGACTTGAAGCTAAGGAAAAAAACGAGAACAGAACAGAGTCAGAAAAAGAGAGATTCTATTGGAGAGTAGTGAATGTGAAACTAAGGAAATTCGACACACAAGAGAAAAACAAAAGGGAAACAGAGAACACAAGGGAAGTGGCAGAAAACTAAGAGTGTCTTACACAAATATAGATGGATTAATAACAGGATTGAATGAGCTGAATGATTATTTGAAGGAAAAAGAACCGGACATAATGGGAATTGTAGAAACAAAATTAAAAGGTCCACTACCACCCAACAGTGTAGGACATGATGCATATAATAATTGGATTAGAAACAGAGAGACAAAGCAAGGGGGTGGAGTTATGTTTCTGATTAAGAAGAATATAAACATGAGGTGTGTCACATATGGAAAGAATACAGTAGAGATGATTATGATCGAAGTGGAAGACAGAGATAAGAAGAGCAGAAAATTTGTGATAAATTATGTGCCTCCGAAAACAGCCTCGTGGGAAGAGAGTGAACATAAAAGTATGTTAGAGGACACAAAGATAACATTAAATAAGATAATGGAAGATGGAGGAAGAATAGTTATGATGGGTGACTTTAATTGCAAAGAAATCTGCTGGGAAGAGATGACAGTAAAAGGTGGAGACGGCTCATGGGGAAATGTTCTACTTGAGATGATTACTGACAATACAATGACAGAGTGGATACAGGAGAACACTAGGTATAGAAATGAAGAAGAACCATCGAGACTAGACCTAATAATTACATCTGAACCTAGAATAGTAGAAAAGATTGAATATAAAACACCAATAAGTAAAAGTGACCACATATTGATTGAACTGTAACTAAATGAAGAAAAATACATGAAAAGAAATGAACAATATAGAAAAGGAAGAATGATGTATGAAAAAACAAATTTTGATAAAATAAGATAATTCTTTCAAAAAGAAAACTGGGAAGAAATATACAAAGAAGAAACAACAGTGGAAGAGAAATGGAATATTTTGACAAAAATTTACAAAAAAGGAGTGGAAAAGTATGTCCCAAGATAAAAACAAGAAAAAGAATATGTAAAATGCTGGTACAATAAAAGTTGTAAGGAGTTAAAAGACAAAAGAGACAAAGCTTGGACCAGATGGAAAAAAGACAGAAGGCCTGAAAAATGGAAAATATATACTTGTTATAGAAATGAATATGTACAAATGTGCAGAGAGGAAAAGAGAAAATATGAAAAAGATGTCATAGAAAAGTGTAAAGATCAACCAAAACTATTCTACAGATTTGTAAACAACAAATTGAAAAACAAACAAGACTAGGAGAAATTAAGACAAGGAGGAGTTGAATACACAGAGGAAATAGAAATGGCGGAAATTATGAACAAACATTTTAAAGCAGTGTTTACAAGGGAGAACATACAACCGGAAGAGATCGAATGGAAAGAGAAAGTCCCCCCCATGAAAGAAATAGAAGTAACAAAGAACGAAATACTGAAACACTTGAGTAATCTTGATGTCAGAAAATCGCATGGACCAGATGAAATAGCAAACTGGATTTTGAAAGAATGCAGGAATGAACTGGCAGACAAAATACATAGCATAATAAACAGTTCCTTGAAAGAAGGAAATGTTCCAGAAGATTGGAAAAAAGCAAATATAGTACCCATATACAAAGGAGGAAATAAAGAAGACCCTACCAACTATAGACCAGTCTCTCTAACAAGTACAATAGCAAAAATTTGTGAAAGAATTGTCAAAAGTAAATGGGTAAAACATTTAGAAAAAAACGTGTTAAATCCAAGGCAATTTGGATTCAGACAAGGACGATCATGCGTCACTAATTTAATATGTTTCTATTCAAGGCTAATAGATACAATACAAGAAAGAGATGGGCTGATTGTGCATTTCTAGACCTAAAAAAACTTTTGACAAAGTACCACATAAGAAGTTGCTTAAGAAATTAGAAACTGAAGGAGGAATACAGGGCAAACTGCTTAAATGGATGGAAGACTTTTTGCAAGAAAGGAAAATGAGAGTAGTGATAAGAGACAAACATTCAAAATGAGATGAAGTAATAAGCGGTGTTCCGCAGGGAACAGTTCTGGCCCCAATAATGTTTGCTATATATATTAATGATATGGATGAAGGAATTGAAAGCTATATGAGCTTCTTTGCAGATGATGCAAAACTACTGAAAAGACTGAACACGGAAGAAGATTGTGAATCACTACAGAGTGATCTAAATAAAGTACAGGAATGGAGTAGGAAGTGGGAGATGGAGTTCAATACAAAAAAGTGTAGTATAATGGAATTTGGAAAAAGCAAAAACAGAATAACAGGAGCATATAAATTGGGAGAAGAAGGAATAAAAAAAGTAGAAAATGAGAAGGACCTGGGAGTCATTGTTATGAATAATGTCACCTGAGAAACATATAGATAAGATTTTTGGAGAAACTTATCATTTAATAAGAACAATCAAAGTGGCATTTACATACCTGGATGAAGAAATGGTGAAGAAAATTCTAATCACTCTGATAAGACCAAGATTGGAATATGCAGCAACGATATGGTCACCAAGTACAAAAAAATGTATAAAAAAAACTTGAAAGAATACAAAGAGCAATTACAAAACTGGCACCAACACTCTCAAAACTATCATATGAAGAGAGACTAGAAAAACTTGAGCTACAGACACTAGAGCAAAGAAGAGAGAGAGGAGATTTGATAGCTATTTACAGAATCATGAAAGGCATAGAAATTACTGATAGAGAGAATCTGATAAAATGGGATGATAGAAATACAAGAGGACACGGAAAGAAAATAAAAAAAAGACAGCTATAGAAGAGATTTGAAAAAGAACAGCTTACCTCACAGAGTAATAGACAGTTGGAACAAGTTAGATGAGAAAGTGGTGTGTGCAAAAACAATACATAAATTTAAAAATAGTTTAGATAAAATGAGATATAAAGACGGGACCCCACGAGCATAGCTCCCCTTCCCGTAAAATACAACTAGGTAAATACTAGGTAAATACAGGGCCGAAATTATTTCGGTATCGCTGTGCCTCGGGTCGTTACTCTGACTCTCGTGGGCGGGAGTTGGGGGTGTGTGTGTGTGCAAGGTCATAGCATTACCCATAGATCGGACTTACGAGCTCAGAGCTCTCTTCCGGGAGGGAAATAGCTGTCAATCACGAGTCCAACACGTGATCCAAAGACCAAGTGAATACACACACACACTGTAACAAAAATAACTGAAGGAAAAAATAATGTAGAATCAATTATAGTACAAGTCGAAGGTAAAAAATGAAGAAAAGAAAATTTGCAGTGGTATATGTACCTCCTAAAACACAAGCCTGGACAGAAAGGGATCACGCCGAGTTACTAGATGATACAAAAGAAGAACTAATTGAAACACTGAAGGATGGAGGAAATACAGTAATTATGGGTGACTTTAACTCAAAAGAAATATGCTGGGAAGATATGACAGTGAAAGGGGGAGAGAAACACTGGGGCAATGTACTCTTTGACTTGACCATTGAATACACAATGACCCAGTGGATTAGAGAAAATACTAGATATAGAGGAAATGAAGAACCCTCAAAATTGTGCCTAATACTTACAACAGAACCTGAGATAATCGAAAATATTATTTACAAAACTCCGATAGGAAAAAGTGACCACGTACTAATAGAAATGGAATTGAAAGAACAAAGAGACCCAAGCAAAAATTATAAACATAGAATAGGAAGACCTATGTATAACAAAACAAACTTTGAGAAACTTAAAATATTCTTTCGCAATGCAGACTGGGAAAAATTCCAAAACGAAGATACAGGGATAGAAGAAAAATGGAACATACTAAAAGAAATTTATAATGAAGGAGTGAACAAATTTGTACCACAACAAAAAATGGAAAAGGCATACATAAAGAGCTGATACAACAAAAGATGTAGTGAAACAAAGGAAAAAAGAGACAAAGCTTGGAAAAAAGTGGAAAAGAGATAAGAAACAAAGCAAATGGCAAACATACATCAAACTAAGAAACGAATATGTAAAGATATGCAGAGATGAAAAGAGAAATTATGAAAAAAAGATAATAGACAAATGTAAAGAAGACCAAACTATTTTACAAGTATGTAAATGGAAAACTGAAAAACAAACAAGAAATAGAAAAACTGCGCCAAGATAAAAAGGAATTTACAGAACGGGAAATGGCTGAAATAATGAACAACCACTTCAGATCAGTATTCACAATAGAAAACACCTAACAGTGAAGTTAGAGAGAGAGAATTATCCCCAGCAATGAAAGAAATAAACGTAACACAAAAAGAAATCAGTGATCAAATTAAAACCCTGGATGTCAGAAAATCACATGGCCCAGACGGAATAGCAAACTGGATACTGAAAGAATGCATGGAAGAAAACTGACAAAATATATGATATGATTAAATCCTCACTTAAAGAAGGAAAAGTACCATTGGACTGGAAAAAAGCAAACATTGTACCAATTTATAAGGGAGGTGATAAGGAAGATCCATCTAACTACAGACCGGTCTCACTAACAAGCACAATAGCAAAAATTTGTGAAAGAGTGATAAAAAACAGATGGGTTAAATACCTGGAAGAAAAATCTATACTGAACCCAAATAAATTTGGATTTAGATAATGGAGATCCTGTACAACAAATCTGATCTGCTTTTATTCAAGATTAGTAGACATAATACAAGAAAGAGATGGATGGGCAGACTGTGCTTTTCTGGACCTGCAAAAGGCATTCGATAAGGTACCTCATAGGAAACTAATAAATAAGATAGAGTCAAAAGGTGGCATCAGAGGAAAATTATTGGAATGGATGGAAGACTTCCTGATTGGGAGGAAAATGAGAGTTGTAATTAGAGAAAAATTCTCCAACTGGGAAGAAGTAAAAAGCGGTGTCCCGCAAGGATCAGTACTGGCCCCAATCATGTTCGCTGTATACATTAATGACATGAATGAAGGTGTGAAGTGCTATATAAATTTTTTTGCAGATGATGCAAAATTACTTAAGGTAAAAACGGAAGAGGACTGCAACTCATTGCAACAAGATCTGGACACAATATGGAATTGGACTCAAAAGTGGGAAGTAAAATTCAATATTAAGAAATGCAGTATAATGGAATTTGGAAAGAGTAGAAACAGAATATCAAAAGATTACAGAATTGGGGAAGAAAAAATGAAAAATAAAAAACTATGAGAAAGATCTTGGAGTGATGATTGGAAAGGACATGAAACCAGATAAGCATATAAATAAGATGTTCGGAGAAACCTACAACTTATTGAGATCAATCAAAGTGGCATTTACATATATGGACGAAGATTGGACACCCAGTACCAAAAAGAATATTAAGAAACTAGAAAGATTACAAAGAAAAGAAAAGAGAAGTAAAGCAAAAGGTAAAGGAGGCAAAGAGGAGAGCAGATGTATGACAGAAAATTTTGAAAGTAATAAAAAGATGTTTTGGAAAGAAATTAAGAGAGGAAGAGGAGGCGAATCAAGTAGGGAAGAAAAGGTAAAAGGTACAGATGGAGAGATGATAATGGAAGAGATGGCAGTGAGGGGAAGATGGGCAGAATATTTTAGGGAGTTGCTGAATGTGAAGGAGGATAGGGAAGGAAAGATAGCTGCAGTGGGAAATGCGAAGAAAATGAGAGTGATGAGTGAGGAGAATGGAGGAGAAATAAGGAAGGATGAGGTGAAGGCAGTTGTAAAGATGATGAAAGCAGGTAAGGCACCTGGTCTGGATGGATGTCATGCAGAATGTCTGAAAAAGGGAGGTTCAGTGATGGTGGACTGGTTGGTGAGGTTATTTAATGTTTGCTGGAGAGAGGGTAGAGTACCGGAGGACTGGAGTAGTGCCTGTATAGTTCCTCTTTACAAGGGAAAAGGGGACATGTGTGAATGTAGTAATTTCAGAGGGATTAGCCTGTTGAGTGTAGTAGGGAAGGCTTATGGGAGGATCTTAATTGAGAGGATTAGGAGAGGAACAGAAGGAGTAATTGGTGAGGAACAGTGTGGATTTAGGACGGGTAGAGGTTGTGTAGATCAGATCTTTGTGGTAAGACAGATATGTGAGAAAGCTATAGGAAAGGGGAGGGATGTTTTTTGGGCTTTTATGGATCTGGAAAAAGCTTATGATAGGGTAGACAGAAAGGCACTGTGGGAGGTTATGCAGATTTATGGGATAGGAGGAAAGCTTCTGGGAGCTGTCAAGAGTTTTTATGAGAGTAGTAGAGCATGTGTTAGGATTAGAAATGGAGAGAGTGAGTGGTTTGAAGTAAAGGTGGGACTTCGTCAAGGATGCGTTATATCGCCCTGGCTGTTCAACTTATACATGGATGGAGTGGTGCGAGAGGTGAATGCTAGGGTAGTGAGTCAGGGATTGGAGATGGTTAAAGAAAATGGAGAAAAGTGGGAGGTGAGCCAGCTGTTGTTTGCGGACGACACTGCGCTTGTGGCAGGGTCAGAGGAGGGATTGAGGAAGCTGGTGGCAGAGTTTGGGAGAGTATTTGATAGAAGAAAGCTAAAGATAAATGTGGGTAAAAGTAAGGTGATGAGATGTACAAGGGGTGAAAGTGGCAGTAGACTGGAAGTGAACATTAAGGGAGAGCGACTGGAGGAAGTGGATAGTTTTAGATACTTGGGTGCAAGTGTAGCAGGAAAAGGTGGAGTGAAGGTGGAGGTAGAATGTAGATTGAGAGAAGCGAGTAAATGCCTTGGTGGATTAAAGAGTGTAATGAGGAATAGACATTTGGGAATGGATGCAAAGAGGAGACTGTATGAAGGAGTGATTGTGCCAACAGCACTGTATGGGGCAGAAACGTGGAACATAAGAGAAGAGAGAAGGAGTTTGAATGTGTTTGAGATGAGGTGTCTGAGAAGTATGGTGGGGGTTACTAGGCTGGATAGAGTGAGAAATGAGGAGGTGAGGAGGAGAACAGGGGTAAAAAAGGATTTGGGAGATAGGGCTGATGAAAGAATATTAGGATGGTTTGGACACATGGAAAGAATGAGTGAAGAAAGACTAGTAAAAGAGGTATGGAAGGCAGATGTGGAGGGAGTGAACATGAGGGGACGTCCTAGGATGAGGTGGATGGATGGGGTGAAGGGGGCTTTGGGGAAGAGGGGAATGTCTGTTGAGGAAGGGAGAGGACGGAAGACAGAGGTGAGTGGAGAATGGTTGTATATGGATGATGTTGTGACTGCATGAGGAGGAATGGGCGAGGGGGTGGGGGGTAGGGTAGTATGTGTGAGTAAATTTTGACGCAGCCCGAAGGGATTTCTCCCCGTCCTCGCCTTATATGCAAAGGGGGACGGAGAGGGGGGCTCGCCGATTAAATGAAGCGGCCTTGCTGTGGATGTACTGTGTCTTGCGACACTGCTTCTGACCCAGGGCGGTGGGCAGGGTGCAGGGATGACCCGTCATCCAGGAGGTGCTCAGATGAGAGGAAGGGTGGGAGGGGTGTGGAGGGTATTTAGGGATGAAATGGGTGGGAGTGTTTTTATGCCTTTCCCTTTTTGGCTACCTCCCTTGGAAGGGGGAAAAAGCCTTGGTATATGTATGTATGTATGTAGAAAGATTACAAAGAGCGACAACCAAACTAGCACCGACACTCACCGAACTAACATATGAGCAAAGACTATCCAAATTGAACCCACCAACTCTGGAACAAAGAAGAGAAAGGAGAGATTTGCTAACTATCTACAGAATAACGAAAGGAATGGAAGTTTTAGACAGGAACGACCTATTAGTGTGGGAAAACGGTAAAACAAGAGGACACGGAAAAAAATGGAAAAGGATAGTTATAGACAACAAAACAGTATGTGCTAACACTATACAAGATTTTAAGATAAAACTTGATGCAGAGAGATACAAAGACAGGTCACCACGAGCATAGCTCCCCTCCCGTATATTACAACTAGGTAAATACAACTAGGTAAATACACACACACTTTTGTCGGATGGACGGCGAGGATTACAGTTCTGAAGAAAAAGTGAAATATTCATGGACCTCAATGCAAAGTATCTATTGTATTTACAGGGAAGGGGATAACTCGTGGTGTCTTGGGAAAGTGAGGAAAAAGGAGAAGGGGAGGGATTACTGAGGGAAATGGAAGGAAATGAGGAAGGGGAGGACTTGGTCCAAGAGTCCAGACGTCTTGTAAACAAACGGAGGATCGATGATTTTGGTGATGAGATTAACAAAAATGTAAAGATTAGAAATATAGATAAGAGCAGCACAATGGAAGGTGATAATAATTTCCAGGGATACCAACCTCCCCCGATTGACAAGACTAGAGGAGAAACTTGATAAGATGATCGAACATTGGGAAGACAGGTTCGGTAACGTAACCAACATTCCGCAGAGAGTTTAAAGATTGGAAGAACTAGAGAAGGCGAACAAAAATTTAACTAATGAAATAGAAGAATTAAAAAGACAGTTAAAAGAAGTAAAAGAGGAGAATGAAGAATTAAAGAGGAATAATAAAGACAATAAAGAGGCCATAGCAAAAGAAGCACAGGGTTGAAAAAAAATCCAGGAAAACAGCAAAGTTGCATTTACTGACATAATTAAACAGCAAATGAAAGAACAAACTGAAGACTCAGTTATCAAAGTGATGAGACACAAGGAGAATATAGTAAGAGACTTGGCAGATAAAAAGAAATGTATAATTATATTAGGAATGGAAGAGAAACATAACCTAGATAGAACTTCAAGAATCAGTGAGGAAAAAGATAAAGTAAGCAGTTTACTAGAATTAGTTCAGGAAGATGAACCTGAAATCATGAAACAAATTGAAGAGATGTTTAGGCTCGGAAAATATAGTACAGATAAGACCAGACCAATTAAGATTAACCCCTTCCATACGGTGCCGCACACGTAGGCGTCATGAGGAGCAAGTGGATTCGCAACGCTGCCATATCGGCGTCTTGATTATATTTATTGTAGTCGCCCCTGTGTTTTTACATTCTCTCAAATGTGCCCTGAATCCCATTATCTGTGGTTTTCAAAATTCGCGGGTGAAAGAGAGAACGATCGATATAAGCGGTGACTATATTTTATGATGCGAGTATTATTACGACACGTCATACGGCTGGCATTGGCTGCTGCCCGCGAGATTTAAGTTCCGTACTGAAGTGGTTAAATTCAGGTCACAAACAACAGCAGAGAATATCTTAGCAAAAACAGGGAAGCTAGCAGCAAGTGAACAATATAAAAAGGTATGGATAAAAAGAGAAATGAATAAAGAGGAAAGAGAGGAAGAAAAAATGAAAAGGAAAGAAGCTAAAGAAAAAAACGAGACCAGAACGGAGTCAGAAAAAGAAGAATTCTACTGGAGAGTAGTGAATATGAAATTGAGGAAATGGACCATATCAGAGAGAAACAAAAAAGAAACAAAGAATTCAATGGAAATAACAGAAAGTTGAGAGTGTCCTACATAAATATAGATGGATTAATAACAAGACTGAATGAACTGAACGAGTATCTGAAGGAAAAAGAACCAGACATAATGGGAATTGTAGAGACAAAATTAAAAGGTCCACTACCACCTAACAGCATAGGACACAATGCATATAATTATTGGATTAGAAACAGAGAGATAAAACAAGGGGGTGGAGTTATGTTCCTGACTAAGAAGGATATAAATGTGAAGAGTGTCACATATGGGAAGAATAGAGTAGAGATGATTATGATAGAAGTAGAAGACAGAGATAAGAAGAATAGAAAGTTTGTAATAAACTACATGCCCCCAAAAACAGCCTCGTGGGAAGAGAGTGAACATAAAAGTATGTTAGAAGACACAAGAATAACATTAAATAAGATAATGGAAGATGGAGGAAGAATAATTATGATGGGCGACTTTAATTGCAAAGAAATCTGCTGGGAAGATATGACCGTAAAGGGTGGAGAAGACTCATGGGGAAATGTTCTACTTGAGATGATTATTGACCACACAATGACATAATGGATTCAAGAGAACACAAGGTATAGAAATGAAGAAGAACCATTGAGACTAGACCTAATAATCACATCAGAACCTGAAATAGTAGAAAAGATAGAATACCAGGCACCAAGAAGTAAAAGTGACCACATATTGATAGAACTAGAACTAAATGAGAAAAAATACATGAAAAGAAATTAACAATATAGAAAAGTAAGATTGATGTATGAAAAAACAAATTTTGATAAAATAAGAGAATTCTTTCAAAATGAAAACTGGGAAAGAATATACAAAGAAGATACAACAGTAGAAGAAAAATGGAATATTTTGACAAAAATTTATAAAAAGGAGTGGAAAAGTATGTCCCAAGACAAAAACAAGAAAAAGAATATGTAAAGTGCTGGTACAACAAAAGTTGTAAGGAGTTGAAAGACAAAAGAGACAAAGCTTGGACCAAATGGAAGAAATACAAAAGACCTGAAAAATGGAAAATATATACTAGTTATAGAAATGAATATGTACAAGTGTGCAGAGAGGAAAAGAGAAAATATGAAAAAGATGTCATAGAAAATGTAAAGATCAACCAAAACTATTCTACAGATTTGTAAACAACAAACTGAAAAACAAACAAGATTTGGAGAAATTAAGACAAGGAGGAGTTGAATACACAGAGGAAATAGAAATGGCGGAAATTATGAACAAGCATTTTAAATCAGTGTTTACAAGGGAGAATATACAACCGGAAGAGATCGAATGGAAAGAGAAAGTCCCCCCTATGAAAGAAATAGAAGTAACAAAGAATGAAATAATGAAACACTTGAGTAATCTTGATGTTAGAAAATCGCATGGACCAGATGAAATAGCAAACTGGATTTTGAAAGAATGCAGAAATGAACTGGCAGACAAAATACATAGCATAATAAATAGTTCCTTGAAAGAAGGAAAAGTTCCAGAAGATTGGAAAATAGCAAATATAGTACCTATATATAAAGGAGGTAATAAAGAAGACCCTACCAACTATAGACCAGTCTCTCTAACAAGTACAATAGCAAAAATTTGTGAAAGAATTATCAAAAGTACATGGGTAAAATATTTAGAAAAAAAACAACGTGCTAAATCCAAGGCAATTTGGATTCAAACAAGGATGATCATGCGTCACTAATTTAATATGTTTCTATTCATGGCTAATAGATATAATACAAGAAAGAGATGGATGGGCTGATTGTGCATTTCTAGACCTAAAGAAAGCTTTTGACAAAGTACCACATAAGAAGTTGCTTAAGAAATTAGAAACTGAAGGAGGAATACAGGGCAAACTGCTTAAATGGATGGAAGACTTTTTGCAAGAAAGAAAAATGAGAGTAGTGATAAGAGACAAACACTCTAAATGGGATGATGTAATAAGCGGTGTTCCACAAGGAACAGTTCTGGCCCTAATAATGTTTGCTATATATATATTAATGATATGGATGAAGAAATTGAAAGCTATATGAGCTTCTTTGCAGATGACGCAAAACTGTTAAAAAAAGTGAACACGGAAGAAGATTGTGAGTCACTACAGAGTGATCTAAATAAAGTATGGGAATGGAGTAGGAAGTGGGAGATGGAGTTCAACACTAAAAAGTGTAGTATAATGGAATTTGGAAAAAGCAAAAACAGAATAACAGGAGCATATAAATTGGGAGAAGAAGGAATAAAAAAGTAGTAAATGAGAAGGACCTGGGAGTCATTGTTATGAATAATATGTCACCTGAGAAACATGTAAATAAGATTTTTGGAGAAACTTATAATTTAATAAGAACAATCAAAGTGGCATTTACATACCTGGATGAAGAAATGGTGAAGAAAATTCTAATCACTCTGATAAGACCAAGATTGGAATATGCAGCAACGATGTGGTCTTTAAGTACAAAAAAATGTATAAAAAAACTTGAAAGAATACAAAGTGCAATTACAAAACTGGCACCAACACTCTCAAAACTATCATATGAAGAGAGACTAGCAAAACTTGAGCCACAGACACTAGAGCAAAGAAGAGAGAGAGGAGATTTGATAGCTATTTACAGAATCATGAAAGGCATAGAAATTATTGATAGAGAGAATCTGATAAAATGGGATAGAAATACAAGAGGACACGGAAAGAAAATCAAGAAAGACAGCTATAGAAGAGATGTGAAAAAGAACAGCTTTCCTCACAGAGTGATAGACAGTTGGAACAAGTTAGATGAGAAAGTGGTGTGTGGAAAAACAATACATGAATTTGAAAATAGTTTAGATAAAATGAGATATGAAGACGGGACACCACGAGCATAGCTCCCCTTCCCATAAAATACAACTAGGTAAATACACACACACACACACAAAATTTGTGAGAAAATCATCAAGAATAGTTGGGTGAAACATCTGGAAGACAACAACATAATAAACCCAAGACAATTTGGGTTCAGACAAGGAAGATCATGCACCACAAACTTAATATGCTTCAACTCAAGACTAATAGACATAGTGCAGAAAGAAATGGATGGGCAGATCTGGAACACATAGGAGGAATACAAGGGAACCTATTAAAATGGATGGAGGACTTCGTGACTGGTAGAAAGATGAGAGTAGTGCTCAGAGAAAAATATTCAGATTGGAAAGAGGTGATCAGTGGAGTACCACAAGGATCTGTATTGGCACCAATAATGTTTGCTATTTATGTGAATGACATGGACGAGGATGTGAAATGTTACATGAGCTTCTTTGCAGATGACGCCAAACTGTTAAGGAAAGTAGAAACTGATAAGGACGTTTGTGCAATGTAAACAATGGATGCAGCGTCATGCGTATCGTTTGAACTACGGAGAGCGCGCTAAACTAAAAAAAAATTTTTTACAATTTTTTTTTTACAGTCGGTTCAAACGTAAAATCGAAAAAACGTAAAACGAATGAACGTAAGTAGAGGAGCGTCTGTATAAGGAAACTAGAAAGAATACACAGAGCAACAATAAAGTTGGCACCAGCTCTTTCCAAATTAACATATGAACAAAGATTATCGAAGCTAGAACTACCAACACTAGAGCAAAGAAGAGAAAGAGGTGATCTACTGACTATATATAGAATCATGAAAGGAATGGATGTGGAGAGATAAGAAAACGGGTCACAATGAGCATAGCTCCCATCCCGTAAAATACAACTAGGTAAATACACACACACAGTGCCACATAAGAAGTTGCTTAAGAAATTAGAAACTGCAGGAGGAATACAGGACAAACTGCTGAAGTGGATGGAAGACTTCTTGCATAAAAGAAAAATGAGTGGTGATAAGAGACAAACACTCCAATTGGTATGAAGTGATAAGTGGTGTTCCACAAGGAACAGTTCTGGCCCTAATAATGTTTGCTATATATATTAATGATATGGATAAAGGAATTGAAAGTTATATGAGCTTCTTTGCGGATGATGCAAAATTGTTGAAAAAACTGAACACTGAAGAAGATAGTGAGTTGCTACAGAGTGATCTCAATAAAGTATGGGAATGGAGTAGGAAGTGGAAGATGGAATTCAATACTAAGAAGTGTAGTATAATGGAATTTGGAAGAAACAAAAAAAGAATAGTGGGATCATATGAATTGGGAGAAGAAAATAAAAAAGTAGAAAATGAGAAGGACCTGGGAGTCATTATTATGAATAATGTGTCCCCTGAGAAACGTATAAAAAAAAAATTGGAGAAACTTATAATTCAATAAGAACAATCAAAGTGGCATTTACATACCTGGACGAAGAAATGGTGAAGAAAATACTAATCACTTTGATATGACCAAGATTGGAATATACAGTGACGATATGGTCACCAAGTACAAAAAAATGTATAACAAAACTTGAAAGAATACAAAGAGCAATTACAAAATTGGCACCAACACTCTCAGAACTATCATATGAAGAGAGACTACCAAAACTTGAGCTACAGACATTAGAACAAAGAAGAGAGAGAGGAGACATGATAACTATTCATAGAAACTATTGAGAGGATCTAAAAAAAAATGGGATAGTAGAAATACAAGAGGACATGGAAAGAAAATCAAGAAAGACAGTTATAGAAGAGACCTGAAAAAGAACAGCTTTCCCCACAGAGTAATAGACATTTGGAACAAGTTAGATGAGAAAGCGGTGTGTGCAAAAACAATACACGAATTTATAAACAGTCTAGATAAAATAAGATATGAAGATGGGACACCACGAGCATAGCTCCCCTTCCTGTAAAATACAATTTGGTAAATATACTCTCTCTTTTTTTTTTAGCAAATGAGATTCATAGATACAAAAGAATTTGTTAAAAATAAAATAATTTTAAAAGTGTGTATAACTTGGGCATGGATAAATGTGCTGGGGGCTTGTGGAAAGAAAATTTAATTCAATCAGTCAATACATTATCCCTGGTCTTCCTTGCAGAAGACTGTCCTCATGTAACTGGCAACAGCCAGGGTCAACCCAAGGGTTGTTAGTGGCATGCGTAAGCTGAACTTTTGCAGCTTTACAAGTATAATTTTTTTAAATTTCACAAGGAGGAAAACTGAAAATGTAGAATAAAGAGTTTATTAAGATATGCAAGCTAAAGAACATTTCAAACACAGCATCAAGGTTTCAAATCCCTTCTATGGAAATTCACGGTTTAATAAATACCTGGGAAAGTTTGAGAACTTATCGGTCACAATTTTCTGCCGGGTTGGGTTCTCAAACATTGGTTTGTTTGAATTAGGTAGAACTTAAGGCCTTCTGAACCAAAGCCGTGATCCCTTGGTTAGAGGTTTCCAAAAAAGAGGCCCTTCTTCATCCTGAGCTTAGGGTAATCTGACTGTTCCAACGTTAGTTTGCGCTGTGTTCCAAGGGACTCATGCAAGTTTGAAAAGAGCTCAGAAGGCCACGGGTTAATTTTTACCCTAAGTAATTTCTCAAAGTAATTCCCGATTCATTAAACCAAAATTGTTACATAGATTCAATAAATAAAATATAGAGGAGGGGAGTTTAATCATCTTTTATTTGAAGTTACAATAGGCATGGTTCGAAGTTTCAGGAAAGGCTCCTGAATTGAAGAAAATAACGCTTTGAGGGAAAGTTTGCCAAACTAAGGTAAATACTACGATTCCCAATAACAATTACCACATACACATATATACCAAGGCTTCTTCCCCCTTACAAGGGAGGTAGCCAAAAAGGAAAAGGCATAAAATCATTCCCACCCATTCCATCCCTGAATACACTCCACACCCCTCCACCCTCCCTCTTATCTTAGTACCTCCTGGATGGCGGGTCATCCCTGCACCTTGTCCACTGCCCTGGGTCAGAAGCAGTGTCGCAAGACACAGCACATCCACAGCAAGTCCGCTTCATTAAATGGGCGACCCCTATCTCCGTTCCCCCATGCATGTAGGTGAAGACGGGGAGCAATCCCTTCGGGCTGCGTCAAAATTTGCTCACACATACTACCTCACCCCCCATCCCCCCGCCCATTCCACCTCATGCATCACAACATCATCCATATACAACCATTCTCCATTTACCCATCCTTCCTCAACAGACATTCCCCACTTCCCCAAAGCCCCCTTCACCTCATCCTAGGACGTCCCTTCATGTTCACTCCCTCCACATCTGCCTTCCATACCTCTTTTACTAGTCTTTCTTCACTCATTCTTTCCATGTGTCCAAACCATCCTAATACTCTTTCATCAACCCTATCTCCCAACTCCCTTTCCACCCCTGTTCTCCTCCTCACCTTCTCATTTCTCACCCTATCCAGCCTAGTAACCCCCATCATACTTCTCAGACACCTCATCTCAAACACATTCAAACTCCTTCTCTCTTCCTCTCTTATGTTCCATGTTTCTGCCCCATACAGTGCTGTTGGCACAATCACTCCTTCATATAGTCTCCTCTTAGCATCCATTCCCAAATGTCTATTCCTCATTACACTTTTTAATCCACCAAGGCATTTAGTCGCTTCTCTCAATCTACATTCTACCTCCACCTTCACTCCACCTTTTCCTGCCACATTTGCACCCAAATATCTAAAACTATCCACTTCCTCCAGTCGCTCTCCCTTAATGCTCACTTTCAGACTACTTCCACTTTCACCCCTTGTACATCTAATCACCTTACTTTTACCCACATTTATCTTTAGCTATCTTCTATCACATACTCTCCCAAAGTCTGTCACCAACTTCCTCAATCCCTCCTCCGATCCTGCCACTAGCGCAGTGTCGTCTGCAAACAACAGCTGGCTCACCTCCCACTTTTGTCCATTTTCTTTAACCATCTCCAATCCCTGACCCATTACCCTTGCATTTACTTCTCACACTATCCCATCCATGTATAAGTTGAACAGCGAGGGCGACATAACGCATCCTTTACCTCAAACCACTCACTCTTTCCATTTCTAATCCTGACACAAGCTCTACTACTCTCATAAAAACTCTTGACAGCTTCTAGAAGCTTTCCTCCTATCCCATATATCCAGAAAACCTCCCACAGTGCCTTTCAGTCTACCCTGTCATAAGCCTTTTCCAGATCCATAAAGGCCCAAAAAACATCCTTCCCCTTTCCTATAGGTTTCTCACATATCTGTCTTACCACAAAAATCTGATCTACACAACCTCTACCTGTCCTAAATCCACACTGTTCCTCACCAATTGATCCCTCTGTTTCTCTCCTAATCCTCTCAATCAAGATCCTCCCATAAGCCTTCCCAACTACACTTAACAAGCTAATCCCTCTGAAACTACTACATTCACACTTGTCCCCTTTTCTCTTGTAAAGTGGAACTATACAGGCACTCCTCCAGTCCTCCTGCACTCTACCCTCTCTCCAGCAAACATTAAATAACCTCACCAACCAGTCCACCATCACTGTACCTCCTTTTTTTAGACATTCTGCATGGCATCCATCCAGACCAGTTGCCTTACCTGCTTTCATCATCTTAACAACTGCCTTCACTTCATCCTTCCTTATTTCTCCTCCATTTTCCTCACTCATCACTCATTTTCTTAGCATTTCCCACTGCAGCTATCTTTCCCTCCCAATCCTCCTTCACATTTAGCAACTCCCTAAAATATTCTGCCCACCTTCCCCTTACTGCCTTCTCTTCCATTATCATCTCTCCATCTGCACCTCTTACCTTTTCTTCTCTACTTGAATCACCTCCTCTTCCTCTCTTAATTTCTTTCCAAAACATCTTTTTATTACTTTCAAAATTTTATGTCATACTCTTACACCATTTCACATCTGCTCTCTTCTTTGCCTCCTTTACCTTGTGCTTTACTTCTCTTTTCTTTTCTTTGTACCTCTCATATGACTCCCTCATCCTATTTTGTAACTAATCTGTGAAAGCTCGCTTCTTCTCTTCTACAACCTTCTTTGTTTCCTCATCCCACCATTCACTACCCTTTCTTCTATTTCCTCCTGTCCTTCTTGTTCTACACAATCTTTGCACACTTTGTGACTCCCTCCTTGAACCATCCCCACTCCTCCACACCTAGCTCTACTCTATCCTTCACTCCCTCCCACTCCCTCAGCCTCTTCTTGTACTCCTTCTCGTTTTCCTTTTCATTTAAGGAGTTCACTCTAAGCACCTCCCTACCTTTTGTCCCTTTCCTCTTCCTCCATCTATCCTCCACTCTCAACTTACCTTCCACCAAAAAATGATCTGATATTCCCCCACCCTCTCCCCTTAGCACATGTACATCCTTAACTCTTCCTATCATAATTCTATTTACCACTACATAATCCATTAACGCTCTATCTATCACCCCTCCACCACCCTCTCCCATGTGTACTTATGCTTGACTTTCTTCCGAATCACTGTATTTGCTATAATCAACTCTCTAGACACATTTCCATCATCAACTCTCCACTACGATTCTTTCCTGGAACTCCACATTTCCCAACCACTCCATCAATTGGATCATTTCCTACCCTAGCATTAAGGTCTCCCAGTACTATTACATTGATATTTCTCCCTAAATCCTCTATGCACTCATTTAAATCTATCCAAAAAGCCTCCCTTTCTTCTACACTCTTCTCACTGCCAGGCCCATATGCACTTACAAAAACCCACATCTCCTTTCCCAGTTTCACCTTCATCCACATTATCCTTGAGGAAACCTCCTTCCACTCCACTACACATTTACCTTTCTTTTCACTCACTAGTATAGCCACCCCTTCCCTCCCTCACCCTCTCTTCACTCCTGATATCCCAATTACACTCCCAAACTTACACTCACCCTTCCCTTTCAGCTTAGTTTCACCCAAAGCCAACACATCTATCTTCTCACAAACATACTACCTATCTCTTCCCTTTTACTCACATCTGTACCACATCCACGCACATTAAAAGACCCAAACCTTAGGGTGCTGGTCAGAAAACTCCCAGACCCTCTTATGCCTTTGCTTTTTCTTTTAGGAATGTCCCCTGTGGGGCTACAAGGAGAAGGATGCCTAGTCCCACTCCCTGTCCCTTTCTTCTCGCCTCTTACGATCCAAGTGGAATTACTTGGTAGGAGTATTCTTTCCCCCCACCACAGGGATAAGACAATTACCACACTTCATTAATATTACTAGGAGAGAGAAATAGTATATACAGTCAAACCTCGAAGGCTCGGACTAATTGGGGGGAAGGGTGGTCCGGTCATGCCAAAAGTCCGGTCATCGGAAATATCGCCCTAACACCAGTAGATTTTCGTAGCGGTGTACGTATAGGTAATGTATGATATGGCATAGAAACACATAAGAATAATACTCTAACACTAATAATAACAATACTGTAATAATAATACTATAATACTAATAATTCTGTAATAATAACTGTAATACAGGCATGTAAATGTACTGTATATACAGTGTACTGTACTGTATTTTTTATTACATACACTGTAAATACTGAAAGGTATGCATGCGGGACAGTGGTGGCGGCCAGGGTTGCCGCGTTCTCTACACTACCGTGTAGAATGGGAGTGTTGCCATACCGGGGCATACATTTTTCTCAGGTGTGTGCAGACTTTCATAGCAAGATATACTTGTCAAACTTTGACAAAATGTTGGTTCTAGTTTTTTTTATTCTTGGATGTATATAAGGCCCACATGCACTAACATGTTCAGTAAGATATTATTATTTTTTTTATTATTATTATCGCTAAAAGAAAGCTGAAACTTTAGCGTAGAATTTTTTCCACACGGTAAAAACGTATAGCGTAGAATTTTTTCTACACGGTAAAAACGTTTAGCGTAGAATTTTTTCTACACGGTAAAAACGTTTAGCGTAGAATTTTTTTCTACACGGTAAAAACATATCTTTTGGGGTACAATATTTTATAAGTAACACAATTATCAATAAAAGTCATATATTTTGATGTACCATTTATTATTTAATAACTAGTTCTATGATTTTTAAACAAAAGTTTGAGTTTTTGAATGTTTTTAACAGCCCACTGATATGTAGAAAAATTTCCTCATGTCCTTGTGCCATTGCCACATGCCGCTATTTTACTATGTTTTGGTACAAAATTCTACGAAACGGCAGCCCTGGTGGCGGCTTGACTAGGCCGGGTTTGAGTACACGTGTACGGTCGTTGCTGCCACCTACCAGACAAATAGGGAACTTAGCTTGAAAAGTCCGCCCTTTGTTCATTTCGACCGGTCATACGAGGGTCCGGGCTTTCGAGGTTCGACTGTACATCACTGGCAGTGCTCACACATTACAAACACTGAGTGGACAATTGATGAGTAAGATAAAGTCTGAAGGGTGCTGTTGATATTCCAGATGTCTGTATTATTGCTTCTCCAGAACAGTGTAAGCTACAGAGGCTTCAGCACTTTGGCATTAAGTTACATCCCAGCTTACATTGATAAATAAATCTATTATAAAATTCATTGTGACAGGAGATGAATACTGATGGCACATTTTTGTAGACCCTAATGGTATCTAGACTTAATCAACTTTACTTTAAGAACATTGATCTGCTTTAAGTAAACAATGAAGAATTATGAAAAAATATATATAACTTGCTCGAAAATAGATTCAAGTGTGAGTAACAACATCCCAAAGTTTTAAACTGATGTGGTGATTTTTATTATGAACAATTATCATTTCAGTATAGGTATTACATACTGACAACCCTGGCATCAGAACATATGACTATATATCTAGTTATTTATTGTTTTCACAATGGGTTTTATTTGTTTACTTTGTCCTTTTAGATAATGTATTTGACAGCAACTCTGTGTATGTGTAGTTACCTAGTTGTGTCTTATGGGAAGGGGAGCTATGTACATGGTGTCCCATATTTGTATCTCACAATGTCTAGTTTGCTCTTAAACTCGTGTATAGTTTTTGCACACACTGTTGTTTTATCCAGTTTGTTCTAGATATCCACCACTCTCTGTGGAAAACTTTTTTCTATTTCAGGTCTCTTCTATAACTATCCTTTATGAGTTTCTTTTCATGTCTCCTTGTATTTCTCTTATCCCAATTTAGTATGTCCTCTTTATCAAGGATATCTGTGCCTTTCATGATTCTGTAAATGGTCAGCAGGTCACCTCTTTCTCTTCTTTGTTCCAAAATCAGTAATTTTAATTTAGCCAGTCTCTCCATATATGACAGGTTATATTGGGGCCATTTTCTTGGCTGCTCTCTGGGTTTATTCAATTGTCTTTATATTTTTTTTGGTACTGGGTGACCATAGTGTTGCAGCATACTCTAGTCTAGGCCTTGTTAGTCTGACTAGTATTTTTTTTTAACCATTTCTTTGTCTATTTAGTTAAAAGCCACCTTTATTGATCTGGGGTCTTGGCTGCATGTTGTTATGGCAAAGTAGCATGCACTTGATACTTTAGGGTCTATATGGGGCACCCCTACAGACCAGAGCCACACATCATTTGTCTGTGATAGAGGGGGACTCTGCTCACAGAGAAATGATGAAACTTTTATTATACTGCTACTGTCCCTCTGTTATGTTGTCCCTCAACCCCTTGTTGCTGTCCTGTACCACTTCTCTGAATTTCATTTCCTTGTTTTGCCTACTCTGCGGTGGGGGAAAAAGAATGCTGCCACCAAGTATTCCCACTTGGATCATAAGAGGTGAGAAAAACGGGATGGGGATTGGGATCAGGCATCCTTCTCCCTGTAGCCCCACAGGGGACATTCCTAAAAAAAGTAAAGTCATAAGAGGGTCTAGGAGTTTTCCAACCAGCACCCTAAGGTTTGGGTCTTTTAATGTGCATGGATGTAGTACAGATGATAGTAAAAGGGAAGAGATAGGTAGTATGTTTGTGAGAAGAAAAATGGATGTGTGGCCTTGAGTGAAACTAAGTTGAGAGGGAAGGGAGAGTGTGAGTTTGAGAGTGTAGTTGGGGGGTTCTCAGGAGTGAAGAGAGGGCGAGGGAGAGAAGGGGTGGCTATACTAGTAAGTGAAGAGATAGGTAAACATGTAGTGGAGTGGAAGGAGGTTTCTTCAAGGACAATGTGGATAAAAGTGAAACTGGGAAAGGAGGTGTGGGTTTTTGTAACGGCAAATGGGCCTGGTAGTTAGAAGAGTGTAGAAGAAAGGGATTTAAATGAGTGCATAGAGGGATTAGGGAGGAACATCAATGTAGTAGTATTGGGAGATCTTAATGCTAGGATAGGAAATGAACCAATTGACAGAGTTTTTGGAAGATATGGAGTTCCAGGAAAGAATCGTAGTGGAGAGTTGATGGTGGAGATGTGTCTAGAAAGAGGTGTTGATGAGAGCAAATACAATGTTTAGGAAGAAAGTCAAGCATAAGTACACATGGGAGAGGGAAGGGTGGTAGATAGAGTGTTAATGGACTATGTAGTGGTAGATAGTATAGGAAGAGTTAAGGATGTACATGTGCTAAGGGGAGAGAGTGGGGGAATATCAGATCATTTTTTTGGTGGAAGGTAAGTTGAGGGTGGAGGATAGATGGAGAAAGAGGAACAGGACAAAAGGTAGGGAGGTGCTTAGAGTGAACTCTTTAAATGAAAAGGAAAAGGAGGAGTACAAGAAGAAGCTGAGAGAGGAGTGGGAGGGAGTGAAGGATAGAGTAGAGCTAGGAGTGGAGGAGGAATGGGGATGGTTCAAGGAGGGAGTTACAAATTGTGCAAAGATGGTGTTTGGAACAAGATAGACTGGAGGAAATAGAAGGAAGGGTAGTGAATGGTGGAGTGAGGAAACAAGGAAGGTTGTAGAAGAGAAGTGAGCTACCACAGATTAGTTACAAAATAGGATGAGGGAGTCATATGAGAGGTACAAAGAAAAGAGAAGAGAAGTAAAGCACAAGGTAAAGGAGGCAAAGAGGAGAGCAGATGTGAAATGGTGTAAGAGTATGACAGAAAATTTTGAAAGTAATAAAAAGATGTTTTGGAAAGAAATTAAGAGAGGAAGAGGATGCAAATCAAGTTGAGAAGAAAAGATAAAAGGTGCAGATGGAGAGATGATAATGGAAGAGAAGGCAGTAAGGGGAAGATGGGCAGAATATTTTAGGGAGTTGCTAAATGTGAAGGAGGATAGGGAGGGAAAGATAGTTGCAGTGGGAAATGCTAAGAAAATGACCATGATGAGTGAGGAAAATGGAGGAGAAATAAGGAAGGATGAAGAAGGCAGTTGTTAAGATGATGAGAGCAGGTAAGGCACCTGGTCTGGATGGATGCCATGAAGAATGCTTAAAAAAAGGAGGTACAGTAATGATAGACTGGCTGGTGAGGTTATTTAATGTTTGCTGAAGAGAGGGTAGAGTGCCGGAGGACTGGAGGAGTGCCTGTATACAGGTAGTTCCACTTTACAAGGGAAAAGGGGATAAGTATAAGTGTAGTAGTTTCAGAGGGATTAGCTTGTTAAGTGTAGTTGGGAAGGCTTATGGGAGGATCTTGATTGAGAGGATTAGGAGAGGAACAGAGGGAGTAATTGGTGAGGAACAGTGTGGATTTAGGACAGGTAGAGGTTGCATAGATCAGATCTTTGTGGTAAGACATATATGTGAGAAAGCTGTAGGAAAAGGTAAGGATGTTTTTTTGGGCTTTTATGGATCTGGAAAAGGCTTATGACAGGTTAGACAGGAAGCCACTGTGGGAGGTACTCATTACCTTCCATTTCCCCAGTAATCCCTCCCCCTCTCCTCTTTCCTTACTTTCCCACTACCCCACGAGCAATTTCCCATCACCCTGCAAATACAAAAAGGCACTTCTCTTTGCGTTGGGATCCACAATCTGCACTTTTCTTCAGAACGTTCTTCAAGCCGTCCGTTCGTTGAAAGTGTGTGTATGTCTGTGTGTATATGTGTATGTATGTGTGTATATATGTCCAGTATATATGTGTATATATGTGTGTATATTGGTCAGCAGCGATACCTGCCACTGACAATGTGAATCCGCAGAAATCCACCTTAGGCGCGGCGACCTCAAATTTTTCCTTATTAATGGTGATGCCAAATTCACGACATCTGGTGAGGACTTGGTGGATGCGGGTAAGGTGAGTGGTGTAGTCGGCATCGTAAAGGAGGATGTCGTCCACCACTTTGACGCAATTCTTGACACCTTGCAGTGCAATGTCACCTCGTAGGCAATAGGCATCGCCTGTTGCTGCAAATCCCATTGGTCCTCTGCAATATTGGAATCTACCATGTGGAGTTATAAAGGTGGTAAGGTGTCTATCCTCTTCGGCGAGTTCGATCTGCCAGTAGCCGCAGAGAGCGTCCATGGTCGTGAAGTAACGAGCTGAGGTCGGTACGCTACGTACAGCATCAAAGGGTGTGGGCGACGGATGGGGTGGGCGAGCCACCTGTGCGTTAAGTTTGGACAGATCCGTCGTGATCCTCACACCTCCATTTGGTTTAGCTACGGCGACAAGTGGGTGGCACCATTCTGAAGGTTCGTCGCCAGCCGGTCGAATAATCCCTTGAGAGACCATGGACTCGAGCTCGTCCTTGACGTGGTCTCTGAAAGCCAGGGGAATTTGCCGGGGTGTGTGGATTGCAAAATGCACAGCATTATCCTCCAGGTGGATTCGCATTGGTGATCCCACCATGGGCTTAAGTGGTGTGGACTGAAGAGCTGCTTTAGCCACCAGAACGTCCTTAAACTCCTTTAAGAAGTACTCCTTCACGTCTGAGGGTGGTGTGGAGGCAGAGAATGGGAGTTCCACACACTTCTTAACGTGCTTCATCTCCAATATTGGCTTAGGGAATTCCTTGGGAATGATGGCCAATGCCTTGCAGTGGCTGAAGGAGAGGAGTGGGGTCTGGATGTCCTTGTGTACTCGGATCTGAGCAGAGCACGACCGCTTACCTAAAGTAAGGGTAGCCGTGAGCGTGCCAAAGGCAGGAGTCATTTAAGATCCGTCGGCTGTGAGTGTGGTGGTCTGCGGGGAAGCGTGTAGTGTCCTTGTTGAAATGGAAAGGTTTCTCAAGTGCTGTGGTCCTATCACAGTGATATCCGCACCGGTGTCTGGGATCATCTGCAAGTATGACGATTTACCACCGTGTGTGATAAGGACGCTGACGTGTTGAGGCACCGCAGGGCTGGGGCTAGGAGACATCACTCGACGGCAGGACGGCTGTGGGGTTGGCGGATGTTCCGAAACATGTCCACCGCCAGAGACTGAAACACCTCGCTTGTGTTTCTGACGAGTCTCCTGCTTGCAATAAGTGTCGAAGTGACCGATACGGGAACAGAGGCGGCACTGGGTCTTGCTAGCGGGACATTTGATCGTGGAAGGAAAGTGTCCCTGCCGACCACAGTTGCGGCAGGTAGCCTGAGCCGCAGGGCATGCTCCTGGCTCATGGTGCCTAGCACAGCACTGGCATGGGTCCGTTGCCTTCTATGTCGGTTGCTTAGGGGTTTGCCTGAGGAAACTTTTCTGCTTATTCCTTCTTTAGTGGTGGGTCAATGCTCTTACTTGTGCAGGTTGGGCACGAATATCAGACGTAGCACACCTGACTGCTTCATAGGAGCGGCATGTATTGACCATGTCCTGCAGTGAGCACTTGTCGTCCAGGGATATGTGTCGCTGAATCAACTCATCATCCCGAACGCCCATAATAATCACCGACTTCAACTGAGTCTCTTCGCAAATTGACGATTTATCAGGGCATATGTCGATCTCCTCGGCACTGCGACGCAACCTTACGTAGAAATCTGCAAATTTTTCGCCTTCCATCTGCCTGCAGCTAAGCAATCCCCTCCTTCGTATTGCCTCGTTCCGCAAGCCCTTGATGTGTACTTCCAGAGCAGCGACCACCTCATCGACGGTCTTGTCTGTAGAGGGAGGTATTTGCAGGGTATGCTCTAGGACACGTGTTTCAAGGGTGAGACACATACGTAATTGTATGAGCTGCTTCTCATGGGGTAAGCTATACAGGTCGACCATGGTAGCGTAATCTTGCCAACGTCGCTTCCATTCGCGGAACAATTGGTAGGTGGCATCTGGTTTAAGTGGAGGTGGCGTCTGAGCAGTGGCCTTTTGAGTGGGTGGAGGAAGCGGGGGCTGACGATGACGGCTGTCATCGGAGGCCGCATGGTGCTCTGGGGGAGAGTGAGCGAGTTGCCGTTGCGGGTTTATCAATTTGAGCAGGGCGTCAAATCTAGCCTGGTCTTCTCGTCGTCTGCGTTCGTCTTCTGCTAACCTCGTCTCTTCAATCCATTTGACGAGGGAAAGCATGTCGGTTGGTGTGGTTGGTGGGAAGGATGCGGCCTGTTGCTCATTGGAAACATCCGGCTGCAATTCTTCCTCCTCTTGCTCGAGTGCTCCTGAACGAGTATTAGGCATTTCGCTAGAATAAAGCTAGTAGTACCCGTAATGAGCGGGTGAGTACGTAAGCTGGCGGGTACCTGGGGCCCAGTAGGCCTGCGGGCGTGTAAGCGAGGGGAAGTATCGTGCACACGTCCTGCCAATGTTCAAATACAAGCATCTCTCCGACAAAGAGGCAACAAGATTTTCACAAACACCACTCACAATGCACTGCGACACTATACGGGGAGGCACTATAAACCACACGTGTAAGCACTAGACACCATACGAAGAGGCTCCAAGCATATACGCAGAATGCGTGAAGTAGATGAGCGCAATATGGCGGCGGAGCACTGCCAGTCACTAACGAACACGTGCATATGATGCCGTCGTTTGAAACACTTATGTTCTACGTACGAGCGTGTAACTCTGTCACTGGGACTGCACACTTCCGTGAGCCCTTGACGCACGCAATTATGATATGTGGGTCACGGTACACCCGAATAATGCAAGACACGGTACACCAGAATAATGCATGTATAGGCTGAGTTCATTGCGTTGCACTGCCCTGTATGCACTGACAATGTTATATATCACTGCGCCATGTGTGTGTTGGTCGAGGGCTAATAATACACACTGTAGGTTCTTAAGTACATTCAGCCTTAAACACTAACACAGTTACAAGAAGATACAATATAATAACAGAGTCAAAGATAGCGCCCATGCGTAACTCCGCGTCCCCTCTACGGTCTCTCACTCAAGAACTGTTGCTAAGTTCCATGCATGCCTACCCCGGGCATGCGAGTTGCCACATGTCGCCAGACGGGGATATCAATAACCCACACTCTCCATCTGCATTTTTTACCTTTTCTTCTCTACTTGATTTGCCTCCTCTTCCTCTCTTAATTTCCTTCCAAAACATCTTTTTATTACTTTCAGAAATTTTCTGTCATACTCTTACCCCATTTCTCATCTGCTCTCCTCTTTGCTTCCTTTACCTTTTGCTTTACTTCTCTTTTCTTTTCTTTGTACCTCTCATATGACTCCCTCATCCTATTTTGTAACCAATCAGAGAAAGCTCACTTCTTCTCTTCTACAACCTTCTTTGTTTCCTCATCCCACCATTCACTACCCTTCCTTCTATTTCCTCCCGTCCTTCTTGTTCCACACACCATCCTTGCACACTTTGTGACTCCCTCCTTGAACCATCCCCATTCCTCCTCCACACCTAGCTCTACTCTATCATTCACTCCCTCCCACTCCTCTCTCAGCTTCTTCTTGTACTCCTTCTCCTTTTCCTTTTCATTTAAAGAGTTCACTCTAAGCACCTCCCTACCTTTTGTCCCTTTCCTCTTTCTCCATCTATCCTCCTCTCTCAACTTACCTTCCACTAAAAAATTATCTGATATTCTCCCACCCTCTCCCCTTAGCACATGTACATCCTTAACTCTCCATATCATAATCCTATTTACCACTACATAATCCATTAATGCTCTATCTACCACCCTTCCATCCAACATCCTCGCCCATGTGTACCACATAAAAAGTTAATAAGAGAAATTGAATCCAATTGAATCCAAGGTAAGCTACTGGAAGGGGTGAAGGATTTTTTAAGTGGGAAAAAAATGAGAGTGGTACTTAGAGACAAAAATTCGAACTGGGAAGATGTGAAGAGTGGCATCCTGCAAGGCTCTGTATTGGCTCCTTTAATTTTTGCCATATATATATAAATGATATGGATGAGGGAGTGAAGTGTTTCATGAACTTCTTTGCTGACGATACCAAATTACTAAATTGGTACCAAGGAAGTCAAAAAAGTCAACTCAGAAAGGGACCTGGGAATGATTATCTCAAGTGACTTGACACCTGATAAATGAATTAGTTGGAGAGATCTTTAACTTATTAAGATCAATGAAAGTGGCCTTTGACTACATGAATGAAGAAATGGTAAAGAAAATAGTGGTTGCACTAATAAGACCTAAACTAGAGTATGCTGCAACACTATGGGCACCTAGCACAAAAAAAAAAAGAAATTGAGAAAATTAGAAAGAATTTAAAGAGCAGTGACAAAAATGGCACCTACATTTTAAGACTAAACTGGATGCGAAGAGATACAAAAATGGGCCACTACGAGCATAGCTCTCGTCCCATAATATACAACCAGGTATATACAAAAATCTGATCTACACAATCCCAACCTGTCCTAAACCCACACTATTCCTCACCAATTACACCTTCTTTTCCTCTCCTAATCTGCTCAGTGAATTCCCTCACATAAGCCTTTCCAACTACACTTAACAAGTTGATCCCTCTGAAACTACTATACTCACACTTGTCCCCCTTTCCCTCGTAAAGTGAAAGATACAGGCACTCCTCCAGTCCTCTGGCACTCTACCCTCTCTGAAACAAACATTAAATAACCTCACCAGCCAGTCCACCATAACTGTACCTCCTTTTCTCAGACATTCTGCATGGCATCCATCCAACCCAGGTGCTTTACCTGCTCTCATCATCTTAACAGCTGCCTTCACTTAATTTTTCCTTATTTTCCTTCATTTTCCTCACTCATCATGGTCATTTTCTTAGCACTTCCCATTGCAACTACCTTTCCCTCCCTATCCTCCTTCACATCTAGCAACTCCGTAAAATACTCTGCCCACCTTCCTCTGACTGCCTTCTCTTCCATTATCATCTCTCCATCTGCACTTTTTACTTTTTCTTCTCTACTTGATTCACCTCCTCGTCATCTTTTAATTTCTCTCCAAAGCATTTTTTTTTTTTTTTCAAAATTTTCTGTCATACTCTTTCCCCATTTCACATCTGCTCTCCTCTTTGCGTCCTTTATCTTATGCTTTACTTCTCTTTACTTTGTATCTCTCATATGATTCCCTCATCCTAATTTGTAACCAATCTATGAAAACCTGCTTATTTACTTCCTCATCCCACCACTCGCTACCCTTCCTTCTATTTCCTCCCATCTTCCTTGTTCCACACACCATCTTTGCACACCTTATGACTCTGTCCTTCAACCATCCCCATTCCTCCTCCACTCCTAATTCTACTCCATACCTCACTCCCTCCCACTCCTCTCTAAGCTTCTTGTACTCCTTCTCCTTTTCTTTCTCATTTAAGCAGTTCACTCTAAGTACCTCCCTACCTTCTGCCCTTTTCCTCTTTCTCCACCTAATTTCCACTCTCAACTTACCTTCCACCAAAAAATGATCTGATATTCCCCCACTCTCTCCCCTTAGAATATGTACATCCTTAAATCTTCCTATTATACTCCTATTTACCACTATATAGTCCAGTAACACACTATCTGCCACACTTCCCTCCACCACCCTCTCCCATGTGTACTTATGCTTGACTTTCTTCTTAAACACTGTATTTGCTACCATCAACTCTGTAGACATATGTCCACCATCAACCCTCCTCTACGATTTTTTCCTGGAACTCCATACTTCCCAATCACTCCATCTATTGGTTCATTTCCTATCCTAGCATTAAGATCTCCCAATACAACTACATTGATATTTCTCCATAATCTCTCTATGCACTCATTTAAATCCATCCATGCTCTTCTCAGTTCTAGGCCCATACGAACTTACAAAAACCCCTTCCCAGCTTCACCTTCATCCACATTAATCTTGAAGAAACCTTCCACTCCACTACACGTTTACCTATCTCTTCATGTACTAGTATAGCCACCCCTTCTCTATCTTGTCCTTGTCCTCTCTTCACTCCTGAGAACCTCCCAATTACACTCCCAAACTCACACTTGCCCCTGCCTTTCAATTTAGTTTCACTCAATGCCAGTAGCCATCCATCTTTCTTCTCACAAACACACTGCCTATCTCTTCCCTTTTACTCTCATCTGTACTACATCCACACACATTAAAAGACCCAAAACTTAGGGTACTGATTGGAAAACTCCTAGACCCTCTTATGCCTTTACTTTTTTTAGGGATGTCGTCTGTGGGGCTACAGGTAGCAGGATTCCTAGTCCTATCCATCCGTCCCATTTTTGTTGCCTTGTACGACTCAAGTGGGAATATTTGGTGGCAGTATTCTATCCCCCACCACAGGGTAGACAAAAAAAAAAAAAAGGAAATGAATATTCAGAGAAATTGTACAGGACAGTAACAAGGGGTTGGGGGACAGCATAACTGATGGACAGTCACAATATAATAAATATGTCATCATTTCTCAATGAACAGAGTTTTCCTCTATCACAGACAGAATGATGTATGGCTCTGGTCCATAGGAATGCCCCATATAGACCCTAAAGTATCAACTGCATGCTACTTTGCCACAATAACATGCAATTATCTTCCTCATTTAATTTAAGTCTGTGCACATCTACCTTCCACATTTTTCCTTCTCCACTCTATTTTCTTTCCACACAAAAATTATATGATACTCCCACACCTTCTCCCTGAAAACATGAATGCCAAGAGCTCTTTCTATCCTTCCTTTGGATACCACTACATAATCCATTAATGCCCTAGTAACCATCCTCCTGTCCACCAGTCTTTCTCATGTATGCTTATATTTAGTTCTCTTCTTAGCACTGTGTTTGCTATCATCAACTCCCTTTCCAAGCACATCTCCAACATCATCTCTACTACTATTTGCACCTGGCACCCCAAACTTCCCCACTACTCCATATATTGGCTCGTCCCCTACTCTAGCCTTAAGATTACTGTACACCACTATATTATAGGCATTTTGTTTCTAGGATCTATTCAGATATTGTTAAGGGTTGAATAATGATCATTTAGGTATTAGGGTGATAACTGTATTGTTTGGGAGGTAGTGTGTACACTTCTCTCACAGGAAATGTAGGAAGGGATGAAAGGTACGTGTCAAATTTGAATTATGGAATGTGGTTTTTCTTTCATATAAAGTTGCTTCATTTTGCAGGATAAAGCAGACAAGTTAAAAAAAGAGTAAGTACAGAAATACACAGTTTTCCAAGGACCAAATTCTCTAATGTTGTATGGTGTCTTTAGTATACTGCCTTATTTTCAGGCTTTTATACCGACAACACTTCTTCGAGTCTGTACTTAGTGGGATACTTGTGGTCTTCCATCAGTCTTCTGGGATCTCAAAACACAACACATTGTTGGCAGTGTCCTCCATGCTCACCCACGTTCCACATCAGGTCTTAAATGTTCACATCACCAGTGTAAGTATGTAAAAGATAATTTGTATATGTTAGCTCTGCATCACTCTCTTTACCTCCCTTCCTTTTTCTTCTCTCCCTCTGTGTCTCTGTCTTGCTCTTAGACATGGAAAGGAAGATTGATGTACAACAAAATGGACTTTGGAAAACTTAAGAAATTCTTTCAAAATGCAAATTGGGAAAAATTCTACATTGAAGAGACGAAAGTGCAAGAGAAATGGATGATCTTGATGGAAATCTATAACGAAGGAGTAAATAGATATGCATCAAGACAGAAACAAGAAAATATGTACATTAAATGCTGGTTCAACAGAAGATGTAGTAAGGTGAAAAATAGAAGAGACAAAGCTTGGAAAAGACAGAAAAAAATAAAAAAAAACCTGGAAAATGGCAAATATATATCAACTATAGAAATGAATATGTAAAAGTGCACAGAGAGGGAAAAAGAAACCATGAAAGACATCAAAGAAAAATGTAAAGATCAACTGAAACTTCTATAGATATGTGAATGGTAAACTTAAAAATAAACAGGAAATGGTGAAGCTAGGCCATGGAAATACAGAATACACAGATCTAGAAATGGCTGAAGTCATGAACAATCACTTTAAGTCTGTTTTCTTTAGAGAAAAAATACAGCATTGGGATGAAGGAAGTGAAGTGCAACTACCCCTATGAGGGAAATAATAATAACACAGAAAGAATAATGAATCTATTAACAAACATTGATGTTAGAAGTCAGAAGTGGGAAGTAGACTTAAACATTAAGAAATGTAGCATAATGGAGTTTGGAAAAAAAAAAATCAGAACAATATACAATTGAAACAGGTTTAGATGGTCTTAATGTGAAATGCTTCTCTCATCCAGTTTTTAACCAAAGCAGAGGTATAGTATATGCAGCAGGACTATTACATCTGATAAAATGGGATGATAGAAATACAAGAGGGCATGGAAAGAAAATCAAGAAAGACAGCTATAGAAGAGATCTGAAAAAGAACAGCTTTCCTCACAAAGTAATAGACAGTTGGAACAAGTTAGATGAGAAAGTGGTGTGTGCAAAAACAATACATGAATTTAAAAATAGTTTAGATAAAATGAGATATGAAGACGGGACACCACGAGCATAGCTCCCCTTCCCGTAAAATACAACTAGGTAAATACAACTAGGTAAAAAATACATAGAAGAAAATGAAATAGAAAAAGAGTTAAAAGAAAATTAATTTAATTTAATTAAGGTTTATTCAACAAAATAAAATACAATTTATACATATATACAAAATGTTTACAAATTTACTTGTTGAAAAGGGAGAGCGTGAAGCAAAGCTTATGGGGAATTGCTCTCCCTTTAAGGAAAGAATTATTTTGATTATATTCATTTATTTTTGTTACATGTTAGTATGATATATACTCATATATGCACATATATACATACATACACACATATGTACATACACATACACACACACACATATATACACACACACACACAATTACAGAATCATGAAAGGCATAGAAATTATTGATAGAGAGAATCTTATGAAATGGGATGATAGAAATACAAGAGGACACGGAAAGAAAATAAAAAAAGACAGCTATAGAAGAGATCTGAAAAAGAACAGCTTTCCTCACAGAGTAATAGACAGTTGGAACAAGTTAGATGAGAAAGTGGTGTGTGCAAAAACAATACCAATAGTTTAGATAAAATGAGATATGAAGACGGGACACCACGAGCATAGCTCCCCTTCCCGTAAAATACAACTAGGTAAATACATGTACACATACCGTATTTTCCGGCGTATAATGCGCGTCTTTTTTCTGATGGAAGGGCCTAAAAATGGGGGGTGCACGTTATCCGGTGGTGTGCATTATCCACGGCCTACGATTTAAATTCTACGGCTGTGTGTGTAATTTTTTTCACAACAACGTGACAATATTGGCCGTCACAAAGTCGGAACGGCACACTTTTCCGTGACGTTCCATGAGAACAAGAAGAACAGCCATGGTGACATGAAAGAATACGCCAGCATGGGCTATATAAATATTTTGTATAAGTACGTATCTATCGAATCTTATTTTTCATGTTTAAATAGGCCTAAACACCATGAAACATTATCAATACTCATGATATTTGCCCATGTTCAAAGCATCCTAGTATGAATTTTTATGTTGGCTTTGTTGCTTCACTTTATGTATGGTACAAATTCCGTTGCGGCCGTTCATAAACTCGTGTCAAACACCTGACTACAACACCCTCTTTCGGGAGTTATATTAACTAAACGTTACCTCGATGACTGTCCTATTTCATCACTGTCATTGCAGGTTCAAAGCTAAAACGAAAGTCTGTAGTTTGTTTCAGTATTAAATAAAAAATGGTAAAGACGATTTATTTCCTCAAGATATAAAATGAACATTTTCTGTAAAGACACGGTAAAGGAAACATGGACTGGAGGTGAAGCTTTTATTCCTGACGTTTCGTCTAACGACTTTCTCAAAGGAATGAGCATACTAGAAACATACAGAGTTTATAAACCCGCCTTATGGCTCAAGGGGGTGTGCGAGCGTATAGCGCTGTGTTCTGATTGGCCCGCTGAGACAGCCAATCACGAAGCACTATATTCGCTGAAGATTTGGCCCAGGTGAAGCTCCCAGCCTTATTGTTGATATTCGGACGAGTGGTGATGTACGCAGCTTCTATAGATTTTCTGGTCTTCTTATCCATACCTTCGTGTAGAATCTCGGCTCGGTTCCATTGTGGGAGGTGCCCAGAATCGTCAACATGCACCACCATTGCGTTGGTGAGTCTATGGTGACGGAGGTCGGCCTTATGCTCCCTGATTCTAGTGTTAAGGCTCCTCTTAGTCTCTCCGTAGTATGCTTTATCGCATGATGTGCATGGGATCTTATATACGACGCTGTCTTCTCTCCCCCTCATCTTAGTCCCGCTTTTTATCATGTCACCAATCTTTGTTCCCGATGTTACGGGAAGGTAGGAAGACATTATTAGAATGCTCAGGAGCACGGAAGTTAAAGCAGCCATGACATCGGGAACGAAGATTGGTGACATGATAAAAAGCGGGACTAAGATGAGGGGGAGAGAAGACAGCGTCGTATATAAGATCCCATGCACATCATGCGATAAAGCATACTACGGAGAGACTAAGAGGAGCCTTAACACTAGAATCAGGGAGCATAAGGCCGACCTCCGTCACCATAGACTCACCAACGCAATGGTGGTGCATGTTGACGATTCTGGGCACCTCCCACAATGGAACCGAGCCGAGATTCTACACGAAGGTATGGATAAGAAGACCAGAAAATCTATAGAAGCTGCGTACATCACCACTCGTCCGAATATCAACAATAAGGCTGGGAGCTTCACCTGGGCCAAATCTTCAGCGAATATAGCGCTTCGTGATTGGCTGTCTCAGCGGGCCAATCAGAACACAGCGCTATACGCTCGCACACCCCCTTGAGCCATAAGGCGGGTTTATAAACTCTGTATGTTTCTAGTATGCTCATTCCTTTGAGAAAGTCGTTAGACGAAACGTCAGGAATAAAAGCTTCACCTCCAGTCCATGTTTCCTTTACCGTGTCTATACAACTTGTTCACATGGATTTTCATTTTCTGTAAAAATACCGAAATTTTTCTGTATATTTTACTTTCAATAAACTTTTTTTTAGATCATATTTCCTACAAACTATTTAAGCTACAAAGTAATAAGGGACCAACGCACAACATGAGTCATATACCGGTACGTGTAGTTCCGACTTTTTTCTTAGTTGTGTCCTGATTGATGCCTAAACTGACACTTTGTTTAGTGACAAATCAACAGATTTCCCAGCAGTGGCTCTAGCCAATGAAAAATACTTCTCCATGTAACCTTGTTCACAAGTAATTAATCGCCATTATTTCATTTTTTTTTTTTTTACTAACATTAATTATCGTAGTCTATGCAAATATTTGGGATCCGTAAAACAGCACTGGTACCAACATCATGAACGTTGGCCGTTTTAGCTCACCCGGAATATGCTAAATCAGGGCCGAGATTGACAGTTCTATTGCCAATCTAGCCTACACTAAACACCCTCTTGCGAGAGTTTGTTAAACTAAACGTCACTTCAGTAAAGACACTTATGAACCGAAACATAGTTTGTTGCTGCATGGCGATAAAAACTTGTACACGGTGATAAAAACTTGTAAGATGAATTATTCCCTCAGGATAGTAAATTACAATTTTTCTGTAAAAATCCAAAAATTTTCATGTACATTTTGTATTCAATAAACTTTTCATGGCTCAAATTTCCCACAAAACAATGGACCAACGCAAGCAGGAGTCGCATACATGCAGTTCACGAGCTTTAGCCACCAGTGACTTTTCCTGGCATGCGCGTTATACGTCGGTGCGCACTATCTGTGTACTGAGATAATGAAGTGCATAGGTGCGCATTATAACCCGATGCGCATTTTAAGCCGAAAAATACGGTACACATGGTTCTCGGTATTTAAAGTGGAAAGTCAGCATACGCGGATTTGATCATATGCGGTAATTTCAGGAACCTAACCCCTGCGTTATTTGAGGGACTCCTGTATGTATGTACTCTCTCACACCTCATGGGGAGCCGACAGGAAACATCTGATGATCCTCTATAAAGCACTAGTTGCCCCTAAACTGGCTTATGGATGTGAAGTGTATTCATCGGCAACAAAAACTGCACTATCTACAGTATTTTGAATTCTGTACATAATAGTGGAGTAAGATTGCCTCAGAAGCTTATAAATCATCCCTAATACCCAGTTTGTTGGTGGATGCAAGTGAATTGCCTCTGGAGCTTTACCGCCAGTCACTGTTGGTTTGATACTGGCATAGAATCCAGAGAATCTCTAAATCTCTTGTATGTGAAGTTGTTTCTAATAAAAAATACTATAAATTTTATCTTGATCATCCCAGATTCCCTAAGTTGATATCGAGTTACAAAATTTTTTGAGGAATTAGAGATCCCAAAAATTAATATTTTACTAGTTAAATACTCAACGGTGCCCCCATGGAAGCTTCCATCTATAGAATTTTGTAAATGTATATTCAGTTCAAAGAAAGAAATGTCTACAGAGATGATGCAACTAACCTTCCTAGAACACATGGAAATTCATGAAGAATCCATTCCAATTTTCACTGATGGCTCCAAGTAAAGTGTGGGCGCTGGATTTGGAGTTGTCTTTCCAAGTCTTACTCAAAGTGTAAGTTTACCTGAACAGGCCTCTATCTTTACAGCAGAATTGTACACAATCTTAACTGCACTTTAACTCAAATCACCCACTGCTAATAGAAATATCAGAATGGTTGTATCTAATAGAAAAAAGGGGCAAAAACATAAGGTTCTGTTGGATCGCCCATATAGGAGTTAGTGGGAACAAGAAAGCGGATGCCTTAGCAAAACGTGCAGCCAGAGTTACTCCCAGGAACAGCCTCGCTCTACCAGTCAGAGATATTTATCTTATCATTCAGTCAAGACTCCAGGAAGTCTGGAACTTTAACTGGGAACTAGAAGACCAGAAAATGAAGGACATAGCTATTACCTCTCCCTTGGAAAAATTCAGATTTACCTAGAGAAAAAGAAGTTATATTATGCACATTAAGAATCGGTCACACTAGACTGATGCATAGCTTCCTAAAGAACAGAGAACCTCAACCATTTTGTAATGATTGCATTGTCCCATTGACAATCAAACATATTCTAGTTGAATGCCCAAGTCTAATGGCGGCTAGAGAACATTACTTTTACCACTGTAAAAATAATAATGGCAGATATACTTTGATTAAGATTTTAGGAGCTGAATGTGATATTGATCTCCTTTTTAATTTTCTTAAAGAAATTTGCATTCTTGATAAGATTTAGAATACTAAATTTTAAATTTTATTTATATATTTTCTTAATCAACTTTAATACAACATTAATTAAAACCTTTTAAATACAGCGTATCAGTTCAAATGATAACTAATTTATAAGTTAAGTATAAAAGTTTGAATATCTGTTAAAATGTTCATTGTTTTTAAAATATATATTTCTAAGGTATAGTACCTACTCTCTATAACAATATAGAAGTAATATTTTATCTAATTGATAGTGGTATCAATGACCATAGATGTTCTAATGCCAAATAATAAATTTGCATACTTGATAAGATTTAGAATGCTAAGTTTTAAATTTTATTTATAAATTTTCTTAATCAACTTTAATACAACATTAATTAAAATCTTTTAAATACAGCGTATCAGTTCAAATGATAACTAATTTATAAGTTAAGTATAAAAGTTTGAATATATATCTGTTAAAATGTTCATTGTTTTTAAAATATATTTTTCTAAGGTATAGTACCTACTCTCTATAACAATACAGAAATAATGATATTTGATCTAATTGATAGTGGCATCAATGACCATAGATGTTCTAATGCCAAATAATCCCTTATAAATAAATAAATGATGAGAGCAGGTAAGGCACCTGGTTTGGATGGATGCCATGCAGAATGTGTAAAAAAAAAAAAGGAGGTACAGTTATGGTGGACTGGCTGATGAGGTTATTTAATGTTTGCTGGAGAGAGGGGAGAGTGCTGGAGGACTGGAAGAGTGCCTGTATAGTTCCACTTTACAAGGGAAAAGGGGACAAGTGTGAGTGTAGTAGCTTAACCACTTCAGTACGGGACTTAAATCTCGCGGGCAGCAGCCAATGCCAGCCGTACGACGTGTTGTAATAATACTCGCATCATAAAATATAGTCACCGTTTATATCGATCGTTCTCTCTTTCACCCGCGAATTTTGAAAACCACAGAGAATGGGATTCAGGGCACATTTGAGAGAATGTAAAAACACAGGGGCGACTACAATAAATATAATCAAGACGCCGATATGGCAGCGTCGCGAATCCACTTGCTCCTCATGACGCCTACGTAGGTGGCACCGTATGGAAGGGGTTAAGAGGGATCAGCTTGTTAAGTGTAGTTGGGAAGGCTTATGGGAGGATCTTGATTGAGAGGATTAGGAGAGGAACAGTGTGGATTTAGGACGGGTACAGGTTGCGTAGATCAGATTTTTGTGGTAAGACAGATATGTGAGAAAGCTATAGGAAAAGGTAAATGGATGAGTGGTGAGATAAAGGTAAGGATGATTTTTGGGCTTTTATGGATCTGTAAAAGGCTTATGACAGGGTAGACAGAAAGGCACTATGGGAGGATTTGCAGATATACAGGATAGGAGGAAAGCTTCTAGGAGCTGTCAAAAGTTTTTACGAGAGTAGTAGAGCATATGTCAGGATTAGAAATGGAGAGAGTGAGTGGTTCCAGGTAAAGGTGGGACATCGTCAGGGATGCGTTATGTCACCCTGGCTGTTCAACTTATACATGAATGGGGTGGTGTGAGAGGTAAATGCAAGGGTGGTGGGTCAAGGATTGGAGATGGTTAAAGAAAATGGAGAAAAGTGGGAGGTGAGCCAGTTGTTGTTTGCGGACAACACTGTGCCTGTAGCAGGATCAGAGGAGGGATTGAGGAAGTTGGTGACAGAGTTTGGGAGAGTGTGTGAAAGAAGAAAGTTGAAGATAAATGTGGGTAAAAGTAAGGTGATGAGGTGTACAAGTGGTGAAAGTGGCAGCAGGTTGGAAATTAGCATTAAGGGAGAGTGACTGGAGGAAGTGGATAGTTTTAGATACTTGAGTGCGAATATGGCAGGAAAGGATGGAGTGCAGGTGGAGGTAGAATGTAGATTGAGAGAAGTGAGTAAATGCCTTGGTGGATTAAAGTGTAATTAAGAATAGACATCTGGGAATGGATGCTAAGAAGAGATTGTATAAAGGATTGATTGTGCCAACAGCACTGTATGGGACAGAAACATGGAACATAAGAGAGGAAGAGAGAAGGAGTTTGAATGTGTTTGAGATGAGGTGTCTGAGAAGTATGATAGGGGTTACTAGGCTGGATAGAGTGAGAAATGAGGTGGTGTGGAGAACAGGAGTGGTAAGGGAGTTGGGAGATAGGGTTGATGGTTTGGACACATGGAAAGAATGAATGAAGAAAGACTAGTAAAAGAGGTATGGAAGGCAGATGTGGAAGGAGTGAACATGAGGGAGCGTCCTAGGATGAGATGGATGGATGGGGTGAAAGGGGCTTTGGAGAAGAGGGGAATGTCTGTTGAGGAAGGATGGGAGAGGACAGAAGACAGGGGTGAATGGAGAATGGTTGTATATGGATGATGTTGTGATGCATGAGGTAGAATGGGTGGGGGGATGGGGGGTGAGGTAGTCTGTGTGAGAAAAATTTGACGCAGCCCGAAGGGATTTCTCCCCGTCTTCTCCTTTTCTACATGAGGGGATGTAGAGTGGGGGTCACTGATTTAATGAAGTGGCCTTGCTGTGGATGTGCTGTGTCATGTGACATTGCCTCTGACCCAGGGCAGTGGACAAGATGCAGAGATGACCCGTCATCCAGGAGGTGCCAAGATAAGAGGGAGAGTAGAGGGTGGAGGGGAGTGGAGTGTATTAGGGATAGAATGGGTGGGAATGATTTTATGCCTCTGTTTTTTGGCTACCTCCCTTGTAAGGGTGAAAAAGCCTTTGGTATATGTATGTATGTATTTTTGATAACTTCACATATTTTGGCTACCATGGTTGTAAGGGAGACCAGTTTGTATTTTGTTGGGTCTTCCTTGTTTCCTCCTGTATATATTGGTATGATATTGGCATTTTTCCAGTCCTTTGGTATTTTTCCCTCTTTGACTGAGCAGCTTTTTTCATTATTTATTATGTCTATTGGTTCATCTTTACATTCTTTTAGTATCCAATTTGCAATTTCCTGATATCAGGGTTTATTATTTGGTCCTTTATTTCTTTTTGTGTTACTATTATTTTCCTCATGGGGGGATCTCACTTTACTCCCTTTGTCCCAATGCTATATATTTTCTCTAGTGAACTCTGACCTGAAATGTTTGCTCATGATTTCAGCCACTTCTATATCTTCTGTGTATTCTATATTCCCATGGCATAATTTCACTATTTCCTGTTTGTTTTTTAGTTTACTGTTCTCATATAGAATAGTTTTGGTTGATCCTTACATTTTTCTATCATGTCTTTTTCATAGTTTCTTTTTTCCTCCCTGTGTATATTTACATGTTCATTACTTTGATTGATATATGTATTTGCCAATTTCCATTTTTTTTTTTTTTTTTTTTTTTTATCTTGTTTCCATCTTTTCCAAGCTTTATATCATCTACATTTTGCCTTGCTGCACCTTCTGTTAAACCAGCACTTAATATACAAGATATCCTGTTTTTGTTTTGGTACATATTTGTCCACTCCTTCATTATAGAATTCTATCAAAATCATCTAGTATTTTTCCACTTGTGTCTCTTGTAGAATTTTTCCTAACTTGCTTTTTGAAAAAAATTCCTAGGCTTCCCAAAGTTCATTTTGTTATACATCAGTCGTCCTTTTCTGTATTTCTCAATTCTCTCTGTATTTCCTTCTTTAGTTCAAACTTGGGTAACATGTGGTCACTCTTCCCAATTGGTGTCTTGTATTCAATTTTATCCACAATTTTAGGTTCTGATGTAAATACTAAATCTGGTCTTGACGGTTCTTCATTATTCTTATATTTGGTATTTTCTTTTACCCATTGTGTCATAGTAAGTTTTATAGTCATGTCAAGTAATACATTTCCCCATAGATTTTCTCCACCTTTCAGTATCATCTTTTCCCAATATATTTCTTCGCAGTTCAAATCTCCTATAAGTACCATGTTCCCTCCATCCTTCAGCATCTCATTTAATGAATGCCGTGTAACTTCTAACATTTTAGAATAATTGCTTTGTTTCCTAGAACCCTTTTATCATGATCATTTCCGGACTGTTTTCTCCATTTGTAACCTTTGTCACATTTAAGTTTTCTTAGCCAAAAACAAGACTCCTCCGCCCTGTTTCTCTCTATTTTTAATCCAGTGATTATAAAATCTATGTCCAACATTATTTGTTGGTAGTGGACCCCTTTATTTTGTCTCCACAATGCCCATTATATCTGGTTTCTCTTCTGACAGGTAATCATTCAGTTTGCTTAATCTTGAGATCAATCCGTCTGTTAGTATAAGCCATTTTTAATTTTTCCCTTTCCATCTCATTCTCTGTTCCTTTCATTTCTTTTTCTTGAAAATACCATTTTCTCAGCCTCATGTCTAACACTTTTCAATAGAACTTCTTTTTGTTGGTCTCCTTTCTCTCTCTCTCATCTGCCCATGCTTCAATTTTACCAAAATCCACTGTAGGCACTGCCATCATACATTGAACCTGCAAAAAGGAAAAATATATTGTAAACCATCATGCTTTTTTGCCTATCTTCTCCTAAATAGTTGTCCTACCTCCCCTGTAAAAGTGAGAGCTCTACCCTCTCACAATACCCTTAAAGCCTGGAATTTTTCAGCACCCCTTTGTACATATATATATATATATATATATATATATATATATATATATATATATATATATATATATATATATATATATATATATATATATATATATAATAAGTGGCTAAATCCTTCCAGTGGATAACTCACCTCAAAGTGCACCATCCCACTCCCATGAAGTGGGAAGTGAGAAACCCATTGATAGAACAAGCTTTGTCACTTTACAATGGCTAAGAACCCAAAAATTGGAGGCCTCAAGTATTAAATGAATTTCAGCCCACATATCAAAGGCCTGAGGGCAAAAAAAGAACAAGAAAACAAAGATAAGAAATTGTATCACTTGCACTGCCTTTAGACAA